>NC_091821.1:154731540-155331540 GCF_038994185.2 Dermacentor albipictus
CTTTTTTTTATTGTGGCAAGCGAAAAAAAAATTAGACGCGCTTGTGCATCATAAGAAGTACCGAGGAGTGATAATTTTATCCTTTCTGAGGAGATGACCGAACGCTAACGCTCGCACGCACATGTGTACACGATTGTGTACAAAGCGCCGTGGTCGCTGCAGAAATGAAGAACGCTGAGAGTTGCTTTGATTTTCTTTCCAGGTTTTTTGGCCATTCGTCGTTCTTTCTACAATGCAAACAAGTATAAGAAAACCCAAAAGACAGCTGAAAGGCTTTTGGAGCTCATTGCTGATAAATGTTTCAGACGTTGGGGAAAGTGACGAAGAAGAAGCCACGCGCGAAGCGACCGACGCCTGCGTTGCAGCTGCGTTCACCAACCTCACAGAAGAGGAAGATGCTGCTGCAGGGGAAACGCAAGCTGAAGAAGTGGACACAGAGTGTTTTTTCCTTTTGAGAACCTGGGTATCTGCAATTCTTGGCTGGACTACCACCGTGACAATCAAACGCTGCCTGGAGCTAAACTCCTATATTTGATGAATTTTCGGTTGCTTGCAAGCTGCCGAAGCATTAATTAAGTCGGTACTACCCGAGAAAAAGCGTGGAAGGCCTTCTATTGCAGAGATCCAAGCACCACAACCAAAGATAAGGCAAAAAAGCAAGAATATCGCTTCCTTGCACCGACGCGCACTACGACTCCTTTGACCATTGGTCCGAATCCCGCGACCAGAAGGTGCAAATTAGGTGCAAGCTCGAGAAGTGCACACGAGGCACCCAGATATTCTGCATGAAATGCGCCGTGCAACTGTGCCTGACGAAAGAGAGAAATTGCTTCCTCGCATTCCACAAGTGAATTTTGTGACCACCGAGGCGCTGTGTACACAATTGTGTACAATGTTGCAAATAATAAAGTTTCATGATAACTTTCAAGAATTCGATGGTTTTGTGTTTCTTAGGTCCCAAAAAGAATGTTTATATATAAAAAGATTTTTTTCTATGCATAATTGCAAGTGGCGCCTGAAAGGGTTAAACAAAATATAGTTAATTTTTCAAGGCTCTTGAATGTCTCTCTGGCAAGAAAATGCACAAACATCTGGTGAAAGCAGGAGCAATTTTTTCAACAGGAAAGCAAGACCTGCACTTACCTGAAGTTTAACACGAGCACTCCGATTAGCCTCCAAGGGTGTGACACTGCTATCGAGTTCTTCGGCCCAAAATGGAATAAACTTTTCAATCCTCAACATCCTTAGTGCATAATAACCAACATCCAATATTCCATAGTCACGACCAGCCTTTTTTAACCTGCTGTAGACATTCTGAGCATACTGTAGGAGAAACAACACATACACAGAAACAGTACTGTCAGGACAACCATGTTTCCTTCAAACAATAAACGCTCAATGCAACACTCAACACAACTTATAAGTGTAAGTTGGAGCATACCTCAGTTACTCACAATTCAATACTGAACATAAATGTGATACAATCCAATCATTAGCATATATTCCACACATATTAAATATAACCTTGGAAAACAAGGTTTACAGCTGCTCATTTTATTTGACAGAATTCAACCCATATTCTTTGTACCTGAGAGTAGTGTATTGCATCTTCGTATCTGAAGGATGGGGGAAAGTGGTGCACTCTCGCATTTATGATCAAATTGCTGCTATGCAATGTGACAAATGTGTAGAGTGTCTCAAAGCACTATCTTCTATGAGGAGCAAAATGCAGTGGTTAGGTTGTTATTCACTCGTGTCATGAATGCGTCTGTGGCCTAGTGGGTAGAGAATCAAGCTGTTGTGCCTGGCGACCATGGTTCAAATCCCATCATCAGACACAATTTTTTAGCTTATGTTAAACCTCCCGATGAGCCTATCTGGCGAGACAGCCAGACAATGACATACCAAACCCTGGAGAGGTCGGCAAAGAAAGCCTAGCTTTAAAACTGTTCTTAAAGAATGTTATTTGGTGCTGTTACTATTCACTTCACATTCTATTCAGGAGTAAAACCTATTATTAACATGCTTCAAAACTAGAACACATGTGCAACAGTGGTACCTCTGAGGGAATGTACATTGAGTAGCCAGGTTCTAAGGTGTTGTTATAACCCAAGAGCAGCACATTCGTCGAATATGCAAAATCCATTTCCTGAAAAAAATGCAGAGAAAAATAGATATATTCATGCTGGATGATGTGTTTATGTGCTTTAATATAAGGTACAATAATAATTTAATATGGTACAATACAATTCTGCCACCAAAGAGGTTCAGAAAAGTCAAGAGAGAGCTCTGGACCTACATGTGTAAGAACACAGTGCACAATAAAAAACTGCACGAGTACCTACTTAAGTATTCACTACACAAGGATCTTCATAATTTCTCTGGGCACAAAGAATGCCCTTCACAGAAGCAACATTACAGCCAACGACTACGGAGGGGGCTGAAGGGCTCGAGTCCCCCCCCCCCCACCTTGCCTCGAAATGTTTCTGGGGGTTGTGCCCCCCCCTCCAGAGATAAGAGATTAGCAATGGAGTCAGGCGGCATCATGTCTTCTTTTGTACAGTTTCAAACAAATCGACTGAACAACTACAGTTGCCTAATAGCTGAAAGAAACGCACAACCTTAAATTTACATACATTTGTCTTGCACCAAAAAAGGAGAAGGATGACAACACCAAGAGTTTTAGATCCAGTTCACCATCAAGGATTCAGACTGGCAACAGCAGCTTTTCAATCGTCTACTGTGTGGGAATGCGCGACCCTCGCGCCTCCCCTGATGTTTTTCCCGCATAGCGCGGGAGGAAGAAGAAGACGAGGAGGCGTGCGGATGTGTCTTGCGTGCGCTTCCAGGTTTTTCGATGTTCCTGGCGGATTTATGCTTGTGCTCAAGCCAACTTCGATTGGAATCATCAGCGGAAGTCACCAGGATCACCTGGATACCAAAATTCCGGCAAGTGGACCCAATTTTCGGCTATCTTTCGACTCTGACGCGTCGTCCCGGCAGCTGCGTTCGACCTAGCGTCGACTCCGATCACTGCCCGCCGGCCAAGCGTCGGTGCGTCGCGCTGCCGACCCCTGGGGCTTAGCACGGCTGGATATCTTCGGCGAAAATGGAGGTTGTTGTTCAAGGGGAGGATATTTCTCCTGAAGAATTTTCCGAGAAGGTCGGTTGGTTCACGATCAACACAAGCCGGCAACGCGGCAGCCAAGATGGCGGCCGCGAAGGAGGAAGCCAAGGTGTCGGCTCGGATCGAAGAGAGAGACAAGATGGCGACCACGGCCACGTGAGCACCAAATCAATCAAGATGGCGGGGAGGAAATTGGCGCTGCACTCCGTGGCGTCACAGCAACCACGCCTACCTACTGGCTTGCATAAGGTGATAATCCGACCGAGCGGAGGATTGAAAGCTCTATCTTTGGGTGGAGACGTGAAGATATATGAGATTGTTCGAGCCGCTGCGGGCGTGAATTTGAAGGAGGCTAAGGAAGACATTATTCAACTTAACACCAAGCAAAACACCATTTTGGTGGGCACCATGAGTGAAGAAAGAATGCATCGGTACCTGAAGATAAAAATACTTCAGGTTGATCAGGCAAAATACGAAGTAAACGCCTACCTGTCAGCCCCCGATGGCAGTGGCAAAGGAGTTATTCATGGGATCCCGGTGGAACACACGGAAGCACAGATTCTGGACAACCTGGATTGTTCAAGGAACCCCAAAATCAGAGGGGTCAGAAGAATGGGGAAGACATCGACCTCAGTTCTGATACTCTTCGTAAACGATAATGTGCCGTTTTGGATTTATTATGGAGGCGGGCTCCTCAAGTGCTTCCTCTACAAAAAGAAGTTTGAGGTGTGCAACGCATGCGGACATCTTGGGCACCGCTCTGATGTGTGTCCGGACCCGGACGACGTCAAGTGCCGCGGCTGCGGTACGGTGAAGCCACCGGATGGACACGTGTGCGATCCCAAATGTGCTCTTTGTGGAAAGGGACATGAACTGGGCAACAAGAAGTGTCGCGAGATCTACCGAACTCCGTACATCGTCAGGAAACGCCGGTGGGAGCGGAAGCTCCAAGAAGAGGAGGCGAAGAAAACACCCTCGTCTGGGCGAAAAAGCCGATCAAGAAGCCGGGAGGGCTTCCGGAGCCGCTCCGGCTCCTTCCCTCGCCTCGATCACCCGGGCCGTTCCAGCTCCAGGGGCTGCTCCAGCTCCAGGGATCGTTCCGGCTCCGGGGTCCACTCCGGCTCCAGGGCAAGATCGTCGTCAAGGCCGAGGAATGAAGCCAACAAGCAAAGGGAGGTGAGCTGGGTAGATAAGGTCTCCCCAAAAAATACAGAGTCCGAGGAACTCGCCAAGATGAGAATCACGGTAGAGAAACTCATTAAAAGAGTAGATGACCTCGAAAAGGAAAACGCTATGCTAAAAAGGGAGAAGAAAGTAGCTAACGCAGTCAAAACCGCTAACACGATTGGAACCCACCCAGCCGTTGAAAGCACTGTGGCGATGCAGGTAGATGACACCCGCTCCCCACCTCTGAAAAGGAAACCAGGCGCGAACGCGCCACAAGAACCCACAATGGCAGATCTGTGCAAGAAAATGGACGACTTCCAGGCGAGCTGGGAGGCAAAGTTCGCATCAGTCATCCAAGCCATCCAGGCGCTATCGGAAGAAAGCCAGAAACACAGGGCCGCGTTGGTGAGCATTAATAACTGGCAGAGGGAAACAGAGCAGAAAGTACATGGTGGTTCTCAGACGGCTGCGACCCTAATACCACTGGGTGATAATCCACAATTCAATCATGGCCAGTCACAATAAACACACGATTTGGCAGTGGAATTGCCGCGGGTACCGTCGCAAAAGGGCGGTCCTACAGCAGCTCCTTCTTGGCAAAGACAATCCGGACGTAATCGCTTTACAAGAAACTGCGGGGATGGCAAAATTATCGGGCTACATATCATTTAGTACAGGTGATGGAAGATCCGGGGTAAACCCTGGTCAGGAGAAACTTGGCAGTCGTTAAGCACGACACGGAGGTTATCAACGTAGACCACGTCCTTGTTGAACTCATTCCAGCAAAAAAGAAAGAAGGCAGCCTCTTTGTTCTCAATATCTATAGCAGCCCGAAACAAAGGAAGGCCCGATTTGGACCTCTTCTCCAAAAAACTCTGCGTATTGCCAACAGGCAAGCTTTGGTAGTGGTGGGAGACTTTAACGCCCAACACGCTGCCTGGGGGTACAGAAAAGAAGGAGTTAAGGGAAGGGAGCTCTGGCTGGATGCACAGCAAGAGGGGCTCACCTTAATGACCGACCCCCAAACCCCCACTAGAACGGGGAATAGTGTCAGCATAGACACCTCACCCGACCTCACATTCGTCAAAAACGTGGGAGATGCAACCTGGGTTAATACCCAGGAAAACCTAGGTAGCGATCACTTTATTCTCGAAACAGTGGTGAGCGCAGGCCCTGCCAGGAGAAAAGGCAGAAACCAGCTAATTGTTGAATGGGATGCCTTTCGCGAAATAAGAAGGGAGACGGCAGGGAGTGAGATAAGGGATATTGATGAATGGGCTAAGAAACTAGGCCAGGACGTTAAAAACGCAACCAAGGAGATAACAGAGGATTCTGCACTGGAGATAGCGGACAGCCACCTCCTCCATATGTGGGAGGCTAAGCTCAGCATGGAAAAACGGCTCAGGAGGCAAAGGTGGAACCGCAATCTCAGGAGACGGATCGCTAGGCTCAATAAAGATATAGAAGATTACGCGCTCAAACTAACCAGGCAGAACTGGGAGTCCACCTGCGATAGGATGGATGGAAATATAGGCCTAGCTAGGACATGGAATCTACTCCGCTACCTGCTGGATCCACAGGGCTGCAAAACAGCGCAGCGACAGAACCTTCAAAAAATTCTTCACTTGTACGAAGGTACGGAGGTAGATCTAATGAAGGACATACAGGAGAGATACATAGGGGACACTAGCAAGGAACCCCTACCTAACTATGAAGGCGTAGGCAACTCCAGCCTAGACGAACCCATCAGCGAGGCGGAGGTCCGGGCGGAGATTGCCAAGCTCAAAACCAAATCAGCTTCAGGCCCGGATGGCGTTAGCAATAAAATGCTACGCAATCTAGACGATAACTCTATAACTGCATTAACTAACTTTATGCAGAAGTGCTGGGAAGAGGGTAAACTACCAAATCAGTGGAAAACCGCTAAGGTGGTGATGATCCCAAAACCAGGCAAGAAACTCCAGATAGAGAACTTAAGACCTATCTCTCTAACCTCTTGTGCAGGCAAGCTTTTGGAGCACGTTATTCAAACGCGGCTCAATAACTACATGGAGGATAATGACCTCTATCCGCATTCGATGGTGGGCTTTAGGCCCAGGCTCTCCACCCAGGACGTGATGCTGCAACTAAAACACCAAATCATTGATGCGGAAACGGGGGACGCAAAGGCAATTCTAGGGCTTGACCTAGCGAAGGCTTTTGATAACGTCACACATAAAGCCATTCTTGAGAACCTTCAGGACTTGGGAGTAGGCGTACGAACCTACAATTACATTAGGGACTTCTTGTCAGACCGAGAAGCAAAAATCCAGATTGGAGAATGCCAATCGGATGACATTAAATTAGGCAGCAAAGGGACCCCACAGGGCTCTGTGCTCTCGCCGTTTCTTTTCAATGTGGCCATGATCAAACTCCCTGAAAGACTGGAGGCTATTGAAGGACTAAATCACAGTATATACGCTGATGACATTACGTTGTGGATAGCTAGGGGCAGCGATGCCCAAATAGAGGAAACCCTCCAAAGAGCTATCCAGGCAGTTGAAGGTTATGTCGGACCTAGGGGACTTAAATGTTCACCGCAAAAATCGGAACTGCTTCTATACCAGCCGAAAGGCAGGGCCAGTAAGGAGGAACCGCAAATCTCTCTCACAGCTGGGGGGATCCCCATTCCAAAAGTGGACAAAATCAGAGTTCTGGGACTTTTTATTCAGGCCAATGGTTTTAATGGCGAAACAATAAGGAGACTAGACGGCTGCGCACTGCAGACCATGAGGCTGATCCGCAGGATCGCCAACAGGCGGTCCGGGATGAGAGAAGCGAATCTAGTTAGGCTAGTCCAGGCCTTTGTGATAGGTAGAATAGCTTATGTTGCTCCCTTCCTCAGTTTTAGGTCATTCGAGAAGAAGAAGATTGATGGCATCATACGTAAAAGTATAAAACAGGCGCTGGGGCTTCCCATCCGCACTGCAAATGAAAAGCTTTTAGCTCTAGGGCTCCACAACACGCTTGAGGAGATTATTGAAGCAGTGAGGATCTCGCAGTATGAGAGACTTGCGGGAAGCCCTACGGGCAGGAAAATCCTAGCTAGGCTAGGCATAAACTATGAGGGGCAGGAAGGCATCAAAATAGACCTGCCGCGAAGCGTGCGGAACCGACTAATAATCCCACCACTACCTCAAAACATGCACCCAATCCATCACAAGGAACGCAGACAGAAACGGGCCGAGGCTCTTGAGAAGCGTTTCAAAAACTCGAAGGACGTGCTCTACGTTGATGCTGCAGACTATGGCAACGGCCGCATGGCCCTAGCTGTAGCGAGCGCTGAAAGTAGATTGATAGCCAGTGGCACAGTTCCAACGGATTGCTCTCAAATTGGAGAAGAATCTGCCATAGCACTTGCAATTGCAAGTACTTCGGCCAAAATTATAGTCAGCGACTCTAAGGTTGCGGTGATGAACTTTGCCAGAGGCAGAATTTCTCCCGAGGCGAACAGAATCCTGCAGACCTGCCGAGATAGCAGGAAAATTGAAATAATCTGGGCACCTGCGCACGCCTCCCTCGCTGGGAATGAGGCGGCCCACGAATTAGCTCGAGGACTCACATTCCGAGCTGGTGGGCTAGCCGAAGGCTTCACGGGGCGAGACCGCTTAGTGTGCTACAGAGAGATCACACAACACTACAGACTAGGGCGGGTTAAATATCCTCCGGCTGATGCATCCTTAAACAAGAGCCAGGCCTCCACTTGGCGTCGCCTGCAAACCAACTCGTTTCCAAGCCCGGTGTCGTGCAGCCTCTACTACCCGGGTCAGTACTCTAGCCAGTGTAAGCTATGTAAAGCCAGGGCTAATCTTAATCACATTCTGTGGGAATGCCCACAGGCTCCCTCTGAGGGAAGAATAACCTCTTTAGAACAATGGGAGACCTTATTACTCAGCTCCGATCCGGAGATTCAACTGAAGACCGTCCAACTGGCCGAAAACGCCGCTAGGGTCCAAGGACTCCTGGCCGTCGTCTAGGTGGGAAGACTTAAAGCCTTCCCTACATCTGTTGGACAAATAAAGTTTTACAATCCAATCCAATCCTGCATAGCGCGTCTCCTGTACTCCCGCTTCGCCGCGTGACGCCCGCGCGGTTGATGTGGTTGAAGCGCAGTGCGAGAGATGGCGCGAGTGTTGCGCTACTAACGCCGCCGACAGGCGAGGTTACTTGGGCGCCGGGAGGAAGGCGCTTGCTCTTGGGTTCGAGACAGCCAGCAGGCCGCACGGACCTGCCGCGCGTGCAGCGCCCCTCTTTCCCGGCGGGTCGGCGCGCGGCGGGGGACGTCTCCCGCGAGCGCGCGGCGACCGATGCATCTGCGAGACCGCCTCGCGTGGCCGCCTTCGAACGCGCCACGATTCGCGTGACTATACACGCGAACGACCAGGCGTTGGGATCCAGCATGGAGCGAACATATTCGCTCGCGAGGACGCGGTGAGTCGCACTTCTAGATTTGTCGCGCGCCCATCGGCATGTTTTGTGGATAGCAACTCGGCTAGCAGGCATTGAGGTATGAAAGGTGCAATAAATGCCCTTGTGATTGTTTGCACTACTGTGTTGTCGTTTCTTTGTCCCAAGAGTACGGTGTGAGAATCCCCACATCAGACCCCACAACTGTTCCAAGTCTCTGTGCGGGATCAAATGAATGGCCACTTGATAAGTGCAGGTGTTTCTTTCATGCACATTCTCTTCTAAGACTTTGAACCCTTCCCAAACACCCAAATCAACTCTTTACTCAGAACATTAACTATGAACTTACCTTTAAAAGTAAGCCAGGCTGAGACTACACATCATCCTTGCAAATATAAATAAAATGCTTCATGAAAAACGAATGGGACTCTGAGCTCCATAATGAACTCCACAGCATTAAACCCATGCTGAGCAAATGGCGGAGTGCCAAAGACAGGAAACGGTTCTACGAGGTGGTCTTGTGCTGTCCGGGAATTGGACTCACACTTAACCCACAGCCACCTCTTAAAAAAGGGGGAGCCATCGGTCCGTGAAGAGTGCTCAGACAGCTTATCATTGGTACATTGAGGGGAGCTTTTTCTACAGTCTCTACGGAAAACCGTCCTTTCTCGCCTGTGTCTCCTTCGCCACTGTGGCATGGCAGCCCGTTAGGCAGCAGTTCCGGTGATTATTCCTCTTCTGCTTCGAATTCCGAGAATATATGTCAACCAGAGCAATTGAAATTGAATTGAAACCTGCCGCCAACTGTCGGAATCGCAACCACTGCGGGACAAAAAATTGAGTGCGTCATTGACATCCGGAATCAATGTGGCCATTAAAACTGCAGACTCGACAAACGACGGCTGCATATTCCGTGAATGATCTATGTCACTCCTGCTCTGCTCACTGAAAGGTATGCCAACGATGTCGCTGGAAGCGACTTGTAAGGCCTGTTAGAGTTGTCGGACGATCCTACCACTGTCAACCAGTAGGAGTCGTCGGACGACCTCGCCGCTGCCACCATTTGAAGGAGTTGAAGGTCGTAGAGAGGAACTCGGTGAACAGGATTTATTTACATATTTTACATTTTAAGCAAGATACATTGGCAGTCTAGCGCGACTCTCATATGGAGCCCGCAAAACTAACATACAGCAAACAGTATACGAGCACACAGCTCACTACTACATTTCGAGCATGACAACGAGCACTCAGCCCCCGACGACGAGCACACTCTAGCAGCCGGCAAATGCTGCTTATAAGCTCTCCGCTCGACGTCATAGTTCGACGTCATCGTTCGACGTCATCGTTCGACGTCACCGTTCGAAGTCCCCGTGGATGGAGTCCCAGTGGACGGAAACGTTCGTCCAGTCATTGTAAACTAGCCGCCCACCCCCGCAGGACAGCCCACACACACAAAGGCTCACACGTTTGAGTGTCCGGAGCCGACGTCAGAGGGCTTCGTGGAACTCTGCTTCGTCCCCGGTGGCGCTGCCGAGTACCGCATTCCTGAGCTGACCGCGCACCATGTGGCTGCTTGTCATCCGGAGTTCTCTGAAGGGCGCCCCGTCTGGTGGGCTTGGAACACGTGCAGCGGGCTGAAAGCTGGCAAGTTGCCACCCCGTACGGCCATTCCTAACAGGCCGCTACGGGTAATGCCGAACATTTTTGGCGTGGCCACCAGAGAAAGAGAAAGATGAGAATTTTCTCGAATAAACTCGAAAGCCTGCGCACCCACGAGCACGTCCCAGAGCACGTCCCAGAGCACGGCCCAGGCCCTGCTCTCCCAGTAAGATGAGGGCCTGGGTACACACGGACAGCCAGTTCGAGGAGACTCGAGCTCTTTGAAGGAGACAAGTGGGAGAGAGAAGCAACTTAGCACGCACTGCAGCGCCTACTGCCTTTCTCAGCACCGCCACCCGTCGGCAGAATTTTCGGGCCATGTTATATAAGAGCGTGCTCAGCGTGCTTCATGTTGTTATTTGGTATTTAGGACAGGTTTAGAGCAGTGAAGCAGACAACCCCAGCTTATCGGAAGTCAGGAAGTGTGAGCATTGAGCTCAAGTGTTAAGTGTTGTGTCAGCTTTGGTAGCTGAGCAACAAGTGTTTAGTCAGCTTTGGTATCTGAGTGCGAAGCTTTTGTTACTTCGCTGTGTGTGTTACTGTACTGTTTTTGAAGTGTTATATAAATCAAGTTCTTCTGTTTCTCCATATGTCATCCATCCATCATCAGCAAGTCTGTCTGCGATACATCCCATGCCAAATCAGTGTGCACCTCGAGGTAGGTACTGAAGTGAAGAAAGAAGAGCCTTGAACATTACTGGACCTATTTGTTCCTTGTACATACAGACTGTTAGCACAAACGATTGGCACGCTTTCTTCTTTTTTTACAGCAAAGCTGTACACCTCTAGCCCCTGTATGAATGAGCCACATGTGTGCTCTCATGGAGGGGGGAGTATCTGGGCTGGCTAATGTCTGCATAGTGAACAAAAATGCCTTAGGGCAAAGCCAACTTTATCACGAATGCTCTGCAGAAAATGGCTGTAACACTTGTTTTATCGCAAATATATCCCAAAAATTATGACAATTGGCCGCTAAGACAGCTATCATTACACTGAGGTTCATTTACTTTTCATAATTAGGTAGTTCATAGTGAAGTTGTAAAAGTTGTGGAATCCTTTATTCAAGCTGTCACAGCCCCTGACCTTAATTTATCGCCTCCCATAAAAGCTGCATTTTGGCGCTTCATTGTTACATCTGCCCTTTGAGTACTCCTCTTGTCTTTTTGTTTTGTATTGAGTTTGGTAATTCATTTACATTTTTGAAAGGTGAAGAGTTTATGAACTGTCTTTAAATGTTATACTGTTAGCTTATTGCAGAAATGTTTGTACTGCCCAGTGTTTCTTCGACACGAAGAGTTTAAAATGTCTTTTTAAATTTGGATTGTTAGCTTATGGCGGAAATGTTTGTATTGTCCAGTGGTTCTTACGAACACATGCACCTATTTTAATAAGAGTTAAGTCAATTCGTATTTCCTTTCTGTTATAAATCACAGGGCTGAGATACCAAATATGCAAATTCTACTAAGCCTATAGGCCCAAGTGTTCCTAGTGCCATATGGTCCATATTGCCACCTGCAGTAGTGGGCACAGTGCAAGAGAAGAGGCAAGAAGAACAAGAAGAAAGAAGCATGCATGCTGCCCCTGCCCACTCGATAGCCAGGTACCACCGCCGTGTTTCTCGGGAGCCAGCTGTTTGCATTAAACGTCCCGAGTACTCTTTGAAGACACGTGACAAAGTGGTGGGGGTTCTGGGTATTTCTATCTCATGCCACAGACCCCTCCTGGAAGCGGAACCACCAGCCTAGTACCAATCTAGACTCTCGTCCATCGGGCCAGCCGTAGGATCAGGGGACTGCCTCCAGAAGACAACACAGCGATTGCAACCACCTGAACTGGCATGGATAGCACGATGACCGACCAGGTACACACTTCAGAACCCATGGGTGCCAAAGTCGTTCCATGGTGACATGTTCGAAGACGTCAAAGACTGGATGGCTGACTTTGAGCACGTGGCCGAGTACAACGAACGGAACGACATGACTAAACTTAGAGACGTCTATTTTTGCCTGGAGGATGGTACGCGTACGTGGTTTCAAAACCGTGAGGAGCAACTGACATTGTGGCCTGAGTTCCGCCATCAGCTCCTAGACACCTACGCCAGTGCTGATTGCCGCGAACGAGCAGATCGCGTGATACAGGCCCACATCCAGCTTCCCGACGAAAGTGTCACCACGTTCGTCGAAGACATGATGCGCCTCTTCAGACAAGCAGACCCAGGAATGACCGCTGACAAGAAGTTGTGTCACCTGATGCGAGGAGTGAAGGAGCAGCTCTTCGCTGGTCTTGTGCAGAGCCCTCTGAAGACTGTCACTGAATTTTTATCTAAGGCTGTCAATGTGGAGAAGATGCTTCAGCAGCGGTCGAACTACTAAGAGCGGCGAGTGAACGCGACTCCTCATTCCGATATTTTCATGGCCACCGGAGGCAACGACGACAACCTCCGAGAACTCATCCGCACCGTTGTGCGCGAAGAAATGCAGAAACTTTAGGGCGCGTCACAGGCTACAGTGAGCTCCATTGCAAGTGTTGTAAAAGATGAAGTGCATCAAGCGCTGCAGTCCACCTTTCCTCTTGTTAACATCGAACCTGCACTGACTGAACACCGGCGTGCGACCTATGCGGAAGCCCTCAGACTCTTTGCTTCATCACCACCTTGTTTGTTCACGGCACTCACCCAGTTGCACTCTTACCAGCCTAGCCGATACACTACATCGCAGAACGACGCGCTCCTCCAGCGTTTCCCCTGCCGGCCCTCCTGCTGTGCTTCAGCCAGAGCAGCCAGTGCATTACGCCGATGATCGACACATGACCCCTCGGAAGTCGGAAGTTTGGCGCACACCAAACCGCCGTCCTCTGTGCTTCCACTGTGGTGAGGCAGATCATTTGTACCGTCAGTGCCCATACCAACGTCTCGGGTTGCGGGGCTTTTCCGCCTACTCACCGCCACCCAGACCTGGCCAACGACCATAGGACATTAAAGATTATCTGGCTCAACAGCGAACGCCACCGCCTACCGGGCAACAGTAACACTGGCCGTCACCAAGGCGATTTTCACCACCACCCCAGCGATATTCGAGCGCAAGATCGCGAAGTCCCTGCCGGGAAAACTAACTACAGCAACCTTTGGGGGCGACGCCGCTGTGAGTGGACGCACTGAAGACCTCTGATCGACGCGAACAAGGACGGGCACTGATTCGACGTCAACTGCAGCTGAACAGAATGACTGGCTTTCGCTCAACATACCGGTGGTGGTCGATGGTTACGTGGTTAGCGCTTTAGTAGATACCTGTGCAGACCTTTCTATCTTAAGCGGGAAGATGGCGACGCTTCTGAAGAAAGTAATTACCCCTTGGCATGGCTCGCAGATTTGTACGGCTGGTGGTCACGTCGTTACTCCACTGGGAACCTGCACGGCTAGAGTTTGGATTCAAGGATCGACATTTGTTGCGAGCTGCCTTGTCCTGCGTGAATGCTACCTTGATGTCATTCTCGGAGTTGACTTTCTGCAAGAATACAGTGCTGTTATTGACCTACGGGGAGGTGTAGCCACCTTCTCAGCCGACTGAGCAATCAACGGATACAACGACAACCGACGTGACAACGGCCTTCGTGTTTCCGCCGAAAGCATTATGCTTCCTCCACGAGCCAGTGTCCTAGTCGAAGTTATGTGCGGTGGAATGCACGAAGGCAAAGTGGTCGCAGAAAGCAACTTATCCCATCTACTGACACAAGGTGTTTGTGTGATTAGGAGTGTGCTACAGCTTAGTTAGCGAAACCCCTGACTCGCTTTACAGGGGGTGACACGCCATTTGCCTGGACGAGTGAGCAACAAACGGCCTTCGCTCAACTACGTCAACGCATGCAGTCAGCACCCATCCTGGCACCTTTTGACGACGACGCTGACACCGAAGTGCATACTGACACCAGTAACATCGGTCTTGGCGCAGTACTGGTCCAACGTCAAGATGGCATTAAAAGAGTAATAGCTTATGCTAGCTGCTCACTGTCCCATGCTGAGTACAGCGAGTGTCTCAGAAAAAGAGTGTCTCGCGGTTGTGTGGGCAATCATGAAGTTTCGCCCTTATGTTTACGGCCGCCCTTATGTTTACGGCCACCCTTTCAAAGTGGTGACAGACCACCATGCCCTGTGTTGGTCGGCAAACACACGCGATCCTTCAGGACGACTGGCAAGGTGGAGCTTGCGGCTACAGGAATTTGATGTCACTATCGTTTACAAGTCTGGCTGCAAGCACGAAGACGCTGACGCACTGTCACGTGCACCCGCTGAATTTCTAAGCCGAGAGTCAGAGGACGACGATGGCTTCCTGGGCGCCATTACCGCATCGGACTTGATAAGACGACAGCGTGACGACGCTGAAATTCGACCTGTCATCGACCAATTAGAGGGCAGGCCAACAAGCATTCCATACCATCTATGTCGTGCCCACTACCTGCAGTAGTGGGAACAGTGCAAGAGAAGAGGCAAGAACAACAAGAAGGAAGAAGCGTGCTTGCTACCCTTGCCCACTCGATAGCCAGGTCTCACCGCCGTGTTTTTTGGGAGCCAGCTGTCTGCATTAAATGTCTCGAGTCCTCTTTGAAGACATGTGACAATATGGGACAGCTATAACACTAGTACAAGCTATCACACAAAGCTTTAATGTGACAGGCCTCCAAGTAGCACACTACTATGCAAATATTCTTGGCAGGTACGGTGACCACAAAAGGATCTTAAGGCAATAAAAAGGAAAAAAAAGGAAACAAAAAGGAAAGGAAACCAAGCTAACCATGAAACTTGGGTTAATGTGTTCATAAGCCACAACAATAAAAACACTGTGATAGCTAAGCTAAGCAAGGAACAGCTTCCATGGCAGATTTTTGAAAACTTGAATGCACAAAAAAGTCACAGTTTTGCACGACAAGCGAAGCATTAATTGTAATAACAAATTATTAGGCAGCTATACGAAGCAAGGTTAGTAATTTTGTCAGCTGCGCAAGCTGTTGTAAACACTCACTTACAAACTAAATTAACAAGCACGTCACACGTGCACAGGCAAGCATGAACACATCTCATTCGATGACCGCGAACACGCTGTCAGAATGGTGCCATGATGAAGACCAGCAGCAGCGGCGAGCGAATTCCCTCTCATGCTGCCTCTCACTTCAAAGCAAACTAGGAGCGCAAGAAAACAGCACACATGAAGCTATCAGCTATCTCTGGTCAGCTGGCCTTTGAACCCAGTGCAGATGGCCACCAAGATAGGCATGTGCAGCAGCACTCAGCCACTGCTGCTGGAGTAGAAGAGGAAATGTGCACTACTCTGCCCCCTTCAGCTCGCCCCTCGCCTCTCACAGCACGTGCTCATCTCCCCGCTCCCCACCCTTGCACGTGTGAGATTGCATGCACCCTCCCTACCTTCTTCCCTTGCGAGCATGAGAAGACACCGCCACATCAAGCTACCCTCTTGATTCACCCTTGCAGGCTTTTGCTCGCCCCTACAGCATACAGCACATGGCTGCAATGTTATCGCACTTGGACATTATACGGAACATCATGGTGACACTGACGGCAGTGGCAGAAATTTGCCTGGAGTGTCCATACAACTGCTATCACAATAAAATGTTACTTAAAGCACTTAACTAAAATAAATTATTGAATAGTACACACAAATATAGGTCAATGATCACCAGTAAGCAGCTTATTGGATAGTTGACCTACTTGGCACGTAAATGGCTCTACTTGAATTTCTTGGTCAGTGACTTCTTCTAAAAGGGCCCTGGACTTGGGCCCCAAAATGTATAACACTGTGTAAAGAGATGTAACATCTCGCAGTGACACTGAACCATCCCGTGGCAGATGCCGCCGAACCCATTTGGCAATGCGGGTTTGCTGCGCTGTTGGTGAAACCATGAAATAACTGTGGAGAAAAAAAAAATAATGAGCAAAATAACTTTCAGATCTTTCCAGCTACATCAAGATATCTTCTGCGCACGAGTCACAAACCACCAATCTGGCAGTACTTAATCTAAAGTAGCTTGCCTGGTTCTGACTATAACAAAGGGGTACCTTCTGTAAAAGAAAGCTTTCCTAAATTTAACACAAATTGAATTTTTTTTGTTTTGTGAGTACAGATAATGCTTTTTATTTTTTTTTTTCAAATTGTGCAGATCCTTCATACTGTAGAAATCAATGTTAAGCAAAGCAGCTTGAAGGTAGCTGGCTATCAAGTATCGTATGGGGTTCTTCAACGCGTTACCAGATGGACCAACATGTTTGTGTGAGGCAAGCACTTATATGTGTGATGCAAGTTTCTGTATGTGTGACTACAGCACGAAGATGACAGCAACAACGTGATTTTTTCTCTCTCTCTCTCTTTTTTTTTTAAACTCTGGCAAAGAAACATTGCAATCTGTTTCGTTATGACCTGGGCCAATCCCGAAGGTGGTAGAATGTTGCACAGCATCTACATAGCATAAGCTGCTATAAAGGACTAAGGAATGTAGGCCAAACCCTGAAAGTGGTGCCATTTAACAACAGTGCTAGCTGCCACGAGAAAAGAATGGGAAAAACTGGCCTTCTCTCACTTTTGTAAGCAACTTGTTGATCATATGCGACCACACATGAAAGACAGTGGTATGTCTGTAGCCAAATCTTAAAGAGCTAGTTCGCATTGACGTGAGAAAAGTATGCATGCAACTGCGGCCTAATGGTTGAAGAACCAGGCTTTTGTGCTGGGTGATCAAGGTTTGATCCCAGTATCAGGCACTTGTTTTTTTTTTTAATTGAAGAGGTCCAAAACAATGTGAGACAGGAACCTACCTACCTACCTTCAAAGTGCCTTGAATGAGCCAAAAGATGATTCACATTAAAGATATTGCTGTCCACTTGCACTTTAGAAATACTTGCCTATAACAACATTTTAGCCTAACTTTTGGTGATAATTAAGGTATCCAGTTGCACCCACTGTTATAGTCACTATGCTAATGCTCCATAAAGCATCGGCACACACAGCAAAGTCAGCAAAATGAAGTTGGAGCACAGCCATGGTGTGAACACACACACAGTTTCAGACTCAATGTGCAGTTAAATTATACAGTAATCGCAGCTGCCTCATGCTGACAGCTGTTGTCAGAGGGTTAGAAAATGCATGTCAAACTGCTACACTGCTGTTAGAACGAAATTGCTATGTCTGCATGAAACTTTATCAAACACATTTAGACCTTGCTGTTACTGCCAGCTCACAGAAGCCAACAGCAGTATTCACTTATGCACTCATGTGTTGCTGACAACTTTTTCCTGAACAGGTGCCTGTGCTGCCCTCAGCAACATTCTTGGTTCATTGATCACGCAATCAACTATTTGATCCAACAGTTCTGTTTCCCACTATAACTTCTGACCTCAAACTTATATAGGTAAATAATTAAGCTTGTCTTAGTCATAGTTTCTCTTTCCCTACTCTTTGAAGAGGCTCCCAATGCATGTATATGATATACAGGGAATTTCTTTAATAGAAAATGCAGCGCAAAAGAACTTTTCAAATTTTGAAAAGCTTCAGGTTTTTTGTAAAGGTGGGATACTGTTTATGGAGGTGAATATTGTTAGGCTAGAACTGGGAGCCACTCTAGGAAGTAGATGTATGCCAAAAGTAGAGGAAGAGGAAGACAAAGCATAGTGGGAATCGAGAAAATAGTGTCTAGCAGGCAGACGAAAGGAACATTTAGGGCAGTTTGATGTGCCCATAATACTATACATATACACAGTCATCATGTAATGTCAATTGTACCTAACTTTACACCGATGGTTATTCAGAGGCCTCAACACAAACACCATTACATTACACCGCAGATGCAATACAAGAAACATACCGATTTACATCCATGCGCACCAGGATGCAATCATTTTCATAGCCACCGTGATCATTCTGCATGCCTGTCTGCACAATGTGCCCAACTGGAACATCAACATCATTTGAGCAGAGCAGCTGCAGGAAGTCCACAACCTCTGATCCACCAGACTGCAAAGAACCACTCTCAAATAACTATCTGGCATAAAAACTACAATGCATAAAACTAGCATAACTATAAGTACACAGCACATCAGTATTAAAGTGAATACAAGATTTTCATTTAAAGCTGGCATTTCTTTTTGTTCCTATGCTGAAATAAAGAAAAAAGTTTCATGAGGGGGATTCTTCAACATGAGATCTCTGCAGAAAAAGATATGAGTGGTGAGGTTCTGACATATATATTTGCAGGAACAACTGGTTGAGAAAAAAAACGTGTCCCCTCTCACACTGGTACAGTGTGTACCAGTGTGAGGTACCAGTGTGAGGTACCAGTGTGAGATTGCCCATGCAACACAGCCTCCTGCATAATGAGACATACAGATATATAGAGAAAGGTAAAAGAGAAAACAAGAGGGAAAGACACTTCCTAGCTTCCTCTATAACAAGGACAAGATGGTATCTCAACACAAAACCTGTAAAACAGAAAGATCAGAACTCACCTCAAGGTAAAATTTTGTAAATGATGACATGTCACTTAGGCCCACTCTCTCTCGGCAGGCCACATACTCCCGATGCACATGCTCCAACCATGCAGGCTTCCCATACGTGGGCTCTGGACTGGTGTGGTTCTCTCCTTCAAGTGAAGAAACCATCTGCTGCAGCTTTTGTTCCCCCTTACATTATACACAACAAGGTGCCTCAACAGAAAGTAAACATTTTCACATCTATGTAAAAGAAAAAGATCTCTGCCAATCCACTCCTGTGAAGGTGGTTGGTCAGCGAAGCTGTAGATATGTTGCGCCTAATGCAGAGCAACTTGTCAAAAACGGATCCCATGATGTGTGCCCATTACGCACATTGCTCTTCAAAGTGATATATGACACTAACACACGTTTCAATGCAGTTTACAAAACCTTTATTTCATTTATTACTTTGACATTACTGCTATAACTGCTTTGTGGTTGCTATAATACACACAGATGTTTTCTGTTCTTATATGAGAAATGTTTTTGGCCAAAGTTAAATCGATGCATGACCTGTGTACGGTAGTTGGTTGAATCGCATTGTTTAAGTAACCGAGGCCAAAGTTTTCCACGAAGTGGGTGAACCACTGCTTTGTTTCCGGTTTGGAGATGTCTATGTTAAAGCCCTCGACAACGACCACCAGTGAGAGATTGGTGGCAACGTACGGTGATCAACACGGAAGTCCGCATGCCTCGTCATCAATCACATGGTGTGACGACTGTTTTTATTTGTGCGTTTCGTATTGAAACGCAAGCTGTGCTGTATGTTCGCTTCACCCCTCTGCCTTACGGAAGTATGAGCCATTGCTGCTGGTCCTGCACTGCCACCGGGATCGGCCCACTGGGTTTTCTGTCGACATGATGGACATAAAAAAATCCCAGGATTCTAGCCATTGACAGCTTCACTGTAAAGGTATCAAACATGCACCGAACATATAGGTAGTGTCCAAATCTACACCCCAGTGACAGCTCTCTCTGGGTAACAGAAACGGACCTCAAAGGCTATGCTTTTACTGGATGCATGCATTGGAAGTGGTTGTAGAAGCTGGAAACAGGTCATAGATGGCATGTTTTGGACGCTACCTATCCACAGCCACAAAGCTACTGCCAGTGGGAACCAATAAACAAGTTTGACATAATTGCTATACCTGCATCAAAAACCTGCAAATTAGGCTGTAAGGAGAGCTGTACTGCTGCATTTTGTTCACATTTGTCCTTATCGAAAGTTGGCCATTGTGGCCAGAAACTGTAGCTGCAATGTCATGCTCAGTGCGAAAACACTTTAGGCTCCATGTTACTGCATCAGATAACAAGCTTATGCAGTAATTATGTTGTTTTGTTTCCTTTTTTTAAATTCTATATTAAGCCACCAACTGCATATGGGAAGCATTGTAGTTATAGCCATGTTTTCAAGAAAAAATAAATGGTGCACCAGGTATGAGCAAAGTAGCATGTTGATCACTCCATATCATTTATTCATTGCTCATCCAGCTCACTCAAATCTAGTACCCAATGCATACTGCCAGCAGTAAGCCGACTTTGAAATACATTTCCCATCTTTTCATTAAAACAGCTTGCCTTTACCCAATGCCACTTCTATAGAACAAAGACAACCAAAAATTATGCATACCATAACTAAGCATGGAATTAGGCGATATTTTTCTGTGTAACAAACATAATCTGTTAGAATTTATAACAAGTCTCATTTAAGCAATGACACTGTGGGTTAAATTGTTCATTAATCCACGTCTAAGTGACCCATCAAGACTGGTCATTGACATTTCTTTTCTAGTTTGGTCTGGTGCACATCCAACTGAAATTTGTTTGATATTGTGTACTTCACAACTTGTAGTGTTTGAATATATGCTGGATAATGAATTAACTCAAAAGGTCTATGCAGAGAACATTAGTTTATATAGTGCTTATGCTAACTCCACAAGTTTTGCAATTGAGCACTGCAAAAAAAGAAAAGGGGGTAATAATAGGAAAAGAAACTTCCAAGTCATAACAATAGTTGTGGCATCAAATGGTGTAAATAACCAATAGGACGTTCCTTCCTATGCAATGAAACAAAAATAAGCAACTAGCAAATTAGACGAACAATAAAATGCCCTAAAACACAATAAAAGTTATCACATGAAAGCGAACAGTACTTATGTCAGGTGTTGGCATAAGTACTGTTCAGTACTTATGTCAACAGTAGTCTTGCCTTTACCACAGTAGGGAGGTGTTGTTTCTGTCAGAAACAACACCTCCCTACTGATATATATGAACCACCACTATCGCACAAAAAGCTTTGTTCACGCATACAGATACCTCGTAACAGTGACTGCTAGAAACACACTAAACAACGGCCACCGCAGTGGGAGCATAATCTCATATGCATGTTGATTGCAGCACAAATGGGAGGTAAGCACATGAGATGGAAGCACAGGACAGGCTATTATCATTATTAACTATTATTATTATAACCTCACATTTTATTAAGAACAGAAAATGATGACAAAACACCAACCTGCATGTCTAAGCACTCAATCCAAAGCATTTTCCAGCAAATCTATTTCACACTCAAAAAAGGAAGAAGAAGGTACTGATACACAATTATCCAAGTTTTTCCTGACATGAAATGCTTTCACAATCTCACATGCCCTCTGCTTTTAGATCTTGTTATCATGCATGCGTGCTCAAATAAAGGTCTACAGTCCTACCACCTACAATGGGCAGTCAGATGCACGCAGGATATACCGTTCATGTTGCCATTAAATCGTTGCAGCTGTTCATTTGAACAACACCCTGTCTGCCCAATCTAAACCTTTTCATGAGAAAGGGGTATATGATACACCAGCACGTGTAATACAAGCGACAAAAAGATTTCTGTACTTTACATCACAATGACCCTTACCCTGTTGTTGACTATCCTTTCTTTTGATCCCCATGCTGTTTCAACTTTTTCAGTCATCGAAAAACCAACACTGACATCAAAACACCTTGATTTGTTTTGGCCCTGAAAAAGTCTTGCATGCATCAAATAGAGCAGTGTTCATGAACAGAACACTCCTTAAAGAGTGATGGGTTTTTCAGATTTTGTCCTGTCTTCAACTTCAAAATGCTTGGTCAAGAAGCCATTGTGGCACAGAAATACTCTTGTCACCTGCGTTACATGTGTTATGTCTCTATACCCCTTTCTCATGAAAAGGTTAACATTGGGTAGATATGGTGTTGTTTAAATGAATGGCTGTGATGACGGGTTTTTCAGATTTTGTCCTGTCTTCAACTTCAAAATGCTTGGTCAAGAAGTGCACGTGGCCTTTGTCATTAAATGCACGGTGTACAACACCCTATATAAAAACTTGAAAGGTACAACCTGCTCTCATCTGTCATTCCACTGTAGTGAACAAAACCAGGTGTGATTACAAAAATATTCAAGTAAATAAAAATCCAAGGACACCTAAGCACTTCTTACGAGTTCTGAATGCGAAAGCTTCAATGTCCAATCGAATGCCACTGAGCGGTCCTCTTCGAGTTATGAACTTCTCGTGAGCAACCTAGCATGTTGAGATGCTTGGGCAACACCTCCTAGATAGCACAAGGCTGGTGCACTTCGATCTATGACGTCATGCTACCCTGCCCGACTGCCATAGAATCTAATGGGGACGCGCCCGAGTAAGCTGCGGTGATTTTGACGTCACCACTTTCGGCAGGCCGGGCTTGCCAATGGAAGTTTAGGTCCAAGTAGCATGATGTCATAAAGCAGAGTGCACAGGCCTGCTATCTAGGAGGTGCTGGTTTAGCCCAGCAGGTAAAATACTTGGCTTCCGAGAGTGGGGAATCTTTCCGAGATACCTTCAATTTCACGTGTTTAGCGAAAGATGCATCAGCGTCTAGGAGCAACGGCATTCTTGGCAGAGGTCCAAGTACACCATCTTTTGCATGGCTAGCACAAGACGCATTGCATCTAGAAATGCCAAATTCATGATGATGAACTGGCATTCTGTAGTGCAAGGACCAGGTATGGCCAAAGAGCACCAGGCCAGTGTTAATAAGTTGGCAATGAAATACATGATGTATATGTGATGCGGTGGTAAATGGCCTAAAAAAAAGTCTCAGTAAGTGCATAAAATGTATATGTAATAAAATTCTGGCAATGACTAATGAGGTGTACTAGGAACATGAGAGATAAATGGAGAAAGGATTATATTATATACTAAGATGTGTCCGTTATATAAGTTTCCAAGAAGCACTACTGCGTACATGTAATAAAATTATGGCAATGACTAATGAGGTGTACTAGGAACATGAGAGATACATGGTGAAAGGATGATATTATATACTAAAATGTGTCAGTGACAAAAGTTTGCAAGAAGCACTACTACGTTAACAGAGTCCTTAAACGCAAGGGTCTGGAAGCACATGCTATACAGAACGATGCTATAACAGCAGCACCCTATGGTGAGAGGATATGCTATGAATTTCTTGCAAGACAACATCACTTAACGAACCTAAAACTGCTCTGGAGTAAAAAAATGGTTCTGTAAGAAACCGGATGGAGACGCTTATCTCCCAGTATGCTATGCTAAAGGAAAGTGTTTCCGTCTCTCAGCTTCTGCTGCTTTTTGACACTCCAGCAGAACATGAAGGATGGTCAGCGTCTCACCACATCGACCACAGACTGGGAATTCACCCCCAGTCAACAAGTAATTGTGTGTGCTATATGTGTGCCCTAGGCAAAGTGCCAAGTACGCTATCCTATCACAGTGCGGAAAAGCTGCCGGCCAATGATGTATCTGGTGCTAGTCACGCGAAATATTGTGAAATGAAAGTATCTTTCAAAAGTAATCATCCAAGAATATGGCCAAAGTTTGTCAATGTGTGTTCGTGCGTGCTCATATACTTGCCCTCGGCCTAGACATTCTGTGGCCGCGATTTTCTAGCAATACCTTTTATGCAGTTCCTTTTCATGCTTTTCCTGCTTCATAAATGGTCAGAGCAATGCTCAACACGCATTATAAACGGGACCAGCTGACCATGAACAGTGGATGAGAGCAGCACAGATTTGAGTGGAAAGCATCGCTACAAAATCGTGGCACGTGTCTCGACCGTTGTCATGGGGTCACTGCAGATAAATGAAAAATCAATACATGCACCGAATTCTCATCAGTGAGTACTAGATGGACTAGGCTTCTCTAGTTTCGGTTTTGTGGAGCACCAGCGACATGGCTGACGACCATGCCGGTGACATCTCAAAATGAAAATACCATAATCCCTCGTTATAACGAAGTCAGCGGGACAGCAAAAAAGTTCATTATAAGTGGTAATTTGATGTAAGCGACTACTCGAGAAAAGCTAAAGCAGTCGAGCTTTAATTACGCCACAACTACGACAAAGTCAAAATACAATGTATTCAGTAAAGCAAAACTTTATTCAGGTGCAAAAAAGGCAGTGAGCTTTGGCTGTTTCAAGTTCTTACCGGGTGCGAGCAACCCCTGCTCTAATTTGACCAAGCATAGCACGACACCATGGTCGCCGCCCATGCATTCAACCTTATTTCGCAGCAGGCATAGGTACTCCCACATCTGCACCATAGTTGGCACTTCACATGGTTCATCATTCGCTGGCTCTTCATCCTCGTCACGGCCACCAACAGTGTCAATTAGTATCTCCGCATCTATCGCTGGGGCGACCACAGAAGCTGCAGCATCAGCCAATGTGAATGTCTCGAAGTCGCCTTCTACCCCTTGGTCAGCAATTTTATGAACAGCCTCATACAGATCGCTGCAAGTCTGGTCATCGTCAGGGTCGTTGACAATGACGTGGGAAAAGCTGGCGTGCGGAAAGCAGTTGGCGACCTTTGAAGGTGCAAGTTTTTTCCATGAAAAGTTCAGTAAATGGATTGCACCAAGCAAATCAATGTACCTCTTGCTGGCATCATATGCTGTGAGCATGCGCTGCAAAAGAGCCTTGTGGTACAGCTGCCGGGTGGTCTCAATGATGCCCCAATCTATCGGTTCCAGTACTGTGGTTCTGTTTGCAGGCAAAAATTCCACAGCGATCGCCTTGAGGTTGTTGATCTTCCTGTGGCTCGGACAATTGTCAATTATAAAAAGCATTTGCCGATTCTTTGCGTCGAACCGTCTATCCAGAATGCGCACATAGTCTTCAAAAATGGCAGCAGTCATCCATGCTCTCTTGTCACTTCTTTAGATGTATTCCTTGGGAATAGTTGCATTTCAGAAGCACCGTGGCTTCTCCACTTTCCCCAGTATCAACAAAGGAAGCTTGTACTCACCTGTTGCATTGGCACCAAACAGCACCATGACACGCTCCTTGCTCTGTTTTTCTCCAGATGAGGATCTGCCAGCAATAGTTAATGTGTGATTCAGTAGCATCTTGTAGAGAAATGCAGCCTCATCTAGGTTGTAGATGTCTTTGTCTTCATATTTTTCAAGTAGAGCTTGGAGCTGATGTTGGAGCCATACATCTGTGTCATGGTTCACGACTGCACTTTCGCCAACAATCAACTTCAAGGTCACATCGTGTCGTTTCTTGAACCACTCAAGCCAGCTATTGCAGCACTTGAAATCTTTATGGCCCATTTGGAGAGCAAGAGCTTCGGCTTTTGCAGTAAGTGCACGGGGAGAGTTGCACCCCTAACATTTTTCGGCCACTGTAGAAGTGCACCTTCCACTTCAGGGTATTTCGAGTCACGATTCCTCTTTCTCCTTGCCGAGAAGCTCTCTTTAAAGCCATCCAGCACAGCTTCCTTGTTTTTCAATACAGTTGGTAAAGTAGACGGCAGTATTCCGAATTCCTTCCCGATTTCAGTTTGTGCCAGCAGTCTTTTTCCACTTTTTCTATAAGCAGAACTTTCTACTCCAAGTCGGACACTTTCGCCTGGAGGCTGATAGAGCCATTTATCACTGTAGACCACAAAAGCACATGCGAGGCATGCCTAACGAAGCACTTCGAATAACACACAATCACATGGCCTGCAGCACGGATACAAACGCATGTGTCGTCGGCGCCAAAGTGACTGAACGTGCAAGCGACGCAGAAGGCAGAAGCTTATAAACGTCATCAGGGCATCTTGCTTTCTTCGTCAGTGTGCGCTGGTGATGGTGACGGTTGCAATGGTGGGCTATGGATCAGCTTCACGTGTAGTGGAAAAAAGGTGATCAGAGTTGTGGAGACCAAGAAGCAGGAACCGCGAAAGGGAACCTGCTGATGGAAGATTGTGCTCGGGAGGGCAGCCCGGAAGAGGGCAGCTTTGGAGGAGCAGCGACGTTGAAACTGGTAGCAAGGAGGTGAGGAGTGACTGGCATCCAAACGGCTTGCAGACTGGAGAGTGAATGAGTAGGGGAAGGCAGTGGCAGCTTTTATAGGGCGGGTGTGGAAGTCACGGAAGACTACGAGAGTGTCGCGCTGGAAAGCACCGCAAATGCCATGGCTCGAGTCTGAGGTTGTGTCTGTTGTGCTCAAAAAACGATTAGCCGCTCATTGTGGGTATACAGCGCGATCGTGAAAACTGAATGGTTTTGCATTAGGGGCTTTGCATGATCACTGGGCAACTTTTTCCCGAAGTATGCAGCCGTGAAGTTTGCAAAACGAGAGTTCTTCAGCACACCATTGTCGACGACCCTGTGCTAATTCTACGGTTCGAGTGTCAGTGTTCACGCACCGTCGCGTCTGCACCATTGACAAATGTCTAGGAACAAAATTCAATGACCCTACCACACATTTAGACCGTTTGTCTAAAGTTAATGGCGCGAATTGAGCATGATCGGTTCGAGAAAATTGCCGGGGAAACACCAGCTTGCGTCACACCACTATGTTGACAGCCTGACTCACCGCTGGCGGCGCTAGGATTTTTCATGTTTTCGGCAAGTTATCGGTCGAGTTTCGCTATCAAAAGTGCAACAAAGCTAGGAGCGGTGTTTTATTGTGATGCAGAGCGATTATGGCGAGCAGCAAACAAGTTTCTAGGCCACCCCAAAGTCGTCTTCCCGATTTGTTAACATAGCTCCTTGCGTCGAACATGGCCCTTTTAATCGGAGGGACACTTCTTTTGTTCTTTTCAGCCCATTTGAGCACCAGAAGTACTCTTTAGAATGGTAAAACTTGCTCATCGAGCGAACCCCATGGAATGCTACAGCACAGCCTGCCCGTGGTTTTTTTTTTTTGGCCACTTTTCAGCATCTAAGAGACCACGGTATTCTGGCATCGGAAAGTGTCTGGAAAACTTTATTTTAGTGTGAATTATATCACGGGGGACACCAGCAATGCGAGTGCGACTGAGATTAATGGTTAGGGTGCACTGCACCATGGAATCTGACAGCTTCCGTTCACTCCGCAGTAAACAGCTGGGAGCACTCAGCATTCGCTTGTACCCGTTACTAGGCGGTCATCAGTCATGGGTTTGGTACTTTTGTGGCCTATTCTATGCCTGCATGAGACTAATTCATCAGTGGTATTAATTTGACACTGCATGTGCAAAAAAAGTCTTCGCTCGCCACTTCGCTCTAAGCGAGTCAAGCTCTTCATGCGCTTCGAGTAATGTGGCTTAAAATGCATACATTTGGGTTGGGACCGGAAGAAATTTCAAATAAAGTGATATTTTGAGTAAAGCGATTTTGTTATAATGAGGGATTACTGTATCACTATTTTGCTTCACTCGGTGGCCATACTAGCACATGGTTGCACAGTCTGAGTTTGAATTATTGCATGACACACTGTGAGATGTCCATGCAGTGGGTAAAACTGCGTGGACACCTGACTGTGGGTGAAACTGTGTGGAATTGCATGTTTTACCCATGTAGCGGGCAAGAACTGCATGGATAAAACCTATTGGTCCTGTGCACTTCTATCTTATGTGCTTATTTCCAGTTTGTACTACAGCAAAATTAATGTCCGCCAAATTGTCCAACAGTCCCCATTGCTACAATCTTACATGCAAATTAAATTGCCTATTTTAAACATATCCAAATGCATTGTAATCGCAGTATTCTTGCCCTGCTTTGCATCATATACGTTACCTTAAACCCCTTTATTTTTTTCTCTTGCTATCTGCTCATTCAATATTTCTTTATGCTATAGATCAGGGCATATCATAACAATATGCTGCAAGTGGTGTTATCTGTTGAAAGCACTACAAAGCAATAAATTCTGTGTTTCCAGATCTCTTAATATGAAATTGATTCCAGCAGTCACAACGATCATGTTCAATAAAAATCCATCTGGAAACCAACCAATCTTATGGTACGCTAATTTAAATAATGCGAGACAGTAGTGCAGCACAATTGCAAACACATAACAGAAATGGGGTATGTTACAGTCATAAGAAAATCTGGTATTCTTTCCCTGTAGCACAAGCACTGGTTGCAAGAAACACTACACATTCACACGCTTTAAATGACCACAACACAAGAAGAAAACGAGCTGGCAAACTCAGAAAAGTTAACTAAGCACAGATTATGAATTTGTTGAGGTGTTCTTTGACAGAAATAGTGCAAAGTGTATCTAAAATGTCTCCACTGAAAAATTAATTAGCTTAAACATCAGAAGCTTACCGAGAATGCGCTGAGGATCAAAAAACAATGCTCTTTCAAAACCCATTCTTTCACCAAGCACAGCACCCTGCTGTTCCTGAAGTGGCAGCAATGGTGAACAACGAAGGCGACGTCCTGTTCGAAATTCAGCCTACAAAGCATTCCAAAGTCCATAATTAGGGTACAAGAAAATGATATGTAACGAAACAGCTTGAACAATGTCAAAAAACAGTTCTCCATGTCAAACATCAGTCTTAATAAATATAAAAAAAGTTGTCATCACCACCATTATCACCATCAGCCTATTTATGTCCACTACATGGCGAAGACCTCTCCCTGTGATCACCAGTTACCCTTGTCTTTATTATAAGATGGCCAGTTGGGCAAGTTGGTATGATGTCTCAGTGAAAACTGCAGAACCAGAGACAAGACACAGGAAGAATGACACATGGACTTTGCTTGTCTGTGTATCCTTCCTGTGTCTCATCTCTCATTGTGAAGTTTGCTATCACAAAGTTTGAATGTGTAAATGAAGGGAACTTTACTTAGAAGAACAATGTAAAAATGTTCCAAAAAAGAAAAGCACTTGAATAAAGAAATGATACACCTGTCACTGCCTGACTAAGCACCCTAGTTTCGCTGAGATCCTGCAATTAGTGATTGTCAAATTCCAAATAGAGAAACAAAAACAAAAAACTCATGCTTTATTTTACAGCCCTTCTTCAAGCCTACCCAATAGATAAGCACACTACTTTGTTGAAAAATACTTTTGGTTAATACTGCTTCTACTGTGCCATTACCATACCAACTCGCCCAACTTTCTATCCTTTTGCTTCCACCATAGGGTATTTTTGTTTTTGTTTTTTTAAAGGGTAGTTACTGCCTGAAACATGGCATGGCAAGGTCAAATTTAACTAGGTTTTGTGGAAACAGCAAGCACACTGGAAGAACAAATGGAAAAGTGATACAGCGCTTATGTAGCTGGAATATTTGGCAGCACACACACCACAAAGTAGCATAATGATACAACTCTAGCACTGCAACAGATTTCCAAAAGTGCAATAGTTTTACATCCAATTAACTTTATAACAACACAAGCTACTTTACATAGGGTGACCGAAATGTTCTCAGCCTATCAATGAAACGTAGTCAAGAGCTCAATTGTTCCTGGCTATTTTTCAACAATAGTCCCTTTTCAATGCCACACACTATTTTTTCCCCGGTGCTTTGGGCCCATTATCCCTTCCTTATAGAATGCTTCATCCTGCACGTCAAAAAAGTCCTCCGCCGGAGTCATGGCTTCATCATTTGATGGAAAGTAGGTTCCGACTAAGTGTTTCTTGAGCTTAGGGAGAAAATGAAAGTCTGAGGGAGCCAAATCTGGCAAATGGGGAGGGTGTGAAAGCAGTTTGAAGCCACAGGACTGAACGGCAGACATTGCAATGATGGACTTTTGTGCTGGTGCATTGTCTTGGCGGAAAAGCACATGCTTAATTCTTCAAAATTCCAAGTCATTTCACCTAGATGGCCTCCCGCAAACACTTCAGTTTTGCAGCACAATATGCTCTGTTCACTGGTTCACGCTTTTTGAGGTACTCAGTCACGATAACACCCCTCACATCCAAACCTGAATTTATTGGGGGTGAGGAAGGAGGGGCATTTCCACTTTTTGATTGCACCTTGGACTCTGGCTGAAAGTGGTGTAGGCCGAGAAGTTTTCAGTCACCCCTTGTATTTCAGTTTCCCCCTTTTGTTAAGGAACAGAACAAGTAGCATTTATTTTAGCTCTTTCAGTCAATTTCTTCTATAAATGTCTGCAACAAAGTAAATGCCGATGCAGCAGTCCCTCCAGGTGAAAGGTGTTTGCATGTTACATGGGACTGACTTGAATTTTTGCGGGTGATGGAGGAGGAGTGTTTCCACATTTTTTATTGCACCTTGGACTCTGGCTGTTAGTCGTGTACCCATGCTTCGCCCATGGTCACAAAACATTTGACAAAAGTCACAGGATCTGCCTCAATGAGGGTCAACTTTTCAGTAGACATGACGTGTCTCAGGCGTTTGTTTTCAGCAGTCAGGATTTTCAGGAGCCACCAACTTGACACATTGTGCATGTACAGTAGAACTATAAGGACGTGTCCAACTCATTCCTGGGGCATCCCCACTTTCTTTGCAATAAAACATTCTGTCAGGTGCCTGTCTACCATTACGATTAACTGGATTGCTGCATCATTTTCTTCTGCAGTGACCATTGCTGGCCTTCCACTGCAAGAGGAATCTTGGATAGAGGGGGTTCCCCTCTTGAACTCAGCCACCCACTTTTCACAGTGGAATAGGATGGGGAATCCTCCCCTAATGTTTCCATCATGTCCTTGTGAATGTCATTGCCACTAGTGCCCTTTTTCAGCAGTTATCGAATAACTCCAAGTTTGCTCATATTATCCACTTTTCAGACAATGTTCGCCTCCTGCATTTCAGTCTTTAATATCTGACACAGAGAATCAGCTATTTGCAAGGAATTTGATACGAGGCCTGGAAAGGACATATACAATGAGTTGCAATACTAACATTTGGCTAAGACAAATGCATTGTGGTTAGGCAAGGAAGTTTTCAGTCATCCCTTGTATTTCAGTTTTCCCCTTGCGTTAAAGATAAGAAGAAATAACACCTATTTTAGCTCTTTCAGTCACTTCCTTCAATAAACTTTTGCAACAAAGCATATGCCAGTGCAGCAGTCCCTCCTGGTGAAAGGTGTTGGCAAGTTACCTGAAGTGGGTGAGGAACCAGATATGTTCTTCCAACTGCCTCTGTGACACGCTCACGTAGAAACTTCACATTGTTGTGCAGGTCCAGGAAGCGACGACAGTCACAAGGCAATAGGTATGCCCGAGGCGCACCATCACACAGCCAAAGGGCTAATGCACGGCCAATGCCACCAGCCATCTGTGTCTGTGCACCATTAGTGCCAACAGCCAGAAAGAGGCGCTCCACCTGTGTGCACAAGAAATACAGGTGACTCTGTTCTCAGTGATGTGCTAGTTATCTCAAATAAATTAAGCTTCATTTACAGGAGAACAGCATAGAAATATGATGAAAACAAAGTGAGGGATGAAAACAAAGTGAGGGCTGAAGAAGACACGCTTTGTCTTCGTGCCTTACTTTGTCTACGTCATATTCCTATGCTGTTCCTAAGCAATGAACCACCAACATGCCAAACTAGAAACGCTGCTGAAATAAAGCTTTACACAGATACACAGAATATGATATTCTTGACGTCTTTTCTTTTTGCATTAAATTAATGTCCAAGCTCTCTAAACCCTAGAAATAATAGTGGCAAGTGCCAGAGTTCTCTCTATAATTTACTATACAAATTATTTCTAAGAACCAGTTTCATTTTTAGTACTCAGGAGGTAGATGTGAAATGACGTCAAGATACACTGGCTCACCCAGTTCCTGCGACCGCTGTGGTTGCCACAATGCAAACGCAGCTAAAATAAATGTATAGTGGCCTTGCTCATTCTTTTATGAACAGCATCATCATACCTAGCCTTACTGCCACATGATGTCAGCAAATTTCACTCTGTGTCACAATGTCACAATAGCCGATGATGCCAGGTCCTGCTTAAATGCCAGACCTGGCATGGCCTAGTGGCTTAGTGCATAGGATGCCCGGCTCGCCTGTGGGAGGTGCATGGTACAATCACCACCACCTAACATCCTGCAGCTTATAAGATGGGTACAAGCAATCCTTTGGCCAAGGTGTCCAGCTCTCCAGGGGTGCATTGCCCATACAGACGACTATGCTTTCTGTGCAAGAATCAAGATAAAACGCCAACCTCAAAAAAGGATACTGGTGGCCCCATGCTGCCAACTCCCTATAGTGGGTGTCCTTCTAAGTGCCTGGAACTCCCGTAGTTGCCAAGCACCAGGCCGGAAGCATGCTTGTACCTATTTTATCGGTAAGTACCTGGAGGCAGCACTCGCCTGTTTCCAAAGCAGCAGCAGATGCTCAACTGTTTCATCAAAGCTGTGGTGGGGACAAGGGGTGCCCAAAGACCCCCACAAATCTCTATAAGACCCCCTTTCAAGATTAGAACCCATATAAACAACCGAGCACCAGGTCGGGTACACCTCTACCGATTACAAAAAACGGTGGGTTTTCAGCAGCACCAAGATTTCCAGTGCTTCCCACAGGCAAGCCAGACATTCTACTATTTCACCACTGCTGCAGTTTATGACTCACCAATCTTGACCTACTTCTCCTGGAAGAGATAAAAGTGAAACTACCTAAGAACCTTTACAGAATGCAGCCTGGAACTGAAGGAGCATTTGAAAGCTGAATATTATAATTAGAAGTACAAATTGTTGGGCATGTTGGTAATCCATGGGAATGGTGTGAATGAACAGGGATGAGATAGGAAACACAGCCGAGTGCAGACTAGCAACAATGGTTTATTTTGAAAAACACACAAAATATATACTCTGACATAAACATGCGTAGCAGCTTAAAAACTACAGATTGAATAATCAATTTCTAGTTCGTGCAGACTCACTGATGGCCTCGCCATGCACATGTCACCAGACTTATGAATAAACAAAGCTTCCGCAATCTCCCTCGTTATTCTATCTTAGTGTCTTTACAGCACCTTAGTATCTCTTAGCAACGGTTTGCACTTATATTCTTTGCAATGTAGGCACAGATTAGACAGCAGCCGCCTTTTCAAAGAAACTCTGTGGTCCATTAATCGGTTATTCAAACACCTTCCTGTATGGCCAATGTACCACTTCCCGCAGGACAGGGAAATGTGATACACTACACCCTTTCCACAGTCAACCAACCTGTCACGGTGTTTGACATCACAATCACACCACTGCTGTGTATTGACTTCAACCTTTCTTCCTACCACTGTGCATATGCAACCCAACTTGTTTCTTGCCAAGAAGACAACATTTATGCCGAATCTACTACATATCTTTTTCATGCGGTGAGTCAAGGTGTGAAGATATGGTCTGATGAAGTTTAGTATACCCAGAGATCGGGAGTTTCTATAGATTCCCGTGTTGTGCAAATTCTTAGTGAAATTTACCTGAGCAGGATCGATTGTGACCTAGTGGGTGTTTTGAAAGGTGTCATGCTAAAAATAATGCATTATGTTGAGAATTATCTTGTTTTTGTTGAAGCGAACAGCTGTGTCAGTACCAGAGTGAATGTGCTCAAGATATTTAAGGAGAAGGGTTATGGTCTGAACTTCACCTCTGAAGTACCTAGGGAGCACAGTATTCAGTTTTTGGATCTAAATATCCCAATTAGGCATGAGCATGCCTGCTGGGTGTATTCACTGAGGTCTGTGAAGCCCATTCTGGATTTCCATTCTGGTCACTCGAAGCTAGTGAAGAACGGTATTGTCACAACTTGTTTAGAAGTCGCGTTGCGCAAGTCTTGCCCGCATCGAATGAGTGAATATTTTTCTAATCAACTCAACAGACTTAGGCAAACAAGTTATGCAATGTGTACTGCGGCCTCTCTCAGTGAAAGATTACTGAGGAAGTTAAAATTGGAAGAAAAAGGTATTGTGACAAGAGAGGCCAACACTAAAGGTAAGCCAGTCACCAACATTCCGTATCTTTGCACCTTGTCTCATCGCATGAAAAAGGTGGGTAGTAGATCCAGCGTAAATGTTGTCTTCTCAACAAGAAACAAGTTGGGTTGCATATGCGCAGCGGTAGGAAGAAAGGTTGAAGGCAATACACAGAAGTGGAGTGATTGTGATGTCAAACACCGTGACAGGTTGGTTGACTGTGGAAAGGGTGTAGTGTATCACATTCCCCTGTCCTGCGGAAAGTGGTACATTGGCCATACAGTAAGGTGTTTGAATAACCGATTAATGGACCACAGAGTTTCTTTGAAAGGGCGGCTGCCATCTAATCTGTGCCTACATTGCAAAGAATGTAAGTGCAAACTGTTGCTAAGAGATACTAAGGTGCTGTCAAGACGATAGAATAACGAGAGAGATTGCAGAAGCTTTGTTTATTCATAAGTCCGGTGACATGTGCATGGCGAGGCCATCAGTGAGTCTGCATGAACTAGAAATTGATTATTCAACCTGTAGTCTTTAAGCTGCTACGCATGTTTATGTCAGAGTATATATTTTGTGTGTTTTTCAATATAAACCATTGTTGCTAGTCTGCACTCCTCTGTTTCCCATCTCATCCCCGTTTAGTCACACCATTCTCCCTTAAGTATAAATATTAGAAGTATTCATCGAAAAATACATGATTCTATAATGCAATTTAAAAATTCCAACAAAGAAAGCATACCTATGCAAATCAAAGAATACAACATTTTTTTAATAATTGTACATATATTTTAACATTATTTTCTCACCTCTGAAGTTTCCCCTAATATACAATGATTGTCAGGTGTAAAAGTCTCTGGTGCAGTGACCAACTCAGCAAGCTCTAAGTGCTGAAGTCGTGGAAAGCGGTGCTGGAACTGGCTGTAGATACTCTCTGAAATGTTAAGAATAGAATGTGTCAGTGACAAAAGAGTCAGATCTATGCCAATTACCACTCTAATTCTGAAATAAATTAAGAAGCTTTACATTTTTGAAATCACATTTTAATATGAACACACAAAGCAGGTCAAAGGAAGGAACTGGAAGGAATCAGTGAAGCTGCAGCTGCAATTCCTCTTTCGCAATACATTTTGGGATTAAACCTTCTCCTACACTGTCTTAAGCAAGACGAAATTTTTTTTTGAAGAACCATGACCACTGGCATCGTCACCGACATACATAAAGACATCAGGGCAAGAAACTTGGTTAGGCTAAGTAGTAGTAGTAGTAGTAGTAGTAGTAGTAGTAGTAGTAGTAGTAGTAGTAGTAGTAGTAGTAGTAGTAGTAGTGGCATAGTAGTAATTTATTGTACATAGAAAGAAAGAAACGGCAGTGGGGAATAAAGAAAGGGGTGCAAGCATCGTAACTGTTTCACTTTCCAGTGGACACTTGAACTGTCCCATGGCTGTGGAAAAAGGATAGAGGGCAAAGAAATAGAGAAGAAGAGGGCAAATTTAAATAAACAAGACAATGTAAAGAAAATAGGATATAAGGAAAACATGCATGCTGAAGTAGATTCCTCAGGCTGGAATAACAAACATGCAACTCTTATCAAAACTTCAGGCACAGTGAGACAAATTATGTAAATATGTGGAACAATGGCAACTGCACCATCAAATTTGCTATGAAGCTTTCAGCCAAGGCACAGCCAGTTTGTTTGTACCTCTCATCATCATCATCATCATGTTTTAAATCCACTGCCGGACGAAGTCCTGTCCCTGCGATCTCCAATTTCCGCTGTCCTGCGCCAAGCGATTCCAAATAGCACCCGCAAATTTCCTAATTTCGTCACTCCATCTAGTCTTCTGCCGTCCTCTACTGTGCTACCCTTCTCTTAGTACCCATTCTGTTACCCTAATGGCCCAACGGTTATCAAGTCTGCGGATTACATGACCTGCCCAGCGCCATTTTTTTCTCTTAATGTCTATTAGAATATCGTCTATGCCCATTTTCTCTCTGATCCAAACTGCTCTCTTTCTGTCTCTTAAAGTAATGCCTAGCAATCTTCATTCCATTGCTCTTTGCGTGGTCCTTAACTTGTTCTCGAACTTCTTTGTCAGTCTCCTAGTCTCTGGCGCTATAGTCAGCACTGGTAATATGCACTGATTGTTCACCTTCTTTTTCAATGATAATGGTAAGCTTCCAGTCAGGAGCTGACAATGTCTGCCGTATGCGATCCAACCCATTTTTATTCTTCTATGAATTTTCTTCTCATGATCAGGGTTCCCTGTGATTAATTGACCTAGGTAAACGCACTCCTTCACAGACTCCAGAGGCTGTCTGGTGATCCTGAACTCTTGTTTCTTTGCCCAGCTATTCATCATTATCTTTGTTCTTCTGCATATTAATCTTCAACCCCACTCTTACGCTCTCTCCGTTAAAGTCCTCAATCATTTGTTGTAACTCGTCGGCATTGTTGCTGAATAGAACAATGTCATCGGCAAACGGAAGGTTGCCAAGATATTTGCCGTCGATCCTTACTCCTAAGCCTTCCTAGTTATACTGTATACTAATCCAGGTACAACCTCTTCTTACACACTGTTTAAAGCCCATTAATATTTCAGCCTCTGCAGTGGTGGTGCTAGTACCTTTTACTATAGTTTTTATCATAGTTCTGTGTAGCTTATTGATGCCAATTACCAAGTGTAATGTTAAGTTTGGGGTTTAACATCCTGGATTGGATTAGATTCTAGGGTATTACGTGCCAAAATCATGATTTGATTATGAGGCATGCTGTAGTGGAGGGTTCCGGATCAATTTTGACCACCAGATCTTTAGAGTGCCCCCAATGCATGGGACACGGGCGTTTTTGCATTTTGTCCCCATTGAAACCGTGATCGTATGCTTAGCAGTGCAACACCATAGCCGCTTAGCCACCGCGGTGGTTGGTTCAATGTCCTGAAGCTACACAGTGGGCTATGAGGAATGCCTAAGTGAGGAGCTCCGGTTAATTTTGACCATCTGGGGCTCTTTAACATACACCCAAAGTATGGTACACTAATGTTTTCGCATTCTGCCCCATCGAAATGCACAATATTTTGCATTCACGATGAGCTGGACTGAATGACCCAAATGAACTGGAAGCAAATATTAATGTGCTGATAAGCACTTTTAATACCAACACTGCAGAATGGTTGTAAAATTTCTTTTTTTTTAATAATCATGAGTTTGACATCTAAAAAATAAATTAAATTTTGGAGTTCAATGTCTCAAAGGAACTCGGACTGAGAGATATAGTTGGAGAGAGGGGCTCCAGATTAATTTCGACCACCTGGAGTTTTTTAACCCTTTCGCTGTCACGGACGTACCGGTACGTCATCGCGCTTCCCCCCCACAGTGTCACTGACATACCGGTACGTTCTCTATCGTGCATTCAAAATTTCGCGCCTGAGCGCAAAGCTGGCGCTCCTGGATTGGCTACGCCATCTGTTGAGTCTTTCTACAAGTTTGTATTTTCGCCCCGACCTGTGTAAGTCCATGTATTGAAGAGTACGGTGCGACTGCCACTCCCCACTTTCTCTTTGCTGAGTGGCGCGGTGGCTCCGCATTCGCTGGATCATGCGTCGCGTGCGTGTGGTTATCGGTTCAAGGGTTGTTCTGCCATCTCCGCTGGTTTGAAGGTTTTTATTTTTCTTCTGTTGGTGTGTCTGCTACGGCGCGTCAAGTTCAGGCGCACATGCCGTTGCCTCTCTGAAAAGAGTGACTCGATTGCTGCTTTCGCTCTCTCGCCGCACCCTCGCTTCCGACTTGCAGCAGTAAACGTAAAGCTCTCCGAACTTTGTTTTAACCTTTTTCCATCTCCCTCTGTCTTCTTGATCACACAACCTCCCATTTCTCTCCGTTGTGCGGGTGACTGAAAGCGCATCCTCCCTGCGTGCGGTTACTTTCGGATGGCTGAGCACGCGCGACCTTCGTCTGCTCTTTGGAGCGGTGGCTCTTCCGATTCAGAATACGAGCCGAGCTCGGATTTGGACTCGGACAGCATCTCATGCGAGAAAGAGATGAGTTCCGCATCGTCAGATTTGGATGTTAAACGGATGTTATAGTCAGGCTGATGATGATGATGATGATGTTTATTAACAACAGCTGCAGAGCACTGAAATGTGCATATTGCATTGAGTATGTTATTTGTATACCAATCATAATCAAAAATAAATTGCTATGTTCATTCCCTATTATGCTCGTTCCCTGAAACCAAGCCGGTACTGGGGGGTGCGTCACGGCCAGAAAAGTCCGACAGCGAAAGGGTTAACAAGCACCCAAAGCATGGTATGTAAAGGCTTTCCCTGATAAAGAAAAATCATGTATAAAGTCTAAAACTAAATAGAACCATGTCTTTGTCATATGTGTAAACTAAATATTAAGTTTTTATTGCTACTTACCAATCCAGATTTCAGCAATACAGCCAAAGGTGGCTCAACCATCAAGAACCATAATTTTCACTGTTGTTTCACAAGACACAAACATTAAATGTTTCACTGAGAACACAGATGGAATAAGCTAGATGTCAAGACACATAGATAGATAGTGTGGGGACGCTAGACTCTCTTGGGCTCCCTTATGTTGTTTTCGGATAGGTGATAGGTGTAACGTTAAGGGATAAGAAAAGAGCAGATTGGGTGAGGGAACAAACGCGAGTTAATGACATCTTAGTTGAAATCAAGAAAAAGAAATGGGCATGGGCAGGACATGTAATGAGGAGGGAAGATAACCGATGGTCATTAAGGGTTACGGACTGGATTCCAAGGGAAGGGAAACGTAGCAGGGGACGGCAGAAAGTTAGGTGGGCGGATGAGATTAAGAAGTTTGCAGGGACGGCATGGCCACAATTAGTACATGACCGGGGTTGTTGGAGAAATATGGGAGAGGCCTTTGCCCTGCAGTGGGCGTAACCAGGCTGATGATGATGATGTTGTTTTCCACGTATGGCTCTCACATCTCCTGTAATCGGGCTTCTCTGCATAGCTGAGCATTGCTGGAGGTGGGTGTAGTCGCAGAATAGTGTGAGAGATGATGCGAGTGCTGTGTTACTAATGCCACCTAACGGCGGGATTACTCAGGTGCCTCTTCTTTGGCTTGGGGTTGGCAGGGTGCGCAGACTTGTCGCACACCTGTCGCACACCTGTCGGCACGCTCTGCAGGACTACCTCGCGAGTCTTCAGAGCGGGGCACTGGGATGGATGAACTCAATCGTTCAAGCGTGCCACCGTTCACATGACTGTACACGCAAACGATTAGGCTTTGATGTCCCGCATGGGGGGCGAACATATTTGCTCGATATCCTGTTGCAGTGAGTCATACTTCTAAGATCCCACAATAGATACGTAGTTTTTCAAGGAAAAAAAAAAGTAGGCGGCCATGTGTAAGTGAGCAGACAGTCAACACCACCCACAAAAACAATTACACAAACATGTACAGTAGTTTACTGCAACAGCCATCACAATAGCTGACAGTCTCCCAGGTCCAGGTCCTGCAGTTTCTGCACAATACATTTTCATTTTCAGGGAAAGTCTCAACCATTGGATCAACTTGGCTCACTGAGCATGTGCCAACGTGCACATGCGTGCCTCTCTTCAACGAAGCTCTTTCACTTCAACAGGGGTTACTGTAGATGCAAGATTGGGTAGGCACTGCTGTTCCAAGAAACCCTTTGACACCAACTTTAAACACTGGGTATGTGCCACACGATCTGTGCTGGTCTTCTTCAATGACCTCTTTGATGCCATCTTGGGTCATTGGGTAAATGCCAGTATGTCTGTGTCACTCTTCAATGAATGTCTTTGACACCAACTTGAGTAACTAGCTATCAGCCACTGGAAATGTGCCGCTCTACAATGATAAAAAACATCTCTTAAATTTGTTTGCTGCTAAGCGGAATCAAAGTCACGTCACAAGGGATCCTCAAGTACAGAAACCCAACATATTATCACTCTTAGCACTATTAGCATATTTGTGGCTGTGCCACAAATGCACTGGATATGCGCCACTTTTAATGAACGCCTTTCACCCCAACACTTTAGCGAGCTACGCCATGAATGCACTGGGTATGTGCCGCTCTTCAATGAACCTCTAGCCAACTTGGATGATTGAGTATGTGCCACTGAGTGTGCAGCAAGCAAGGGAACAATTCTCAGCATTTGCAGGCACCAGCATGCCACACTTCTCGTCTCGGAGGCCACACACAGGCTTCTTGGTAGTGCCACTAGATGGTGCAGTGTCTCTAGAAAGAAACGCAAGAGAAGAGCCTGGTTGCTGCACAATGCATTTTCAGTGTTTGTACGCACCGGCGGGCCATGCATTTCTGAGGCCATGCGCAAGCTTTGTGGCGGCAGCGCTAGGTGGTGCCGAGTGTTCTTAGGAAAGTGCGAAAGAGGAGTCCCGCTGAAGTACTCGCCCCATACATAACTCGTTTCGACAGTGGCCATATGTCGTGTTGCTATATTGATTCAATGCTAACGCATTGCCGTCAACAGTCATCGTGAGATCGGTTCTGCCGCAATTTTTTCCACAATGCAGCATCTCAGGTATAAGAGAAGGTTAAAAAGTTGGTAATCAGAGTAAACATATTGGTCAAATGAACAATGTCCCAGTTTTCAGTGTACCTGAGGAGAGCCAGAACTTACGAAATTGAGCATAGTCTGGTGGCAGGCGCACAAATTCAAAACGATCAGGAACATCGTAATGGAAGACTGGCTTGGCTGTCTCCTCAAATCCGCCAATCAGGAAGCCATCACCAAAGGATCTACAGTAGACACGACCGTCATAGTCCCACACAACTGTAGGCAGAAAAAACATAAATGATATAAAACATTTTACACTAAAAAGCTCACTAGAATTTGAGATTGAGAAATGTTAAGCTTCGAAATGGTACTCCGCAACACTCATGCAAATAACAATCAGGAAATGTTTATTCATTTTTAATTGATAGAACATAAGTTAGCTTTTGCAATAAACCTGTATACTCTACAGTTAATTTACTATAAAAAACACACCTCACCTGGAAAGAAATCACTTTGTTGGTCTAAAGGTTTAGTGATTGCAAATGAATGCTTAGCAGCATGAATTGGGACCATAAATTTGGGCTGACTTGCTTGTCCAAGCTCTCTAGACCACTGAAAAGAAGCATTCAAAACAATGTCATGCACTATATATTATACCAAGTACAATAAATAACGATAATATATGTCAAAGCTTGTAAGTCGTGGGTAGCTGTCTAACCTTTAATTATGCCATGTAGCTCAAATTCCTTGTGGGCACAAGAAAGCATTAATTGCACCAGCTTTAAAGTGGCCAGTTAAAAACATGGGCCAAATGCAATGCAGCCAGCTTTGGGCATGAAGTAGGGTACACATTACATCACAGAAATTCGTAGTGGTTATCAGGTGGTATAACAAACTGATGATGCCACTTGGCCCAGTGCAGTGGTCAAGGACCACACCATGACTGTGTAGCTGAAAGTCCAAGACATTAGGCAGTCAATAGGATAATAAGGTAAAGAATCTGAGAAAGACGTTCTACATTCCCAGAGATGCAATACCAGAGAACCAGGTTTATTCTATGTCAAATGAGGAGAAGTGCAGAGTGAATGAGAAAAGAATGGCCCATGTACTGGTGTTCACCTAGCTTTCGACAACACAGACATGGTGTGGCGTGCGACTAGTGCACTGGGTTTGCTGACCAATGTGTGGGTGGCTCATGAGACCAAATGGCCACCATCTTAGATTTGTGAGATGTAACTTGTGGGGAGCACTCGCCTCCATTTCCTCCCGCGTACCCGCGGCGACCCGTCCGCACGTGGCGACGAGGCGCCGTCACAGACAACCCGTCCGCACGTGGCGACGAGGCGCCGTCACGGACAACCCGTCCGCACGTGGCGATGTGGCGCCGTCACGGACAACCCCGCACGTGGCGACGAGGCGCCGTCACGGACAACCCGTTCGCACGCGGCGACGAGTCGCGCCGCAGTTGACAAGGGGAGAGAGGCACTACGCGCCCTCTCTCTCTTCGTCGCCCTGAGGACGCGCGTACTCCCCTTCTCCTACGCGGCTCACGGAAAAGGGAAACGTATCCGGCGGGCGAGGAGGACTTCCCCTCGCAAAAAGGTAAAAGGGTATAAAAGCGCGCTACCGGGGGAGACTCGCTCTCTTGGGACGCCGACGCCTTGGACTACCTGGACTGCACCTGCCGGATCCCGTGAGTGACCTCGTTTGTCTGACCCACCCAGACAACGAGGCAAGCCTTTTCCTACTTTTACTGAGAGGACGTCCCTCTGCGAGTGTTTGATATTGCTTTTAGCAATAAACGTTGTTACCGTTGACACCGCTGTTTGCCTTATTCGTCCGAACCCGGCGTAGCCGCGATTCCCGCGCTACGGGTTGGGAGTACCACGGAGCGACTGCGTGGGGCTAGATCCGGAGCTCGCCTTCAGCCCTAGCCGCACGCAGAGTGGAACCCCCACAAACTAGGAGCTATGCTTCAAGACTGAAGCCGTACTGCCTTTGGTGCATGTACTGAATTGATTACATTAAAACATGATGTCATTCATTATTTGCTGTGCTTTCAAGATACTAAGCCTTCAAACTGTATAAAATGAGTCACAGCTATCCATTAAACAAAAAAGAAAAAGAGAGAGACAATAATTTTGTGCCAGTAATGCTTTAAATTACCATTATTTAGACTTACAAATAAATTAACGAATCGAATACTGCCAAAGCCTGATTTAATAAAGTCATACCAAATCGCAACCTAGTGGAGGAGAAGGCTTTTCAGAAAAAAGTAGATGCACTGCCTTCAGAGAAAAGAGGGTTATGTGGTCACAGCCTAGTAGGAGACGGGAAAGTCAGTGTAGAGGATGTATAAAAGCACTTTATAAGAGCAGTCAATGCGACATCGTTGTCATCTCTGTTTTTCTACCCGCACATTACTTCAGCGTCGTTTTCATGGCCTGGCACACACCTGCGGCGACCATATAAGATGTGGCATTTGCCCCTCTGAGAAAAAAAAGGCATTGTCCCGATGTACCAACCTATGAAGGCAGTGCACAGATGGTGCAAAGTTGAGGTCATCAGGAAAAGTATAGCTTCATACGAAGCACATGTACAGCCTCAGGCAGATACCACTGGTGTTTGGAGCAGTTATGACTGTCGGGAACAACTTCATAATTCACATCGCTGATGCGGCGCAGAACTGTGTATGGCCCGAAGCATCTTCGCAGGACCTTCTCAGATAGCCCCATCCGACGAATAGGAGTCTAGACCCACACCTGGTCACTCACGTTGTATGTGACGGGTCTGTGCCGAAGATTGTAGTGCCTGACATCATAGTCCTGTTGTTCTTGGATTCGCAAATGCACAAGTTGCCTGGCTTCCTCTGCGCGTTGCGTAAACTCCTCGGCACCAATCTCGTCACCACCGCACTCGTGTGGCAGCATTGTGTCCAACATTGTTGTTACTTCCCGGCCGTAAATGAGGTTGAAAGGTGTCACGCGTGTTGTCTCTTGGTGAGCCATGTTATTCGCAAATCTAACGTAAGGTAAAATCTCATCCCAGTTCTTGTGGTCGACATCGATTTGCATATTCATCATGTCTGCCAGAGTCTCATTCAAACGTTCTGTCAGCCCATTTGTTTGGGGATGATAAGCCGTGGTCTTTCGGTGAGTGGTACCACTTAGTCGCAAAACGGTATCCAGGAGCGCGGCCATGAATGCAGCACCTCTGTCTGTTACGACCACTGTGGGAGTGCCATGCCTTAGGACAATGGCTTCAATGAAAAACTGCGCTCCTTTGGCTGCTGTTCCCCATTGGATAGCACCTGTTTTGGCGTATTGAGTAAGATAATCTGTGATGACGATTATCCATTTATTGCCGGCAGTGGCCAGTGGAAACGAACCTGAAAGGTCCATGCCAATTTGTTCGAACGGCGCTTGCGGTATCTGAACAGGATGCAGCAGTCCAGCTGGCTTGCCGGGTAGGGGTTTGCGGTGTTGCCAATCCAGGCCTGTCCGGATGTAAAGTCTCGGCCAGTAGTACTTTAGCCTAATTCTTGCCAATGTGCGGGTATAGCCCAAGTGACCAGTGGTCGACTCGTTGTGACAGGCATGTAGGACTTTGTCGTGAAGAGATGCATGAATGACTAGTAGGTAGCTACTGCCACTAGGTGAAAAGTTCTTTTTATAGAGAATGTCGTGACGCAAGCAAAATGAAGGCAGCCCTCTGGTGAACAACCTCGGCATGCTGCTTGTCTTCCCCTCTAAGAAATTGATAAGAGGAACCAGTTCTGTGTCCTCACATTGCTGGCATGAAATGGTGACAGTATCCAGCATGCCTAGAAAAGCCGCGTTGTCATCGTCCTGACTGCAGTCTCAACAGGAGACCAAGAGAGGCAATCGGCGTCGATGTACCGCTTCCCCGATTCGCATACAACAATGAAGTCGAACTCCTGGAACGGAAGACTCCAGCGCAAAAGCTGACCAGCTGGATCTTTTAAATTAGTCAGCCAGCAAAGTGCATGTTGATCAATGACAATGGTCAAACAGTGGCCGTACAAATATGGGCGAAATTTCAGGATGGCCTATACCAGTGCATGACATTCTTTTTCTGTAGTGGAGTAGTTAGCCTCCGTTCTTGATAGCATCCTGCTGGCGTAAGCAATCGTTCTTTCTGTGCTGTCCTGGCACTGTACAAGTACTACGCCAAGGCCGACATTACTACCATCTGTATGAATAATTGTCAGGGCGTCTTCATCAAAGTGTGCGAGCACAGGAGGCGTCTTCTCTGGTGAGATGCGAGCACAGAAGGGGACATCTTCTCTGGTGAGATGTGCTAATGGCCACGCAATGCATGAAAATTCCGCAATAAACTGTCGGTACTAGGCGCAAAAGCCCACAAAACGTCGCAAGGCCTTTTTATCAGATGGCATTGGGAAATTAGCGACGTTAGCGATTTTATCAGGGTCAGGTCGGACACCTTCACAACTAACGCCGTGACCAAGGAATTGAAGTTCTTCAAAATCAAAATGGAACTTTTCAGGTTTCAAAGTTAGATCAGCTGAGTTAGACCAGCTATTGCTTCAAAGACCATCTTCAGTCTCCATAAGTGTTCCTTGAACGTGGCGGAGAAAAAAATCACGTCGTCGAGATGCAGCAGGCAGGTTTGCCATTTGAGGCCTGAGAGCACCATGTCCATTAGTCGTTGAAATGTTGCTGGCACAGAACACAAACCGAAGGGAAGCACCTGAAATTCATAAAGTCCGTCGGGCATCACAAAAGTGGTCTTCTCACAGTCTCTCTCATTAACTTTGATTTGCCTGTAGCCGTTTTTCAAGTCCATCAACGAAAAGTAACATGCTTTTTGTAGCCTGTCCAGTGAATCATCGATACGCGGTAGTGGCTAAACATCTTTCTTTGTGATATGGTTGAGTTTTCGATAGTCAATGCAGAAGTGCAGGCTACCGTCCTCCTTTTCCACCAATACAAACTCTTAGATGGCCAAATAACCCCGTCCTCAAGCATCATCTTAACTTGCGTTTGTATTGCCTCATGTTCTTTCAGTGCTACACGATAAGGATTCTGCCGAATTGGTCTGGCGTAGGCTTCGGTGACAATATGGTGCTTGGTGAGTGGCATCTGGCTAACTCGTGACGTAGATGAGAAGCAGCTCTTAAAGCGGGCATAGGCATGGTGGACGCTGCATGCTGCACTGAGAGGCAGTCTTGTATTGGGGTAAATTCTTCGAAGTAAGCAAGAGTCATGCCTTTAACAATGTGTCGACGTTCACTGCTAAAATTCGTCAGTAGGAGCTCAGCATGTCCGTCAAGTACATTAATTATGCCCCTGGCGATGGAAACGCCTTGACTCAGTACCAGTGCGTCGATGTGTTCAGTGACTCCAGTCCCGGCATGCAAGTTGTCGCTGATTACAGACACGAGGGAACAGCTCCACGGCAGAAGCGTCACGTCGTCGTCGGCCATACATAAGCGGGGTTGCTAGTGTTCCATGGGGTTGACATCGTCTGAGCTCGTAGAATATGTAATGATGAGGTCACAGACATTAAACACTGCACCATATTTTTTCAAGAACCCATCTCCAATCTATATAAGTTCTACAGCACTCAAAGAGAATGGTGAGGGTGGCGACGAAGGCTGAACCGGCAATAACTATTCAGGCTGTGCATTTTCCAATTCGTGTCATCAACTGGCCACCAGCAGTTCTGATGTTCGACCTGGTACATGGCGTCTTCACTTTTCTCAGTCTGTCGGCCAGCTTTATACTCATTATCGAGAAATGCGAACCAGTATCGATGAGAGCAGCAACTTGGTGGCCATCAATTCGAACAACAAGATTGGCACTGACTGCGTCGGTTACAGGGGATGTGGTTGGAGTCGTCAGAGTCTTAGAGTCATCGATCGTCAGTGATAGGGACTCTTGGAAAGCTAGACGGTTTGCAACCTCACCCCCAGAGGTTGCTGCCTCTAGTTTCCCGGGCGCAGGATAGGGGACCTGCCCGTAGAGGCGTCAGGAAAATCGCGACAAGTCGGTGGGGTGTAACAAGCCAGAGATGGGGAACGCGATCGAGGCATCATTGAATCTTCCGGCCAGAAGTTTATAGAATTGTCATCGCAGGTATGTGCAGCATCAAACAGAGGGTAATTGCAGTTGGGAAATCTTGGATACCCAGCTGCATGGTAGTGGCACGCAAGGTAAACATGTCCTGCTTTGCCGCAATGAAAGCATAGTGACATGTGTACTTGTTTATCCTTTCCGGGTGACCACTTGTCACCACCCAAGAATTGTTATCGCACAGCGCAGGACACGCCTGCATGTATCTGAAGTTTCTGGAATGTTATCGATGGTTCCATCCGCTGTCTGTCACCGAACCTTGTGTAATCCGATTGCATGTATGCGCGACGCGAATAGTGTAGAACTTTGTGGAAGACACGCGGGTCCCAGTGATTACCCTGGAACATTAGACGACTGATGTATAAAAGCCAACGCGCTTGACCCGCTGATCAGATTTCCATGACCGCCGATCATGTTCGCCGCTATTGCTCTCCTTTGAGTGTAACTTGCTTTTGTGGGCACAAGTTCACCCATATAAGACGCTAGTTTCGCAATTCCCCGTTTTGCGTTCTTCATCGTCACAATCACATGACAATAGTGGCCGGCGGTGAGCGGTGCGTCACAAATCGGTCTTTCGAAGCAAGTAGCCAGCAGGGAATTCCCCATAAGACCAAGGTGCAGCGATCAGCTGTCGCTGATACGGCATAGCTGGCAGCGAAAATAGTCTCTGTCAAAAATAGGGCATTGGGGGTGGCGGTGATCGATGCGTCATAGTGGTTGACGGTGTCAGCAGCATCGAAGTGGCGGGAGGTGGCCGACAAACAGCTTCCGCTTAGGTTAATCGTCACGGCACCGCCTGCCATTTGGGCAAAGAAAAAGCCTGTCGAACTTTCTCCCAGATGATATCAGCGACAGCAGCCACCGCTGGTGCCATGGGAGCAATCCCGAGCTGCCAGATCACCTCTTGCACAATCTCTTGGATGACTTCATGCAGAGACGCACCACAGCTCTTGGTAGAATTGAAGCATTCACTGGTGAGTTCTTGTGATCATATTGTCATCCAGCTATTACAACTAAAACAGTTTACCACTGACAGATTGGCAAAAAAACATCTGCCTTTAGCGATGGCTGGTCCTCAGAGAATGTGCGCGCAACCACTAACTTCGTCCTTCTCGCCTTAAGGGTCCCGTGTCATCACGTGCAAACTTATTTCGCGTCAATATTGGCAGTACCGCTGCTGAAGTGCCCGTTTGATAGCGGTAGCTTCCTTGCTTCCTTGGTAAATTCAGCCACTGCCCTCGGTGGATTCCTCACGAGTCTGGCAAACAGTTCCTCCGTCACTCTGTGCAAAAGATAGTGCAACTTCTTTTCTTCGGCCATCTCAGGGTCTGCTCTGCAGAAAAGGCGGGCCATATCTTCTGCATTCTGCAAATGTGGCAATGCTGTCATTTGGTTTTAAAATACAGTATTCGAGAAGGTGCTGCGCGTTGTCTCTTCTGTCACTACTAGTGAATGTGTCTAGCAGCTGGGTGCAGATGGCATCCCATGTAGTCAAACTCCTCTCCCGGTTCATAAACCACGTCCGCACACTGTCTTGAAGAACAGAATAGACATTAGCCAGTTTTTGCTGGGAACCCCAATCATTATAACTGGCAACATGCTCGAACTGGTCCAGTCAATCTTGGACATCTTCAAAAGCATCACCATGGAAACTTTCTGGGATCTTAGGATTCTGCAGCGTCACCTGCAATGGAGTTGCAGTGGTCCCTGCAGGGTCCTGAAAGGGGTTGAATTCGGGCATCAGGCCTAGCAGGCGGCGACTGTACTGGTGAACAGGATTTTCGACGAAGGTGATTCCATGTTCGATGTGTGGCTCTGCGAAGGGGTGCTGAGCGTGAGGAAATTCTACTAAGCACCTCCACTAGCGTCATGGCCTAGTAGGGGATGGGAAAGCCAGTGTAGAGGACGTATAAAAGCACTTTATAATAGCAGTCAACACAACGTGGTTGTCGTCTATGTTGTTTCCACCCGCGCACTACTTCAACATCGTTTTCATGGCCTGGCACATACCCATGGCGACCATATAGGATGTGGCAATATTAGGTTATAGTAGCTATGTACAGCTGGCATCTGCATTTCCTGTGGGTCTCGAAGCGTCCCCTTGTTGGGCTCGGTGGTGGGTGGCTGGCATAGCTGCCGAATACCCAGGAAACTTTATGGCAGAATCTTTTTCCCCCTTGCCAGATCGCCCTCAATATTTGCAAAACACACTACGTTTCAACTAAAAAGTTCCGTTAGTTAATTTTTAGGTACAGAAAAAAGCAGCATCACTCAGGCCTCATTGTAGAGGAACAAAAGTGCCTAGTTTTCTGAAGCGTCCAGCTTCCTCAGAAATCTCATCATTGAAGCACATGTTTATAAAACAGCAAGAGGTCCATGAAACGAAAACCACTCACCATGCCACCAGCAAGGATGAAATACTCGCAGCTGATGCGTCCCAGTTCTGTTTCAGCTTGAACCACAATCCCCTGGTTGCCAACAACACGGTTCACATGGCAGTCCTCAATGTATGTTGCTCCTGAATACACAAACAGCACATGCACTACCAGTGAACATTTGTCTTAAATTCGTATCTGCTTCACATTTTAAGGACAAGACATAATGCCCAATAAAAACAAAACATTAGGTACAGTCGCAATCAAAAGTTTTGGGACCAAAGGTGCCACTTTTTTTTTTTTTTTCTAGTCTGGGCATTCCAGATGAAATCAAGAGCACACGCGTATGTGCGCGTGTTTGACCAATACAATGTATTTAACTAATTTCAGGCCGTGGAGCTGGGCTTCAATATATTCTAATTTTTTGCTAGTGCTGTGGTCCCCCCCCCCCCTTTTTATTGCAACTGTGCATAGACCTGGACAAGAAAGAACCTTTCAAACTGTTGTCTGATAAGGTGTAGGTAATTTCACAAGAAACTTCCTAAAAATATAATGGCAGCAGGCCTCAGAAACACGGATGTGCAATATTGTTACAAGTTGGGCATTTTTCCATCACTCTCACCTCTGAAATGTGGCAAGACATCTTTTTTGACATGTTGTTGCCATTGAAATACGACAATAGCACAGGCATTGGCCACTAGTGTGAGTACTATTTCTCAAATACCATTGTAGATGACATGTGCCATTCTTTCTTTTTTATTAAAATAACAATAAAGCAAAAAGACTTTGTCACCCTAGCAGCGGTGATGGCACTCCTCTCTACTTAACCCCGTAACTGGGGAGCATGTCTGTAGAAGTGCCACCAAGTGAACCATGCCTAGAGGAGTGCCTCCTACAGATGCACGAGGCATACAAAAGCGCGATTCAAAAGAAACATTTTTCACTAAGCAGAATAAGTTGTGCCAAGTCTCGGAAAAAAATAGTGAGTGGAGGTGAGATATTTGTTTTCCAGATGACGCCACCTTGCTTTTGTAGACAGCGAAGTGGGGAGCTTGTGGTGGGAAGATCGTCTACACACATGCGCCTACAGATGCACAACTTTCTGAGGAGTGCAGGAACTCTTGATATTGGCTTTGAGCTCGACAATGACTCTGACAGTGAAAGTAACGACAGAAAAGATGAGAACGACTTGGAAGAGCCAGTCACAATGCCTGTGAATTCTAATGAATTGCATGACAGTGGAATCGCAAGAACTCGTTAGTTTTTTAAAGAACTCGTGGGATGGACTTTGATGTTGCCCTGTGTGATGCACTGTGCTTCAAGATTTTTCTCATAATAATGAGCTTCTGAAGTGAAAAGGAGCGAAACAGGATGTGAATGACTAATTATTTGTGGCACATGAAAGTTTTGTAAAAAACTTTCTTGTTTGAAACGAAATTTTGAGTAAGAAAATTCCCCAAGGCACAGTCATTCTTAAGCAAACAATTCCTCAGTTAAGGAGTTAACATATGTTGGAATAAAGCTTGCGAGATCATCACTACACATTTCCCCAAACTGCATGCAAACATTTGGAATAACAGTGTTTGTTAACTCAGCATACAATTGTGTACCACAAGATCGACCTGTATGTTCCCCATGAGCACAGCTCCTGTTCCTGCTTTCTTCTGCAAGTTTACTGCTATGCAAGAATAAAAATAATCTGTCCAAACAAATCACATAAAAGTCAAGCCATGGGCTTCAACGTACCAAAGGCTATGAGAGACACCACAGTGGGGGGACTACAGACCACAGTGGGGGGACTACAGATTAATTACGACCATCTGCAGTTCTTAAATGTGTACCTAAATGTACATGAGCACTTTTTCATTCTGCCCCCATTGGAATGTAGCTGCCATGGTTAGGAATCGAACCCGTGACCTCGTGCTCAGCAGCTGAATGTCAGCTATGGAGCCTTCGTGGCAGGTGTCTGAACAAGCAGCAGCTGAGTTAGTACTAAGTGCTTGTTTAGACCACTAAAGACCTGGGATCAAGCATTGCAATATTATTTTGGTGAACCTGGATGTAACCTTGTGACTGGATTTCCAACATGTACTTCAGTGAAACAAACTCAAAAATGAAAATATTCATTTTTTTTTTAAATTGGTGCACAGACAACTTTAAGAAGAAAGCAGAGCTTAGGAGAGGCCTGGCTGTGTTAAAAAAAAAAAAGTGGCAAAAAGCTTTTTTTTTTTTTTTCACGTAGGAGCATTGGAATTTGTGGCCCCAACATCGATGTCATCATAGCAGCCACGCCTTGGACGTCTTGCCTTGCTGTGTGTGGCGTGTGCATGCAGGCTCCACTGACTATGTGCAGTCATTGGCTCATCTGCATTTGCACTGTACCCAAGACCAACTGAGTGTGCGACTTCCATGCAAAGCTGCCATTGCACAACCCATGTTCACAAAACTTTAGCTTTAATGCCGCATCTACCACTGCAAGAGGCTTGACTCAACACAAGCTTGACCTCTGTGGGCACAGCGTGACAGCACAATTCCAGTGGGCCCAGCTGGTGGGCCCAGCTATAGTGGGTCCCCCCCGCGTAGTGGCATAACCAAAAGAGTAGTAAAAAGAAAAAAAAAGGAGGAAGGCAGCCCAATAAGCTGGCAGAGTATACACATCAGGCACCAGTACCTCTCCTAAGCTTCTTTCCTTCCCGCATGAGTTAAGTCAATATGAGAGCTCATGGTGTCAACTACCAAAGACTTACCCAATACAGTAAATCAAAGCAAATGCTGCACTTCACCGTGGAAACTAAGATATTTGTTATCTAACAACAAAGCAATAAAGGCACATAGAAATCAAGCACAGTGCATGCCTGCCAAGAACAAGAACACAAACCTCCTTGTTGGGCTAAGTCAGCCATCGTTTGGCATAAAGCCACAGGATCAACTATACCATCTCCAGGAACAAAAACCCCGCCCTGTGGGTAAGAAAACAGCAATGTTATTTTTATTATGTAACTGGCACAGCTGTTTAAGTAGGACACTAGCAGGGGTGACATCCCTTGATGATAACATGCCCTGCTGGTAAAGTTAGCATTAGGCAAACAATAGCTCCGACAGAAATAACTGCAACAAGAATGAATAAAAGAAACTAACTCTTTATTGAGCAAACTTCCACCCAGACATAAAAACAGCACTTAACTTTAGTGACCACAATAGTGGCGAGCACAGTCAGTGGTTGCTGAATCTAATACCACTGGCCAAGTCCATCCCCTGTTTACACATGCGTCACCAGTCAGAGCAATCGCTGGTTTTGCACAACAGTAGTTGCGTCACATATGCAATCTGATTTATTTATTTATTTATTTATTTATTTATTTACCTTCAGGGCTTACATGAAGCATTATATACGAACTGAGAATGTTAGACAGAAATTCGGCGACCCATTGAAGCACTAATGGGTCAGTGTTAAGGTGGTTAAGTTTAAACATTTAAGAAAATGAGTCCCTAGCTGGCTTTATCGAACACTTGAACGAAGTTAAAAATTTGCAGCCTACCAGAAAGTTATTGTCCAAAGTAGCATGCAGATTATTATTGAATAGAAGCATTATTAGAAATGTGCTGCCATCAAATTGGAAACAATGTTCACAAAATTTCAGGTAACAGCAAAGGTGTCTTGCACCAAGCAATAACATGACAGCAACAATAACGTGGTGAAGATGGCCAGCAACAAAAAGTAAGCAATGCAGGCATTGCAATATAGAAGACCAACTCAGAAGATCCCTAACATTTAATAAAGGAAATATGAAAAACGAATGCATTTCTATAAAGAGCAGAGAGTGCTGAGGTTTATCTTGTAAGGCAATCTCAGCATGCTACAAAATGGCATCACACAATGTGCACCTACAGGTGCACATGCTCCAAATAGCTCAAGCAAGATCAACAAAATTCAAGACCAAGAACAGGAACTTAAATTAGTACAGCAAAAAAAAAGAGCTTTACAACATCTTCATAAGACCTGTTGACTCCTCATTTCATGCAGTACACTGTAAGTATGGCATACAGGTTGTGGAGCTCCCTCAATACAAAAGCGTAAATGCACTCAGTACTGGCAAACATCCCCTTAAGTTTAAATGCTCACCACAAGGTCTTTGGTCAAAAGATATGGGTGGTGCTCCGAAAGTGTGGATGGCTGCTGAACTGTGCATTCGATTCCCCTTGCCCTGAGTAAAGATAGCACAAGTAATCAATAAGAAAGCCACTTTTATTCAAGTATTCAAATGTGCATCAAAGCATGCATCTTAAAATGACAAAAATTATGCAAAAGATAACTAGGTATGCTCACGCACAGCTTGTACACGTTTCTGTCTATTTACATAATAACTTACTACTAGATGTGCTTACCTGCATCAATAACAGTACAAAACAACATTTTCAGCATCAACAAATAGCAATGTTTCCATCTTTCAGACAACGAGCAGCAATACAGGGAATACAGTTGAAATCTAATTTTACTAAGTCAGCAGAGAGTGCTGGTTTATATACATAAAATCAGGAAAATTGAAAAACAAGAATATGCCAAATAGACAAAATGCTTTCTTTGCCCAAAAAGAAAGTGTCGCTCAGCCTTGCATTTAGTTCACAGAGAGTGAAGAGTGGCATAATGTATTTTTCACATGCTAGAGGATTACCTAGTGCCTCTTCAGTTCACGGGATCACCTGGACCATCCAGATTGCTACCTGATACTTCGTCATTGGCAGCTATACTCACGCAACTTTATTTCTCAAGTTTCTGTTGAGCTGTGTCCACACTGGCATCAGCGCTTACATATTCACCTGTGCAGACATGGCCGAGAGCAAAGTGATCAGGGCTGGTTTCAATGCTATTCTCGTTCATTAGGCAATGCTTACTTTCACACCATCAGTGAAGCAGCAATACGGCATGTTGAAGTCAATACCTGATACCTAATAGCATGTAAGAAAGACAACTAAGCAAAGATAAAAAAAATCACAGATGTACAGTGAAAAATTGGGTGGAAGTTACGTGTCATGAATGCATCAAACAGCAACAGTGTCAACATTGCTAAAGGAGCTGGCTGCAGCTCAAAGTAGAGCTGCTCTGACTAGCATGGTGCATGAAGTAGCATTTTTCATCAGTGCCTCAATGATCGCCACATGTTTATTGACATATGTAAGTCAACAAAGGACTTCAATTTGATGCAGTGCATTCATAACACTACATAAGCTGTCCAATACAAGAAGCTCGGCACTCTTCTGGTGCGCTCACAGTCTTTGTTGGCTTTGGTAAGGAAATGCAGCAAAAGGGCATTTGAATGCGGGCAGAAAGAAAGAGAAGAAGTTGCCGCATAAGCAGAAACCCTTTAACATGAAATCACAGACAGTAATATAAGGGCTCCTACCCAGATTTTTTCCCTTCCTCCACACCTGACAGGATCACCAACAAGTTCACATAGCTTTTCACAAAAACTAGGATTACACTTCCTGTGCCAATGTCCAGGGTCCGTGTTCATTCACGAAACTGGTGTTATGTATATAAGTTTCATCATTAATGGGGAATTTACACCATGGCGAAATACACTTCCCCATTGCAGGGGCAGTGTGCACAATGTGATGGCGACGTCATGCCTTTGTCAAGCACCTCAGCCACATAGAGCTCCCCATGGAGACGACATAATATTCATTAGGTTGTCACAAGACGTTCCTCATCACTGGGGAGGGATGTACACACAGCCTATGCAGGTGCACCTACTTGGCAATGGCGTGCAACCTCACTGCTCACTGGGGATGGAAAGGAAGCTCGCCAGTAACAATATCATGGATGATTCCTCCCAGAATACTTCTGCAACTTTCACCACAAAAAATTAAATTGTTGTGTTTAACGTCCCAAAGCAACACATGGGCCATAAGAGATGCCTATAGCAGGGTCCCCATAGTAATTTCAACCACCTATGCATTTTTAATGTGCTCACGAAGCACAATATACAGGCATTTTTAAGCATTTATATGCTTTTTTGGCTATCCTCCATGCATTCTACTGACTTTCATATGCAACGACGTTCATTGCGTGAATTTTTGTACACTGGTTACCATAGCTATACACGGTGGCACCACACTCCCATGCAAACTGCTAAAGTGTTGGTTCCCATCAGCTACACACAGTGGCGCCACACAGGCCATACTGCTTCTAATTCCACTATGTAGCTACTGCATGGTGTGCATAGGTCAATTTTTTCCAAACAGGTCATTTCCTCTTTTCAAACAAGAAACTAAAACTGAAAAGAACGAAAACACCACTACCAAGAATCACATCTGTGACCTCATGCAAAAGCAGACTGCCATAGCCACTGAGCCACCGTGGCAGTTTACTGATCACCACTTGTAGACAGCAATCCCAAAAGAACTAGTAAATACAAAAAAAAAACATGGACACCAGTGTGCTAAACGCATAGTTACAGTAAGAGCAAAACAAGAACAAGGTGAAAGTGGCAGCCAACATTTCGACAAGTGGACTTGTCTTTTTCAAAGTGTTATGTGCTTTCCTTGGCACAGTATATATAGGTAGAGTTCTTCTAAAGGGGAGAAGGGGTAAGGCAGGTGGGTGCAGCAACGAGTGAAGGTGTGTTAGCGACGAGGTTGTAGAATTGAGAATAAAGGAGTGCTGTGCACAAGGCCGGTGACATGGCCGTCTGTCATCCGGCGTGTCAACGGTGTGCACAGCACCCCTCTATTACCTGCTTCGCTGGTGGTCGTGGGCTGTAAAACATGTTAACTTCCCTGTAAACTTTTGATCAGTGATTATTTATCGTTTTTCAGAGCCAACTGTGTTACTCATTTTGTAACCCATACACATGTATTTCTATCTTCTGGTGTATCGAATGCGTGTGTGTGTGTGTGTGTTTTTTTAAGTTTGTATTATCTAGTCTCTATATCAGAGTGAATTGTGTTAGCTTTTTTTTAGTGACTCTTACACACATACTTCTTTTTCTGATGTATCAAATACGTTTTTTCTCTTAATCTCTATATTATTTTCGGTCTTGTTATTGTACACTTACGTAATTAATTTATTCTGGGTGTCTAACAATGTTACGATTCTTTATGCAACCACCATGTTGCCCTGTAACGGACCATCGGCCCAGGCAAGCTGTTTTTCCAACAGCTTTTAGCCTTTGGGATCCACCAGAACACTTGTAATTATGGAAATAAAAAAAAAATCTATCATGTCTCTGAAAGAGATAATAGAAGGAGTGGCAGAAACCAGTGTTCATTACATATATATATAAATGTATATTTATATATAAAGATACTGAAATGGAATAAATAAATAAATAAAAGTAAAAGAAAGGAAAGAAAGAAAAAAAATTTGGCAACCAAGCTAAGTGCTGTTGCCTATAGCTTGAAATTTAGCATAGCAAATAGATTCTAAAGCTCCCTTTGAGACGTTTATGCCTATTGGTTGCAATCTCTTGAACTTATGGATAAGGTATGATTCTCTGTATTTTCTTTCTTGTTCAGAACGGAAATTTGACTGTAAGATGTATAGCTTAAGTTCATCAAAGTTATGACCTGGTTGGTTAAAATGCTCGCCGATGGCTTTGGGAAGCTTTTTAGCTGTGTCCGCACGATGTCCGTTTAATCTGACAGGTTTTTTTCTCCAGGTGCGTTTAATCTCCAGGTGCAGGTTTTGCACCTGGAGTGACAACATGCTTTTATTTTTATAATGTTGGCTGACTTTTATGTGCACTAACTTGTCTTTAACATTTCTGTTGTGGTGATAGGTAACCCTTGGTACATTAGGGAACGCTTTTCTCAGACGCTCATTACTTGATAATATTGGATGATATTTTCGTAGGATGTTGTTTATGTTTGGGAGTGCATTAGAATATTTTGTTATAAAGGCTGGCGGTCAGACTCTGGTGTAGGCTGTTTCTTAGCTAATTGCGACTGTCTCTCCAATCTTGACGCGACCTCATAACTATCGAGAGCAACTTGTGGATAGTTTTTTTCTGCTGGTGTTGTTTTAAGGTCATTTAGGTGGTGGATATAATCGTTGTCTTTGTTGCAGATTCTTCTTATTCATTTCACTTGTCTGACAAAAATTCCTTGCTTGCAGTGTCGCAGGTGACGACTGTTGTAGTCTAAATATTGCTGGCTATCCGTAGGCTTCCGGTAAAGTGTCGTTTTCAGTTTTCTGTTTTCTATGTAGACTGTCATGTTGCGGAAGTTGATTTGACTAGGAGAGTCGGGAGCAGTAAATTTAATACTCGGGTGAAAACTATTGAAATGGTTAATTAAGTCGATTAACGCGCCTGTGCCGTGTTCCCATATTATATAGATGTCGTCAATATAACGAAGATAGGTGTGGGGTTTTAAAGGGTAGGATTTCAACAAGTCTGCTTCAAGCTGTCCCATGAAAATGTTCGCATACATGGGAGTGAATGGTGTTTCCATGCTAGTGCTGAAAGTTTGCAGGTAGTGAATAGAATCGAATTCGAAATAGTTAAGCGTGAGAACTAACCTAAGGAGTGATAAGTGTGATAAGGAGCGATAAGGAGCGATAACTTCAGGAGCGTGCACTTGGAGATTGATGGCAAGGAATTTCGATATGGCTGCAATTCCTTCGCTCATGTGTATGTTACTGTAAAGGGCAGAAACATCGAAAGTGACTAGAATAGTGCAGTCAGAAAGGATTTGGTTGGTGTTGATGCCATAGATAATTCGAAGGAAGTGCGCCGTGTCTTGAACAAAAGATGGGAGGGTGGTGGGGATGTTTGACAGGTGGTTATATAAAAATTTAGTTAGTGATTCGGTAGGTGTGTTGTTATTTGACACAATAGGCTGACCTGGGATTTCTGCTGTAAATATTTCTTCGACTGGAACTTTATGTATTTTAGGAAGAAGATAAAAACGGCCTGCTTCTTTGTTTTTGGGCATCATGAAGCGATATTCAGATCGCGTGATTAGTTCCCTGGACAGGAGCTCCACTATTGTGCTTTGCACAGTATTGCTATAGTCTGAAGTTGGGTTAGAGTCGAGTTTTCTGTAATGGGTGTGGTTGCTCAGTTGTTAGGAGGCCTCATTCTTGTACTTTTTTATAGGCCAGATTACGATACTGCCGCCTTTGTCTGCTGGTTTTATTACAATATCATTCCTTTCCACGAGTTCTTTAAGGATTTGGTGCTGAGCAGGGGATAAACTTTTGCATTTCCAGCAATGCCGCGCTGACTCTAGAATTTCCTTTCAGATTAGCTTTATGTATAAATCCAGGTCTGGGCACAGTTCTGCTTCTGGTGTCCACATGCTAGGTGGTCTAACAGAGTCTCTAGCTTGTCTTCCTACGTCTGGTCTATCGAAAAAGAACTCCTTGATGCGCATGCGTCTTGAAAACTCTGTTATATCTTTGTGGAGTTTGTATTCATTTACTGTGTTGTTCGTGGGACAAAACGTTAGACCCTTCTTTCAGGAGATCATCTTCATCGGGGCTTAGACTCTGCGATAAGTCTACTACATTGCTGCGGTGCTTTGGATGCTCGCTTGTAGCACTATCGGTGGAGCTATGTGCTGTAAGAGTTACTATAGTTTTCTTTGGTGGATCTGCAGCTCCAGTACCTTTGTGCTGGTATTTAACTAGTAATTCTTCCTCCCTTGTTGGGATGAACTGTTCAAGTTCTCTTTTTTCCGTTTCAGACAAACTTATGCTGTCAAGTTGATTAGTAATTATTGTAAGTTGATAAATATCATAATTATTGTAAGCTGCAGGCACCTTCAAAGTGACATTAAAATTAAAAGCACTGCAAACACACGAAGTCAAAACTAGCTTTACTTGTACAAGTTCGGATGTAATTCCTATGCTTCAATGTTCCTTCTGTACGAAACAATATATCGGTGAAACTGGACAATCAATGAATGTCAGATTAAACGGACATCGCGCGGGCACAGCTAAAAAGCTTCCCAAACCCATCGGCGAGCATTTTAACCAACCAGGTCATAACTTGGATGAACTTAAACTCTACATCTTACAGTCAAATTTCCGTTCTGAACGAGAAAGAAAATACAGAGAATCATACTTTATCCGTAAGTTCAAGAGATTGCAACCAATAGGCATAAACGTCTCAAAGGGAGCTTTAGAATCTATTTGCTATGCTAAATTTCAAGCTGTAGGCAACAACACTTAGTTTGGTTGCTTAGTGTTTTTTTTTCCTTTCCTTTATTTATTTATTTGTTTGTTTGTTTGTTTGTTTATTCCATTTCAGTATTTTTCTATATATCTTTTTTTTTTCACGAGCACCGGTTCTTGCCGCTCCTTATATTATCTCTTTAAAAGACACGATATCCCACGACCACCAGCGAAGCAAGTAATAGAGGGGTGCTGTGAACGCCGTTGGCATGCTGGCTGACACACGGCCGTTGACACATGGCTGACAGACAGTCGTGTCACAGGCCTTGTGCATCATCAGCAGCGGCAGCAGCCTGGCTACGCCCGCTGCAGGGCGAAGACCTCTCCCATACTTCTCCAACTACCCCGGTTACAGCGAATAGAATACTTGAAGTGTGACTACCCCCAAGCTGCGCGTATGGGAATCGCTGAAGCCGCTTGGCGATGCTTCTGCAAGGTGGAGTGCTCGCCTGCTCAAACGTCAGGTCACCACATGTAACGCATGCTTGTATCATCGACTGCGTGCGTGGTGTGGGCGTTATGCATTTTTTTCGTGCAAATGCTGCCTTGAAGATACATGATGAACCAACGACAAAGTCATTGTTTTGTACCCAGCTGCAAAAGTGGGTATAAATCATGCAAGAAGTTGTCGTTGTATGGTGTGCCAAAAGAAGAGGACGTATTTCAACAATGGCAGCGCAATATTCCAGGAGCAGACAGGCCTCTTGAGCGCAATGCAGCTGTCTGCGAGCTGCACTTTGACATACAGTTCGTGTCTCGTCACTTCGAGCATACCATTGACGGCAAAACTGTGCGCCTTGAGAAAACGAGGCCACTCCTTCTGCCTTGCGCTGTTTCGACTATTTTTCCAAATGTGCCTTCTTACATGTCTAAACCCGTTCCCAGGAAAAGAAATCCTAAGGAGAGGCAGTGCCCACCTATTCAAGAAAAGCGACAACGGATGAGCAAGATGCTGCAGCCGCTGCCAGGTGAGGAGTCTGATGAGCCTGCTACGGCTACTCCTGAGCCTCGACTTTTGTTCAATCACAAGGACATTGCTTCTCCGTCAGACAGCTGGGGAAAGCACGTGTTCAGTGGTGTGCCCTTGAAGGTAGCGTACAGTGTGTGCGTACCCGGACCTGACATGAGTGTCCTGTGCACCGAGAAGCTTGTGTTGTTTACTGTAACAGACGACACGGTGGCGCATGATGTGTTTGTGCGTGGAGTGAAACTTGTCATAGACGAGCCTGGCGACCAACCTTCGATTCTCCAGGCCATTGATACTATGCATGTATGTTCAGGGGCAGGATTTCTTGAAGAGTTCTCATTCACGTGTTCCAGCTCTAACTTGACAGTGTGGAATGGGAGCCTTTACAACAAGAAGTGCACAGGAACCTCACTTGAGCGGTGTGTAGCCTGCAAATATCTCCGGAGGATCCTGATCAATCAAAGGTGCTGGAGAAAGAAAACTAAGTCAGAAACAAATGTTTCTAGAAAGGTCAAAGTGAAAACTCAAGCAGTGCGGCGCTTGAAGGCCAAAGTGAAAGCGTTAGATGAGGCAATTTCGCAAATGAAAGAGGAAAATGAGAAGATTGAGGAAGCGGCACTTCTGAGAAAGATTGATAACCTTCCTCCGAAACAGAAAGCTGCCATCCTTCAATGTTTTGAAGCTGCAAACCGTAAATCACCAAAGGGCATGCGCTACAGCTCTGAGTGGGTTCTTGAATGTATCATTATGCGTATTAAGAGCCCAAAGCTGTATGAACATGTACGCAGGGAAAAAATTCTTACACTTCCCAGCCGCACTTGTCTCAGGAAGTTTATGAAGAAATATGAGAGCAGCCTCGGTTTTAACTCCACTGTTCTCTAGGAATTGCAAAAAAAAAAAAAGAAAATGGATGAGTTTCAGTGCCATGGTGGTCTTACAATAGACGAGACCAAACTCGCCGAAAACTTTGGAGTGACACAAGGCACTGGGAAAATTTATCGCTTTGTGCACTTCAGTGTGTTCACTCCTGACCATGAAAAGACCGTGCCTTGCAACCATGGCATGGTTGTAATGTTTCAGCCTTTGTCCGGATCCTGGCCCCAAATATTAGGTGTTCTTGCATCTAGAGGGAACGTGAAGGCCCATTTGCTGTCCAAGATTATTTTGGAAGCAGTTGTTTTATCAGAAAAAAACAGGGCTTAAAGTGGATTATGTCACCTGCGATGGGGCATCCTAGAATCGTGCGATGTGGCATCAATTCGGTATACATGGTACGGCTGCAGCCGTATGCAGCTGCATGCAGCTGTCACACTATCAGTACAACACCCTACTGGAGATGGCAGACGCCTTTTCTTTCTGTCAGACTTTCCGAATTTGGTCAAATGTGTGAGGAATGGCTTCATAAAATCTGGATACAAAACGCCAGATCGTCACGTTGACGTGTGGCCAATCAAAGTTGCCCATCAATTGAACAAGTGTGCTATGACACTTAAAGCAATACCCAAGATAACTCATGTACACTTAAATCCAAATAATTTTGAAAAGATGAAGGTCAATTATGCTTTTCATCTCTTCAGCACCGAATTTCCTGCATGGGCTTTTTTTGTACAAAGAGGAAACTTCAAAGTCTTGCACATGCAGAGAACCAACAGAACAGTTTATTATGACATCAAGAGTGTCCTCAACAGCACTGAGAAAGAACTCCGAAGATGAAGCAGTGCTGCAAATGCCCTGGAATACATAAATAGGTGGGAAGCCAGCACAGGGCCCACAAAGGCAGGCTTTTTGTCGCAAAGCACAGCTGAAGGCCTTAGAGTAACGCTCAAAGGTACACCGCAACTTCTTGGATATCTAACTGAACGCGTCGGATATAAGTACTTACTAACCTCACGTCTCAGCCACGACCCCATTGAAAAGTTATTCGGAATAATTCGGCCGTTCTACGGCTGCAACAATCACCCAACGTCATCGCAGTTCCTAACAGCAGTAAACTGCCTAAGTTTTTATAACTTGGTTAAAGCACTGGACACAGAGAACTGTGCAGGAGGTGCTCTAACTTCCTTAGTCGGAGTGGATGAAGCCACCAACCAAGTGGACACTTTAATTGACAAGGGAAAACTTGATGAGGCTGCAAGTGTCCTCGATAAGTCTGAACTTGGTGACCATGTCTATACACAGACCACCAGCAACGCCAGGCTGGATATGTGGCTCGAAAGAAGGTGATGGCTACAAAGTGTCGTGAATGTTTCAATCAGCTGTTAACATCTGCTGAAGATGCAGATGAGGGCCTCTCCTCATTTACAGCATTTTGTGATCAAGGAGGCCTTCTGTATCCTTCAGTCCAGATGTTTGCATTTGTGGAAGCATTAGAAGATGTATTCACAATATGGTTTAGCTGGCACACACTTCAGCGAGACAGCATGATGGAAATTTTCCACATCATGCAGAATGTGCATCGTGTTGTGTGTCACGCATACCAGGAAGAACTTGCCAACAACATAATGAAGTTCTTTCTTCTGACTAGGCTCCATTTTCTCACCAAGTCCCTGAATACGCACACTTCCCTATTCTAGACACTGTATGCTTCCCTTCTCTTGGAATCCAGTCTGTAACCCTTAATGACCATCAGTTATCTTCCCTCCTCATTACATGCCTTGCCCATGCCCATTTCTTTTTCTTGGTTTCAACTAAGATGTCATTAATTCGCGTTTGTTCCCTCACCCAATGTGCTCTCTTCTTATCCCTTACTGTTACAATCATCATTTTTCTTTCCATAGCTCGTTCTGTCGTCCTCAATTTAAGTAGAACCCTTTTCGTAAGCCTCCAGGTTTCTGCCCCGTACGTGAGTACTGGTAAGACACAGCTGCTATACACTTTTCTCTTGAGGGATAATGGCAACCTGCTGTTCATGATCTGAGAATGCCTGCCAAACGCACCGCAGCCCATTCTTATTCTTCTGATTAGTTCAGTCTCATGATCTGGATCCGTGGTCACTACCTGCCCTAAGTAAATGTATTCCCTTACCACTTCCAGTGCCTCGCTACGTATCGTAAACTGCTGTTTTCTCCCGAGACTGTTAAATATTACTTTAGTTTTCTGCAGATTAATTTTTAGACCCAGCCTTCTGCTTTGCCTCTCCAGGTCAGTGAGCATGCATTGCAATTGGTCCCCTGAGTTACTAAGCAAGGCAATATCATCAGCGAATCGGAAGTTACTAAGGTATTCTTCATTCCCCAATTCTTCCCGATCCAGGTCTCTGAATACCTCCTGTAAACACGCTGTGAATAGCATTGGAGAGATCATATCTACCTGCCCGACGCTTTTCTTTACTGGAATTTTGTTGCTTCCTTTATCGAGGACTACAGTGGCTGTGGAGCCACTATAGATATCTTTCAGTATTTTTACATATGACTTGTCTACACCCAGATTCCGTAATGCCTCCTTGACTGCTGAGGTTTCGACTGAATCAAACACTTTTTCGTAATCAATGAAAGCTATATATAAGGGTTGGTTATATTTCGCACATTTCTCTATCACCTGATTGATAGTGTGAATATGGTCTATTGTTGAGTAGCCTTTACGGAATCCTGCCTGGTCCTTTGGTTGACAGAAGTCTAAGGTGTTCCTGATTCTATTTGCGATTACCTTAGTAAATACTTTGTACGCAACAGACAGTAAGCTGATCGGTCTATAATTTTTCAAGTCTTTGGCGTCCCCTTTCTTATGGATTAGGATTATGTTAGCGTTCTTCCAAGATTCCGGTACGCTCGAGGTTATGAGGCATTGCGTATACAGGGTGGCCAGTTTCTCTAGAACAATTTGCCCACCATCCTTCAACAAATCTGCTGTTACCTGATCCTCCCCAGCTGCCTTCCCCCTTTGCATAGCTCCCAAGGCTTTCTTTACTTCTTCCGGCGTTACTTGTGGGATATCAAATTCCTCTAGACTACTCCCTCTTCCATTATCGTCGTGGGTACCACTGGTACTGTATAAATCTCTATAAAACTTGTGCACAGCACTCCTTTATTCTCAATTCTACACCCTCGCCGCTAACACACCTTCGCTCGTTGCTGCACCCACCAGCCTTACCCCCTCTCCTCTTTAGAACCCCACCTTTATATACTGTGCCAAGGAAAGCATATGTCGCCTTGAAAAAGACAAGAGCACACAAAAGGTAAAAGGGCAAAGAAAATGTATATGGCTAATTGTCAACTCACATGAAAATAAGCATAAAAGAAAAATGAGAAATGATGGATAGTCATTGTGAAGGAGTAAAAATCACAGCACAAAAATCAGACACAGTGCACAGGACTATTATCCTGTCTTGTGAACTGTTTTGTATACTGTGTCATTGTATTTTTGTACTATGAATTTTACTTCATCATTATGAACCAACTTGCTCAAGAAAACATTTTGCATAGACATTGCATTGGGTGTTGCCAGATTAGGCAACACCCAATGTGAGTAGCCAAAATGTATACCCAGCATTGCCTTTTCATGTTTGCAATTTGCGATATGTATGTCATATTCTCTTACCCACTGCAGTGACTCAATGACAATTGCATCTTGCTGTAAAACACAAGACCATGTGTTCAATTCCCAGCCACTGTGGCTGTACTTTGCTAATGATGAAAAAATGGAAGAATGCCCATGTACCCTGCTTTCAGTGCATGTTAAAGAATCCTAGAAAGTCAAAATTATTCCAAAGCCTCCTACAACAGCACCCCTCATAGCCCACTGTGCAGTTCCTGGACATTCAACCCCACAATTTATTATTTATTCTTCATTGTGTTTGACATCTTTTACAGTTTTGCATTGTGCCTCTGGAACTTTTCTCTGTGCTTTCTTTTGAACTCTTTTTTTTTTCCACACCTTCCTTGTGTGCATTCTTCCCTAGATATCTATTGTAGAATATGGTTTGGAAAACCTATTTCATAAGACTGACTTCGTGGTTTGGAATCAATATTTGCGAGCAAACAAATCAATAGGATAGTAAAATTATGTTTAAACTGTACACGAAATTAACCAGTGCTCTTTATAACCTAGTTTTGTTAACCAAGCCTTGCATACATGACAAGGTATTCCACGTGGTCACAATTAATCAGTTGTTAGAAAATGGCCAATATATGCCACACATTATAAGAGACAAGGTAAGATTCACTTTACCGTGCCTCAGCCGCAAGTCTGAGGAGTGATGTCATCCGCTTTTCTGTCCTTGCAACACTCAGTGAGCCACATCGTCTCCAACCTAAAGACACCAGCAAAGATGAAATAAAAACTTTAATTGACAATTTAAGGTAAATTATGCCATCATTAAAAACATATGTAGCAACCAAATTAAGTTGCAGAATAACAAACCATGCCAATTCAGCCCCATTACCATAATTTTCAGACTGAAGTCCACGTCTATACATGTTCAAATATTGTAATTTCTTATGGTACAGACTATCTATGGGTATGGATTGTGCATAATGTATTTTTTTTTAAGATAATAGGCACAGTTGATGAAAACAAAGCCTGACTGAGCCTGGAATATTTTATTGTGCTAAAATGCATATTGTCACGTAGGTCTCGGTGAGCTACCTGGCACGCAGGCAGACAGAAAGGAACACTGCGTCGACGTTAGATGTAAAAGGAGTTTAATGGGCGAACTTGTGCCCGAAATCAAGTGAACTACGCGGTGACGGCGAAAGCAGCAAGCGCGTCTGGGGTGTTCGTCGGACTGAGCCAGCGCAGGCGGTGGTCCCGCATTTATACGTTTCGCATGCATGATCGAAACGCGTCAAGCGACGCCGCCTGCGGCGCAGCGACGCGAGCTGCGTACCTCGCGTCGCTAGAAGCTGAAATAAACGCACGTGGCATTACCCCCCCGTGAAACCCCCCGTTACCCCCCCAGGTTGCGAATGAGAGCAAGGAAAAGTTGCTCCTTGACGGCCCTCATAAGGTACTGAAGCTTCTTGTCTTCAGTCATGTTGGCATCCGCGTGGCGGAAGAGCTTTTGCATTTCTTCCTCAAAGACGGTTACGGACTCGTTTGGATGCTGCTGGCGAGTTTGAAGCAAGGCCTCAGCTCGTTCTTTGCGCAGAATACTTGCGAAAGTTGCAGATAAGTGCCTCTTGAAAGCCTCCCACGATGTCAGGGACAGCTCCTGGTTCTCGTACCAGGTTCTAGCAGAGTCTTCGAGAGAGAAGAAGACGTTCCGAAGTTTGTCTTCGTCAGACCACTTGTTGAAGGTTGCAACTCGTTCGTAACGTTCCAGCCAATCTTGTACATCTTCGCAAGTGGAACCGCTAAAAAGCAGAGGTACTCGCGGCTGCTGGACGACGAGCGGCGCAGGTGTAGTGGCAGCTTGCATTGGTGACGTCGAGCGGTGGTTCACACGGCGACCAGGGGCAGGTAGTGGTCCCAATTCAGCCGGCAGTCCTTGAAGTCGGCGGCTGCTCCAGGTTTCTTCCTTCTTGTCTTCTCTGGAGCTGTCTTCCGCGTCGCCAGCTCCAGATGCACTTGGGCTGGTGTCCCGGCTTTGAGGGGGTGTCCGGGGCATAAGCACCTCCACCAAAATGTCACGTAGGTCTCGGTGAGCTACCTGGCACGCAGGCAGACAGAAAGGAACACTGCGTCGACGTTAGATGTAAAAGGAGTTTAATGGGCGAACTTGTGCCCGAAATCAAGTGAACTACGCGGTGACGGCGAAAGCAGCAAGCACGTCTGGGGTGTTCGTTGGACTGAGCCAGCGTAGGCGGTGGTCCCGCATTTATACGTTTCGCGTGCATGATCGAAACGCATCAAGCGACGACGCCTGCGGCGCAGCGACGCCGGTCGCGTCGCAGCGACGCGAGCTGCGTACCTCGCTTCGCTAGAAGCTGAAATAAACGCACGTGGCAATATTGAAATTAAATGTTAAAGCTTAATACTTTGCAGTCTAATAAGGAACCCAGGGTCTTACTATGTGTAAATAAATTTTTGCTTGCTGACTGTAAAGTGGTTTCAAACAGTTTTAAAAAATTAACTTTCAGCCAAGATTTGCCCCTGTGCACCACATGCAGTGGGCAGACTGTTGTCTAAGAAATATGGCACTTAGAACACGGCTGCTACTCAGAAAAAATGCACTCTGAAAATGCTGTAATACAGTAAAGACTAAACATATAAAAAAGTGCCCTCTGTCTCTAATTCAGTTCTTTAGATTGTTACGGTGAAAAGAAGGAAGAAGTTGAATTGGACTAGAGGAAGACGAAGTCTGGCAGTTGCCTGAACGCCATATACCTCTGTTGTAAATATACATTATTTTATACTCGTGGGCCTGCTTTCTTCCTGCAACATTTTGGTGGAGGTGCGGGGTACAATCATGGAACTTCACAGCGGACGTCATCTACCTGCCGCCACAATGGCAAATCAACTGACACAAGCGACAAGGCCTCAGCAGCCCGTGCAAACGGTCATCCTCACTCATCCACGGGACCCAGGAACATTTTGTGGCACAGACAACGCCGACGTCGAGGACTGGCTTACGATGTACGAGCGAGTGTGCGACAACAACAGGTAGGATCCAACAATGATGCTAGCAAAGGTGATATTTTATCTAAGAGGAACTGCGAAGCAATGGTACAACACACACGAAGCTGACCTAACGAGCTGGGATGTCTGCAAAGAAAAAATGCGAGACCTGTTTGGCAGACCTGTCAGTCATCAGCTGGCAGCAAAAAAAGAACTTGCGTGCCGTGCTCAGAAGTCCACAGAATCCTATGTCATGTACATACAGGATGTGCTGGCCCTCTGTCGCAAGGCTGATAACAACATGATCGAGACAGACAAGATTAGTCACATACTGAAAGGTATTGCAGACGATGCCTTCAATCTCCTGATGTGCAAGGACTGTCCCACTGTGGATGCAATTCGTTCAGCCCACAGGACCGGAAGATATTACGCGCATAATTCGCCGTGAGCTTGAGGCCATGGCTCTGGCTCCAGTTCGTTCCGACTGTCAGGAAAGTGTGCCCACTATATCCCTTATACAAGCAGTCGTTCAAGAGGAAATAGCAAGTTTGGGCATTCCATCTCTCTGCTCGGTCCGCCATACAAACACCTACCAGATTTCTCCAGCCACTCGCTCCGAGACGCAAAGCATTCCGCCACTTCGTCGCAACCCAGCTGACTGGCAACCAGCGGATGATAAACCCATCTGTTTTAATTGCTCTGGTATTGGACACATCGCCCGTCATTGCCGCAACCACTGGTCGTCGCCTCCTCGATGGTCATCTCCAAGTCACTACCGCCAAGTACCAGACAATCGTACTTTCTCGCCCTATACGCCGACTAGGAACATCAATGCCGACAGTGCTCCACCAAGATCCAGCCGCTCCCCGTCTCCGCAAAGTCGTAGGTCCCGTTCGCCTCTCGTTCACCACTCTTCATCCCCTTCGGCAACTGGTCGCTTCGCTTTGGGAAACTAGGCGGTGCAGCTCCCGGAGGTGAAGCTGCAACTCCGACCCGGCCCACAAATCCTCTGTTGACCCTGCCCACATGTGGAAACCTACTGGACATTGAAGTTGATGGCATTCCTGTTAGATCTCTGGTTGATACAGGAGTGCAGCTTTCAGTTATGAGCGCTGCTCTCCGCCGAAGGCTCAGAAAGGTTCCGACACCCGCCGTACCGGGCATTGTGCGAGTCGCCGATGGGAGTACTTCACCTGTCCTTGAAATGTGCACAGCACGTGTGACCATTGGGGACCATTATACCGTTGCTCTATTTATCGTCCTTGAACACTGTCCGCACGACCTTATTCTCGGCCTCAACTTCCTTTCGAAACACCCTGCCCAAATTGACTGCTCCGCAAGTGTTGTACAGTTGGATCTGCCACTTCCTGCTGACGCAACAACTTGTGCTTCACACCGCTTATGTTCTGCTGAGTTTGCAAGGCTGTCTCCACAAGCGGCTACAAATGTCCTCCTGACGCCCTGTCCTCCCGTACCTGATGGCGAGTACGTCGTGTCGCCGCTTACTGACGTGGTTTTTTCGCGCAATATTGCCCTGCCGCGCACCTTAATCCGGATCCGCGAAAACTGCACTCGCGTGCCCATCCTCAATTTTGGATTTTTGTCGCATGTGCTGCCACACGGTATCGCCATAGCGCATATCACTCCTTTGGAAGAATTTGAGGTTTCTTCTCTGACCTCTGAATCCTTCCTCAGTACCAACGGACCTTTGTCACCCACTCCCCTGTACTCGACGCCCGCGGACTATGTTTCTAAGATGATTGCCCCTGACCTTCCTTCCGAGCAAACAGCAGCTCTTCGTCACCTCCTGTTATCTTATCGGGACATCTTTGATTTGGATGACCGTCCACTTGGCCAGACATCTGTTGTCATGCATCGCATCAACACCGGTGACGCCAGCCCCATTCATAGCGGCCATATCATGTCTCCCAACAGAAAAGGCCATCATACAGAAAGAGGTAGACAGGATGATGGGCAAAGACATCATTGAACCTTCCAGTAGCCCGTGGGCATCACCGGTTGTCTTAGTAACGAAAAAAGACAACTCGTGGTGCTTCTGCGTTGACTACCGTCACCTCAACAGGATAACAAAAAAGGATGTTTATCCCCTGCCTCGCATTGATGACGCTCTTGACGGCCTTCACGGATCCCAATACTTTTCATAAATTGACCTCCGCTCCGGCTATTGGCAGATTAGCATCGATGAGATGGACCGCGAGAAAAGCGCCTTCATCACACCGGACGGTCTGTACCAATTTAAAGTCATGCCCTTTGGTTTATGCAATGCGCCAGCTACATTCGAGCGAATGATGGACTCCCTCTTGCGCGGCTTGAAGTGGTCTACATTCTGTCAATCTTTGACCCTTCTGCGCCCAGTGAAGTACGAACTGACACGAGTGGTCATGGCATCGGCGCTGTCCTCGCTCAGCGTCAACAGGGCCAAGACCGTGTCCTCGCTTACGCTAGCCGCCTTCTTTCCACAGCCGAGCGAAATTACTCCATTACTGAGAGAGAATGTCTCGCGCTCATATGAGTGGTCGCGAAATTTTGGCCGTACCTTTTCGGTCGGAGCTTCTGCGTCGTAACCTATCATCACGCCCTCTGCTGGCTCTCCTCTTTGAAGGACCCAACTGGATGACATGCACGTCGGGCATTGCGTCTACAAGAATATACATTTTCTATTATGTATAAGTCAGGGCGCCTGCATAAAGACGCTGACTTCCTGTCCCACAATCCCGTGGATCAACCGGACGATACTGATGCAGACTCGGACATCAGTGTTCTATCCCTCTCCGGCCTCCTCCATATTGGTGACGGGCAGCGCAAAGATCCTGTTCTTCGAACACTTATGGAATGCCTAAGCTCCTCACGCAACGACCTGTCCCTCCGGATGTACGCCTTGCGCAATGGAACTTTATACCGTCGTAGCGTTCGTCCTGACGGCCCGGAGCTCCTACTAGTCATTCCCAAGCACCTTCGGCTCACCGTGCTCCAGCAATTTCACGATGCTCCTACTGCTCGGCATCTGGACATCACTTGTACATATGACTGCCTGCAGCGCTGCTTTTTCTGGCCCAGCATTTATCACTCTGTGTGCCGTTATGTTGCTTCTTGCGACCTGTGTCAGCGCCGGAAGATGCCTGCTATACCTCCCACTGGTTTGCTGCAACCAACAGATCGTTCCTTTCCTTTGAGCGCTTCCTAACCTTACAGGAGGCCTCCTTACAGCGAAGGACCTTTGGAGGAAGCAAGCGTACTCTTATAGCTCCCTTCACCCGTCCTCATGTAAGGAGCTGTTGCCGCATGCCTGGGTTCAAAACTATCTCTTAAAATCTTTATGCGAACACCATTATTCTATAAAAAAATGTTGCATCGTCGCACAATCTGTAAATTGAAGAGATAATATAGAGAAGCGTGGACGCTTTCTTCTAGTTTTGTTTACTAAACTTTAAAAAAGTAGCGCATTACAGTGCAAAACTTGATGTGCTCCATCAACGCTGGCACGCCGGCATCGTGCAATGCCTAGCAACGCTTTCATGCTGCACGCGTGACTGAAACGAACATGCCTGGCAAGACGTACCATGCTCGCGCTTCTCCGCAGGTGGGCGACAGTACGCATGCGCAAGCAAACGTCACGTGGTTAAGCAGTGAGGTGAAGCGCTCGTTCAGGGCCAGGAGCGGCGTAAGGACGCATGGAGGTAGCTTTGGAGCTACCTTATGCTGAGGAAGCACCAAGGAAGCCTTCGCCAAGGACCCCTCAGTAAGGAAGCTTTCAGAGTGACATAAGGTAGTCTCAACGCAATGAAGGCTTCCTTACTGAGGTAAGGAAGATTTCATTGTTTGGCCCTTACTATACGACGTCATCCTGCACCACGGCGCCCCTCGCCAGTTGCTGACGGATCGCGGCCGCTACTTTCTATCGAAGGTCATCAATGATCTGCTCCGCTCCTGTTCTACATTCTACAAAACATCAGATTGCTACCGCGTACCACCCTCAAACGAACGGCCTCACCGAGCGACTCAACTGCACGTTAACTGAAATGCTGGCCATGTACGTTTCCGTCGATCACCGCGACTGGGATGTCGCTTTACCGTACATCACTTTCGCATACAACTCGTCCCGTCATGACACTGCTGGATTTTCACCATTTTACCTGTTGTATGGCCGTGACCCCACCTTGCCCTTTGACACATTGCTACCTTCCGCAGTATGATCACCCAGCACTGGTTACGCTCGCGATGCTATTGACTTAGCCGCCCAGGCCCGAGAAGTCGCCCGTCATCACCTCACAGTCTCGCAAGCTTCTCAAAAGTGACGCTACGACCTTCGGCACCGAGACACCCATTTTTCACCTGGTTCCCTTGTCCTTCTCTGGACGCCTTCACGTCGCATCAGCTTGTCGGAAAAACTACTTTCGTGTTATTCTGGTCCGTACCAGATCTTACGCCAACTGTCCGACGTGACATACGAGATCACCCCAGTCGGTCAGCCTTCAGTGCCTCCTAACGTCACTAGCGATGTTGTTCACATCATCAGGCTCAAGCCCTATGTCCCCCCATTAAGTGAGGCTCTATAACTTGCACCGGGACGGAGCTACTCCGCCGGGAGGGTGATGTTACGGTGAAGAAAAGGAAGAAGTTGAATTGGGCTAGAGGAAGACGAAGGTCTGGCAGTTGCCTGAACGCCACATACCTCTGTTGTAAATATATATTATTTTATACTCGTGGGCCTGCTTTCTTCCTGCAACAATATTAACATAATAACTATGTGCAAACCAGTTTAATTTCTGCACTAAATACGTTCGTGTTTCTTTTATGTGAGAATAACTGGAAAAAATTAGGAGATTGTTAAGGAAAGCTAGCAGGAATGACAAAAAGTCACTGTGGCCAAGAAAATTACGGAGGAATACTCAGTATTTTAAATGTCACAGGACATTAATGACAACCAGTGAGGCCCGAATTCTCAACCACATGTCATTTGCGGTGCTGCACCGCAAAGGCAGGGCAAGGAACCACGTTTGCACAACGCAGCATGAAAACCATTTTACGGCATGTGTTGCAGGGGTTGGGTATAAGTTCCCTCTCACATGCGAAAGAGTTTACATAGGCCAAACCAATCGATGTATTAATGACCACCTGCATGAGCACCACTCCTCCCTGGGGTCAGATAACGGTGCAAACTTTCCTCACCATTGCAATGAATGTTGCTGTAACCCTTTGTTCAGCAATGTAATGATTCTTGGTAGAGGCAAGGGCAAAGAAGAGCGAGAAATCCTGGAAGCATACTACATCAGTTTACAACCTCGGTGCGCTTACTTGAAAAAGAATTTGCATTTCTAGGTTGGTCACCATAGGTGCGATATCTTGTCTTTTCATGCTCAGTGATTAGCGATGCTGTAGTTGCGCATGCTCTGCTGGCCTTGCTGGGACTACGCCATTTCTAATAAAGCTTAGTTGATAGTTCAGTCATTGTGGTGTGAACCTCTCCTCTTGTCCTTTGTTTTGTGACTGGTTTTTTCTTTCAACTGTGTACCAAATGGCCCAGATTTCAACCCTTCTGCACCACTAGCGGTGGCTAGCAATGGAACGCTAGCAATGGCTCCCTTCTCTTTTCACAGGCATGTGCACACACAGGTGCAGCTGAGCCCTGAATGTGTTGATCAGGTCTGCTCCTGACCATGTCAGCTACTTCAACTGGCAATGGCTGGTGCGCATATATAGCACCAAGGCAGCCAGATCTACAGCAATCACCATGGAATACAAATAAATGTGGGATTTCCCTTTCATGAATATTTCTTTCATTAATCATGTAAGCTGGACTACTCACACTGAACATAACACTATTAAACCACTTAAAACATTTAGTTTTGAACAAGTCTTGAACATCACTAATTAGACCTTTAGTGTATTGATCAAATTATCATTATGGCTTTTTATGATACTAAATGCTACTCTTAAAACCTTGCTCAAATCAGTACAAAAGGAACCTACAACGTATAGCTTTTCCCATAATTTAGCGAAGTGCATCCTCAGCAATAACAACAGCAAACCCTCTGTCACTCTTACTTTGTTGAGAAAGTTTGTCAATTTAGCTTTTTTTTTTTTTCACCTCAACCGTTTGTCTGAGCCAATTCTTGTCTGGACGTTGATCATCTACTAAACGTTGGCTTGCCTGCACAAATTCACACAAAAGCTTGCCTCTCATTTTTGTAGTGAAATACACTACCTGTGGGTAATATAAGAATAACTCAGCAGTAATAGCCACCATTACTGACTATTTATAATAATAAAAAGCTACTAAAACCAGCCTTTATTAGCCTGTAAACTTATTGTGACCAACGTCTCTTTACATCTGAAATTTTATCACTGATCTTTGGCTTTACAGCCAAACCTGTATATAACGAACTCAAATAAAGCAAATTATTATCTGTATCAAGAATGAAAAACTTACTGACTGATACTCACGTAAGATAACTCCCTAATAAAGAACTGGACATAAGGAATATTGAAATTGGCGCCTCTGCTGTCTGTGCCATCAGGCCCTTGAATGTGAGAAGCCACCTCGCCCGACGCTTCAGGACGCACTTTCAGTGATGGATGTGCTGCGCCGGTATGTGCCAACATTGATGGAGCTGGATTGACGAAAGTCTACATAATCTCATGCATCGAGAATGCAATTATTTGTGATGCTTGGTAATAGCTTAAGCACAGGAAAAAGTTACTGCTTACCACACATAGTTTTGTTCTCTATAAATGGATTCGTTCCTTGCTTCTTTTCTCTATTGGAGGTAACAAATCCATATATAATGAATGCATCACAAAAGTATATGTTTGTTATAGATGAGCTTAGGTATACTGAATCACCTGACACATATGTCGAACAATTTTTATGTATAAACATGTTCGTTATAGCCAGGTTCAACTGAAATTGCATTTAACTTGCTATGACAGGTCAGCAATAAGAATATGCCTAATACATCATGGAATGTGACATCATCCAGAGAAATTTCGACCAGTGTAAAAGACTGCCAGATTCAATTCTGTGTAAAAAATTGGGTACAAAGCTTTACACATGCAATGGCAGGGGTCAAGGTCATCACCACATATTGTTGCACATACCATGGTGGCAGCACTATGCAAGGGACGTGCAGTCAAACCCACTAATAATAAACAGCAGGAAGCATCAAGGTTTATCCTATATATTCAAATCACATGAAATCTAAGTCACATCTGACGCAGAAATACCTTCATTATATCCAGTAATCATTACAAGCACTGATATTAGCATTTAAAAAATTGTGACCGGTTCTATGTGAACGAAATGCAAGCGTGGTGCCTCCAATGGGCCAGAAAAGGGTCTCTGGTTGGTTTTGATGGCCTGTCAGCAGTTTTCTGTGTTCATATGTGGCACGTGAGCAATGTTAAATTACAAAGGCACTTTTCATTGTCATCAATATATGCAACCGTGCAACTGGTATGATCACATGGGATCAGCACATTGGCTTGCCAGCTGTAGGCCAGCCAAGTCAAGCCATGAACAAAAGTGGGTATGTGCATCCAGAATGTGCCCTTTCAAGTTCCTCTTGTTGAGCATTTGACATTTTTGGTAACAGAATACATATTTTGAGCAGCAAGCTGACAAACATTTGCTTTGCTGTAGCCAAATTTGTCTTGTATGGTGCGTTTTTTCTCTACTTATAGCAGTAGAATACTTACAGAAATAAACTATGGCCAATTAAATTTTTTATTTACTTCATTGTGTCCAGTAACTTGTTATATTGGTGTTCATTATAGTATTGAGGTTCAACTGTATATCCAGAGTTTTCAATCAAGTGAACCCATGTGAAAAAAGCTTTTATCAATCACTCATTATGAAACAGCTTAGTTGTAAAACCAAACCAATAAAAAAATTTCTTAATTATGCTTCTAACAGGTATGGTACGTAGACTATGACTATAGGTTAGGGTTAAGCCAATCGGAGGCAAAGATGTTCCTTTTACTGATAGTGGGGGATGTGCAGCAACCACCCTGCCTTGCGTGGATGGCTCAAGAGGAGCAGGATATGGATTATGTAAACTTTTCAAACCACACCATAGTGAACACACACTATTGAATGGAGCACAAAAAAAATCAATTTTATATTACAGCCTTCATCCTAAGCCAAAGATATTGCTGTTTTCATTTTTTAAACATTGAAAAGATACTTAGTTTCCCTGGAAAACGTATCAATGCTGATTAACTTTCTAATGCCAAGATCATTTTCAATTAACAATGTGTTAGTAGCCCAATATATAAAAAACTATAATAGAGCTGAACTTTCCTGCCTGCCAAGTATTAAATGTGACTGACTTTGTAAACACAGCTCCTTTTTCTTTATTATAGTCTTTTTTTTTTTCTCAAGGACCCAGACACATCTCAGCCTTTCACAAAAGACATCTCTTGATTAAAAATTATGCAGTTTTACATGCCAGAACCACAATCTGATTATGAGGCACGTCATAGTTGGGGACTCCGGAAACTTGAACCACCTGGGGTTATTTGACGCACACCTAAATCTAAGTACATGGGTGTTTTCACATTTTGCCCCCATCGAAATGTGACCGCCGTGGCCGGGACTTGATCCCACGACCTCGTGCTTAGCAGTCCTATCTCTTGGTTCGTCAAAGCAATTGACATAAAAGCCAGTCATCACTTCCACAGCAATACAACAAAAGCATAAAACATAATTGGTTTTATTAAGCCACAGTGCATATTATTCAGTCTTGCTGAATTTTTCAACAATATATTTTGTGGCACTATTACGACCTTCTAGCAGCAGCATATAAACACACTGCAGTAAGCAAGCAAATGACACTCCAGCTCCTATCTTTATCATTTGCAGTTTCTCTCACAAGCCACTCCCCCAACCCTCTCTCTCTTTGACAAAGTAAAAAAGCATAACCTCGTGCAGAGAAGAAAAAAAGACAGCTTTATCATGGCTGGTTTAAAAACCTAGTAAAATAGTCCCAATCATAAAAGCGGTTATACATTACAAGAATAATGGTAATTAAATATATCAGGCTATAAAAACATAGATTATATTCCTCACCAATGTCATGTCCTGCATCATGCAACTCCTGATAGAGCTTGGCACTGGAGCGTGCAAGGATTCCATCAATTGTTGGCTGGAGCTGGCCTACCAAGCCACTACTGCGCCATGTTGCACCACACCCAATACTGCCAAGCAAACAAAAATTCAGTTCACAAAATTAATATGCCCACTAAGAAACTAAACAGAATTATAAGAAACAACCCACGGCATATAGCACAACTTTACTTCATGTGCTAGATTACTCTCAGAGGCAGAAATTATTTGCATCAGAAATCAAAATGAATACTCGACTAATGAACACATTTTTCCTAATTAATGTTCAAACTAATTATTTTACGGCACATATTGCAATTTATGAATCGTAGCCAGTGACTTTGAAAGTTATATCCACTTGAAACGAATTCTGAAGATGGCACCAGTTTCAAGATGTGTTCCCAAAGATTGTGATGAAATGCATTGGTGCTCCGGTAATTTTTTAGCTTCAATGCACAAAAAATTGTTCTGTTAAAAAAGTAAGTGGCACAAGAGTGCACATTTACCACAAGTTTGACAGCTTTAATATCGAAACTGGTGCTAGATTCAAAATTCGTTTTAAGTGGATGTGCCTTGTGAAATCACTGGCTTCAATTTGTATAGTGCAATATTTGCCCTAAAGTAATTAGTGATATTTGTTAGAGCGATATTTTGTTAATTAGCCAATTACACATTTTCATTTCCAGTGTAAGTAGTGCCCGCTTCTTTGGGTAATCCCGCTCAATGAGTAGATTTGTGCTATATGACACAGAAGAGGAGTTTTGTTTGTTTGTTTTTTTAATTCTGTTAACATTTTCAAAAAAACACCCAGTATATATGGATGTACACTTTAAGTTCGTACATTAAAGGAAAAGTGCATCACTGAACCACTCCAGATTGGTAGACTACTCAATAAAATTATATCTGCATTTCCACAATAGAAGAAAACTGCTTTTAAGCGAAGAAAATTAATGCCACACTTCACACCTAAACCTAAAGAAATTGATGCCATTTAACTTCACACCTAACCCGCTATGACCGTGGTGTCATGGTAATGTAAATGCTATTTAATGACATTTTCACATATTTCAGTCTAGTTCATGAAGACCTGCAATGAATTACATGTAATTAATTATTTGTAATCAATTTTTTTTATCTTGTAATTTAACGATTACTTTGTTTACTCTGTAATGCTCACTGTAATTCGGTTACATTTTTAGTAACCAATTACATGTAACCAGTTAGATTTTTGACAAAACAAGCTCCGAGAGGCGATGCAGCTTTGAGCACTTACATTTAGCGGGAACTACAGTGTCCAAAGGGATGAAAACCTGCACACAGGTTACCTCCCTCCCACAATCAGCATCTTGCATCTACAACTTAATCACCTGAATACGCACGCTTGCAGATTTGCCCACCTCTCTTTGAAGTCTCACCTCAGTGTTTTTTTCTGATATTTCTCTCTGTCTCTCGCTCCGGGAAGCACCTTTAGGCGGTCTTTATAGGCGGTAAGAGCTGCTGGTCAATTATCCCTCACTTAGTGCAGTCTATGACTTTTCTGACATAGATGATTTTGAGTGTTGAACACCTATGTTTCTATCTGTTTGATATTAGGGGACTCATATACACCTATTTTTGTGATTGTAACATACAAACAGTATCTTAAGGGCTCAATAATATGCAGCTTTGTATTAAATTACATTACAAATTTGGCCACCTTTTCAAGGAATGTGAATGCATTTGCTGGCACTCATCTGAGTCTAAATGACTAAAAAGTGAAGAGCGCCAAAAAGAGGTCCACCGGATATTCAGCAAGAAATTGAAATGGCACTTATATGGCTCGAGGCCAATGACCACTCGAACATTGATGCCAGGAAATCATGAACCTAAATACGATTTTTAAGTTTTTCACTGGCCTGATTGGGAGTTCTTTCCCCTAGCCCCAGCAACAATGAAGTGCTGCCCTTCACAGAGAACCCATATGCGAGTATCACGGCACTGAGTAACCACCATCTTGAGAGCAAGGTGTTTGTACGTTACTACAGAGCCCCATCTATCCAGTGTGCACATCAATTGAGTTTTCAGTGCCCCTCCATATGTCTTAACAAGAAAACGAGGGAAAATTACCAAATAAAATTTTGAAAAGCAATTCTTAGTAAAGAGAAACAATGTGTGAAGAGCTACAGAGGATGCAGTAAAAGCGCCAGGCCAGCCGGTTCTATTTAGTGTATCTGCGTAATGTTAATAATAATAGTAAGGAAGGTAACCTTAAAATAAGTGATTACCTTTTAGTAATTGTTCAAGTACTTATATGGGGCAGTAATTGGTAAATGTAATCATAACATTTTTTAACAAAGTAATTATAACCGGTTGCTTTTTTTCCTGTAATGTGTACAAGCCTGATTTCATGGAAATAAAGCCCACAAAGATTGCCAGGTGAGCTCTTGTTCACATTGAAATGTAGCCCTGTTTTGATCGATAAGCAATTAATTATAATTAACCTTGGCTGTATACTACCCAAATGTATGTCACAAGGTGGTAGTGCAGAAATTGCAAGGAGGCATGGCCACTGTCTGACGTTTTTATCTTTTCTGGCACACCTAGACTCTTCTTACAGTAAGAATGACACATTTCCAATTCAGAAAGTGTAATTCATAGCTTAATTTATTTATTTTTGTATGCTTTGGAGCAATGCAGATGTGCAGGGCACTATGCAGAGACCCCCCCAACTGTGAGCACTACACCACATGACTTACACTTTGCTTACCATGGATGCCATGCACTACAAGGTTTCTTCTAAGAGTAGATGCCTTTGCACAATTAGTAAATTAAAGCAGCATAACTGTTCCACCAAACTTTCACAACAGCAGAAGTCAGTTCACTGATGCATTCTTGAGTGTACACACACTGCAAAAGTGATTTGAGGGCAATTCTCAATATGAGACAATAATCCTGCATAAAAGGTCTTTTGTGAGTGCAGTTTTGCAGCAAGTTATAAACAAAATACTCACCGGCCTTTTTCAAGAACAACTATGTCTGTCCATCCACGTTTCACAAGGTTGTAGGCAATTGAGTTGCCTATTACACCAGCACCACAAATGACCACTTTAGCAACAGCTGGCAGAAGTCGCTCCACCATCTAATGCAAGAAAGAATTTATAAACATTTGCATGCCATGGCAAATGCTCCCTCTGTTATTAAGGCCACCATTTATTTTTAGTTAGCACAATGACACTACAATATTCCTGTAATTATAGAAAGCATTAAGTTTCAAATAAATGGTTAGAATATGTTTTATTAAGCTCAGGTCCGTGCAGTGCTGGTCACATAAGTGTTTTCTACTTTTTACTAGAAGAGAGAAGACAGAGAAACATGGAACACAGATCACAAGTTGGTTTCTGTTTGAATAAACTGTCGCCTTCCATTTCACACCTTTTGTAATACCCATGTTACTTGTGCACTCTGAATGTGTAATTGAGTGGCAACATCATCTAGGCCTTCTCTTACTATAGTCATAGCCATATACAAGCCTCAAATAAATGTAATTTAGCTACTTCCATGACAAGTTACCAACTTTAATTAGTAACAGCTTGTGCAGGGCAGCTTTTCTATTTTTTCTTTTTTTTAATCTTGAGAAATTTGCTATGAGGCATTAGTGAAAACTCTTAAAAAAGGACAAAAACTAAACACATAAAACCCTGCATGATGCAGGTAGTGAAGCAATTACATTACAAATGTGCTGTCTGTTATCCAATTATAGCCCTCTGAGACAATAGGCTTCAGTTTGGTCATCATGATCATCTTGTAGCTTATGTCCAGAGTCCCATAACACTCGGGAAACAATATTAATGCTAACAATTTTAAGGAGTTCAAAGGCAACAGATTTGAATAAATGAACAAACATTTATCAGTCAAAGCAAACAGGGTGGCGACCTCCCATGTGGTGGGGCCTACAGTCCAGGATTCCACGCGTTGCAGCCACTACCATCATTACATCTATTAGCCAGTGCTAGCTAGTGGCTATGGAATCACTGAGTGATTCTGCCAAGGAATGGGAGCAAGGGAACCAGAAGTAAGGCAGGAATGGCCTGGCACTGACAGACCATTTGGAAAAAAGATGAATTCCGCAGTACAGGCAGTGTAGAGATAAGAGAACACGAACATAGTACTTAGCCCCTTAAGGGTTCTTCTTTTTTTTTATTTAACTACCATAGAGGCTCATTTTTTGACATAGTATGATTCAAGAACATAGCTCCTGCAACTATGTCTGCAAAAAGTGTGAAAAATCTCATCCAATAAAACTGATAATGATAGAATGTATACCGCCATCAATATTGCGAAAAGGGCTCGTCATGAGCCAAAAAGTGACGATCGCCCATGATGAGCTGAGGTAGTCAAAATCTTTTAAGAAGTAAAGTGTGAGTTTGGGAGTTCTGCCATACAACAGTCTACTGGCAAGAAAAGAAAGGGTGTGATGTGGTGGAGTGTTATTGTGTAAGGCAGAGGTCAGCAAGTTAAGAAGGAAACTAAAAGTTTGTAAGCAGAATCATCCCCGAAAAGGAAAAATTGTCATTTACCCCGGAGTAGCATGAAGCTACAAAGGAAACTCGTATTGGTCTCTCAAAAAGCTTCGCAGTTGAAGAAAAATTTGTCCTGGTCTGGGGATCACACCTGACACCAATGCCTTTCTGAGGTAGTCACTCTACCATCTGTACTAAACAGCTAGGAGGCCAACATATAACCAAACTAGGTCGAATTCATTACCAACTTGAAGCATACGAAATACAATCCTGAATTCTGAGCAAAAATAGCCAAACTATGTTCAAATACCTCAGTTGGCAACAAGCTTTACCTCCTCAGAAAGAATAAATTTGCTTCTCTTATGCTGTCCCATCGATTATGTGTTGCCATCTACCAAAAAGCATGACTAAGCACAGAGAAAAAATTAAGCTCGTCTATGGCATTGTTAGAAAATGTAAATACCGTTGACGAGCTCGGCTCATCCTTGGCCACTTTTATCTGAAATGCATGGATGAACCCAGCTCGTCCAAGGCCTGGAAGGGGTTAATATTGCAAATCAGTTCTGCAGGAATTTGCAAGGTAGAGGAAGCTTCATAAAAGGGTAAAATCTGCTAGCTTCCTCATTAGCTCAGCTAGTAGAGTGACCAGCTTGGAAAGGCATTGGCCTGGGCTACAATGCCCAGACCAAGACGATTTTTTTTTCCAACTTTGAACCTTTCCAAGTCACCCGTTATGGATTTCTTATGTAGCTTCATCCTACTCAAACATGGATGACGTTTTTTTTTTTTTCTTTCAGAAAACTCCCTTCACCTTGCGCACACAAGCAACACACGACAAAAAACCGTAAATTTAGCAGCTATTAAGTAGTATTCACATCGCTACGGTGAGTGCCACGACGGTCGCCTTAGCGGTAACAGATGGCGCCACCATGCCGGTGCAGCGAAATTGGCATTTTTTTAACGGCGTCGCCGCAGCTAGACGACGCGCACTTCAGATTTATTGTGGACAAAACAAGCACGCAATGCCTGCGAATTTGGTATTACACTAGATCCGCCACGAAATCCTATATCTGTGTGAACGTTCCGCATGAAAAAGCTGCGGTTTAGAGGCAGGGATCTCTCCTGTTTATGGAACACTCTGTACATCTCTACGGGCTAGTTGGTAACCCAACTTAAAGCTACTATTCGTAAAAAACAGGGAAGAAACGAATAACGGGGACGGACACGCTGTACCTGTTCATTATTCGTTTAAGTATTTTCTTTTTTCACTGTAGTCGCTTTCTATCACTAACGCTACAGCTTTCACAGCCTTTATTGGCACCAACCACACCGGATATGCATGAAAAACCATACGACTTTATGCTGTTTATTCACACATATCTTAAATAGAAGGCAGTTAGTGCTTTGAATAGTCTGCAGGACAACCGATTTTCTGCGCATAATGCACCCAACCCTTCAAAAATAGATACCCTACATCGCGTTGCGATTCTAACTAGCGCGACAGGAAATTTATAGCTAGTTCAGGACAAAAGGAAGATTAAAACGAGTCTATGCATGATAGAAAGTGAGTAGCTAGCGTCCGCTATCAATAATCCTGCAGCCACCTGCACGGTTTCTTCAGCAAGGCTTTTAAATAATAATAATAATAATGAGTTTACCACAAGCTTTGCCCCTGCAAAACCACGCTAGCGCGCCAGTTACTACTTGCATCTCTGATGATTCATATAAATTTGAGATGCTTTGAACCCTTGATTTTGAAGTCCACTGAATCTACTACGTTTACTCAGAACGGTTGCAAGCGTGCGTGTACCCCACCTTCCATTAACTTAAAGGCATGCTTAAAGGTCATATACGGCACGTTGCGTAGCACCATGCTCAGCAATAGAACACAGTCTGACTTACTTTCAGATATTTAATAAGAAGGCTCGCCGACCACGGCTTTTCTCACAGTCTTCCGATACATGCCTACGATCGAAAGACGTTTAGCAGTTCAGACTTTCAGTCAGCTGTTTGTCTCCTTGTGCACCGGCGCTGCCTTGTTTACAACCACTGTAAATATCACCACCATCCGACTGGCTGCGAAAAATAGACTCCACCTATGACTGCACCCCATGGCGGGAAAGCCATGTATATTCAAACACCTAAAAATAATTGTTATCGCTCACGCCGCTGAAAGCTCGTTTTCCTACACTGTTTCACATCATAAACTGCATGAATTCATGACGCCGCTTCGTTTCCACGCCCCCCCCCCCCCTTGCCGTGTTTCGGGTACCATGGAGCTGCGGCATAATCTGCTTAACTTGAGTTTCGGTGGTAATATCAGAAAACTTCGTGCATGAGAAGCTTTAAATGTAAACATCTTCGACGCAGATCGCTGTATAGCGCATGCACTGCACGTCATGAAAGGATTCAAGAAGCAGTATGAGATGTTCTAGACACAGTTTCACCTATGGTTTCACTGTGCTGCCGCTTTGGGAGAGAGATAGCAAATGATGAAAGGTAGGGAGCTTTAGAGTACTGCTTAAGTCGCACTATGTCAAGCTTCAATGAACTATTGTGATACGTAACCATTCAATTTACGCGCAGAAACTCAAAGCTGTGGCTTTTTATCAATTAAGCAATTATGCAATTTAGCTAATTATGGATGAAATCAGCTGCTTGCATTAGAACTGCGACAGTCTGACTGGCCCATGAGTATGTATTTAAGCTGGTTTCTGTTAGATGGTCAGCCACAAACATGCTCTTAGGAAATGCATAATTACCAACGGTGACAAATGATAAATTCTGCACTTGAGCGCTGTAGCCTGTGCATTTACGCACACGGTCTATTTAGAGCGAGAATGTCATAGGGTCAAATGTCTTGTCATTCTTCTCCTTACAGCAAGATACAACATGATCACGTTAAATCAAGTTTTTTATCTACATTCTCCTCACTGCATGCTTGTAATCGGCCAATTTTCTTTCACCTGTCATCTTGGTAACCTGTTCATCATACAGTGCGAGTCTTTCATGAACTTTTGCTTGATCACTTATGCCGCTTCACCAGTCATTGCAAACTCACTTCAAGCCCTCTAAATACTTGGGCGCAGCGTCTGTAAAATAAAAAACAGCACCAACGATTGTTTCAGAGACTTGGCTGCATTTCTTGATCTTGCTTTCTGCATGGCTATGCCAAGATTGAGACATCCCCTCAGTGAGCTGGGGCACGCGCTACCCCAGCAAATGCAGATACGTTTTCCAGTTGATGAATACCCAAGGGCAGCAATGAAGCCTGAAAGTTCAAACAAAGCAAGCAAATGGGCTCTACTTCCCTGTGACCATGACTCAATGTGCCAAGCTGCATCTTGTACTAGCCAGCCAACTTTATTGCTCACTACCATGTTGCACCACAGTGCGTTTGAACCTTTATTTGGAATTTCAGCACATCAAGCCTATTGGTTTGCACTCTTAAATTATGGGAGTGCTGGTAGAGCAATTAATGTTTTTTTTTTCTCTTTGTTTCTGAGCACATCCTTTTAGAGGCAATGATGTCCTTAAGTAATAAACTAGCGCTTGTAATATCCAAGTACATTCTTCATTGTTTCCATGCTTTATTAGGCGGGAACTTATTACTGCTCACCAACAGCACAAAAATACACTATCACTGTGCTAATAATCAGACAGCGAGCCTGGTAAATGCCAGCCACCATCTCTGGCTGCTGGTGCTACAGTGGCAGCTTGGGGTACTTGGCATATCCCGCCATTTTCAATGCATGTAGCAGGACACGCCCTGTGTACTTTGAGCGTTTATGTTAATACATGACAGAGAAAGGAAGAAACAAATGGCCCTCTTGCTTCTCACTAAAACAGCTAGCATACTGATTCTGCAGATAAGCCACCAAAGCGAGCAGAACAGTGGTGCACTGCAAGGAAGAGCTTCAGTAGGGAAGAGAACAGCCTCCATGAGGTTTCTATTTTCTATCCACATCCTCCTATGGGTAACACTGCACACAACACTGTCAAAATTCTAATGGTGAGTGCTCTAAGACCATGACGGTCATACAGACCACCTGTATTTTTAGTTTGAACTAAAAAAAAAAAGTATGCGACATATAGCACTGTTCCACCTAAAAGGTGGATTTTCAGAAGAGGCATAAATTACCTGCATGAGAAATCGCAATGTACAGGCAGCTAGTTGAGAAGATTTTTTTTTAATTATTCACTTCAGAGCACATGTTGCAGTTGCAAAATTGAAGATGAGCAGTAGTGAAATGACATACGCTTAACAGAAATCCAAAGACTAGCACCACTTTCACTATAGCTGTCCTAAAATGTGCTCAAAGTACATCATTCTAGTTAACTGTTTTCCAAAAGCATACCTCTAGCAGTTCCGGATTACATTAACTGGTACACCAATGCATATCTTAGTAAACTTTGGAGACAGATACCTTGAAATAGGGGCTACTGTTAGGACAACTGCCGAATAAACATGACCTCACTATTGCTTGGCTTCAATTTCACAGTTCCAACATGTGCCCTAAAATGAATAATTGAAAAGTTAATGAGCGACTCAGACATAGCAATTTGTCATGTTAGTAATGTCTGCCTATTCAAGTAATCCACCTGAGCAGGCTAAATTGTGACATATTCTCCATGCGATTTTCTAAAATCTGTTCAAACTTCAAACTTCAAAAAAAAAGAAAGAAAGAAAAGAGAAATGGTATGTAGTTATGTCTACTGTGGTGCCCTTGCAACAAGCAAAAAAAAGGCGAATTTGGGAAGGGGGAAGAATAAATATTACATGTGAGAAGCTTTACTACTAGCATAAAAGCAGCTTAGAAAACAGGTAAACTGAGCAAGTTGGTACATATTCGTGTTGAAACCTCAACACAAAAATTAGAACATAACGAAAAGGTGACCACACATGCTCATCTCATGTGATCTCCTTTCCATCATCATCTAATTTTCGTGCTGAAATTTCAACATGGATAAGAACAACACTCATTGGCTACTTGGCTTTCAGAGTGCGTACATTTACGGTAGACATAATTGCCATAATCTTGCTGCAGTAAAATGGCTGATAAAGAATTACAATGTAACTTATGCTGAGCACTGAAAACAAAAGCATGAACGAGACACAATATGCCACTAGAAGAATAGTTGGTACTTTGGATTTTTTCCCCTCATCAATAAGTCCATTAAGAATTATAGAAGCTTTTGTTATCCTGATACACTAAAACAAGATATTAGGTCAGGCTACATAAGTAGACAACATTTTTAAAATAGCAAGCAGAAGTAGTCTTCTGACCTCAGACAAATAGTCAACCAAAAATTCATAATTACCACCAGCAACAAATCAGGAAAGACACTACACTGACCTATGTTTATTCATCAAAAAAAAAAGGGGGGGGGGGGCAGTTGACTGCCTCAGCACCATTTAGGCAGCCTGGGATCATCACTATGTCATTAACAAATATCCTGCCACTTAATGTACTCATCTGCATAAATTTTCACACAGGTTGGGCTATGCACAAATGCAGTTCACTTGATGCGCAGTTCAACACCAAGAAGCTCCTCTGCCTTTGCACCAATCTGCTTGTGAATGGCATTGGCTTCTGCTTGGACAAGCACCCGCTCCACATGTCGGTACACTATCCGGTAGCAGTGGCTGGTCCTATGGGTCTTTGGGTGGATGAAGGTATCTCTATGTTCCACACGTTCCACAAGGTCACCACCACAAGAGCGAACAATGTCAAAGAAGTCATTTGCCGCAAACTCGGGAGGTGCCCAGAAAGACATGTCTGCCAGGCATGGAGGGTGACGGCTAAGTTCCTGTTGTTTCAAGAGAAAATAAAACTCATTTCAAAATAGTCTTCTCAACAAGCCAAAGACTAACACATTAGCCATAATATAAAACACAAGAATAACTTCATGAATGCATCTGCAACAGCAACACAAGACAATACTGTATGTCTCAAATCTTGGCTGAAGCATGCAGACGAACTTGATTATTATGGAGCCACTGACTACACACTGACACTGACCACTGACCCCCACTGCCGAGACGGCTGAAGAAGTGGCCATCGCCCTGGCCACTATAGATCCCACTCGTCACACCATAGTGTGTGACTCTCGCTCAGCCGTCACTAACTTCAGCAAAGGCCGTATTTCTCCCCAAGCTCTTCACATCCTCTGCCAGGCACCACACTCTAAAGACAGCATAATCTCCCTAACATGGATCCCGGCCCATGCGGGCCCTGTCCACACACACCTCCCTAATCTCAACGAGGTCACCCACTCCATTGCGTGAGGCCTAGTCAACCGCGCTGGAGTCACTGGAGATGAGTTGGACACCAGGGACAATCTGACAACTTATAACGATCTCGTTAAGGCCTTTTACCTCAGTCGCCAAACCTTCCCCCCGCCTCACCCAAAGTTCAGCCGGGCGCAGGCTACTACCCTGCGTCTACTACAAACAAACACGTACACTTCACCCGCCCGCCTCCACCTTGTATTTCCAGACACTACACTACCCCCAACTGCCGGTGCTGTGGAATTCACCCGGCTACACTTCCGCATATGCTATGGGAGTGCCCAGCACAGTACACACAGACTAACACCACGACTCTCTCGTCGAGGTTGCATGAGGCTCTGTGGAGCTCTGCCCTTGACGACCAAACCTGGGCGACCCAGCACGCCCGCGAGGCGGCGGCGAGGCAAGCCCTCGACGTCCCTTCGTGGGAGGCTTAGGCCCGGCCATACTGGTACTGGTTCTACAATAAAAGTTTATTCCTCCCTCCTCCTCCCTCCTGACTACACAAGCACTTGTGGCTATGGCAGTGATAATGACAAATATATTACATAACAATATACATGTACAATAGACTGCACAGATGTACCGTACTGGTCCTCTTGAAGCTCAACATGACTTACCCGGAAGACAACTGGCTGATAGGGGTCATTGTGTTCAAACTGGGCAAAGAAGGCTGGGTCAGTACTCCAGAAAGCACGGATGTCAGGGATGCTGTACAGGGCCATGGCAAAGCGCTCCAGGCCCACACCAAAAGCCCAGCCAACTTTGTGCTCCACACCAGCTGCATTGGAAAGAAAGAATGCACACATTCTAATTAGTTGCTTACCCTTCACTTTTTTTTTTTTTTGAACACATCAAATCGTCTATAGCCAGATGTATACATCCCCATAGCAAGTGAATGTGTATTTTCTATGAAACTACAGTCATTGTTTAAAGAAGTTTCATCCAACACAAACGTGTGTACCTTCTCTATATCCAATATGTACGCCTATGTGTACACATGTAAGTGTACATGCTGATATCATGGAAAAAAAACAAAACTTGCAACTGGGTCTATACAAAAGAAATGCAAGTGTGATGCCTCTAATAGGCTTTGAAAGCATTGCCTGCTGATTTGGATGGTCCAGCGACTTGCCATGCCAATACGTAGCATGTGAACAACAAGAAATCACAAATATGAGCTTGGAACAATCATTAATACAACAACTGTGTGATTTGTGTAATCACACAGGATCGGCCCGTTGGCTTGCTGGCTATGTGCCAGCCAAGCCACTGACCAAAACGAACACACGTATTCAGAATGTAGCATTTTAAGCTGCCTTTCCTGAGGGTCCAAAATTTTGCCTACCAGAGTTCATATTTTGAGCTGCCGAGCGAAGAAATATTTGCTTTGCTGTTATCTTTTATTTCTGGTTTCCTCGTAGCAGCACATAACTCAATGAAATAAAGCATAGCCAACCAAAATGTTTATTTACTTTGTTATATAAAATAATTCATCATAACCATGTTTACTATATAAAGGTTTGACTGTAACAGACTGCACAAAAATAGGCAAAGTTCAATAAATATATTAAAAATTCTTATATTAACTCTGGAAACATAGAAGCTGACAAAAAAGTTTTGTGCATGGAATGTTAATCCCAGCAGCTTTGTAAAGGCTTTGAACGATGAAGCTTCAATTAATGCCACAATGCAGACACATGGCAGCACACAATCATTTTTGTGGAACTTCTTATTCTTTTGGAGTTATTCAATAACCTGATAATCTCCTGGAAAAGCTTGCACTTAACATAAGATAGCCTACTAACCAAATACAGTCTATGTAACTGGCTACAATTTTGGACAAGAAACAGCAACAGCAAGTCATTGCAGTCATATCGGAAAGAGTAAAGACAAGAAAGTTCACCATTAAAAAGAATTTCTTGTTCCATGATGCCACAGCCCAACAGCTCCAACCAGTCCCCTTGAAACTTTGCCTCGAGCTCCCACGACGGGTGTGTGAATGGGAAATAGGTTGACACCCAACGGATCTCTGTTTCTGCTCATACAAGAAGAAGAAAAAAAAAAGGTAGGTCAACACGGGTGCCCATAAATGGCAGTGAGGTAGTGCTACTTATAGGTGATAAGACTCTGCTCCATTTTCTGCAACAATAAAGCTCACATATTACAAACCCAAGCACTTCGCAGCATCTGCTTGCTGAATCCAAATGTGTGGTAACTGAACTGTCCAGAAAGCAGTCAGCTTTTTCAGCCAAAACAAAATCTATGTTTATGTACAAAAATAATAGTTATGGTTGCCTGCTAGAGTGGCCCCAGCCCAATGACAATGGCTTCAAGTTTATTTTATGCGGAGCCATGCCTCTTGCCAGGACCACTGCAGCATGCAAGTTTCATTGATTTGATATTGTCCACAGCAGTTGATGCACTCAGGGTCACTAGTTACAAAGCCAAGTTGATGTAATTATCTCATGTTATGGTGTTACTCAAGCTTAAAACTTAATAGATAATAATATGCTCAATGTTCCACAACATAAGTAGTACAGTTCACATAAATTAAATTGTCCAATTAAACAGCAGTCTGCCACGACGCTGTATCTGCAGAGATAATGATGGGTGCCTGCAGGAACTAACAGGTGGCACTACATCACTGTTTGAAGATGTCTGGTGAGGTACGTCACATGATTGCCTTTCTATTCTTTTTTTCTCTGATATTCTGTCATTTTCATCGTGTAAGCACGCTCTGCTGTTAACCATTTTCAATTTTTGTTTCTCTTCAAAGAAACAAAATTCTTTCTCGGCTTTCCATAGCCTCTCACATGATGCGTAAGCTCATTCAGAAGCCATTAAGTGAGGCTTGCTCTCCTGATACTGAAACGCAGCTTGTGAACCAGGCTTCACTCCACCATGTTTTCACTGCAAATCACTGATAAGATTTGCAGATGCTCATACTATTTCAGACATGGTGCGATTTGCAAGGTCCGCAACCTATAGGTTGTGCACGAGGTAATCCAAGATAGTAATCTGGAGGAGGATCGCAATCAGGACGACCCCAAAGTGTGTTGTAACACGCTGTGACAGATGTGCGACAATATGCCCTTTGGCATACATGAAGCTGTTTTCATTATGTGACATTATGCGCCACACTGCAACGGAAGGAAGTAGGATTATGTAGCTAATTAAAGCCTACCCCTTCCCCCTCCCCCCAAATAAGTACTAATTAAACACCTGCTTCATCATTTCCTGTGGTGTTATGGACCTTTTCCATGGTGACCACATGGACACTGCCATGTTCGATCCCATGGTGATGCCTTCATTGCTTGCCTCAGCTGCCTCTGTGTTTACAATGGATGTCCAAACACTCCAGTGTGGCTATGCAAACCTCTGTTTCAGCGGATATTGTAGACAGTAATTGGGTGGACGACACAAAGCTTTGGCCACAGCTACAGAGGACATGTAAGTGCTTTCGGAGCTCATTACAGCATGTCCAAACGGCACAAGCAGCATACCTGGTGCTTAACTGTTCGGAAGGCGGGGCTAGAAATGTGTTCCAAGCTGTCCAAACCTTCCACTTATGAATTAAATCAGAATCAGCATGTTTTGCTCTTCATTCTTTATCTGGCAAACACTTAGAAGCAGTGGCTTGTAATGTTTCTGATTCAGTTATGTTCCTCGGTGCGGTCAGTATGGGATTATTTCCTACCTAATGACTCGCGGGTGTGCTCAGTTGCAATAGACTTGTTCTTGCTGCGCACAAGGCTTGGAGTGTAGATGTTCTCTGGTTTATAACAGCTTGTAGCAAAAACATATTATCGCTAGTAATTCGTTTACTATGTAAACTGTCACAATACGTTCAGCTTTGAACATCCGTGTGTTGTTTCAGTGTAGTCGCTGTCACCCGTGTTTCTGTGCATTGATTCAATTTTGCGCCCATTCTCTTATTCTTGAAACGTTGGCAATAGTGTGGGCACAAGTGTGCAGATAACATGCGAGAAACTTACTATGTCAGGAAGCGGTGCTACTCTCTTTGTCACTGTGTAACAAGCAGAACTCACTCTTGCCGACGTTCCAAGGTGGACGTCCTTTCTTTGGAGGTTAGCAGTACAATGCTGGTGGATGAGTGAATTTCTTTTATCCTCAAGGTAATCAGTGCATAGCGAAGACCTGGCAACAGCTAATCACACAGAAGCAGGGCAGAAGCGGTAATGGTTTTGTATTTATGTGCTTTCGCTGAGGCAACGTGCGGCACACCACCGAAAAGTGTCATGTCGTACCTCTACAGAAAACTGATCCGCCAAAAGGGTTTATATCTTGTACTGCCGATGCCCATAATAGTGCAAAGGGCAGATTACAAGCAGAGGGAAAATAGAATTGTCCCCCTACATGCCTGACTCGGTGCTTTGTAACTCAGAAGTAAAAGCATTATATTTCTCAATTATTTGGCCGTGCTTTTTAAGCATGAAGCACATCAACTAAAGCCTAAATGTATTACGAAACAATTCTTCAACCATGAACATCCCACAGGGTGAAAAATTTAGTCACCAGTGTTTGTAGTAATCTTTGTTGTATGAACAATCAATATTTCAAATACTATATTTTTGCACACTTTCACTCTAGGCAAATGTATTGCAATGCACACATGATGTGGCTAGTATTAATAAAAAGAAAGTGCAATGTACTGGAGGTCATTTTTTGCTTCAAGGCTTTGCAACAATATTAGAAGAAAGCTGAACGCTTTTAATAAGCTGCATAATTTTATAACTTCAAAACAGGTACTCGGTATACCGTAAGAATGTGTTGAGCATTTCATAATATACTCATATAATTGTTAAAAAAGTATACTACAAAACTCTTACTTGCTTAATCTGACCAGTATGCTGACAAGTAATTTTTAAAAACGCTAAAGGAAGTGCTTGCGCCACTTCCTAGAATGGTACATAGCATGCCTCAAAGGCGGGGTCACAGGCTTACTAATCCGTAGCCTCACCAACAATTCTTTTTCTGTGGATTTTGCTAGAAAGACTTTTCACTGCGGAAAACCAAGCCATGCAGCACTTGTGCCTACTATTGCAGTTCTTGACCATCGTATGTGCAAAAGAGGTCAACAAAAGCACACAGCACGAGAAGTGCCGCCACAGCAAGGACTAGCCACATGAGAAAACGTGGCCATACCACAATGTCGTCTGATGATCCTCCTCGTGGAGTTTCTCTCTCTGATCATCGTGTGGCAGTACCATGCATGGACCTTGCAAATTTCTTGAACATACCATGTGGTTTAATTAGGAAGAGCCAACATTTTTAAGACAGTACAGAGAAGAAAATATCATCTATGTTCTTTTATTTCAGCAATAAAACACAAGTGGTGAAAGACATAACTAAATGTTTGATAATCATGGGTGGTTAAATATTTAATCAAACTTAATAATTAACATGCAATTAATTACCTTATAGTGTAGGTTGCAATTCTGGAACTGAAACAAGCCAGTGCTCAAGGCACATACACTTTTAATACAGAGACTAACACCAGATTTGTGATATCCCTTGTCAAACCTGCAGTAAAATACCCCCCTCTCTCTCATACACACGCAGATGCACACATGCACGCACACTATTGATAATATTTTGTTAACATTGTCAAAATTTTCCCTAAAGCCCTCCCTCACACAATGTGGGACAAAGCTAAGCGGATGACCAATGACTTTGTGATTCAGTTTGAGGACAAATATCTCAATACTGGTGCACATCTCAGGATTCTAAGAGAGTGGACATGCTTTGAGTACTGCTGTCAAGCTAGCCTATTCTGCAATCGCAACAAGTGCCCTAAAGTAATTATTCAAGAAGGTACCATTACATCATAGTTATTAATGAAACAATTGGCGGTTATAATACACTTACTGACATCTGCCACCAGAAGTAGTGCATTGCTGTAAAAGGACGTTATCAGCACTGCATTGTCTTTATACAAATTTTGGCACTTCTCATTTGAAGAAGGTGGGATATCTGATGTCGTACCACACCAAACAGAATAAGCAGAGGCTAGAAAGTTTAGTTGTCTACTTTTGGTACATGTACACGCTACAAAAGAAATGGTGAAATCCTGTTGCCCACACATCAGTAGACTGGTAGCACTGACAGTGTTTATTAAACTTTGGTTGTAAATTTCCCATACAAGCATTGAAGCAAATAAGCCTTTCTTACCAGGGCCAAGCAGCTGCTGAGCGAGTCCCTGCAGGCATGTCTTGAGACTATGCTCTAGAAGTTTGGCTGCTTCACGTGTATGCATACCCTGCTTGTCGGACTCACGGTTACCACTTTCAAACAGGGACAGACCATGATTGCTCCCTGGAAACAGCTGAAAGGTAATATTTATTGTAATTAATAAATAGCCCATGACCAAAATACAGTGTTAGTGGTCAAGAAAGGATATGCACATAGTTCATTCTATCAGCTCCAGCAAACATATAAGGCCCTCGAACAATCATGATTTCTATCAAATTAAATAAATTAATTAAACCACACGTGGGCAAATATCAACTTTTTCAAACACGAGTAGTAAATTTTGAATAGAATATCGAATAGCCAAACACAGACGCACATATTTACAGCAGGAATATTTATTTCGGTATGATTGAGTACCATGCCTGTATTGACTAGCGCAAAAATGACAGCTATATATCAGGGAGAAATGATCAGTTTTATACACAAGGTAACTAATTGTCATTAAAGAGACTGCCCGAATAGCCTCTCAAGATGTTTAGAGTGTGGTCGCAAGGAAGGCATTGCAAGAATAAATGGCTATTGTATGATTATAGCTTTCCAAAAATGGTAAATAAATGGTTGCTGGGAAAAAATAGGAAGTTGTGGGAAAAAAAGCTGCTGAAAGACCTTGTGTGCCATAAACATGCATGAACAGGCTGTTGCAATGAAAGCATCACTGGTTGTAGCATAAAAAAGAAAAGTGGTACGTGACTAAACTTTCCAAAAACACTAAATGACAGATTACAACCAGAAATTGGGTTGTCATGCGTGCTTCCACCGTAAAGCCAAAAACAAAGGTTGCAATACCCACTTTGTATCTCCATTGCTTCATAAATTTTTGTCGCTGTTTCACTTCTGATAATTTGTGATACTTAGTAAAGCAGACAGAGAACAGTAGCAAGACTTTAACAGTAGGTTGTTGCAAAATATTTGGTTATTTTCAAGTATTCAAAAATACTGAATACTTCCTTTTCGAATAGAAATATGAATACTTAATGTGCAATATTCGATATGTATTTGAAACTTCTAATATTCCCCCACCCCTAAAATAAACAGGGTAGGGAGTGCTGTAAATTACTTCATGACAATTACTTGAAATAATTCATGACTTTGCCTTTGGTATAGATAAAAGTGGTCAGATCGATAAATATTCCTGAAGCTTTCTATGGCGTTCGATTGTGTATTCCACTATAAGTTACACAGCTTTCTCAGATCAGGCATGATTACAAACTTGTTAAAAGACTATTTGAGTAACCACTACCAATTTGTACATTACCAAGGTCATTTCTCAAGTTATGTTGTAGCATTATCTGGGGTATATCAAAGCACAGTGATAGCACCAATTCTTTTTCTAATATTTTTATAAATGACATAGCAGAAGATATAGATGCCACTGCATGGATCCTATACAAGGAAATCAAGAATGTGCAAGCTCAATTAACACTTAATAACGCTTTAGCAAGCTTAGCAATGGGTTTCAAGGATTGGCAGATGGCATTTAACCTAGATAAGTTAGCATAGATGACTATAACTCGAAAGAAAGCACCACTAACCATAGGCTATGAAATTCGAGACACCAAGTTACGCAGAGTAGAAGAGTACAAGTATTTAGGTGTAATTCTAACCTCTGATTTAAAATCGGATACTTGTGTAACTAACATTACATATAAAGCAATATCAGCATGTTTTTCTTTGAAATGCTCCCTCAAGTCAGCATCTCAACAAACCTAACTATTAGCTTACACATCCCTTGTGCACGCTGTGCTTGAATATAGCATCAGATGTTGATTTCCTTTAACAAACAATAATGCTGCAAAGTTAAAAAGTGTACAGAGGAAAGACATCAAATTAATACATAACAAATACAGCTGTTTCCACTCTCCCATTGAACTCTTGAAGAAATTTGGTGCACCTACAATCAGTGAGTGAGTGAGGCACCTGTGGCTAAAATTCATGTTCTTCCACTTAGATAACACATTACAGATGAATAGTAGTTGCTATTTATCCTTGTCTAATGCAAGACGTGCTTGAGCGAAACACGCCAGACATCTTAAAATACAGCTTTCATTGCGATAGCTTCCGGTATTCACTCTTTCTGAGTGCAATGAGAAAATGGAACTTGCTCCCAAACGACACTGTGGATAGCCCATTCAGTGAAAATTTCCTCTATAAGCTTTTGGATTACATTTACTGTTCCTGAATTACATGACTAAAATAATTACTTGCTCCTCGATGTTCGAATAACCTTATCCTTGTCACAAATGCCATTCACACTTTTGTGTAAAGGATCAAAAAACTTTTTTTTCTCGCTGCATGTCTGTGGGTACGTGCAATTCGCCTACACCACCTGAACCAGTTCATTACGTGCTGCACCCTACCATTCATTTCAGCAGTGGTGCAGGCGTATCGAACGGACCCTGTGCTTGGTTGCATAGCACTTGACTGCTTCCATCTATGATTGTATGGTACCCGTGTGGTGCTTGATTGTTAATTAAATTGTGGTATTTTATGTGCCAAAACCAGGATCTGATTATAGCGCTTGACTCTTACTACCTGTGACACAAAGTAGCACATTTCGAAGTTCTCACTTTATAGTAATTTAGCAACTTTTGTTGTTTGCAAGCTTCAATAATATGTATTTTTTGTAAGCCTGTATGCTTGTATAGTGTTCCATTTCCAGCTACAGCCTTCGATAAAAACTAGTGAAGTTTGCATAAATAAAATTAATAAAAGTTTCTTCAAATAGTTTTTTTTTTACCTGTTGATCCTCTGTGAGTTGAACACTTGCGAAGAGAAACGCCTCATGCAACTGAAAACGAGACACTAGTCGCAAACGCGCCAAGATATCCACAGAATGCGCATGATCCAGTTCACAGATTAAAGCCGTACACTGCGACCACGTACACAAACAAGTGTCATAACAACTTGCAATCTAAACAATACAAATAGCAGCGTGGCCACAGCGATGGCTATTCAGATACTTCCTCAGCCCCATTTCAGCGCTAGTATAATGGGGCTGTTGCTAACCAGCGACCTCTAAAAAAAAAAAAAAAAGAGGAAGCTCGATGGCTGTTGTCTACAAACACTCACTTCGTCTGCTGAAAACAGCCGCACGCCTTCGATCTGGTGAAAGATCGGGTAGTGGTGTCTGTCGACCTCGTCTCTGCGATATACATCTCCAGCCACTAGGAATGCGTCAAGGCCTGCTTTCACTAAATCACGCTGGTGAGCTGATGTGTGCGCCCGTAGCATGAGCTCGTTGTTGATGTAGTAGCTGTCACTTTTGCACCGCGATGGATGAGAGGCTGGCACCAGCAGGCTGTCGAAATTCTGCTCCAACGTCACCACGGGGCTGAGTCGATCATAGACAGAAAATGCCGGATTTCCCCGACGATTTGTGTATTTCTCCTCGAAAAAATCGGTTATTCTCCTTTTAACCAGATACAAAGGATGACACTTCTTCAGGTGCAACTTTCGAGTGGTGTGCTCCAGGATGCGCACCGTGAGGTTGCATTGGTCGCTGGGTTCGTACTGCCTGCCGTCTATGATCACCGGATCCTTACAAAGATGCCGAGTGCCCTCTGCAGCACTCGCAGTAGAGCACCACGCATTAATGTCATGGCGAAGGCACGTAAATGAGAGCAATCTTCGAAGGCCAGATTTATTCGCAATACGCATGTTTTCGTAACCGGTACTGAGGTGCGTAGCGTGCGTGCGTGGTGTGTCCAGTATATCATACCGAAACCGTACCGAAACCAAAACATTGATATCGATAGTGATTGCTTGCGTACGGGTTAATCTAGGCGTGATCACCGTGGATAACGGTTCTTGCTTACAAATATTAAGAATGTCTTTGTCGATTTTACTCACCAAGTCAGCATAATTGCTGAATTTGTAAAACTACCAAGTACGTTATTATTTAAATATAGATGTAAAGCTCTGCTTTAGCGAATTTTATCCTAAATATTTCTCAATAAATGCACGTCTCTAGCCATTGCCGAAATGTTAGTGAGTGCGAATCGTCGCAAGTTTCCGTCGAATGTTTCTTGTAAGCGTTACTCTAATTAGTTTTCTTACTTGGGCCACTTGGGCCGAAAATAGAATTCCTGGAGTTGCCAACAACGCCAAACGGTAGTTTCTCTATGGCGGTTTCAACATGTGACATGTGCGCAGCTGCGCAGCCGTGTTATGTGCTTGTGTGTGCTCTTTGTTGAAATATGGCAGCCTCCCGTCGCCAAGTGTTGAGGCTTTACAAGGAGTTGATGCGCGAGTCTGGGCAGTTCAAGAGCTACATTTATAGGTAAAAGCTAACTTCATTGAGTAGGTAACGCGTAGCAATTACAAGCGCACATTATTGTTGTCGAATTTGGTGCATAGATGCACGACTCCCTGCGAGACGCAGCGGCGTCCGTAATGTTATATATTGATACCGATATTAGCCTGTTTCTTATGGGAAGATAGTTGTAAAGTTATCTGTAATCATGTTAGTTTTACTTGTAATTTTTGTTGGAATGCTGTCAGTTGAGCGCCGAATAGGCGTGCTTGCATGCACACCTACTGAACTGCTTGTGTGAAACGCATACGCAGATCTTGCAATACAGCGCGCTTTTTGAATCAATTTCGTGACACGCGTGGTACATAAGAGCCGTCGCGCTGGTTTCTTTTTTCTTTTTTTTCCCCTCTTTCATACCACCTTGCGATTATCGATCACTTCACTTTAGTGTACTCCATTGTCGCGCACTTGCCTTCGTTTCCTTTGATGCCAACAGCCATGTCTGTCCAGCACATTACAATGGCGCAGTCTTTTAAAAGACCATGCGCCTATTAAAGAAATGCACGCTTACAAAAAGTTACATGGAAATGTGTTAAACGCGTTTATTCGAAGCATTTGGCTACAGTGATAAAGTTCTCGGATGAGCAATGCTGTACGCACGACGTCGTGTGCAGAAGGCTGAAATAGTGGCATAAATTTGCAAGTCAACACAGGCTTCTGTAGCGTTGCAGTTACACGAAATGCTTGCAGCCTCTCAGTAGATGCTTGGGCACTGGTTGGCGACGCTTCGCGCTATTCAGTCGCACGTTCAAGTATGTAATCAGTTAGGCATAATATTTGGCAAAAATTTTGTTTCACAGGTCTTATGCATTGAGACGTGTGAGAGATGCTTTCAAGGAGCATAAAGCTGTTCAGGATATAGATGAAATCAATGAACTTCTGGATGATGGACTGAAAAACTTGGAAATCATCAAACGGCAGGTGTGTTTTAATTTTCTTACCATTTGCTTTTGTAGAAACTGAATTCTGCACATGTATGCTTTCATTTTAATCTTTAAACGTCCTTCAGTTTTCTTACAAAGTGACCTTCATTGTGTGCATCTGCTGTGCAGTGACATATCAGTGCATGACATGGGTTTGCAAATGTTTAATGAATAGTAAGGTTTTGCCAAATAAGTTTGTTTCTAGTGTGTTTCTATTCGTGCTTGTGTGATGCCATTGTTGTGGATGGGGGAGTACAATGACTGGCACCTCAAAAAAAAAAAATTAAGAGAATTTGTAGTGCTTCACAAATGTTGCTGTGTGGAATCCATTATGCCGTGGTGCTTCTCAGAATGAAAGAATTGATGCAGCATTTATTTGTACAGGGATGGCTCTGTGGCTTAAATGAGAAAAGGATAATTAAGAATAAAAGATAGCATGTCGTGCTCAAATTTAAACACAACTTTTCTATTCAGGGGTCTTTTATTTATTGGAAAGATGGATCATGGTGCAGCTTAAGACAGGATGACTACAACACAGCACCACACGGGATACCACAGGCTGCTAGTCTTTAACCTCTTGAGGTGCCAATTAATTCTGTCCATTGAAAATTAGTTTCATCACATTTATTGTACCTTCAGAATTGTGAAAAACAAACAGCTGCAGAACAACTTCGGAATTTTCAATTCTTCTGTGAGTTTTGTCATGATTACAGAAATTGGATCCCATTCGCGAACTCTTTTATAGGAGCTATAATACAACTATTTAATGTCTAGCATACTTGTATAGCGTAATCAAGGAGTACAGGAGGCATACATTAATATCTTGGGAAATATCTGCTAAGATTCCTCAGCTATCTTAACTCTCTACAAGAAAAGTGGAAAATACCTTTCAAGAAAAGGCTCAGGCAAGGAGACAATTTATCCAATGCTGTTCACTACATGCTTAGAAGAAGTATTCAAGCTATAGACTGGGAAGACTTAGGAGTGAGAGTCAACAGCAAATATCTCGGCAACCTTCACTTTGCAGATAATGTTGTCCTATTCAGCAACACTAGGGATGTATTGCAACTAATGATTGAGGACCTTAGCTGAGAAAGTGTGAGAGTAGGGTTGAAGATTAATATGCAGAAGACAAAAGTAATGTCCAATAGCCTGGAAAGGAACAAGAATTTGTGATCGCCAGTCAGCCACTAGAGTCTGTGTAGGAGTATGTTTACCTAGGTCAATTACTCACAGGGGACCCTGAACATGAAAAGAAAATTTATAAAAGAATAAAGATAGGATGGAGTGCACACAGAAGTTTTACCAAATCCTGACTGGGAGCTTACCACTGTCATTGAAAAGAAAAGTCTACAATCATTGCATTCTACTGGTGCCAACACATGGGGCAGAACCTTGGAAGGTAACAAAGAAGCTCGAGAACAAGTTGAGGACTGTGAAAGAGCAATAGAATGAAAAATGTCAGGTCTGACATTGAGAGACAGGAAGAAAGCGGAGTTGATCAGAGAGCGAATGGGGATAGATGATATTCTAGTTGACATTAGGAGAAAAAAGTGGAGCTGGGCAGGCCATGTAACGCATAGGGCAGCTAACCGGTGGACCATTAGAGTTACAGAATGGGTGCCGAGGGAAGGGAAGCACAGTCGAGGATGGCAAAGAATTAGATGGGGTAATGAAATGAGGAAATGTGCAGGCGCAGCAAAGGGGTAATTGGGGATTGCTTGGAGAGGCCTTTGTCCCTCATTGGATGTAAAAATAGGCTCATTATAATGGTGATAATATACTTGGAAAGAACCTATCCAGGCACTTGAAATATATACCTGATGCAAAATGTTGTGCAAAGAATGAAAGAAGTGAACCCACTACATGAAGACAGACACTGCGAGGGGAAACATCCAGTCGTCTACCTTCCAACTAATTTTCCTAAAACACTATCATCTAAACACACAGAACAGGTCCAACCAGAAGTGCTTCATTATGTTTGTGACATAAATATAATTTCAATCAGCGCTTTTTTTTTTTTTTTTGATGCACCACCTTTGCATGCATTAGCGTGCACATAGTGCTTGAAGGCGTTAACTGCCTAAGAAAAATATTAAAATTAATACCTTGCAGGCCCGTGAGATACAAACTCTGGTTTTCTGGACTCGGTAGCTAGCAGCTTCGACGTTTAGGTTATGGCTCCGGTAGGTCATAGAAATAACAAAACAATGCAGCTTTAGGATCTTAAAGGGACCCTCATTATCCCCCATTGAAACTTTTGGTTATACACTGGAAGCTGATAACGTTTCAAATCAGTTCATTATTGGGAGATAAAAGAAATATCATTGTCCTGTTACCTGTACCCATACCACCAGAGGGCGAGTGCATCTGCCAACATACACTCTCCCCTCTTTGTGTTGACTAGAGTCCACAAGTGACTTCCTCCCATACCAAAGCCAAGGGACCGCATCACCAAATTTGGTGCTGTGGTTGTCAAAAAAAAAAAAAGAATTTCTCCTTCCTCGTGTATTTAGATAGGAGGCCCCGAGCTGCAGCTTCCTCTTAATGCCATATTTTGCCAAGTGGTATTAGCTCTAAAATTGCATTGCCATACACAATGCTTGACACTGTTTATTGAATGGGCATTCTTTGGTATGTACAGATATTGCATCGTCTCGAGATATGTGAGGCACTGAATGGTGGGACACTAATTGACTGGTTTGTCTTACTGCAGGTGGTCATTGGCAAGCTCTACAGGGCTTCTGACTTGGTCATTGAAAAGCAGTTCACACAGCAGCGATGACTCTGTGAAGCCATCCTTTGCTGTAGCTTTTTGTATATTGTGTACTGTTCCTGCATCCTGGTCACAACCCATCCTGGTGTGAGTAGTTGACAAATAAAATTGTGCCATTTTTTTCACTTATCACTTCACGGGTTATACTCATCCATGGTGTACCACTCATTTTTAGTTGTGTTTAAGCAGGCTATGAAGTAATACCAGCACTGCTGGGCTTTGTGGAGAGTGGAGACATTTTATTATAAATCTGAATAAATTTTACAAGTACAAAACTGCTAATGTGCCAGACGTTTTGTCTGTTCATTGCTTTCTTTTGCATGATATAGTATTTACTGCAGTGACTTGAGAAGGTCTCAAGCTAGGAGGTGTTGCAGCTTGTGGAACAGGAGAGGCACTTATTGTTTAAGCACTCTCGCATGCGTTTCTTCACAAAAGGGCATCTTAGAATTTACGAGGGGGGGGGGGATCATTTTGCCAAATGTTCAGCCCTCATTATCTAGTGCAGGTGGGTCATGCAAGGCTGTTTTCCCAGCTTTATTTTTGTGATATGGCCATTTAATAAAATGCATCCTCATGTAGGCCAGTTCCAACTTTGCAACAAGGCGTCATGGATTCATTACTGAAATAATTCACATATAATTCACATTCACAATTTCAGGCATATGTTTGCATTGCAGGAGATAACTTTCCAGTGGAAACCTATGATTGTCATCTGTATCGGCTTGCTTTTTTGACAAATTTATTTTTAGGTCGCCCACTCCTTTTGCAGTTGTTGGTATTGCCTTGCTCAATATTGCCAGTTCTTGCTGTTACCCGATTGCCAATGCAGTTATCTGTTCTCATCACTTGGCCAAAACATGGCCAAAACATTTGTCTTTTCTTGAACTTTGGCTGCTGCGTTTGTGACCTTGACCTCTTCTTTGATGTAGTCATTCCAAGCTTGTTTGAGCATCCCCACTGCAGCAACATTTTGGGTCTTTCAAATGTTAGATATCATTGCATTGCTTCAATTCTATACACACTAGCCACACACCACTGCTTTGTAAAATTATTTTAACTTGCTGGTATCTTTTTATCGCAGAGGAATCCATAATATCCTTGCTATTCTTCCATCCTGCCTGGATTCTCCTGGTCGCTTCTCATCCAACACCAACTTCCTTGCACTGTTAAAGCAAGGTATATCAGCTGAGTTGTTCTCTTGTCATGTCAAGATTAGCTCAATATCTAACCTTCTGGCAATGGGCTTGTAGTTCAAGACTTCAACCTTCCATTGTGTGGTTCAATCTGATATTTGTCCATGCAAAAGTATGAGGTTTCAATTTAGTTGATTGTAAATGCCAGCCAGCTCATTTGTGTTCTCCTTCAGCTAGCCTACTGATAAGCTGATAACAGCTCCGGCACATCAGGATGCAACACTACATTCCACCATTGCCTTGTCATCCACTTAACACCTTACCTCTGTCTGGGCATCTCTTTATGAGAAATGAAGTAGTGGGAAAGCTAGCAGTTTTTTTTAATGCATGTTTTGAGTTTCGTAAAGCATTACAATAATTTTACAAAATTTGATAGCCTCGGCAAATTATGTGCAAATAGCAGCACAAATGCAAAAGACTAAGTGCTGACTGAAAACCAGGGTGTGTGTTCACAAGACTTCTCTTGTGTAAGTGCAGTCCACAATTCGGGACCACTGCCACATTGATAGTCTAATTATTATTGCTATTGTTAGGAGTGGTGGACACCCGGGTAACTGCCAGCACCAACCTATAAGGAAGTGCACTGACGCAGTAGAAGTTTGTAAATCTGCCCATAATGTCAGCTCTGTGGCATGGGCTGCATTTCCAGGCACTGAGCACAAGCAGCCTACAGGTGTTGTTGCCAGTGTTGAGTTAACATGCTGTATGTATTCCAGCACATTAACATTGAATTGGACCATGCAGGGCACTGCAAGTAGATGCAAACTGTGTGGCTAAAGGATGTAGCTGCTAAAAATCAAATGCCCTTGGTGTCTCTAAAACAGCACACAAATTTACACACACTACACATTCTTGGGGGAGCAAAAAAAAAATTTTGTGTGCCATTTATGTAACCTCACACAAACCCCGCCTTTCTTTTTGTTGTTTCAGTTTTTCAAGCTCTGGGTGTCGGTGTGATCTGGATGACAGGGCCTTGAGGTTGCTGCTTCCCTGCATAAAAAATGATTGGGCAGTCTTTAGAGATGGCATGTCTGTAGACGGAATAAAATGTGTTAATGGTTAGCAGGCCTTTGGACTAGCTTGTTTCACTTTACAAATATCTGCAGTAGCTGTATGGTGTGCTGAATGAGTGATGCAATAAGGGGGATATTGCTGGTTCTAAGTGCTTTGTGCATAGACTGCACGCGCTACAAGTTCTGCGGACGCTTTATGAAATGAAAAAAAAAAAAAGAGTCCTTATACCTAGAATATACATTCGCTAGCAATACACAGTTTGTTCCGTTCATGCAGAGCCTTCTATTACATCTTAAACTGCACTAGCATGTCATTGGAACAATCTGTACCTATACTAAACATAGACTTCTGATCGCATTTCGGTGGGGGCGAAATGCGAAAACACCCGTGTACTTAGATTTAAGTGCATGTTAAAGAACCCCAGGTGGTCGAAATTTCTGGAGTCCTCCACTACGGCGTGCCTCATAATCAGAAAGTGGTTTTGGCACGTAAAACCCCATAATTTAATTTTTTAAGTCTACTGATTTTGCAGTGTTTATTTTTAGAAAGCATTAACAGAGTTTCACCTTCATTTATTAATTTCCTGGAAAGCAGTCTATTTCAGTGCATAATATGTAAAAAGGTGATTAGTATCGGTATATCTGCAAACCTGTGAACATTAGAATTCGTAAAATCCTGCAGACACTACACTTAAGGAGAAGGGATGGGATAGCATGTATATTTGTAAAGTGTTCCTTGAGCAAACACTTTTTCAGCGATACATACACCCTTTATTGATGATTTACCTTTGCATGCAGCACACAAACATCAACAAACATGAACTTGGCACAGCACATACTGAATAGCAATGCATTGTTTCTAGACCACAGTGACTTTCTCAGTGGCATTGTTGTTGCCAATTTACCCTGCTTCAGGTACTTGTCTGTATGAACTTCCTCGAAGCAAGTGCCCCTCTTTTCAACATCAGAATGCTGCTAAAAGATTAGAAGACCAGCGAGTGAACTTTTTTGTGAACAGATTTTATTTTTTGTAAAGCTTGATGGAGCCTTAATAAAATAGCAAAACATGCCCACATTGGTAAAATTATGGCAAATTCTAGAGAGCTGGCAGATGTGGTATTAGCGGTGATTAAAAGAAACATGTTAATGAAAGTTGAACATGGTATTGTCAGCCTGTACACTTTTTCGCTAGCACAGAAGCATAAATATAAAGAATTCCAGTTATCATGAAAATGGGATGGCAAGGCAAAAGCTCTAGTGCATGACAAAGTGAAAAGACCTTATTCCTTTCAAATGTTCACCAAGGTGCATATTTTGAGGTGTACTGACACAAGATTTTCGACTTATAATGTTTGCATTAAATGAAGGTGCTGCACCTTACAACTTCAGAAAAAATACTGGGAATGCTTAGAGTGTCCTAAATAATTTACTATAATAGCTCTTATGCAAACCAGTTTCCGTTAGGTTTCCCAGGAGGTCTGTGTGTCGTGATGCAGAAGGTGGTCACATAGCAGAACTTCGTGACATTTTGACACTTTCTCCTTTCTCCGACTTATTCAATCATCCGCCATGCTGCCTGATGTAGCAGCATAGCAGATGACCAAGCTAGCCAGAGCAAGTGGCAAAATGCACGAAGTTCTGCTAAGTGACAACCTTCTGCGTCACGGCAGGTACACCTCCTGGAAAACGAAGCGGAAAGTGGTTTGCATAAAAGCTATTATAGTAAATTATTTATGGCAATCTGAGACTTTCCAGCACTCTTTGTAAGGTTGCAATGTCTTGGACCTTCATTTCCCTCAAAAAATAAAAAGTAAGAAATTACATGTCAGTACAAATACTCGCACATATTGTCGAAGTTGTAGAAACTCTACCACATGTTTCTTGCACCTAAAGGGATGACACTTGATAAGTATGAAGGTTGGGAAACAGCTATCAGATATGATTCAATTTGTTATTAAAGTTGGTCTCAAAGTGGCAGACTTGGCATCAACGACAATATGACACAGCAACATTTGCCAATGTCGTAGTGTTAGAGCTGGGTATGATGATGTGGAAGGAAAAAAAAAACAAGCAAGTATTGTGTGTATTTTTTCTGGCTGCGCTTGTATATCGTAGCCACAGCAGTCTTGCGAATGGAGAGCAAGTGTTTCATGACGTCGTGATGAATCGACCTCCTGGGTACCGAATCCAAACATCATTATTAGAAACAACTGTAGTAAATTATTTAGGCCACTCTGACTTTTTTCCACAGATTTTCTAGGGTTTGGACCTTCATTTAAGAGAGCTCTGAATGACCCCTCGGGCTAGGTGAAAAAAAAAACAGTCTGCAGATGGCATACACTGCTGTGAACATCTCAGTCAAATTTTGCAATATTGTGTGGCACACGGAGCTCTCAAAAAGAGTGCAAGGTCACTTTTTTCTCAAACACTCTATTCAAACGAGGCCTGGTCCTCGCCTGTTTCGAAGCTGCCAGTGGTTTCCATATGCCGTCATATGCAAGATTCCCATAGACGGCTGCTATTGGCTGATAGCTGACATCAATCAAGAAGGGTGTTTGGATCAGTGCTTTATTCATGCTTATTGATGTAGTTTAGTAAACAGGCTAAAGTAAGCGAAAATCTGCGTTTCAAATGTTGATAATAATCTTATACTTCCAGACAAGGCCGACTATCATCTGCTCATGCTCGGCTGCCTGCATAGAACTAAAATGTAGCCACACTGCCAATCGGTGTGTGCCATCTGGTCTTCAATTTCAATTTTAATTTTGAACGCTCAGCTAGCCTTGAACCAAGTGAAACATAAAGGTCGGACCTCACATAAGCTTGCCAGCATGCACTCACTCCTGGCTAGACACCTTGGCAGGCATAGCTTCGTATTGAGCGATTGACAGCGCTTCAATATGCACAATTTGGATGTGGCTACTACTATAGTGTACTAGAATGTGGGGTAGTGTGTTCAGGGAGGACGCACAGCTGCTGCACTTGATGTTGAAAGCCACGAGCTGGCGCCACCAGAGCATGCACTGTCACATCATGCACTGCTTCCGATGTACTACGGTGCTTTGCATATATCACGCTTAAGAATGTGAAAATGGGTAAGTTCCTATTGTAAAGGAAACATTTGTTTTTAGTCATTGCAGCAAGAACTTGGTTTGTTTTTTACTGCATTCTTCAGGCTCGTGAAGCAATGGTTATCAGGTCAGGGAAGCATGCAGAAGCCTCCTTATACTTAATTATTGTGTTTGAGCAGCTTTTTCTGTGCGAGCAAGATGGTTTACTCTGCATTCAACTGGCACCGGAGCCTCCACAAGCCTTATACAGTTCCTGTATAGTGCTGTACAGTAATGAATATGGGCACTTGCACAGGCGCTGTTCAAAATGTAAAACATTAGACCGCTATGTAGTCGGTCCGAAATCCACTGCGTGCTCTTGTGCGAGTGCAAAACCCACACGACGGGAATGTTTGCTCGTAATAATTTGTACATTTTAGAAGCTGTTATGGATAAAAGCAACCCACGGTGGGGGGAAAAAGTGGCACAAACCCACACGACGGGAATGTTTGCTCGTAATAATTTGTACATTTTATAAGCTCTTATGGATAAAAGCAACCTACGGTGGGGGAAAAAAAGTCGCACTTTCGCCCGAAAGGGGAAGCATCGATTGCGGTAGCAAATAATTATGCAGCTATACGAAGTAAGGATAGTAGGTTTATCGGCCGTATAAACTTGTACTAAACATTCGCTTACTAACTAAATGAAGCACAAGCAAGCATGAACGCATCTCACTCGATGACCGCGGACACTGTCAAAGAGCGCGGCAGCAGCAGCGAGCGAAGTGACCTTCGTGCGGCCTTTCCCTTCAACGCGAACTAAGCGACTAGAACACAGCGCACACGAAGCTATCAGCAGTTGGCGCACTATGCCCCTATCGCAGATCGCTTCCAAGGTAGGGCCCGCGCGGCCGCGCCATACGCAGCCGCCGCCTGAGTAAAACGCACACGCGCGATATAGCATATGGCGCGCGGCCACGATGTTATCGCACTTGTTCCACAAAGCGCTGCAACACATGCAAAACACTATCTGGAGCCAGCGGCCACAGAGACAGTCCAATAAGCGCAGGATAACGATGTGGCCATCCCGATGAATGGTCGATCCCCCACGCTGGCTCGGCATCAGCAGCGTTGAAACGCCAGAGGCCGCACGGTAGCGCTTCTAGTGCTTCCCGAAAACGAAACTAATACACGGGTAGATAACCGGCAATCATCGCTTCTTATTTATTGGGCATGTCGTGTTTGTTGGTTCGTTCGCATCAAAGCACAGAGGCGCACAAACATCTAACATCGGCGGTACAAGCGCCCTCTCTCTCTCCCGCCGGGGTGCGCATCCCCATTGCTCGGGAGGCAGAGAAACATTCAGAAAACACGTGGAGTTTCTTTGTTGTGCGTACGGCGGCGCATGCGATTGATGAGGAGAAGGAGAAACCTGCACAAAGCTACGCTCTCTCGGGCTGTAATCAGTGGATTTTTCTAGGATGTTCTTGTACATTCTATGGCGTGAGCGGGTCAGTCCTCGTTCGCGTGGCTCTAGCTTCCAATATGCGCCGATTTCTTTGACACTGTCGAAAAATGCTTATTTCACATGAAATCAAACACGGTAGCAACATCAACAAAGGACAGTGTACCGGAGAAGGAATAAATAGGCTGTATTAAGACGAGTAAATGCAAAATGCCCAACCTACCCCCGGTTTGTGTTTTGACTTTATCAGGAACATCACGCCGGCGGCGACGGCGGAAATGCACCTGAAGTGCCCATATAATTGTTATCACAATAATAAAGTTGCACTTTATATTAGGCGAACACAATTATCACAATAGCACGCGCTCATAAGCACCTACTGTTTTTGGAGACATCGTTTAAGGGATCACTAAAGACAAATATATTACTTGTGTTAAAGTGATATATTAGTACTGGAGAACGTCTAAGGCGTGAGTATTATCGCGAACAGAGCTTTTGTAATCGAGAAATTGAGGTAAATGTAAAACACGATTACAGAATACTAGCCCGATGGCGAAGGCACTCCTCATTTTAATTCTGTCGCGAGTACGCAACCATTCGTAATAAAAAGATCACTGTATTGCATTATAAGACGAATGAAAATGCAACTTACCAAGTTCTATTGGATTGAGAAAAAGAATTCATTGGCTTGGCGTTACCCTTGACAACGACGCGGGCGGTCGAAAAGTTTCGTTTTCTCCACTCTGCGCGCCACCCGCGCTTTCGCGTTTCAATAGTTTGGTTATCGCGTAGTGCTGTGCTGGTTTTGTGGCTCGCAGAACTCACACAAACTGTTAAGTAGTGGATAATTCCACGTCCATGCGATGTCGCGGGATTCCCCCCAGGTAGCACACAAAGTCTTGAAAACGTCGTATTAAGGGATTCAACGTCTGAAACGGATTTTTGACCAAAATCGACGCATCAAAGACGTTCCAAACAAGATAGCTTAAAAATGAGGGGTGAATACGTTTTGATAACGTTGGAAGCCAGGCAGCTTAAAAACGAGGGGTGAAAACGTTTTGAAAACGGCTCAAGGCGCCACCGCCACGCCATAGCGCGTCAGCCTCTTTAGCGGCTTCTACAATATTCAACAACCCATCAACGCGATCCAACCTTGCGCAAGGTGGCGATACCGTCGTCAAATCATGTGACCAAGGTGTCCACGTGATTCGTGATGCCGGGCAGCCGGGCGAGCCGGGCATAGTCGCGTCGTCATGGCGTCGTCGCGTCACCGCACTCGCATTGCGCTATGGTGTGTTTGCGGCTGTTCTGAATGTGCTGCCGCTGCCCTTTGCTATGTAAGTGTTGCAGTGTTTTGCTGTCAAGAAAACGATATTCTGTGATCAGTTTGGGTTGTGCGATATGTTTGTGTGCTTTTTTTTGGAAATCAGTAGTGTTTTCAATTGTTATGTGACCAAGGCGACCACGTTATTCGTGAAGCCTGGCATAGTTGCGTTATCGCACTCGCATGTCACTAAGGTCTGTTTGCGACTGTTCTGAATGTGCTGCCGCTGCCCTTTGTCATGTAAGTGTTGCAGTGCTTTGCTGTCAAGAAAACGACATTCTGTGATTAGTTTGGGTTGTGCGATCTGTTTGAGCCGGGCATAATAGCGTTATCGCACTTACAATGCGCTGTGGTATGATAGCGGCTGTTCTGAATGTGCTGCCGCTGCCCTTTGTCATGTAAGTGTTGCAGGGTTTTGCCGTCAAGAAAACGACGTTCTGTGATTAGTTTGGGTTGTGCGATCTGTTTGTGTAGTTTAATTTGGAAATCAGTAGTGTTTTCAATTGGAGGGCGCGGAGTGGAGGGCACTAATCAGCTCTTCAAGTTCATTGTCATGTTATGTGAGGCGCCTTTTCACTGACGCTGTAATTAAGGCGTTAAGGGCAGTATAAGGATGAAAGTTAGAGGGACGAAACCGTGCCTGTGTGTCCCTAGCGTCGGGATCGGCCGCTATGCGTGATCCTAACAAGAAAGCATTTTGCAGAATGCGAAGAAAGGCGGCAAAATTTCTGTCTGTGCGCACCTTGCCGATCTCCGCAATAGAGCCGTCATCGTGGTATTTTAGTCTCCCGTTTAGCAAGAGTGTTGCAGACAAGGGAACTGGTTCAAACAGGCTTTTTTTAAATGATTCAGTACTAGTGCGGTATCCCAAAAGGTGATGTCAAGTGCTCGCCCTATTTTCTTCCCTCGCGCTACAGTGCACCATACCGTGCTTTTATCGTTTGCGCTTCAGGTTCTCGATTGTGTTTTCGCCCGCTTTACCCACGTGATGGGTATTTCATGGTATTACCGGGTACCACATGTGTCCATATATTGTGTCCAATATATGAAACGGCCAAATTCGATTTTATTTGACGCCTCAAATATGGTAGTAATGTACTGAGTCCCTTGTAGCTTTGTGCTTGTTATCAATTTTACTATTTGGCGAATGGATACAGCATGTACGCTGCCTCGCTTGTGGATACTGCATACGTGAGTCGAGTATGCCCTTGGTATAAAATAACTTGCATGCTTTAGGTAGTACGATTGCTTGCAGTTTGGGGCATGTGTCGGAATGTACGCTGTGCGCCCTTCGTGCTTTACTTAGTCAGCGGCCTGCCGAGTTCGTGCGGGTGCCATGTGTGCGCATGGAGTTCGCGAAGCGCTCTCGCAGTCTTTTTTTTTATATATATACATGTGTTCTGTTCGCGCGCTTCGCACAACAGGGCACGTCGCAGTTCTTTGTCCTTGTGCAACACATTTTCCTAGCGTACGTCTGTGCATTATTTGATACCGGTTTCACACGGGGCTCTTTTAGCCGCTATCCAGTCCGTTACAAATCGAATTTCTCGGTCGTGATTGGCTCCTTTGCGCAAGTTACGAGAGTGAGCCAGTCGCATCGATAATTTCGATCCGGATCGGGCTTGATCGCGATCGAGAGTGGTCGTGTGACACCGGTTTTACACATGGCTGCCACATAGGGAACACTTTAGGTTCAATGCTACTGAGTGAAGAGCAAGTGCATATATACGCCAGTGGTGGTATGTGGGCAAGACTTTCTGGTGAAGCCAATACTTGTGCATGCAAAACGTTTCAATTACCAGCGTAGTGCATCAATGTGTCTACTTCGACAAAATGGTGCACCAGTGCAGATATCTGAGCATACCTGTCCAGGGCAGCAAGTGTGTCTACATTGAAACCACTACCAGCATGTGCGGCAGTTCTATTTCCAGCAGCGGGACTGCACAATAATCAGCAGGGTGCTCTCAAGCTGTTTATCTATGAAGCTCTGCCTGGACTGTGTGCCAAATATTTTTGGACGTGAAAGTGGGGGTGAATTGGTAAACATCAGTGGAACTGTGCCTGGACTTTGTGGCAAATGTTTTTGGATGTGAAAGTGTGAGTGAACTGGCAAAGAATTTGCTCTGGGCTACATGTGTTAAGCGTTTTTCTCATTCAGAGTGCTTTTTTTTTACTCTAGGAGACTGGAGATGTGCGCAAAGTGTGACATGTCAGTGTGCTAATTAATGTGTTTGCTGGTTTGCAAATTATTCGTTGCAACTTTGTTTTTGCCAGAGAGGTACAACTTTGCCTCTTAAAGCGTAAAGGGCTTTTTAGATAAAACACTTACTATTTGTTATGACCATTGCTTCCTTTGTTACACAAATGCAGCTTCCAGTGCATTCCAGTTTATTTCCATGTTTATGTAAGTTTCTAAATGAGGCTTGCATGTTCATTTCTCACGTTCTGGAGTGGCAAGATGCAGCATTACTGTCTCATCGTTCGCTGTACTACAGTAGTGTTCACTTGTTCCACTGAATCCCCATGTTTAAGTATTCTGTACTAATTTCACTTTATTGCTTTTTTGTTGTATGGTTATTTTTTCTCGCCATTACCTTCTTTGATATATCCTAAAGGCAATATTTCCAATTTTGCATTGCTCCCATTTTTCTTATTTCTGTCACAGGATTGTTTTAAGATGGTATGCGGTGGTATTTCTTTTTGTGCTCTTTTCAAGCTTCTAGCTGATTAGTAACATTGCTTGGAGGCAGTTACCATCCGATTCATACTCTTGCATTTTTCAGTCTACTTCTTCCATTCGCTCCGATGTCACTTCTGCATAACTCTAGTCCATCCAATAGCACGTGCACTTTACTATGATAAATTAGACACTTTAGTACACTCCAGGTTTTTCTGTTCATTTTTGTATGTGTACTTGGAATTTTGTTTATGTGCTAGTGAATGTTCACTTTCGAGTTCATTACGAATCCTTTCTGCGACTTTTGTCATTGTTGATGTACTTTTACTTCTATTTGCATTTCTCACACAGTTTGTTCGAACCTTGCATAAACATTCATTTTAATAAAGTGTTTTTGCTTTGTCACAATGTTCTCATTTCATGCACTCTTGGCATGAAGGGCTTGGTCTGGCCACCTGCCAAGACGTGGCCATTTGTTCTTTGCAGGATGTCATTCCCATTGTGGTTGTAAGCATCATAGCTTACTAAAGGCGGTATTAAGGTTTTATTATTCCTAGCAAGCTCATTTTCGTGCGACTTGGTAGAGGATGCGCCGGCCATGCGGGGAACAGTGCTTGGCACTGCGCCATGGTTCTTACAGTCAGCACCGACGCTTCTACTCATCTGGAGCGCGATTGGAGATCATTGTTCGAAACGCCCGATCAGTTTCACCTCACGCGTTTGGCCTAGGCCGTGCCAACGGGTGCGGCTGGCGACGTCTGCGCGGCATAGGCCAGTCGCGTGAGGCGAAACTAAACGCGTGTTTTGAACAACGATGTCTAATCGCGCCCGTCACCCGCGAAAATTAGCTTCAGATGATCGTAAACCTTTCAAGACCGCTTCTAGACCAGCTTTTTGATAACGTCCTAAAAACGTTTAGAAATTGGTTACGAATAGTTTTGGCAAAGGGATTACTTGTGTCTTTCCCAATCCTATTTCTAGACCAGCTTTTCGAATACGTCTTGCAGACCTGTTCTAGATCGTCTCAAGAAAGTAATTAAGCCGGACATTAGCAGAAATATACGACGTTTTCCCGCCGAAGTTCTCTCATTCGTGTCTTCTTTAACCCGTTTTTATCGTCTTGGATAAACGCTACGAAAACGTTACGTATCTCTTTTGTGCTACCTGGGCCTAACTGCCCACGCCACTTGACCAAGAACAACTGCTGCGGCAAATCCAACGCTCTGTCTCGGCTCGGTTTCCACAGGGCGCGAGTTTTCGTTTTGCGCAGAAAACCGTAGCGCCGTTTATCGTGCGCCGTTTTACTCATCCATGGCAGTAAAGGGAAAGGGCGGTGATGGTGTATGCAACGTCACCACTGCCCGCTCGGGGGCGGGCGATTTATTGAATTGCGCTAAAGGTGTGCGGGCCCTTCAGACGCAATTTTCTCGTAAACTAAGTATTTCTTGGCACGAAACAGGCGCTGCGATGTTTCTGGGATGGTACTTCAGCAGTCCATGTCGACTTAAAATTTGCCTCTGGTATCCCTTTAAAGCAGCCCAGACGTCGGATCAGGAAATTGACAGCCCGAGAGAAGATTCTGTGTTTTCACTGCTGCTGTCGTTTAAAAACTATGTTGCCGTGTCGACTAAAGCGCAGATAATGCGTCTTTTTATTGACGAAGTGCTAGGGGCACTGCAGGCTAGTTTCGACAATACCTCCACTCGTAGTTTTACAGAAAGAAACCCGCAAAAGCACACGTAGAGTGCCGCACGAATAGTCGCGCGGCAGCGGTGGAACTTTTTTGTGATTTGCAAGCTTTTTTAACGCTTGGAAAAAACTGTTTTGTATCACGCACTGAGCAAAGCAACTGAAAGATGGATCGGGAATTTTTCATGATGGCCTAGATATTGCCGGTTGACAGTTTTGCTCTGATTATAATAATTGAGAAGTAAATTAATAACGAGTTATATGTAATGAGGCAAAATGCAAAAAAAAATAATAATCTGACCTGCTCCAAGCGACGGCAAAACAGCATTACTTCGGTTCTGTCCAGCTACGTGGCAGTCGCATATATTTAAATTCCGGCACAAGTTACGGTGGAAACCCTGTATATCTTACACCGTTAAAGATAGTAACGTGTACGTGCGCTTGAAAAACTTCAAAAAAAAAGCTGGGTGGATTGACCTCGGAGGAGGCGTGTGTGGGGGGGGAGGGGGGGGGGTACAAGTAATAACCAACTCCACCCGCCGACGGTGCGCTGCTGAAGGGGACCTATGGTCCTATAGTCCGTAGTACAGTAAGAACCAACTAGCCCAGCAACAAGTATTACTGAACCCCACCACTGTAAACAATTTGACAAATAAGAAAAAATGTGCCTTGTCTAGAAAGTGGCTATTCCAGCGACGTGAGCGCGTCAACAGCAATTGCCTATCTCAAGTCCCCGAACTAAGTGGTGCGCACTATTGCCCGCCTGTAGATAAGATTCGACTGCTCGAAACAACCTGGAATGGAAACCGTGGTCTGTATAGACTTGAGCATCGCTAGCGAATCGCGACCCAAATTTCAGCGATGCTGCTCATACGGCCACCCATGCCCACGAGTCCTCTGAGCATTTTCCATTACTCTGAGCCTTTTCTCAACAAAGACGTCTTTGCTGTCACTGAAAACTTCTGGTGTCCGGAACCGGCTTTCTGCTTCTGTGGTAAGTTGGCCTTGTAGTGGTTCTCGATCTCAGTAATAGAGTTTCATACAATAATTGCTAGAGGGAACTCTGGCGCTAGTTACTACGGAAGCTGCAATCGGGGCGGTTGAGCCAGCATGGGAATTATTGAAAGTACATGGATTTGTCTCAACTTCGTCCTTCTGGCTTCAAATGGTTCCGCGACCTTGTAAGTTCGTCACTTTCAACAAAGTACCTAATAGTGGAAGAAGAAATAAAATAGATTTCTTGCATCCCAGCATAGCGCAGGATGTAGAAGTGTCAGGCAAGGTAAAATGCAGTGATCATAGGCTAGTGAGGTCTAGGATTCACCTCAATATGAAGAGACAGAGAGGGTCCAATTGGTCAAGAAGAAACAGGCCAACCTATACGCAGTAAGGATAAAAGCAGACTAAGCTGGTGCTTGCAAATAAATATTCAGCCTTATAACAGAGGGATGAAGATGACATAGAGATAATAAGCGAAACCGTAGCTAGACTGGCTTCAGAAGCAGCAGTTGTAGTAGGAGGTAAGGCACCAAGGCAACCAGTAGGTAAGCTCTCCCAAGTAACGAAATACCTCATAAAGAAACGTCAAAGTTTGAAAGTGTCTAACTCAAGAGATCAGATAGAATTCGCGGAACTGTCAAAACTTAACAAGCAGAAAGTAAGAGATATTCGAAATTATAGCGTAAGAAAGACTGAGGAAGCAGTCAAAAGTGGACGCAGCATGAAAAACTGAGAAGAAAACTTGGCATAGGACAAACCAAGATGTATGCACTGAAATATAAGCAGGGTAATATCATCAGCAATTCCGAAGATATAGTAAAAGCAGCGGAAGAATTCTATACTGACCTGTTCAGTACCCAGAGCAGCCACGTAACCTCCATTCGGAGTAGTAATGAACAAGTCACAGAGGCTCCTTCTATAACTAGGGATGAAGCTAGAAGAGCCTTGCAAGACATGAAACGGGGAAGGCGGCAGGAGAAGACGGAATAACAGTCGATTTAATCAAAGATGGAGGAGACATCATGCTTGAAAAGCTTGCGGCCCTTTATACGAAATGTCTCACGGCTTCAAGGGTCCCATAAAACTGAAAGAATACCAACATTATACTGCACAAAAAAAGGGATACGTTAAAGAATTGAAAATTATAGACCCATTAGGCCTACTTCCAGTATTGTATAAAATATTCACGAAGGTAATTTCCAACAGAATAAGGACAACACTAGACTTCACTCAACCAAGAGAACAGGCTGGCTTCAGGAAGGGATACTCTACAATGGATTACATCCATGTCATCAATCAGGTAATCGAGAAATCTGCAGAGTACAATCAGCCTCTCTATATGGCTGTCATAGGTTACGAAAAGGCAGTTGATTCAGTAGAGATACCAGCAGTCATAGAGGCATTACATAATCAAGGAGTACATGAGGCTTAGGTAAATCTCTTCGACATAGATTCCACAGCTACCTTGATTCTCCACAAGAAAAGTAGGAAGATACCTATAAAGAAAGGGGTCAGGCAAGGAGACACAAACTCTCCAATGCTATTCACAGCATGTTTGGAAGAAGTATTCAAGCTATTGAACTGGGAATACTTAGGAGTGAGGATCAACAGCGAATATCTCGGCAACCTTCGGTTTGCAGATGACATTGTCCTGTTCAGCAACACTAGGGACGAGTCACAAACGATTGAGGACCTTTACAGAGAGAGAGAAAGTAACAGTAGGGTTGAAGATTAATATGCTGAAGACAAAGATAATGATCAATAGCCTGACAAGGGTACAAGAGTTCAAGATCGCCAGTCAGCCTCTAGAGTCTGTGAAGGAGTACGTTTACTCAGGTTAATTACTCAGAGGGGACCCTGATCATAAGAAGGAAACTTACAGAAGGATAAAAATTGGCTGTAGTGCATACGGCAGTAATAGTCAGATCCTGACTGGAAGTTTACAACTATCATTGAAAAGAAAGGTGCACTATCAATGCATTCTACCGGTGCTAATATATGGGGCAGAAACTTGGAGATTGACAAAGAAGCTCGAGAACAAGTTAAGGACCGTGCAAAGAGCGATGGAACGAAAAATGATAGGCGTAACGATAAGAGACGGGAACAGAACGGTGTGGATCCGAGAGCAAACGGGGATAGCCGATATACTAATTGACATTAACAGAAAATAAAAATGTAGCTGGGCAGGCCGTGTAATGCCTATTAAAATAGGTTAGATAACCGGCGGACCATTAGGGTTACAGAATGGGTGCCAAGGGAAGCGCAGTCGAGGACAACAGAAGAGTAGGTGGGATGATGAAATTAGGAGATTCGCAGGTGCAAGTTGGAATCCGTTGGCGCAGGACAGTGGTAATTGGAGATCGCAGGGAGAGGCTTTCGTCCTGCAGTGGACATAAAATAGGCTGCTGGTGATGATGATGACTGTGTAATAAGCAATTACATAAACATTAGGGCAGTTTTTTTTTTTACCTACACTGGCTGTGTAGCTAGGGTAGGAAGTCGGCACATTTTTTTACTTGGTGTAGAAAAGTGCAGCTCCGCCAACCTACACGAAGCCATTTTTTATAGATGTAGTGTAGCATGAAAACTATACACTTTCTGCACTTTGGTTTCGATGAGTGTAGGCAGCAGACTACAAACAAGCAGGCTGGCGTTGCAAAAGCGTGGCGCCATTTTGTCTGACTGTCGGCGCTGATATACCGACGATAGTGAATATTCGCAGCAAATACGGTAGCGAAAGGCTGGCGTGACCATGTGTCACAGAAAAAAGTGCGCTAATCTTCGAAGAAGGTAAAATCATCTTGCTCACCGATTGTGCGGGCTGTTTCAGACTCCGCGCTGTATTATACGCATTGAAAAGTTGTCCTTGTGCACTGCGTATTCGCGACGTATTTCGCTGTAGTTTGTCTATATTTGTTGATGAAAGGTAACGCGTCCATTGGCGTTTAGTTTCAGGCAAGGGCATATACACAGCCAGTAAGTGCGAAGTCTGGCGCTTTTCGTCTGCTGATGCAGAAGACGACGCGCTGTCTGCTCTGATTGGCTACAGCCCAGCGAGCAAAGTGAAGCACACGACGTCATAGCCTCTGCCTGGTACTACACTCGGCTACACGAGCCTGCACGAAGTGTAGGTAAAAAAAAAAAAACTGCCCTATCATTAAAATTGTCCGACTGAAGGATTCGAACACAGGACCAATAGTACAGAGGCCCGATATCGAAATCACTACCCCCCCCCCAAAAAAAAAAAAACGCCACGAACGCATGCGTCGACAAGCGCCCTTATGAATTTCGTGCGGGCAAGCCAGCGTGTTCAGAAGCTTGGCGCGTTTCAATTTGGCCATCTCGCCAGGTTGAGCCGCTGCACTTAGTAGCGAGTGCGCGCCTTCGCAGAGTATTCTGCACTTAGAAAAGTGTAGATCGCTTTGTAATTTAGGACCATGGAGCAAGGAAAAAGTTAGGAGGAGCATACCGCAACGCTATTGAAGTCAACCTGGTGGCCCAACGCGTGATTGCACGTCAAAGTGCGTGGTTGGTTTTTTCCGCTCTGCAGGCACAGCCACGCAGGACAGCCGAACAAACACGTACCGAATAAAAACTACTGGCATAGCTACAGGGAACCGAACGTCTCAGCAAATCTCGATTCTTGCTCCGTGATCTCGACGCAAGAGGTGACTTGTTGGGCCACCACTGTGACTTCACGGAGCGTTCGCTTGCCAAGGGTGGCTGCGTGGCGTAATGCTCCCTCCTATATTTTTATGCGAAGCATATTACGAGGGCTCAACCCAGCTCCTCAGGCGCGGCGGTGACCATGAAATCACGTGACACCGTGACGTCACGACAGAGGAGAAGTGGCTTTGGCTCAACTCTTGCAAGACGGGCTGGGTGGGAATCGAACCAGGGTCTCCGGAGTGTGGGACGGAGACGCTACCACTGAGCCACGAGTACAACGCTTCAAAGCGGTACAAAAGCGCCTCTAGTGAATGCGGTGTTGCCTTAGAAACGCGCTGTTTCTAAGGCGTGCGTCTCTTGCTCAGGCGCACATTTCGTTGCCGCGCCGAACGCTGCTTTGCTCGACGCTCACCGCGTCCAATGCGGGGCGCGTAGTCGCTGCCCTGTAGCCCATTGTCTTACACCCCTTGGCGGGTCGACGGGAACGCTGTCGCGTTCCACTCTTGAAGGCGAAGAAGTAATGCATGAGTTGTTTCTTCGTCTAGCCGAACCAAATATAGCCAAGCAACAGCAGTTCACCAGGCTAAACAGTGGTTCAACAACTAAAATAAAGGCTAGTATGCTTCGCATCCTGGGCTTAACCTTACCTAAGCCACAGCCATTTTTTCCTCCATGTTTAGGACAGTGAAGACAAATAAAACGTAATAAATAAAGCCACAAGAACATCTGAATCAACAAGTGCGAATATCAGACAAATCCATGTACTTCCCAATTCCCACGGTGGCTAAACGATCGCAGCGCCAGAGTTCTCTCTAGTAATTATTGTATGACATTCTATGATCTGAATAAATTCCCGCTGGCATTTTGAATGGACAGTCCCGGTTCCGCCGGATCCGGAACAACGTTTTAAGCAACAACTTCGCCGCAAAGCGAATTTGTGTTACTGCTTTGATCCACCGTGACAGCTCTTACAGCGAGGCTGCTACTGCGACTATAGTTACTGTAGAAGGCGTCCGCGCAATGTCCTTCCGGTTCAGGAACTGGTTAAACGAGACTGTCCTCTCAGAATATCGACGGGCACTTGTTGTGCCATGAGAGCCGGAAATAGGAATCCGGAACTCGAAGAGCAGCACCCGGGAAGACATCTTTGGCGGGAAAACGTTCCGAGACGGCTTAACCGAGCAAAGTTGTCATGGACGGTATCATGGTGGGTATTGTCATTGGGATAGAAGGTCGCACAAGTCTGCCTTAGTTTTTGTCACATTTTTGGCCGATTTCGGGAAGTGCGCTTATTACGAACGGCTCGGGTGCAACGAAAGAATTCCGAATGACGGCAATGTTTAGAAATCAGCATCATGGCTGCCTCGTCCCTGCCTGGTCGCCATGGTCTACCGGACGCCTGCAACCTGCCGACAACGCCACGCTGCTCAATAGTGACGCCGGTCGAGGTTGGAGAAACAGGCGTCGCAACAACGGTCGCTACAAACCCATGGGATCCCACAGCCCACGTAGGCCCCCAACCACGAGGGCACAGTTAAACGTTAGCACCGACTCTGCTTGTCGCACCGTTTTATTCATGAGGGACTGAAAACCAAAGTTTGTGCTTGCGTAAGTGATGACTCGTGATATTACCGAAAGGAGTGGGTTTTGTGGCGCCGGTTCTAAGTACCCTCTAGTTGTACGCCAGTAACGTACCGGGCGCAGTCGCGTCCAAGCTCTGACGCAGTGAGTATCTGAAGTGGTGAAAAAGCTGTTTTCGAGTTTTTTTTTTCACGGCAGAAAACGCCAAAAGTGGAGCGTTCGCTGGAGCAGCGGTACGGAAATAAATTTTGCTTTCATCTAGGCAAAACCGCTGCCGAGACGCTTGCCTTGGTTAAGGAGGCTTGTACAAAGACAACGCCCTGTCAAGGGCCCAGGTTTTCCCGTAGTTCAGTGAGTTAAACATAGGAAGGGAGACTGGAGCGATCTGGACGCCCTTCGACGAGTGGTTTGAACAAAAATGTGGCCGAAGTAAAAAATCCCCTGGGCTCCGACCTTCGTTTGAGAATCAGAATAATCGTTGAAGACCTCAACATGTGCAAAACAACGGTTCACAAAATTATTTCGGATAATTTGAACATCCGGAACGTTTGTTCGAAATTGGTGCCAAAAGTGTTCAATGATGAACAAAAACAACGACGATTTTTTTTTACGTTTCCCGTGAGATGTTTGTGCAGTTAGAAAGTGAACGGGACTATTTAGACGGCGTAATAACATGCGAAGAATCATGGTTGTTCCAGTAAGACCTCGAGCCAAAGTTCGGAGTGGCACACCGTTAACTCCCCGCGCCACAAGAAAACGAGCATGTTGAAGTCCAAGGTCAAGAAAAATATTAATTGTCTTTTTTTACAAGCGTGAGGTGGTCCACAAAGAATTCGTACCTCCGGGACGAACCGCGTCAAGGCCGTGTTCTACAAAGAAGTCCTCCAGCGCCTTCAGTGAGCCGCCAAACGGAAACAACCGGAGATTGCCGATCACTGGAAGCTCCACCACGATAACGCCCCAGACCACACCGCCTTCGTTGTGACCATCAACCTGGCCCGGATAGGGGTTGCAAACTTGCCGCAGCCACCGCGTACAGCCCCGATGTGAGCCCGGTAGACTTTCAAGCGAAGCTTGTATTGGCTCAAAAGTTTCGGTGGCGTTGTCGTGGTCACAAAAAAAAAACGTTGCTCCCAGAGCAGAACAGCGGCGCGCTGGAGCGTGAGTCATTAGCAAGGATTCCGGCTGCATAGGCGAGCGCTCACGCCACGCGCGCAACCAATCAGAACCGTTTCGCTTCTGCCGGGCAGGGAAAGGGTTTCGCGTGCGCTGCGCTGGCAGCGCTGGCTTCGTTTCCGTTCAGTTCAGTCTCGGAAAACGGATGGGACGGCCACGTGTTGTGCGTTTCCCTGATGAACAGGCAGCCTTCGACGAGCAGTGGTGAGAACTCGCCCGTGAAAGGGCTCGCCGTCGGCGCGCTTATCCAGCCGTTAGAGCCATTTCGTGCGCGCTGCGCCGGCTTCGTTTCCGTTCAGTTCAGTCTCGGAAAACGGATGGGTCGTCCACGCGTTGTGCGTTCCCCCGAGGAACAGGCAGCCTTCGACGAGCGGCGGCGAGAACTCGCCCGTGAAAGGGCTCGCTGTCGGCGCGCCGATTCAGCCGTTAGAGCCGCCGGAGCCCAGGCAATCCGACAGCAACGAGATCCCTATAGCTGAGGGAGCGGGAGGCCGAAGCAATCCGGCAACGTTACCTGTGGGTTTCTTAACCGTGACGAAGGTCAGGTGCACGTAGGACAAGCTTCGCTTATCCCCATTTTCCGGTAGGGGAAGGGTTGCTCATTTTTCCTTTTCCCAAAGCTCAAGAGAAGCCTGAAATGTCACCATTTAGACGATATTCCGCCATCCAACGGGGTGTCACAGAATCTTTGAATGAGGTTACGGCAGCTGACTCTCGGGGAGCTTTTGCAGCGTGGGAATCGCGTAGGCAGCGGTGTATAGATGCCCAAGGAGACTATTTTGAAGGATTTTAGTAATATGTACCGATCGGATCAATAAGTTTTTACCATAGCCAGTCTCATTAGTTTACTGACAAACCCTGTATGCGACCCCATCTTTCGAGACGATAATTTATGTATGTATGTCGGTATAGCTCTCCGCTTCAATGAACATAAGTGCGCGCTATGCGGCACATGTTCCGTACATCGGTCCACGGGAGAAAACAGAGTCCAGAATGAAGACAGTTACGCAGTACATATCACCAGTGCCATGATGCACGAGCCGGCATACACAAAATACACCGATATCTCTCGCCGAAAGGGCCAAAAGCTTCACATATCAATTGAGACTCTGGCCTCGACCGCCATTTCATCTTTGCTACTGCTTCCAAGGACTGCATCTCTATACAGGATGTACACGAGGCCCACCTTCACGGCGTCTTCAGAGGCGTCCCGGAAAGCATCGCAGCGCTGAGCCGAGCCCGTAGCCGTAGCCCCTGGGTCCCAGGTGCCGTCGGTGGCAGGGCTCGCAGTAGAGCTCTCCGCCATCCGATCGGTAGGAGCCCGAGGCCAGCCGCTGCTCGCACGCACGGCATCGGAAGCAGCGCACGTGGTACACGCGCCCGGCGGTGCCGACCTGCACGCGTTCCCGAGGCGGGGAACGTCATGGCGCGGTAGGAGGCAGTGGGTTCCCTCAATTCCCTCAATTAAATTCCCTCAATTTAAATAAATGCGCCAGTCGCCAATGTCAGTGCTAGGACTAGCAATAGAAGCGCACAAATCTTTCTCTTCGTGTGTCAGAGCCCCACGCGCTGACGAAGCCGAAGAAAAATGAGCGATGTTGGCTTATGCTGCCGTGCTTTCCGAAACTCACCCAGCCGTGTCATCACATCATCACAGTTTCGCTGTGTTTCTATAGGTACAGACACTCTCCTGACTTCTGCCCATATTATTCGACGTGCAGGAAACTTTGGTCTCTGCACGTTTGCTGCAAAATGCAATATGTTGAAGTGTACAGCGAATACATTTGTGAATAAACATGAATGGACAGTGAATAAATTAAAGTTGTATGTTTTATTTCCTGTGGATTATTTCTTGGAACCTTTGGAAAGAGTGTATAGTTAACTCTGACCGAGAAGTAACGCCCTTGCGGATGTGTAGTGTTCAGCGTTGAGCAGGTGATCGATGTCCTGAATTTCGATTGGCGCCAGACTGAGCACAACGGGGACATTTGTTGCTACGTGGCGAGGGAACGATGACTTAGCTGAACAATTTGCGAACCGTTATTCATTTGTAGCAGGCGTTAGGGCTCTCTGTCGGCTGGCGACGTAAGTATACTTACAATTAACAGAGCTGATAATGAAAGGAACGACAGCGGCGCTTACGTATAGCCTGCACTTCGCTTTGCTTGGCGACTGGAGTGAGGAGGTTAGTGGAATACTACGAGTCTGTCGTGGTCAGTGCTTGTACTGGCGCCTCCGCTTCAGTGGCACTGCTTGTGCGCACCACTTCCACGTGGCGGTGACGCTGCTAATGCGCACGGTTTCTGATGTGTCAGGACAAGATGGGGCTCACTCTCGTCACTCGTACACACGAAAGGGGGGGGGGCGGATGGGGGGGGCGGCAGCTTCCTCTGTTTGCAAATTCGAAAATAGAAGGTGGTCTGAGGTCTGCGTCATCATCAAAAACGGCTCATCTCCTGCCGCTCGTACCAAATAAATGAGCGAAGTTCAAGCATACGAAGTTCACAAGAGAGAACACTGTGCAGGGTCTGTAAACCACGCCGAAAGTGATTGGGGCTGCGGCGGAGGTCAGAGTTTGGGTTAAGGGAAAGTGAACTGCTAACTGCGGTGTTCACTCTCCCTTCTAGGTGCTATACTCTCGTTCATTACTTGACTTTACCCGGAGAAATTATTTACGGTTATCACTCGGGTAATTATGCCAACTCATAACCTGTTGGGAGTGAAGGCGACAACTTAAGCGCGTGTGGCTGGCTGCTGGACGGCCCACCTGCCTCTCGGCGAAGTAGACGACGTCGCGGCAACGTGCGCAGACCTCTCCGCCGCCGTAGCCGAGGCCGGAGCTGCGCGGGCTGGGGCCAGCTTGGCTGGGCGTGCACGCCGTAACTAGGCTCCACGAACCCGACGAGCACGTGCTGGGCGCCGGGGAGCACCTGCGCGCGGCAATCCCGGAGTGCGCCGCAAATGGGGTTACTGCTGCGCGCAAAGCGCGGGACATACATGAAAAAACACACAGTGTGCGAACATTTGCTGCCAGTTGAAGTTACAGATAATGCAATGATTAGGTTTTCAATGTTTTTTGCCGATTCGTTCTGTATATTTAAGGAACTGCACGCGATCATGCCCACGTCTCATGTGGCCCGCTTCTCTCCGCGCGGGTGTGAAACGTGACCAACCACCCAGTACCGTACAGAGACAGGGCTTACCTTGATGGCGCCAGGCCCGGCGACAGCACCAGTACCTCGTTGTAGCATGCGGCGCAGTAAAGATCCTGGCCCAGCGGTCGGCTCGCTGGACGGCCGCATGCCGCGCACGGAGGCTTCGGGCCCTGACCGGCCGCCCTGCGCGCATGTTTTCCCGTTCATATCCTGTCTCTCCCTGCGGAATCGTCTGTGGTTAGCGTCATCTCGGGGTCCCTGCAGGGCTCGGCGCTGGACTCACAGTTGTATTTTGCTTTTGTTGATGGGAAGCAAGGATACCAATGTGTAAGCAATGGGAAGCAAATATTCCAAAATAGCACACTTTAAATCATCCGTAACGTGCTTGTGTGCAGACAGTTTAGTGTGATCAAATATATTTTGCTAATGAGCAACCTCCTTTATCTTTTAGCTATCCTTGTAACATTGTTTCACTTGCAATGGCCACGCAAATACTTGGATGTTATCATTACACAAAATATGTCCTGTTCCAATCATGTAGGTTACATTTGCCTAATAGGAACTAAAGAAACTTCGTTTATATTTATATTGCAATTCGTTAGCAACCACGAGTGATAAGTGATACTGCATAAATCAGTAATCCGATCTATTGCTACAAAAATGCGTCTTGCATTTGGAATCTACACAAACAATCTGATACTGACGCGCTAAATGCCATAATATATATTTTTTTAAGTATGCGTGTTACGCGTTGTCGCTTCGACCGTGGTTTCTCTTACAGCTGCCCTTAGTGAACTTGACGTACCCATTCAACAAGGCGGTATGTCGAATCTCGATTCCAGACACCGCTTGTATAACCTCGTTTCTTGTTTTTGTTGTTGTTGTTGTTGTTGTTGTTGGTGGTGGTGGTGGTGGTGGTGGTGGTGGTGTGCGTGCGTGCGTGCGTGCGTGTGTGTGTGTGTGCGTGTGTGTGTGTGTGTGTGTGTGTGTGTGTGTGTGTGTGTGTGTGTGTGTGTGTGTGTGTGTGTGTGTGTGTGTGTGTGTGTGTGTGTGTGTGTGTGTGTGTTTTAGGTTACTAAATACCAACTAGAGTTTCCATGCCTTGAACAATGTTGCCGTTTTATCCGCGCGCTGACATTTTCATCGTTTTTCTCCCCTAGCTGCACTGATTACGATGACGCATCACCTGGTGCAGCTCGCTCATTATCACTATGTTATTGGATTCCATAGGAGGCACATAAGTGCTTGTTTTATTTTGCCTTGTTTCTTGCTTAAATTATGAAATTTGCTTCTTTACTTATTGTATCGATGTTATAATTGGCATTTTTATGGCCTTATCCGACTGGTGCAATAACCTCAAAGGGGGTACAATATGTATAAACGGACGAACTAGCAGAAGTAGCTAAATAAATCCGCAAACAAATAAATGAATAGGGAGAAATTAATAAACAACGACGAGGCTACATCCGCTGCGACATGTTTTAGCTCAGAATTGCACAGCGAAATTACGCACTGGAAACGCGAACTATCCTGCCGTTATGCTCTCGTGTAATCTGTTCTCAGCCTCTGATCCATGCGGTAGCTGCATGAGCTTGAGTTGACATCACTCTCACAAGAGATCACACCGTTGAGTAGGGGATTAGTTGATTAAAGCTGAGTTATGTCTCAAACACGCAGCCCGTAAAGGGCCTCTCCGCAGTGTATATACAATGTCCTGTCTGTACGCTACCGCTATGCACCGTATGCATCTCTCGAGCCTACCTCTCCCACTACTCGATAACAGCGCAGTTATAACCAGAGGTACCTATTCACGTGACCCTATAGCTGACGGAATACTGGTTTCTGCAGGGCTTCACCAGCGCGTGCAACGAACTGCTTATACGGAAAGGTTCCTTACGGTACCGCTGAAGGTGCGGCATTCACTGCAAGCACGGGATAAGAAACGAACCTTCCGAGATTTTTTTTTTCTTCACGGCACACTGACATCGTGGAAAAGCACTGCGCGAGATAGATGCTTCGCGAGGCACTGCCGTTGGACAGGGACAGTGCTGGGGCACTGTTCGTTGTCTTGTTACGCTTTACGCAGAACAAGCTGCGAGTTTCATCGATCCGGCCCGTCTCGCACGTTATCGCTTATACAGTGCAGACTCTCTTGCCTATACATTTAGCGCAACAAAGCATTTGCGACCTGGCAGCTATACTATAAATACATCTCGTCGCGCAGCCGTGATTACGCAATCGGTGCAAGGTAGCCGCGCGGGCGTCTTCGTGAGCGGCTCGGGCCGATGAGCGGAGGCGATGAAGCACGTCCATGTCTCTCACTTTTTTTTTTTTGTTCTCCCTCTCTGCCACCGTCTGTCAGGCAATGCGCAGCGTAAATAACGCGGCTTCTATTTTTGTCTCCGCCCTCGAACGCGGTCACGGATACACAGTCAGCGACGTGCACGCCACTCACTGTGCCCAAACAGGTACCGCGTCCCATCTCGACCGCCGCGCCACATCCTTTATCAGGAGACAATAACAGCTTCGATGCTGCATTTCAGGCTGGAACGTACAGTCGCGGACAGAATAAAATGGATCACGGGATCTCCGAAAACGTTCAATTCTCGAGCAGCCTGTAGCATGTAACCAGTAAAACTGTCCACGACATCGTTGCATATTCTAGTCGAGGTCCAAAATGAAAATACTAAATTGCGTTTGAGGTTGCGGAGATATTCAGCTTTTTCTTAGATGTGATGGTCCATAATATTCTGTCCGTGACTGTACGTGGCTTGCTCTCCTCCGAGTCCTCTTCGTAGGCCGTTTATTGTAAGTGTGACCATTGAAGCCAACTTGACCTTAGGCGCGTTGAGGAATCGTGAGAAATGGTAAATGAGTCCCAAGAGCACGTCTGGCCGCCATCTTAGGTGCGTTTCAACCATGGGGTAAAAACAAAATATAGGAGGGAGCATTACCTCAGGCGGCCAGCCTTGGCAAGCGAGCGCTCCATGAAGCGACAATGGTGGCCCAGCACGTGACCTTTTGCGTCGAGATCACGGAGCAAGAATCAATATTTGCTGAGGCGTTCGGTTCCCAGTAGCTGTGCAAGTAGTTTTTATTCCGTGCGCACTTGTTCAGCTGCCCTGCCGTGACTCTGCTTGTGCGGGAACACTGAAACCAAACGCGCACTTTGACGTGCGATCACGTGTTGGGCCACCAGGTTTGGCTTCAGTCGCGTTGCGGTGTGCTCCATCCTATCTTTTTCCTCCCTCCATGGTTTCAAGCTCTTGCGATCTTTCGGCGCTTCTTTTGCGACAGGATGCATCCTCACTTTAAATCACCATTTGGCCGGCTTCGTTGAACGGGAGGATAGAGTGAATCGACGAACGCATCGACGAAGAAACAAAACGAATAAAAGGGGCAGCGTGCGCGCGCATGGCCGGCCGAGCATTGGGACATCAGCGACACACGCAGCGCCAGGCTTGACTGTCCACTACAGGCATAATAGAAAACCTGCGCGCTTTAAGCCATGACGTCACGGTGAAGGCTGAGAGCCCGTACTCTTCAATGAGGCCCGAGGCGGTGCTTAACGAAGTCATTTTGTGAGGGCACTGGCCTTCCTGATTTCTTGTTGTCATTATATGATAACAATGCCTATATGACTGCAAGCGTTGAACCGCGACGACGTGGCGTACGTGTGTGACGTCGCGATTAAACGAGTGCTGTCAGATAGGTATTGCATTTATGTGACGTCGCAGTTCAGCGCGCGCCGTCATACAATGACTGCAAAAAGCAAAAAGGCAGTCAAAAGATTGACCTCTGCCTGACCGCCGTCAAATGCCGCAAGTATAGCGAATGGACAAATATGTAAGAGAATTATTTCTGCACAAACGAAATGGACGAGAGTTTGTTATGGTACATATAGTCGTTGGAACGAAACAGCACACACGAACTTTCATTTTTATCGCGTTTTTGTGCGCTGTTCTACAGCGAAGCTGTATTTGGCTTCTTCCCAGCGTATCGATATCCGAAGCAACAGAAGCTTGATGTGGGCGAGTTGGTTTTGCATGCTTGAAGAAAAGAGCGCTACGAAGACGCGGACTAAAAGAGGAACATCTACGACGGACAAGGCGCATTGTCCGTCGTACATGTTCCTCTTTAGTCCGCGTCTTCGTAGCGCTCTTTTCTTCAAGTATCGATATCCGTAGACCAAAAAAAAACGTGGACCGACCCCGAAGATAGTTCAATACCGGGCCAACCCGGGGCGGAGGTGAAGCAGGCTTCAAGCACTCCGCCAACTTGCAAAAGTAAGTCTAATATCTTGGGTCCAAATACAACCCGTGTGAGATCTTAATCTGATAAGAACAGATACTATGACCCACGTCGGCCATGTCTAGTTTCCACCGTCCTCTCTTTGTCAGCATTCCAACCGCTTGCGCATCTACATTCTTTTCCTTCCACTCTCCCGTGGTGTCTAGTTTCCTCCGGCTCCTCGGTGCGACGGTCCCGTCGTCCACGCGAATGTATGTAAAAATTACGGTAAATGAGTCCGTACCTCTGTTCAAAATTCCGTGTCACCTTTTTGTCGTATGCTAAACAGCTTCGGTGGCCATCCACTTTTACAGAGTGGAATAGCTCATGATTTTTGTTGTTGTTGTTGTTCTAGCGAGCACAATTATTTTTTCGGTAGACAGGGAACCTACAGCCGGCATCTCGGAACAAAAAAATTAAGAATCTACAGGGTCTCTTAAGATCTCTCTTAAGAGGTGAATGGCGAAAGCCTACTCTTCCTCCTCTTACCCTTCGCTTCTTTCTCTTTGCCTCTTCTCTGTATCTTTTTTTTTCTTTTAGTTATTACTGCTCACTACTAAGCATTTTAGTCATCTGTAATCAATTGTGGTCATTACAGGCAGTCGTTAGACATGTCGGTCATATCCTAGTTATTAGTAGTCATTACAAGTCATTTCAGTCATTATTAGTCATTACTGGTCATTACTAAGCATATTTAGCCATTTCTAATGAATTGAAGTCGTTACAAGTTGTCGTTAGACAAGTTGGTCCTTTCGTAGCCATTTGTAGTAATTACAAGTCATTTCAGTCATTATTAGACATTACTGGTCATTACTAAGCATTTCAGTCAAAGACGCATTTACGTGTCACCTGTATATGGACTAAAACCAATAAAACCGGGTTTTGAACTCGACCGGTTGTCCTTACACATATATGAACACGAGTAGGCTATAGCTAGTGTGCTGCAAAAGTCGCACAGGGATGCACTTCGTCCGCCCGACGGCGCACCAAACCTTTGCGTTTATGCATCAAAACTTCATAATCAGCCGGACACGAAGAGAGGAAAAGGTCCGCATGATTTGTGTGTGTGCGCGTGTACGCTTCTGCGTGCGCTGATTTACCAGTCTTAACGCGTATAGCAGACACTTGCAGAAAAAGAGAGAGAGAGAGACTGATTTAGCGTTTGTGATATCTACTGACCGTGCAGCCTACAAGGTGAAAACGGTGTACCAGAAATGATTGCAGCACATACGGGTGTACCCGAGTGTCATTCTGTGCAACAGACGACGCCTAAAACAGGGAATGTAGAGCTGGCTTTCGTTTGCGAGTCAGCTTTTCAAAAATAATTTTCACGCAGTCGTTTGCCGACCGTGAACGTTATAAATGATGACACTTTGCACAAAGCGTCTTCTACCGATGGGCATTCCAGCAGCGCAGATCGCCACACCACAGCCGTTTTATATATAGTACGCCTAGTGGTGCGGCGATCCGGGGTGCTGGATCGCATAGCCACATGGCAGATGCGATGTCATCAGAAATGCTTTACGCGTTTTTCGCACGCATTAATTACTTTATGGTGTAATTTATCTGTGTTGAGCAGCTGCGGTAATTACACCAAGCAGACAAAGAGGTCCCAAGTTTCGTTTGCGTTGATAACATCCGCGCCATCTTTTGACTAAAAAAATTAAATTCTAGGGTTTTGCGTGCCACAACCGCAGTCTGATTATGAGCCGTGCCGTAGTAAGGGACTGCGGGTTAAATTTTGACCACCTGGGCTTCTTTTAACGTGCACCTAGATCTAAGTACACGGGCTTCTTTTGCATTTCACTCCCCGTTGAAATTGCGGCCGCCGCGGCCTGAATCGAACCCGCGACTCGGAGCTCAGCAGCGCGACGCCATAGCCAGTATACGACTACCGCAATATTTTGATGGCCCAAATGTACGGCAAGGAGGCGAGCAATGACAGTGACCCTCAGCCACAGAGAGCTCGCTGTTCGTATATATAGCGACGGGGTGGATCGCGCAGACGCGCAGGTATGTCGGCCTGCACGGCACATGATCATCGTGGCTCCCAGACGCAGTAATAGCGGCGGTGGCGAAATGTCCGCGGCTGGCGGCGCAGTTGCGCAAACCGGGGCGGCCGATATTCGGGGTCGGCCAAAAGCCGTCCGGTCGGCACGTAGGGACGCGCGGGCAGGAAACCCGAGCCGGCCGCGCTCGCATAGAGGACCGCCTCTGCGCACGTGCCGGCACGCGGACGACTCAAAACCAACGTCGGGGGCTATTTTGGTGTAGCCGTCTCCACCAATGCTCGCCGACCGGTGCGCTTTTTTGCATGCGTGACGCCACATCGGCGCGCGCAGCTGCGCGATATTCATCAGTTGTCGCCCATCCGGCCAGCACCATCCAATACGCACCGCGCGGGCTGCTACGCAATATAGAGGCCACCAACAGTAATTTGCTGCGTGGCAACCACCATAAGTGAACGAAGGGACTCCCGACTGACTGCGGTCATTGCAAGTATGCAGCACTGCAGCAGCCGATGCTCGTTTTGCGCTCCAATTCGTAACGTCACTGGCAGTTTTCTCCGTTTTTGAATGTATACCTATGTACTACAAGTCTTTTCAGCGCCGCGTACCGCTGCAACCTTCGAAATTATTTAGTATTAGCTACCAAAATATCGCCACTGTTTCGTCGGGACGATCATCAGTCACAATTCGTCGGAAGCGTGACTCCTGCTCGTTCAAACGGTCACACATGAATCAGAGATCGAAGCGTTCTCTAATAAACATTTTGAAAGGAATGGTAAAGTTTCAAAAGCATGAGTGACGTGGACTTGATTGATGGGATACTGTTGCGGGGTGCTATGGATTTAATTTTGTCTCAGAGAACAGCCGGGGTGGGAGCAGCCTTGCATGCGCCATAGTCTCGCACATTGTTGGACCCCTTCTCAAACAATCTCTAGTCCATGCTCTGAGACAAAATTGAGCACCAAGCGGAGTACAAAAAGAAAACAGGAAAAAAATTCACCGACGATTACGATACTCCCCAATTCGAAATTCGAGCGCAGCTCTATACGCGTTTTCATTTCGCGATATATTGGCTGGTTTCGACAATCTGTCTCGTGCGGCACGTTGCAAACAGAGCCAAGTATGGCGCGACTGTCTCCCGTACGTGGGTGACGCATGGGCGCGATTCACAGCATCCGCCGCAGAGAGACCTCCGCTCATGCAGCGCATTGTTTCCGTATATGGTACCAGTGGCGTCATCGATGAACAGACGATGCGTGCTACTCTGACGCCATCTCGTAGCCATCGTCGCCGCAGAGCCCGTGTTGTGCGGCACTGAGCTTTTCTTCTCACGCTTTCATCATACCCTCCTCCTCTGCTTTCCTCCTCGCTATCGCCGTCTTTCATTCCCCGCTACGCTCCACGTTCGCTCTTTCATGCTTCGCTGTACTCGTTCGCTCGGTTACGAGTGGCGCCAACGCAGGAATTGGCGCCTAAGAACTGCGCTTTAACACACACACACACACACACACACACACACACACACACACACACACACACACACACACACACACACACACACACACACACACACACACACACACACACACACACACACACACACACACGCACACACACACACACACACACACACACACACACACACACACACGTTTTGTCGACCGCGTCTTCTCTCGCATTCGAACAAGCAACGATCTCGCGTTGCCACGTTTATCTACCGTCACTTGAGGCATGAAGCTCCGATATCTCGCCGACAAGACAAATGCTTACTTTTCCTATACCTAGGGGACAAATAATAACAAGATATTTTCGTGAATCAACGGCTAACATGAGTCAGCGTCTCAAGACTTCTCCGTAGAATACAAATTTTGGCTTTGTCGCAGAGCAACTGTGCTTAACAGTGAAGCCAACAGTTTCATACGCTATATAAAATTTTGCAGCTTTGCAAAAACTGAACAAGGGCTGAAAATAGCGGCGTGACGCAGTAACCGGAGACTGTTATACTCTACAGACCGTTTCATCGGGCGAGGAGGATAGGGCGCGCGGAGAGCATTTCCTCCTCTCTGGCTTTGGCAATCCAGCGCGGCGCTGCTTGAAAGTATTGCTGTCGCGTGCTGCGGAACGATTTCGAGATATTTTAGATTTTACTTTGTGAAATTTACGCCACGTTCGTTCATATAAGGTCGTCAGGGAAGCCTTTTGGTGCATCGGTAACTACTGTAAGCAGAAATGTGTCTTGGGGGCGCAAAAATGAGACGCGCATAATCAGCCGCGGTGTACGCGCATTATCAGTCGCGGTGCGTGTATGAGTTGTTAACTATTTTGCTTATATCGATTTTAATTTAACAAAGAAAACTGGCGTCTCTGTATTACCAACATTAAATGGTAAATCAGCTCACTATCTGATCGATTGGCGTAGTGAGCAAAACATATAACATAAGAGCGCATGCTCGTGCACGGCCAACTTACGGCAACCACGAAACATCTGAGCGGCAGGCGCTATCAAATATTTGTGATACACTGGCATCGTTCTCACGCATTTCAAGTCTAGTGTGCTTGAATTTCCATATGTCTACGCTAGCCTTGCTGCATGAGGCCCATGGCGCTGCTCAACACAGTGATAACTGCGGTTGGTGAGCCAGCACGATACATATATAAGCTGTGTTCTTCGGCATTGCCTTTTTGGCTTGTATACAGCCATAATATATGAGAAGGTTCGCATAAAAAAAATCCGATGGCTAGTTTTGAGCGCAAAATTTCCGTAATATTCGTGAGTGCGTCGTAGAGCACTGAACGAACACAACTGAAAAAAAAATTCGGTTATCATCCTCTTTCTCTAAAAAGCAAGAGAAAATGGGCTAATGCCGTACAACGTTTATAAATATATAACCGCTGATGCCGTATGCTTGGACCATGCGCTATATAGAACAAAGGTATCTGTAATCCAGCATCTACTACTGCTTAGGACGCTCGCGCAGTTCGTAAACGGTCGCTTTGCTGGACAAGCTTAATTCAGACTGTAAGGTATGCTGCTATTACTAGCCAAAACTATTTTATTCATGGGTGGAAACCTCGTCCATCCAACCAAGCATAGTCACGCAATGTAACCTGTAGCGAACAGTTTGAACGCTTGTCAAAAGTATAACAGCACAGCTCATATCGTAGCAGAACGGTACCCACGCTGTTACGATCGTCGCGTATGTTTCATAGCTCCTAAACCGCAGCTTAGAAATAGAGGATAATACTACAATAAGGTCACATTAGTGATTGGAACATTCACAAATACACAATCGATCTCCGAGGCTGATCGTAGGCTCAAATATTCGCGCACACATCGCGCTGCGTGTTCCGTCCACCTCAACGCCAGCAGAAATTCCGGCCATGACGCATCAAACCACTTCAGTACGTTTCCCAGAACCGTTTACCACGTAGAATACGCACGCCATACTAAACAGACCGCACGACCGCGAAAACAAACGCCAGAACCTACCGCAGAGCGATACCTGCCATGCAAAAGACCGCTTTCACCCAAGCCAGTATGGCGCTGCTCATAGGCGGCGCCACTGCGTTCACAATATGGCGGCGCCTACGAAAAAACGGTCTATAAAAGGCTGCACCTAAGCGGTTGAGGACATGCTTAAGCAGTTTCCTAACGCTCGTAAGCTGCTAAGCAGTTCGTTGTCCACACCAACAATTTCTTGAAACCGGTAATTCTCTAACAAAGACAAATAAAAAGTCAGCATTGTGTTGAACACTGCCAAAGGTATTATTGTTCGCAAGCACGCTTAAGTTTTATTTGCGTGGTCGTACACCCAAGTTTCAACGCGGAACGCAGAGAGGTGTAGCACCGTCGCTGTTTTGAAAAGTAAAGGAAGAGACTGTACTTCATGCGGCATTATGAACTTTAGTCATAGACTTGCGCTGAGGACAACGGGTGTGCAAAATAATGAGGTATTGCTTTGTAAATAACTTTCTTTTTATCCTTACCTTCTTCGTAAATTTACCCTTGAATGACATGGGTCCTGTGCATTCGTATCAAGGTGTAGCGTTCCCTAAGTGGAACTCGACATTAGTCGTGCTGAATATATGTGTAAAACAATGTGGCGATAGAGATGTAGACACATTTCCTATAGGTTAGCCGTTTTATGGGACTCCTTTGCGTAAGCGATCCTCAGTTTAGCAGCTCTTTTTTTTTACCGGAAGGTGACACTCTTTTTTCTTATTTTCCCTGATTGTTTGCAAGGGGTCGTTGAAGGCCACAAGGTTGTTAGTGAGAATTGCCATCAGTTTTAAAAGATCCGATTACGCAACAAATAAGTATATTTCCAGAGTGCATGACGGTGGGTTTTCATGCGCAGACTATAGGGGACGAAAACAAGCGAAGAGAGAAACACAAGCGCTGCGCTTACGCGGTTGTGTCTGCCGTTTCACGTTTTTTCGTCCCACAGTTTGCGTGCAAGTACCCGCCGTCATGGATTACCATAATTGAAGTATCACAAGAAGCCAACAAACACTGACACCAAGGACAACATAGGGGAAATTACTTGTGCTTAATAAATGAAATAAAGAAACGATAAATTTATGGAAATTAAAGTGGATGAAAAAACAACTTGCCGCAGGTGGGAACCGAACCCACAACCTTCGCATTTCGCGTGCGATGCTCTACCAATTGAGCTACCGCGGCGATGTTTTTCCATCCAGTTTCTTGGGTATTTCTGTGTCCTAGTAGAACCCTGGGAGTGTTAGCCAGCGCCACCACTCACAAACCTTGGCGGCGGTCGTGGAACGTCCTTTTTGCCGCAGGCGTCACGAGAACGTGATCTTTTTGGGTGAAAGCAGTAGCTTCTCAATCACTCTTACGAAGCCGCTCGCTTAATAGTTACTCAGTACGGCAGGTACGATGCAGAAGGAAACATTGGGGAAATTGAGAACAGTGTCAATTTAAAAAAAAAAGGAAGGAAAGAAAGAAGGCGTGTCCGAAAGGACACGGGAACATAGGGGGCGAATGAGGTCGTGATGGCGGTGCGCCGCGTCCGCCCTCGCTGTTCTTGCCCTGCCTTCAGTGCCTTTCTTAGGCTATAGGTCGTCTCTCGCCTTCGCCTAACCTGCGGGGTTAGGCGAAGGCCTACCCAGGGTCGACGTTATTCGGGTCCTGGGTATGTTTGTCGAATACAACGGCGGGAACGGAACGGCTCTCCGCAAGATCATCGCAAAGACAGACAACGCTTTCCGCCTCGTTCGCAGAATCGCAAACCGGCACTGAGGCATGAAGGAAAACAATCTCCTCAGGCTGATCAATGCCTTCATACTATGCCACCTCACGCACACGATTTCTATGCACAACTGGCTCAGAGCGGAGCGAGACAAGCCCAAGGCTTTCATCCGCAAAGTAGACAAGAGGGCTCTCGGGCTACCCATCAGGACCAATACCGAGGATCTCCTGAAGCTGGGGGTACATAACACCGCCGAGGAGATTGCCGAAGCCAAAGAACGCGCGCAACTCACTCGCCTGACCATCACAGCGGCAGGTAAACGCATCCTTGAAGAGCTGGGTTACCAATCTGCGGGATTCCAGATGGTCACTACCCCAATCCCTAGGTGCATTCGAGACAAATTCGAAGTGGCCCCTGTGCCCCGAAACGTCCATCCCGTCCATAACGAGGGCGGACGCAAGGCCAGAGCAGCAGCCATCCTCAAACAGATCAAGCAACGAGACATTAGAGCAAGCTTCGTCGACGCCGCGGAGTACAGTGATGGGAAGACCTTTGCCATCGTTGTGGTCGACTCCAGCGGCAAGATTTCCAATAGCGCTTCCATTCGCACTTCAGACCCCGGAGTCGCCGAGTAAGCCGCCATCACCCTCGCCCTGCTAGACGGTCGTGGGTCTGAGATATATAGCGATTCCAAAACGGCAGGCTTTTCAGAAGGGTTGCATCGCCAAGCAAGCTGCTCGTCTTCTTAGCGGCTCGAGTCCATATGCTCTCACACATTATTCAATCCATTGGTTTCCCGCTCACGTAGCGTCGGTCGAGGGTGCTCCCCCGAACCTCAATGGGTCTGCTCATGAGGCTGCGCGTGACCTCACCGACCGCGCTTCCTCTATAAGGAGCGCCGACTCCCCTCCTCTCTACAGCCACAGGGACGCTCCAGCTACTCACAACGAGATCATTAAAATTTTCGACATGTCTAGAAGGGTATTTCCGCCCCCTCACCCCAAGTTGAACAGGGCGCAAGCCGTTTCACTTAGACGTCTACAGACCAGCACATATCCGTGTCTGTCCTATCTCCACGAGGCTTACCCCGACGTGTATCGCGACGACGCCTGCCCGTCCTGCGGGCAGACCTCCACTCTAGCGCACATGCTCTGGGAGTGCGGGTCGACATACCCCAAGTTCATCAAGGTGGAGTGGGACTCGCTTCTGCGTGGCCCCGCTCTAGAAAAGCAAATCCTGGCTGTCCGGCGTGCCCGCGACCGGCCGGTGGGCTAGACCTGCCGGTCCCGACGAGGGACTAGCCGGGTGCGCGACGAGTTCGCGCCCTCGCCGGACCTGCAATAAAGTTTCTTCGCTCACTCACACGCGCACGTGCGGGTGCCGTCGTCTCGCTCTCGGAAGTCGGCGCGCCGTCCGTCTCTCTCTCTCTCTCAACCCCACAGGGCTTAGCAGCTGCGTGCGCCCGGCGGCCTTCGTGGCAGCTGTTGCATTCTCGTTCTCTCGTGGCGCAGGATGTCGGTGGCATGTGGAGTTGGAATCGCAGGCTGCTGCTGCTTGCTGGCTCGGGGAGCACGTACCGCTATGGTACACTACTCGCAGCGCAAAACTCGAAGGACCCCTCAGCGACGTTCAATTGGACATTAATGCTTTCGCATTCAGAACTCATAAGTGCTCAGATGACCGGACCTTTTTTTTTTTTTATACATGAACTGTTTGTATTCACTTGCATGTGGCTGTGCGAATGTTTCTATTTTGACAGAACAAGCTTGACAGCGTGCAGCCGGCAACTTGCTTAGGCTACAGTTGCTAAGGGCACGACTGCGGACACCGTTGCGTCTATGCTCGTTGAAGTGCATAAATCGTACGAAATACACGAGTCAATGATTTGAAGTGCGATGTCATTGAAAGCAGTCTTTAGAAGAAGCTTTCTACCATAACTGTTTCGCGTTATGCATCAACTTTGGCACCGCGCTGGTATTAAACGCACGCGACCGCACTTTTCCTTGTGACGCGGCATCACGTTGGTAATGCAGCAGCATATATCGTATACGTGCTGTAACGCGCCACTTTCCAGGGCTCGGATTGTCTGACGCCGGCATCGCTAAAGGAACACGCATTGCGAATTGACCTAAAGCTTTCTTTAAAATGGCACAGTCCGATCAGGTATAGTGGGGTTACTTTCCTCGGCTTACCGCGCGCATACACACAAGCATAAATAAAAGTGAGACGGCCTAAATGCGACCCACAACAACCCCCCACCCTCCCCCACATCCAAGCGACACGTGCTGTTTTGCTCATGCTGGCTGTAGCAAATGGCACCGTGCAGCGAAATGGCCACGCGACTGGGAGCGTGCCAAACGCAGGGTCTATATAAGGTATGTGTTGGTGGGGAAAAAGAGCAACCGCGTGTCTCCGAGGTGAAGCACCTTTGAGCGCACGCTTTTTAGGATTCTCCGCGAGCCTTTAGCGAATGGAAAGGGTTTGACGCAACGTGGAGTGGAATAGGCATTGCTGTGCGAACCACGTGACAAGGCTCAGTTGTTTTTAGCGAAACCCTATAGCGCCAATTCAGACACGGCGCGCGTCTTTCCGCGTCGCTATGCGACCGTTGCAACAAAGCGTAATGCATTGCGTAGACAATCATCGAAGCTCCTTCGAAGAGGCAATTTTTTCCTTCTTTTATTGAAGGGATACGGATACAAAATTGTGTGTATACATACGTGCACGATATGCGTCTTAAATGCCTGTGACGATGTTGACCGTGTGTTATTACCTAACCTCTTAATGCGCCTCACAACGCTATATACTAGCTATTAGGCAACCACGGCGGGTATATGATGATGGGCTGCAAAGCACGAGGTCGCGGGATCGAATCCCGGCCACGGCCGCCGCATTTCGATGGGGACGAAATGCGAAAATATCCGTGTACTTAGATTTAGTACTTAGATTTAGGTGCAAGTTGAAGCCTCACAACGCTATATACTAGCCATTAGGCAACCACGGCGGGTATATGATGATGGGCTGCAAAGCACGAGGTCGCGGGATCGAATCCCGGCCACGGCCGCCGCATTTCGATGGGGACGAAATGCGAAAATACCCGTGTACTTAGATTTAGTACTTAGATTTAGGTGCAAGTTGAAGAATGGCAGGTGGTCCAAATTATTCCGAAGTCCCCCACTACGATGTGAATCGTAATCATATCGTGGTTTTGGCAGGTAAAACCCCATAATTAAATTTTTAACGTAGACTGTTCAAGACTATCAACGACACAAACTTTTCATGCATTAATATCCCTTATAACTCCTTTTTTTTTTTACTGTAACAGAGTGAATGGCTTGCGGGATATTTTAAGTATGCCGACATCCGCAGGTGTATATATATATAGACCACCCGAACTTCTGAAGCCCATGTCAATGCGGGGGGTGGGGGGGGGGGAGGGGGGCGCGTGACGCCATGCGCTAATACCAGTCGGTGCAGCCGTGCACTGTCTGCACCAAAAGCTCCGACATGACTACGTCTGAGGTCAGGACTGTCGTCACTCCGCGTGTTTGGGACGGTCACACTTGCATTGTTCCAAAGCCTCAGTGATTGAGAGTACCAGTGCTCTTAAATTTCATGCGCTTGAAAGGCCTGTTTAAGAAGCCCTGCCAAGGGGCGCGCCAGACGACAGATCTTGTGATCTGTCGTAGGAGGCAGCTGTAGGAGGCAGCGCGCGCGAGTACGCCAGATCCATGACCCGGCGAGCGAACCAGCCGCGTCGTCGGCGTACATCGAGCGTCTGCTCTCGAGCCGCGAAGGCCGGCCGTGCAGCGCATCTCACCTGGACGCACAGGTCAGGTCCGAGCCGCTGGTGCAACGGCTGGCCTCCATGGTCGGCTCCGGCGGCACGTACGCCTCGCTCTCTTCCTACTGCTCTTCTTTTTCTTCCCCTAACTGCACACTGTTGCTAGTGTTATTGGCATTACGGCTTACGAGAAATGCTTACAATGGGGAATTGGCCGAAGAGCATATATACAGGTTGCCTCGAGCGGCCAGTCGCGCGGCAATTTTGCGTGCATTTGTGGGCTTCTTTCGCGCTAGGAAAAACTCTTCTATGTAGCACCTATTGAGCAACAGAAAGCTGCATCGGGATTTTTTCATGACGCTCTACAATTTTCTCATTGACACTTATTATCTAATTATAATATTTGAGAAGTTGATTAATTAAGACTAATTATCTAATTAGGCTGAATGAAAAAATAATTGTTTGAGTATCTCCAAGCGCCGGCAAACAAATTACCTTTCTATTTTTAATCTCTGGCTAAAGTTAGCTGGGACACTCTGTATATGGGGACAGAAAAAAGTCGCAACTGGGTCAGGGGTTTCCCCAGAAATTGAAATCAGGGAGGTAAGGGGGGGGGTCTAAATTTTCAGGGAGAGGGGGTAGTCATTTTTGTAGGATAGAGAATAAGCGGTAGTCATTCATTCACTTCACTCTCTCTCTTTTTTTTTTCACTGATGTGTTGTATAGCACTAGTAACGTTTATGGCTCCAAAACTCATGACAAAGAAATTTCGAACAATTCCTTCACTTTACACAAGAACTAAAGACGTATTTATGAACAGACAAGACTAAACAACAGTTGGATTACATAAAATGTGTCCTCTGCATAAATACCAAGAAGCCGAGTCCATGCTTATTTATTTATTTACTTACATACCTACAGCGCCCAATGTTGGGCATTAGAGTAGGGGGAAGGAGTATACAAATGATGGAAATACAGATGATTGATGTTACAAAAGGATAGATCTAATACACAATACAACAAAATATTGATATTGAAAACACAGTACTTAACACAACATTACACTAGAGGTTATTATGAAATACAATATAAATACACTTTAGTACATAATACGACGCAATGATATTATTAATAATAACTATAATTAGAATAATGTAATGAAAAAAAAGAACAGCGAGTAAGGCAAAAAGCCGCGGACAGGAAAGGTTAATCTCCTATTCTGTCCGAAGCGAAACACATTTTAGAACTAAAGATATAAATGTTTCCACAACAAAGTTACGAACACAGATGGCGTTGCTGTAACAATTTCGAGCGGCAGTTTATTCCAATCATGCACAGTTTTTGAAAAGAAGGAATGCTTATACAGGTTGATACGGCATTTGTACTGTTGCACCTTTAGCGAATGATCTGTTCTAGGCGATATGTAGCTTGGGTTCTTTATGTATGTGTCCCTGCACAAACCAGTCTTGCCTGTGTAAATATTGAAGAAAAGTTTAAGCCGCAAATATTTCCGTCGGTTCTCGAGAAGTGGCCATCCCAAGTTAACACGTATTTGTGATGAGCTCTGAGTGAAATCATAGTTGGCAGTAACGAACCGGGCGGCGCGTTTTTGTATTCGTTCCAGTTGGTTAATGGCTGCGTTTGTCTCTGGGTCCCAGGCAGAGCTGCCGTACTCTAACATCGGACGAACGTTTGTTAAATAAAGCGTTTCCTTTACCTTATGGCGGGCTCTCCAGAAATTACGTTTTAGAAAATGTAACATACGACTAGCCTTTAACGCCACGCTCTCTATATGGTCATTCCAAGAAAGATTATATTTAAAGACAACGCCTAAGTACTTGTAACTATTTACCTCGATCAATGGTTCACTGTTTAGAAAGTAATTTTTAACAAGTGGTACCCTCTTGTTAGTGAAGCGAATGACATTGCACTTGGCAGAGTTTAATTTCATGCTCCAGCTGTCGCACCACGTGGACACTGTTAGAAGGTCATTTTGTAAGATACTTGAATCGGCAGGGGACGTAATGGTGCGATATATGCAACAATCATCAGCATACAGGCGTATGTGACTGGAAAGATGCGTTCCTATGTCATTTATAAATATTAGAAATAACAGTGGGCCCAAGACGGACCCCTGTGGAACGCCCGATAAGACTTCAGTCTCTGATGAGGTCAGTCCTTCAAGGACAACACGCTGCTTTCTACCAGTAAGATACGCCTCAAGCCATTTCATCAGTGATGCTGGAATTTTGATGGCAGACAATTTTGTGAGTAGAAGGTTATGTGCAACAGAATCAAAAGCTTTCTGAAAATCCAGAAATACGCAGTCGACCTGGTGTCCGTTATTTATTGATGATGCGATATCATGGGTGAACTCGATTAGCTGAGTGTCACATGAGGATCCCCGGCGAAACCCATGTTGCGTGGGGCAAAAGAATCCGTTGCTCTGTAAGTGACTCATTAAGTTGGTATAAATTATATGCTCTAGTAGCTTACATGAGACGCTAATTAGTGAAATAGGTCTGTAATTTTTTGTCTTTGTCTTGTCGCCGCCTTTGAACACAGGTACTACGTTACCACTTTTCCCATCCTTAGGCAGGGACCCCTCTTCGATAGATGCCTGAAAAAGAATTACTAAAAATGGGGCGACAGATGCAGCACAGTTCTTTAAGACATAGTTTGGAATGTGGTCAGGACCAGATGTGGAGCTAACTTTAACGTTCTTAAGCAGTGAAGCAACTCCCTGTTCTGTTATTTCGATGTTTTCCATTTGTTCGAAGTCGGTAGGAATTGGTAAGTCTTTCACAATAGCAGCAGTGCCGCAAAATATTGATTGGAAGTAGTGATTGAAGTGCTCAGTTTTGCTGGTTACGTCATCACCGTAATTTACGTCATCTATAGTATCAGGCACAGTTACTTTGTTGTTCCCTTTACTTTTGACATACTTCCAGAGATCTTTCAGATTAGATTTTATTTTATCACCTAATGTGCGCAGGTATGTAGCCTCAGCGTTCCTCATTTCTTTGTTGATAGTCTTGCATAGGTCTTTCATCTTAAGATACGTGTCGGAATCCGGGCATGTGCAATATTTGCGATATAATCGGTGCCTCCTGTTCATAATTGATCGAAGGTTGCGGTTCATCCATGGCTTATCAGATTGCCGTCGGGACGATACAATGCGTGATGGGACGTAAACTTGAACTAATGACAATAGCTTAGCTTTAAACAAACACCAGGCAGAATTAACGTCGATGTTTGAGGTGTGTCGACGAAATTCAGGTAGAAAGCCGTCAAGTTCCAGAGATAGCGATGAGTAATCTGCTTTATTATAAAAGAACACCTTCCGTGGCGGTGGGCTTTTTCGGCGCATAGCAGTACACGTTAGTTTTGCAGTAACGATTTCGTGGTCGCTTATACCGGGAATTACGGTGACGCTGGACACAAGATCTCGATCGTTACAGAGGAACAGATCAATTATGCTTTCATTAGCTGATCCTAACCTTGTTGAGCGCTCAACAAACTGGAACAGAGAGTTGGCTTTTATCAGCTCGCAAAATGCTGTGGAAATAAGAGACGAGGAATTGTTTTGCAGTTGAAAGTTTTCCCATTTAATATGGGGAAAGTTAAAGTCGCCACCAAGAATAATATATGTCGTGTTTAACGAGAGCATGATGTCATTAATTTGAAACAAAGGCTTCGGTGACCTGCAGTTTGGGGGCCTGTAGAACGATCCGATTGCTACAGAGTGGCCGTTTGCGAGCATCACCCTACACCAGACCGTTGCACAAAGGCAGCTTTCTGGGGGCGAAATGCGAAAACACCCGTGTGCTTAGATTTAGGTGCACGTTAAAGAACCCCAGGTGGACAAAATTTCCGGAGTCCTCCACTACGGCGTGCCTCATAATCAGAAAGTGGTTTTGGCACGTAAAACCCCAAATATTAAGGCAGCTTTCTATGTTGATGGGAGTGCTGCTGAGACTGCTGTGGATCAAAACAAAAACGCCACCACCGTGGCAGTTGCGGTCTTTTCTGTAAACAGTGTAGTCTGACGGAAATAGTTCGCTGTTGTAGACTGAACTATCTAGCCATGACTCTGTGCCATTGACTACATGTGGTTTTGTCGATTCCAAAAGAGATTCAAACTCATTTTTTTTTGTTTTTTAGACTTCGACAATTCACGACAATGAAATTCAGGTTGTGAGCCGTCTTCCGAGATGTAGCGAACTGTGATGGCTATCCGTCTAACTCGATTACGTTATCGGAATCAGCATTGTACTTGTATGTCTTTTTACCTATGTTGAGCTTATTGAAGATAAGCTTGAAATCACTGCCACGTGATTTAGCAAACTGAAGCAACTTCTTGCGCTCAAAACAAACCTTCTTAGAGTAGTCTTCACTAATGCCAAATCCTGTTCCCTTTAGTCTTGAGGCGGCCTCAAGGACGCGTTGTCTTTCTTTAAATATGCTTAATAAATGTACACACAGGCAGACGGTGTATGTCGGAGCTTTGATATCCGCCACGACAATTTGCACGACAATGACACATATACATTATTTACGGCTGCTGCACAGAACAATTGGTTGAATATGTACAAGCGCACACACTTTGCACACTCCGAGACCGTTCATTCAATAACTAATTAAACTAGTAAAAGAAATATAAACCAAGACACCTGTGTACTTCCTGCTAATAAAAAAAAAACGAAAACACCACAAATATATGTGCACATTCTCAACCATATTCTGAACAGTGACATCGGTCTGGGCTTCCCACCACTTTCTCGATAAAAATCGAAAAAAAAGAAAACCCCGTCGGTCATTGTCAGTGGCATATCGGGCGTCTGGCAGTTCCGGGACTTCAAAGGTGGTGCTGAGCAGCTCATTCACACGTGGTTAGGGAGAAGGCGTCTTCCTTCTGACAACAAGACACGGTTTAATTAGGGTCCGAAAAGAAGCGCTCGACAGTGTACGTGGTGATCGGTACAAGCAAAAGATGACCGGCGACATCTTGCAACTTGGGAAACATATAGCGACGATCGAAGTGGGGAACGTCGAGAAATGCTCCTTCAGTCGTCGTAAGATGTTCCACTCCGCATCGAAATTCCTGCCGTCTCGCTGCACGCTTCCCAAGCTTGCGCCCTGGCCCTTTGAAGCTCGGGCGGTCCTCGTATTCGCCGCACTTTATTTCGCCGTGGAAGTCGTGGTTCCTTGCCCCACAAGCCAACGGTGGACAATGTATCCTTTCGCGTACATGCCCTTCTTCCGACACTATTAAACAAAATTTGCCATCGAGCGTAAGAAATATCGTGACGAATTAAGGGGTGCGTACAAGCTGGTGTGTACACCCCCGTCAGGGAAATCACTGATACTGGCCACAGTAAGTCGGTGGTCGGAAGAAAAGAAAAAATAGGGCGCTTCTATTGAAAGCTAAAGAAGAAAAAAAAGACGTTTTAATAAGAAAACTTGTTTGTAGGAACCTTTTAGCCCACTCTTTTTCCGAGCTCTGGTACTTTTCCTGATGCCAGTGTATTGCTCACGTACACGTTTTTTTTTCCTCCATTCTTTTTATTCCATTTGTTTATTTTCTTTTACAAGCCGCGTGCATTTCGCCCATATTTTGTAGCTTTGACCGGCTTTGTAGCAACAAGAAGGAATGAAGTTCTGGGAAGTCGGATAGGCCGCTCTTGTATGTCGCGCCATCCAAGAGTCAAAGCTTATCTGAGAAGCCTGAGTTCGTAAGCTAGGCATATACGTGTAGGCTGACACAACTTTAACTGGCGCTTAAAGGCGTACGAGAGCGACAAACAAACAGGACAGGACGCTAGCCGCTGCGAAGTCGTGGTTGGGCCTCCGGTTTAATTCTGGCCACCTATGGTTCTTTATATTTCAGCTAAGCCTAAGTGCATCGTTTGTGCCTAAATCAACCAATCAAATCAAATCAATCAATATTTGCGTATCCCACCCACATATGAATACAGCCACCGTGGCGGGGACGCCATCCCATGACCTCTTGCACACGAGTAAATGTACCAACAGTATCTGATGCGAAGGCGACAAAACGGAAGAGAACGCTGCAAAACAAGAAATACGGAAACGGAAGAGAAAACTGAAGACCGCCTTCAGTCGCTGTACGATGACAGCGAATCGCAGTACGCGGCTTGGGTGTCAGTGGGCACTGCACTCCACCTCAGCAGAGATGTTTTGATCATAGAGATTATCACCCACAATCGCTGTGCGTCATCGGCTAGGAAGGCGAGTGAGTCCTCTGAGGATCGTGGAAGAATTGTCGAAGACAGGCTGTCGTCTGCCTCTTATTGCCCTTTCTGCGATTAGCGCCAGGAACCTCGCAGCTTTTTTTTTCTGTCTTTCTTTATTGCGATAGCAATGGACGCTCCGGGCGCATGTTTGCCGTCGCCGTGATGTTCCGCATAGAGTCCAAGCGCAATTACATTGTCGCCGTATGCTGTATGTGCGAGTGAAACTTGCGAGGGTCACACGATGATCGCGGCTCAAACTCGCGCGCGCGAGGAAGGGAAGCGCGGAGGAAGCGCGCCGTCTTCCGTCGCGCGCGAGGCAACGGGTGGGGGGGGGGGGGGGGAGTACTCCGGCGGCTGCTGCATACGGCGAGGCCGCGGGGACGCGCGCCACATCTTTCAAGCGATCTGCGATGTGGACAAGCGAGTGCGATGTGCACTGTTTTCGCGGCTTAGTTGGCCTCGATGCGAGACGCAGCACGAAGGTCAGTTCGCTCGCTGCTGATGCCGCGCTTCCTCACTCCAGCGTTTTGACAGCTAGTTTCCGTGGTCATCGAGTGAGATGTGTTCGTTTTTACCTGTGTGCGCGTGACACAGTGCTCGTTAATTTAGTTAGTAAGCGAATGTTTACAAGTTTATACGGCCGATAAAACTACTATTCTTACTTTGTATAGCTGTCTGCTAACTTGGCAATCGATGCTTCGACTTTGGGCGAAACTGTGACTTTTTTAAGCAAAATTTTCTTTAACTACTCAGCCAGAGAAGGCTCAGTCTAAGAACCGGATCAATCCATTGAACTGACCCTTGCCTTTGATGCGTCTATGCATTAAAATGGTCTTGTCTTAACACTAACAGGATTTGACAGGTGATCACACCATCACGTAATAGTTTTACAGTATTCCAAGATGCTGCGCTGGCGTACTAACGAGTAGAAAGACGCACTACTCTGCTTTCGTACTACTCAGTCCAGCGTTGTAAACACCTGCTATGTCTTACTACAGAAAGAAAGGGTCAGTTATAGCCGAGTATCTCTATTTACAGACCTGCGCATCTAAGTGAACCGTGCGAAAGGACGCCGCGTCGGCGAAATGTTGTGCAATGAACGATAGACAGTGGCCACCACCGTCCTTTACGACGGGTACAATCGCGTATGCCACTTAATTTTGCCGCTACTGTCTACAGAGAAGCACGCCTAACCTTGCGTTGCGAAAGAAAAATCGAAAGAGTTGGTGGAGTTTTAAGGGTTTAAGTCATAAAACTACGCTGAGACGGCATAAATGCGCAGGCAGCAGGAGCCGCTCTATAGTTACTGTACAGCAGCAAGCGTCGTCCTCGCACGTGAGGAAGCATTGTGTAACGCGGTTTTAGCGCAGTGACCTCCCGCATGCCTCATATACCCTTCTGGGTGAACTTGCTTCGTCATTGGTGCTTTGCCATGGTGTAAATAATCGTCATCACTACCAGCGACTGCTGCAGAAGCTGCGGTAAGCAACAGTGCTGTTTCTTTTTGCTTATATTGCGAGAGAGAAACACAGCTTTCAGAAAAAGCGACTCTGGCACCAAGCCACGGATAAATTCCCCGCGGGGCACACGTGCCGTCCTAAGGAAAAAGAGTACGAAAATTTGGGCAGCGCCCGCTTTTGACCAGTCTGTCTTGCACCACCGCAGAGATGAACGGAGGGGGGAGGACGTTTGTTGTTGGCCTGACGGCCTAAACAACAGGTCACGCTTCGTTTTATTCTGTTCTATTCGTCTAAAAAAGGAAGCCAATTTAAGCTCATACTAGCATTTAGCTAGAACGCCATAGTGTAATGCATGTAAAAAATGTGAATACTTAAAAATCGAAAAACAAAAAACGGGATCAAGAAATTGCCCGTCTCCGCAATTCCTTGCAGACGAAATAAAGCGATAACATTTACGCATTCGAGCAACGCATAGCGCACGTAAACCATATTGCTCTGATATCGTTGATCTGGAATAAATCCCTAAATACTGACGCGTAATATTTCCTCTGCATTTTCACCGTGCACACCGTGCTTATGTTGCAGTTTAGCAAGATAATACCGCAGATGGTCTCTGTCTCTCTGTCTCTCGCTCTAGCTTTTGTTCATATTGGCCACTGTGCGTCCAGAACCATTTCTTTTTTCGAGCTCGTTGCTCGCGAACCCTCCGGCTTCCTCTAAACACAGGAGGTATAGGTGCGCAACGCGGCAAACTAAGTGATGTGCGCTATAGCATCACCATCGCCGACTATAGCACGCATTCGCTCTAAACCCAACTCCTTTGAGCTCTCATTGCTGTTATTGCCCATGCTGGTCAGTGCAACCGACCATTTGCCGTGTAAAAGGGAGGTGTAGCGTGCGGTCTGAGCTGTGCGCAATGCTGTTTAATTTTCTTCTTTTGGTCGTCGGCGCACATGGCCTGATTTGCTAAGTAGCTCAGCGCACAACAGCTCTCGCTGTTACTAAATATGGACAATAGAAAAAAAAAAGATTCCTCGCAAGCTCGGACGCACTTTGTTGGCTGTTGCTCGTATCTTGATTCCTTGTTGCCACACCAGACTCTACAGGTGCGTAGTTCGTATACAATGTGTGGGGCCGGCCGGGCACGTCGCTGCTTTTATGGCCAAGGCAAAAGGAGTGGGAGAGAGGTGTGGGTTGTCGAGTAGTCGACCGTAGCGCACACAAACGCAGGGCTGCGTGAAGGGAAAACAAGCAGACAGAAACGAGGTCCAACGAACCGGCGAGGGGATAGAAATTGGACGTGTCCCGTTGCGCAGCGAGGAGCGCTGTGCCGGTCAGCGTCCGTTTGATGGGCCATAATGTTCATACAGTACCGCAGCTGCAGCTCCGCGGGCGGCCTTCCACTGCCACCGCTGATCCCGCGGTTTAGGCCGCCCCGGGATTGCATCAGGCGAATATACGACCAGCCGTTCCCACCGGTTGGAAAGACAAAAGGCAAAACGGATTACGCGCGGCCGGAGAGTGCGCTCTAAGCTCTTTCGTATCGCCATCAGTGGAGGATGGCGCGTGCCGTGGACACCGACGCTGGCATCACGAACGAGCCCCGCCGAGGACTGCACAAATGAAATTTTGATTGTATGTATACCTCCGCTGTCCTGTGCAGATATGAATATAAGCCAGTGCCATATCACAGGCTCTTTTATTTGCTGGCGTGTTCAAGATGCGGCTGACCAAGAGAGTTCATGGACCTCGTTATATGGCTTTCGCTAACCAGAATGGAGTGAAGCGTTAACTGGACTTTGACTTGATCTTTAAATTGTCTTTTTCTTCTTCTTCTTAATTTCGGAAAATGACAAACTTGAATCCGCGACCTTCTTTTGTGTTTCACTTTCGACTTTCGTCTTTACTTCGTGGAGGAAAAAAAGAAAGAAAGAAAGAAAGAAAAAGAAGAACATCTTCTACCAAGTGAAAATTTGGTGGCCTACGTCACAAAATATAGCTGCAGATGTGTGTAAGGCGAAAACCTTTTTTATTTTTTTAGAACTTGGATTTTGGTCCGCTGAGTCAGGAATCGCGTATTTTCAACGTCACCTACAAAGCGGTAAGGCGGCGTCAAGCACGCTCGTGTACTGCAAAGAGAATGCGATTGGAAAGATTCTATTTCAACTCATAAAAACACGTTCCTTATCGGAAGGAACAAAAGACGGGATGTTGACACACGTGTTCTTTAGCGTGTCTCTTTCAAGCGTTCCCGCTTCTAAATATATCTTTGGTTCCTCTCCCAAGCTTGCGGACTACTTGAGCACCGAATTAGAAAGCATAGAAGCAAAAAGTCCTGTAAGACTGAAACGCACAGGTGTCAGCAATCGGTCTTTTGTTCCCTGCGACAAAGAACCTTGTTTTCTGACTAGAAATATAGATAGCATAGTTTTCGTGGAAACGGTTATCGACGCCAATCACGGGTTGCCTCAGCTCGCTTTTTCCTTTCGTCGCGCTTTTCTCTTTTCGGTTGTTTGGCGATTCACTAAAACTAAAATTGCTTACGTATGCAGGGCCGTCGCGAAAGAGTAAACCAGTCAGTTACGGGCTCTTCGCGTCAATTGTCTACTGTCTCCGCCGTCTCTAATGCGGTGTAGTCTTAATTAGTCGTCCCTAACCAACTAGCCTCGTGCTGAGTATATCACACTACTTGTCTCTGTAATACGTCTCCGTTCTTGTACGGCCAGTGTCTGTCAGTTGAAACTTTAGACTGTTAATTGCCTCGCTAATTTAGCCGATGTCTCTGGCAGGCCCAATAACGTTCACACGTTGTAACGGTGCTTTTCGTTTGCACTCACTGAAATACGCGGTTTTCCGGCAGAATTAAGTGCACAGTTGAAGTATTGTTCGGTGCTTTAATCATCTTGGAAATTTCTGTAGCTGGTGTTGCGTATGAAAAATTCCTCCTGGGCTATACGAAGGACAAAGAAGAGACCGACACTCTTTTTTGTCCTTCGTATAACAGCGTAGCGCAGCAAGCAGAAAGATGCCATACCAACTATAGCCCCAGTCGAAGCTTTATTGATGGAAAATTCACAGTCTCAATGATGTGCAACAGTTACGCTGGATAATTGACGAATGTGCCACCGCTTTGCATCCCAAATTTTGCGTGCCAGTTCTTGGCAAAACCACTGAGTAACCGATGCACGAAATAAGCTAACATTTCAACATTTGCGAGACTTAAATGCACCGCGTGCAACCAACCTGAGTCGTTGTCACCCGATATCTTCAAAGATCGAAGCCTTCCCAATTTCCACTCACTGCTTTCTCAAGCTATTGTGCTTCTACGTTTATGGAATATTACTGCATTCAAAATTGGCTTTATGACGACAAGTCTGGCTACGAAATACTTTATGCTTTTAGGCTCGATTCTCGGCCACATATTCCAACGGGGGCTGAATGAGAAAGTGCTCGTGCTTATAGGGTGCGCGCGATAAAGAACCTGCGTGGTGTGAATTAATCGGGAGCTAACCACTGCGTCGTCTCCCAAGCCCGTGAGTTGCTACGGCAACTCAAGCCCTATAATTTATTTTTTTACGTAACCACATAGATACTTCGCAAACACTCTTGTTCAAAGTTGAACATTTCACCGCTGGATAAGCGTTTTTCTTGCTATGCATGCTGCCCCCTGTAGTGTCACAGCGCTTGCTCTTAGTTTCCAATATGCGGTGTTCTGATATCGATGCGTTAGATGTTTTTTTCTTTTCTTATTTGGTTAAGCGCACAATATTCTACAAATTACATCGTGGATCCCTCGATTTCATTTTATCGGCTCTTACACTGAACTTTCTTTTTTACTATCTTAAAAAAAATTAAATTATGAGGTTTTACGTGCCAAAACCACTTTCTGATTATGAGGCACGCCGTAGCGGAGGACTCCGGAAATCTCGACCACCTGGGGTTCTTGAACGTGCACCTAAATTTAAGCACACGGGTGTTTTCGCATTTCGCCCCCATCGAAATGTGGCCGCCGTGGCCGGGATTCGATCCCGCGTCCTCGTGCTCTCTTTTTTTTTTACTATTTTCATTATGCAGTTATATATGCGACTTCTCAGTGCCGAGTCACACAAGCAAGCAAGTTTCGACCGGTATTGAGGTGGCAGCGTATCTCTTCTTCTCATTAATTATTTATTTATGCGTATTTCAAAATGAGGAACAGTCTCCGCCTCGCTGCGCGCATTGCTGCGGAACACAAAGTCCTGCGCGTCGATGCCATCGCGCCAGCGTAACAAGCTAGTGGGCTAGTTTGGGTTCTGCGATGCGTATCGACAGCGCGGAAAAGAGACGATAAGAACGTAAGCGCTGGCTTCCAACGAAATTTGTATTTCTTGAAAGGCGCCAGCAATATATACACTTGCACCCACGTATCGATAATCAATGAAGCATTCGGGGAGCGTCAAGCACGATCACACGGTTTATTGGTGACTGAAACGGTGCGTGCAAGTGCATACACTCGTGTTTTGAAAAAAAAAAAATTAGTTGATGATTACGCTTTCATTTATTCCTTGTAATTGCTGTCAAGGATTCGGCAGTGCTTGAGTATACTACTACTCTTTTCGCTTACTTTCTGGCTTGCCCTTATTCGTGTGAGTACTCTTCCTTTGTCTAGATCCATTGCCTAAGTATTACTTATCGCCCTCGTAACGGATGCTGGGAGCTAGTCAAGCTGCTTCGGTGCACCCTTTTCTCCCATCGTCCCTCGCAGGTACTGCTCGAAAAATAGCCAAAAATCCCACTCTCTCCCGCCGCCGACGGGCCAGCAGCTGGACCGCCCACTGGGAGCGCGGCCGGCGGCGCACGTGTTCGGCGCTCCGCGCGCGCCGCGGCGGAGGCGTCGCGGAGCAGCGCAACAGCGTCCTCCTCTCGCTGCAATAACGGGGTCACTGAGCCGAGGGGTCGATCGATCGACACCGGGGCGACGGAGTCACGCGGTGGCCGGCCCCGCTGCGCTGACGAACGGAAACACAACGCGAGTACCTTTTGTCGACGCCACCTTCGCGCGAGCGAGGTTGCCCGGGGAATTAAAGAAACAAAAAATGAATAACTGCGCTTGACCCTGTGACGACGCGGGATGTCCGCCAATGAAGCAGGGGCACCAGATCGCCAGAACGCTCTCTCCCTGTCTACCTTCCGAGCTCCTTTCTTTCCGGCATACTTAATCAAGTTCGCTTCCACCCATTACCCGCCCCTTACCCATTCTCTTTATCATTCTTTGACCGCAGCGCAGGATAGTTCGGGTGCACGCAAAGCAGTGAGGCAGTTACGATTCCTGTGGAGAGCAACATACCTTTATCTTCTCAAAGTCTACTAGACAATGATCACCCCCCCCCCCCAAAAAAAAAGAGAAAAAAAGAAAGAAAAAGGAAGCGACCTCGCAAGCCTGTTCATATGCAGTGGTCTTCCGTTAATTCGACCTCGACGGAGACCGCTGATAGGTTTTGTAAGCCCACAATCGGACTTGAATAAGGGTTTACCATGCGTGAAATATACTTTATGGTGCTTGGGGCAGTTAAACGCGGTCAGGTAGCGGGATGGCCAGCTAGCAGTCGGTTGTTATCGGTTTTCCGCTTCACCGTCTATCTCTCGCCCAGCTTGCGCATACGTCCCCTCCCCCCCCCCCCTCCCACTCGGCGTATTAACTTTTTTTTTTTGTACGAATCTAATAATAAATGACGGTTCGACCGAGTGGTCGAACATTTATTATGGTCGCCGTCCGCGTGTTCTAGCCCGTCTAGCTTGATGAAACAGAACGCACTTCGCCACGAATGACGCCGACAATACAAAGCTGATGTAATGGCAAGAAGTACTCAGTGTCAAGCAACAGCACGAGTGATCCGAGTTCTCAGATACCCCGCTAACTTAGATTTTTGTAAATACAATGTGATACTGGCAGAGATGTTCCGCTTATTTTTCATCCCGAATTGACCGTGTCTTCTACGTCAATATAGTAAGAAACGGGCGGCACATAAGCCTTGAAGGATGCCACAATGAAAGAACCCGGTCATCGACCATTGCAGTAGTGTGGGTGTTATCACATTTTGTTCCAATGAAGGTGTGCCACTCGCAGTTAAATTATTTTTAAAAAAGAAGGCCCGGTCCCATTGGTTATTAGCCGTACGGTGTGTGCGAATATTTACACTTCAGTTTTTTTTAAATTATTTGAAATGAAAAAAAAAGAATAGTTTTTTTCGTCTGCTTAACGAACAGCTGTAAGACTGCTTGTTGCGTCTTAACGTATGTTTACGTTTTCCTTCAGCTATGCGATGAGCATTTCTGAGTTTGTGCTTGGTATAATTAGGTGTACTTGAACCTTGTTGATAGTTTTTTCGACTTACCTGCAGTGAATTCTTACACTGCAGTCGAAGACGTTTTAAAGATCTAGAGCTATCAAGCAAGACGCCAAACGAGCGCACCAGCGGAAGACAGATTCTTACAAAGCAAAGGACATCATCATGAAAGTTAAAAAGAAAAGGAAAACTAAACAGGCGTCTCCGCAAAAACTTCTTTGATGCCGCTGTTTCACTTTCCTCTGTCAGATAATCCTTGTATTTTTCCAACCGATATTCAGCATTTTTGATTACAGTATACCGTTTGGCGCTTGTCATTCCTGATCAGCCGCAAAGCGGTTTCCGCAGGCTAGTGGGGCTTCTGGTAGATAACGCCGCTAGCTAAGATTGCCGTCTATGCCTGGGCTGAAAGGGTCGTTCCTCGTGAGGGGCCATCCTAGGACTCGGGCCTGCCAGATCATAACTGATCAGAATCTCAATAAAGTTATTACCACCACCACCATGTTTTACATTAAGGGTGCTTCTTGGCATGCATTTTTCTCTTTCTTTTCTTTTTCGTCAATGGTCACCTCCTTATTTTTCTTCTAGCCCTACTGTTTCCATACTAATTACCTGTTTTCTTTTTATTTTTACTCTCTTTTCTGTTTTGTAATCATAGCGTGAATATTTTGTCTTCTGATTCTAGTGGCCATCTCCCTGTACGTAAGTACCATTTCGACAGTGGCACAACAACAGCGTATCCTGGTGCCTGAATTTAAAAAAGAAGAAAAAAAAACAGTTAATACGCATAAAAACATCGGTGTTCGAGGGGACAAAATTTACCGATTGGTCCGATAACACTTTCAAAAGAGGCGCTGGCAGCAGTCACAAACACGTGCGAACTATTGCCCGCGATTAGGTTTCTTATCGACGCTTTGGAACTGTTCGACGGCGGAACTTTGATTAGGAATGCAAGGCGCCCGGTCTTGCTTTCGCGACAGAGAAAACGCCGGCTGGCGGGACGGGAAGGGGAGTCCCGCTCAAAATGGCCGCCGCAAGGCATTCTCGCGAATGCAGCGCCGCCTCGTTGAGCAGCTGGCCGTCGGCGGTGGCGGCGGCGGCGGGGCGGCCGGGCGGCGGCGCAGTGGCCGAGGCCAGCTGCGGCGAGGCAGCTTCAGGCGGCGCGCGAGCTGCTCTGGCGTTTCCTCCGGGGCCCGCAGGCAGCCGGCGGCGGCGCTGACGAGGACGACGAAGCCGAGGACGGCAGGCGCAGCTCGTTCCAGGCCATGGCGGCCACCGTGGAGCCGTGCCGCCGCCGGTGCGGGCCCGGTCCCGCCCGGCGGCGTCGTCGACGGCAGCGCCTCGTCCGGGAAGGTCGCCCAGAGGTCGGTGCGATGGCGTCGTCCGCGCGCTATATTTAGTCGTCAGTCTCTTCGCGTGGGAGACTATGACCCCGAGCGAATGGCAGTCCTCGTGCGCGATTGGGCTCGCTAGCTGCCGGCTCCGCGCCGAGTATCTGGCTAGGCAGCTTTACTGCAAGCCTTTCACTTCCATGGATGACCAGCCCGCCGCGGTGGTGCGCTGTCCGCCGTGCCGTCAACAGTCGCAGTCGTCCACTTCTGTCAACGGCTCGACGGGATCCTGGCCGCCGAGCACCGCGGCGCCGCAAGACGCGTCCAACTTCCTGGTACGTACGGGCCGCGCTCTGTACGACCGCCTTTTTTCGCTGCTCCAAGATCAAGCCACCGACTGCGTCGTTCAGTACTGCGAGCAGGGCTCCAACGCTGATGACCCGTCGCCATCGTCTTCCGTCGATGAAGCTACGGATGCACAGGCGTCTGAGAAAACAGTTCCGCCAGCTGCCGACTCGTGCGGGCAAGAAGATCTTGTTGTCGTGGAGGAACCCCGAAGCGTGACTCCGCCTGAGCGCCTCCCTCAAAGTGCCGCCGTAGCTCCCGACGCGGTGCTCTGCGTCGCTCGCGAGCTGGAGGTCAAGAGCGCCGGAAATGTCAAGGGCGATGCAGAGGAGGAGCCGCGCCGCTACCCAGCCGAGCGAGACGTGGTGCGCGCCGCGCTCGCACATCGCCCCCTGGACGACGGCTTTCGCTTCCCCATCGTGCAAGAGCTGGTGCGGCCTGGCGTGCTTGTGCACAACGAGAGCGACTCCTCGTGCGACCTCTCGGACGACGCCTTCCACGACGCCGCTGACGGGCTCGCCGAGGAATTTCGCGACGGCAGCGGTTCCTCGGAGAACAGCAACGAGGAAAAGGCACTCGCGGCGCAGAACGCGTCTGGCAGGACTGCTGCTCCAGCCAACCCTACTACCACAGACGCTACAACCACCGATACAGCTACCGTCACGGCCACAATCGCTTCTCCAGATGCTGTTTCCTCGCCTCCCGCCATTTCGTCAGTGGCCGTTTCACCCGACGTGGGCTCCTTGTCGGTGAGCGGCAGTTCCACACCGGGGGCGTCTCCAAGCCGGCCTCGGTCGTCGCGCTTCGCGAAGCACCGATTCACCGAGGCTCCCCCGCGTAAGGTGACGCCCAAGGCGCCCCAAGTGCCGGAGCATCCGTCCGACGAGTCCTCGTCGTCTGATACCATCTCACCCGTCGCAGACACCCAGATGCTGCCGGCCACTCCACCTAAACGAGACTCGGCGGACAGCGACGATGACGAGGCTGGCCGCGCCGTCCTGGTGCGCAGCACGTCGCTCAAGAGCGGCAAGAGTCCACCGGGTACGCCGTTCAAGAAGAAGATCGTGCGCTTCGCCGACGCGCTAGGTCTCGACCTGGCTGCCGTGCGGACCATCGTGTCCGAGGAGCTGCCCTTGGTACCGGCTTCCGCCTTCACGCACCTCCAGCTGGGGCCGCTGGTGCGGTCGCCACCGCCGTGCACGCTAGAGCTAAAGGCACTGTTTCCGCAGCCCGGCGCCAGCCCAACGTTCATGACCCGGCTGACGAGCCAACGCGTCTGCCTCGAGTCAGTCGTGTCGTCGGGCTGCGCGCTGCACGCCGTCATCCGGGTGCTGAACGTGGCTTTCGAGAAGCTGGTGGTGCTGCGTTACTCGCTGGACAACTGGCGGTCCTTCTGCGACCTGCGTGCCGTCTACCTCCCGGGATCGTCAGACGGCATCTCGGACCGCTTCGGCGTCGACGTCTACCTCACGCCCCAAGGCGACGCGCAGCTGCAGATGTGCGTGCGCTACGTGGTCGGAGACCAGGAGTACTGGGACAACAACGAAGGCGCCAACTACTGCTTCGAGTTCCGGGACTCCCCTAAAGACGAGCCCGAGGTGACGCCCCTGATGAACTACCTCTGACCCGAGCGGAGGCCCTCCGGAGGACCCTAGTATTTATTCGTGCGCGCGCGTAGCTGTACAGGAACGAGTGTGTGTGGCCGGGGCTGAGTTCGTTCGCGCTGTGCGTCTCTACCGCGAAGCCACCATAGGTTAGCAATAATAAATGGACGTGTCAGACGAGCGCAGGATCGGCTCGCGACTGGATGTGCGAGGACTGTGGCCGACGTGTCCGCGCAGGTGCCACGCGGGAGAGCGCGGCCACCCCCGCGCCTTCCTATTTATTCATTCGGTGCGCACACGCTGCAGTGGTGTATAAGCAGCAGCGAGCCCTTCAGAGTTTTTCAGCACGGAAGGAATATTTTCGGAAATTTGGGTCGACAAATGCCTTAAAAATTATTCCACCGAATTTCGAACAGTCTGTTGTGGGTGTTAACGTTAGAGAAATGAGGGGAAAAAAACAAACAATAAATGCTTCCGGAAAGCAGAACAGACGCACGTGCAGAGTACTAGTATGTTGCAGATTGATGGTGCGCGATCTTGATTCACTTGCCTCGCGCGGTTGTTTACTCCTGCCGCGTCAGTTTTTCCAGTGTATGGGACGAAAGCAAGTTGTAAACGTACGATTCTTGAACCTTGCAGGTTTGTTTGCTATTGATAAGAACAGCTTGGCATGAAGAAATAAGCGCTAAACATAGGATGACAAGGAAAGGAACGCACATGTAAGCGCTTGCGTGCTTCCCGTTTGTCCTCGTCTGTTTAGCGCTTCAGTCACTTATTCGGTTACCTGTGCGAGTCGTTAGCACATTGCAGGTGAGTGCACCGTAGCGTCAGGGCCAGAACCACGCAGGCGAGTGCTTGCGTGTTTTTGGCTTCAGGACGTCTATATCGTTGGTACGTCTCGCCTAGTGTCAACGAGTGACACCTGTGTACGATCAGTGGATCGTGGTTTTTAATATTTATTAAACATAAAAAAAGTTACCAAGGAGGCGTGTCTACGCACAAGGCACCTCATTGTTAAGTCCAGGTTAGCCTTCCATGAGCAAAAATCGTTGCGTATATACGCTACCTATTCAAAGTATATTACGTATATCCCAATTCCTATACTTACAGCTCTGTTGGTGACGCTTGTCACTTACGACGCGCGGTGGCCATACTTAAAGTTAGTGTGCGTGGACAACTGTGCGATGCCTGGTCATTGTATTCAATCCTCAATGAATGCTCACTTATAACGCTAATGCAGAGAGGAATCCACGTAATGGCAGTCCTGTCGAGGCAATTTTAACATGCTGTGCCTGTTAATATTGGTTCGAGAGGCCATAGGCTACGATTTAATCGATATTGCAACGCCCGAATCTCAATAGCAGTCGCATTTTATCAGCGTTATCCAGACAGTGAACAAGGAACATGAACACGTCAGCTATGTTTGTTATTCGCCTGATGCGGTCATCCGTGATGCATACCCGCTACATGAAACACATACCCGCTAAGAAAACAAACAAAAACTTTCTAGACGATACAAGTGGTATGCTGTGGTATCGTCTAGAAAGTTTTTTTTTGTTTTTCTTTTCGGGACAAAAGACTGGATAACGAGCCACCTCATGAGCATTCTTTGAACTAAACGAACATGCCGTGACAATGCATTTTTATAGTCTATCTTTGGCGGCTTCCTTACCTGCAAATTTCTTATGACGGGCGCTCGCACACGCTGTACGTGTTTCAGTGCCGAACATGGTACCATGGTGCAGACCGAGCAAAAGCTCCACGGCATTGCGTCATATTTCCATTTCTTCCGACGGCGAAGGTGGGTGCCAAAGTGCTTCGCAGTTTGTTCTTCAAACATAAAGGCTGACAGCTTCGGGACCGATACGTCAGAACTTGCAGTGCTTGCGCCGCAGAAATTTGATCAAGAGTACGTTCTTGTTTAAAGTAGATCATTCTTTTAAGTACATTTCAATTCAGGCTACGTTATTCGTTTTCTTGCAACCTTTACGTTGAAATAGGTTTCCGCAAGTGAAGTTTAATTTCTGCATTCATTAAAGCTTATCCACCTTCGTCTTCGCCGTTCCCCCATACTGATGAGAGCCACAATGTTAACAGGATAACACCTACTACTACTCTAACGGCCACTTGCGCAGGGCATTTTAGCCCTGGGATAATTTACCTACGGTTAAAATTATTCGTGCCAGCGCCCAAGGGTTCCTTTCCCTCCCAATCGGTACGCACGTGTGTCGCGGTCGCGACGATAGAAGCAAGCGACGGGAACGAAACCCTTTCTGGCGTCTTCTCTCGGAGCACAAAGGCCGCGAAAGGAGCGCGGTGATCTTCGCGTGCGTGTTTGGAGTGGGCTTGAGAATGCTTGGAGAGCGAGATTTGTGCAGGCATTGTTATCGGCGAGGATAATTCCAAGGCTGTCGCAGAGGCCAGCAGTAAGGCTGCTCGAGTGTAAGCGGAAGCTCACTTTCTCTGCTTGTTGGCGGCGCGCAAAGCAGTGGCAGGTTCGATTCGGCAAGCGGCTAGCTTCCCTATAATAAGCGAGGGTTGACTTGGTGGCCCTCGAGACCACGACGCGCGTAAAGGACGAAGCAGTCGCGGAGGAGCAAAGACGGGCACGCACTCTACTCGCGACGCTGCAGTGGGCTCGCGCACAGCGCTGCTTTCGGGCTTTTGTCGTGCTGCACGACTTGGCTAAAGCTGCGGCGAGTGCACCGGTTCGAGGAGTAGCGCTCTGCCCGTGATTACAGCGAAGTGAGCGCGCACCCTACATGAGGAGTGTTTCGATCAGCTCCGTGCGGTGTTTGAATGTTTGTTTCGACAAATAGCGTAAGTTGGAAAAGGAAGGGGAGGAGGGGGGGGGGAGTGTTAATATGCTTCCGAGGAGAAAGCATATAGCGAATTTCCCAACGGTGGCAGGCATCGGTAGCGAATGCCAAGTGTCCTTCCGTTACACCACCCCCACCTATAGTTCATCGATCGATCGTAACGCTCAAATATTCGTGCCGGACAATCGCGACGCACCTTTAGGTCGATATACATTCATCGCTATATGTCGTCGCATGTGCCACATTTTAGACATGAAGGCGCGTATCCCCCTAACTCCCTCACCCCCCCCCCCCACCTTTATTTATTTATTATGCACTTCTCTGTAAAATGGTCACGGTAAATCGGTAGCTTTGTTTCCTGTGTATTTAAGTTCCAAGCCTTTAGCTACAATGAACCGTTGATAGCGTCAGTATGTTCGCAGATATCGTGCGTTGTCTACAAGCTTCTTGGAAATGCGTCCTGTCAGCAAGCCTAAGGGCGCCTCAAAAGCCCTTGTTATATTTTTCAACTACCACACCGTTCTTTAAACGGGCCCTCCCACATGTGGTCTGTTTGCTGGGGCAGATGCAGCAAAACCTGCCGGACGTTGCGTCATGTTTTCACTTCTGCCAGTGGCGAAAGTGCGAGTTGGTAGGTGGGTGTTTGGAAAAGGAGCGTGAAGTTCACGTAGTGCAAAGTAGACGAAAAACAAGGAGGGGGGGCAGTATGAGTATGACGAGAGCGCTACTGGGAAAATATACAATAAAACAAAGAATATTGTTACTCTACAACATGGAACAAGATGAAAATTGTGCCAGAAGCGTGGCACGCACGCACGCAGGCGTTTTTTCAGAATATGTGAAGTAAGGGTGTGCGAATAGTTATTTTTGAGACCTAATCGAATTCGAATCGAACACCGAATAATTTTCGAATAAAGAATATCTAGCTGTTACCACAATTAATATAAAACGATGCTCAGATCGCAGTAATCCTAACTTCGCAAGTTGCTGTCATTACATGGTACATTATGAAGCGTTGTTTATTAAAAATACAAATGAAGCATTAGGAGCAAACAAGTAAAGTTTCTTCACATGCACAGGGCTCTTCAGAGAAGGAGAATGATCTCTCTACAGCCTGAAAAGTATCGCTACCTAAGTGACGTAGCCTGCTCCACTACGCAAGTTTTCATGTTTTTGTGTAGCTATACTATGTCCGTGGACATAGTTGACATTAGGAGAAACAAATGGAGCTTGGCAGGCCATATAATGCGTAGGATAGATAACCGGTGGACCAATAGAGTCACCTAATGAGTGCTAAGGGAAGCGCAGTAGAGGATGGCAGACAACTAGGTGGGGTGATGAAATTAGGAAACTTGCAAGTGCAAGTTAGAATCAGCTATAGCGCAAGACGGGGGTATAATTGGAGATCGTGGAGAGAGGCCGTCATCCTGCAGTGAACATGATGATGATGATGATGCCCATGGAGGTGTAAATTTACCGTACTCTTGCTCCAATTTTATGTTTACTTCGGCGCAGTTGACATTTCGAAATATTCTAAAAGTATTCAAAAAATATTCGCATTTACGACTAGTGACTATTCGATTCGAAGAGCGAATTGAATAGGACACTATGCGATTCCATATTCGAAAATTTCGAATACTTGCACAGCCTTAATGAGAAGGGATCATTGGAATAAACAGAATTGCACAGAGGCTATTTTTACACCTCGCGATAACAGTTGATTACACATCCATTGCATCTTTTGGTTGCCTTAATTGACTGTGCAAATTAACGCAGATTGAATGCCACGGTTATGGCATTCTCTATTCGGGGGATTGCGAACATTCTAAACCTCAAGAGTGACGAGAGTTTCGAATATTCACGGGCACACCTGCTATAATATATGTACTCGTTTCGCTCGTGCAGTCATATAAGTGATGTTCAAAAGTCTGAGCGTTTCTTGAATAGTGTCCGACTGCTCATCAGTGGCAGTGACGTTGAAGTGGGGGTTGGGGAAAGCACCTCTCCCCCCTATCGCCAACAACTTCCAAGGCACTTGGCAGTTTGGTTTAATTTGGTTGCAATTCAATTTGGTTTAAATCGCACATCCATATTACTTTCGTGTTCATGCAACCGTCCCATTCTGCCCTCCTCCCCCCATTTCCAGGACGTATAAGATCGATAACGTGCAGACCAATTATGCACGCGAAAAAGAACGTGCGTGACGTTCTCTAAAAGTACATAAAGAACAATGTCTTATACGGGTCTGGTTACCGCAAAACTGGCTAGTATATATATATATATATATATATATATATATATATATATATATATATATATATATATATATATATATATATATATCCGGTAATGTGCACATGTTGTGATTGCAGCTTAAACACAAATTATGTGTGCCGCAGTCCCCGATACACCTGGGGAGCAAGATGGCTGTTCTCCATACAATCTGGTAGGGAAACTATTTTTCTACAGCGGAATAAATCATGCACAGCATTATAAGAATAGAACGTTATTTAAGGTCAGCCTTCCAGTACTGCATACAAAATGATCATATTTAAGTTTGATGAAATTTTTAAAAGTAGCCTGTTGCAGATACCATAATTCTAGTCCTTGAGCTGGATCATGCAGAGAGGCGGACATTACTTGCACGAGAAATCGATATAGATATTCAGCTAATTAACAAAAATGCATTAACTAACTTCCAAATTAATTACTTTACGGCCTATATTGCAATTTACGAATTGTAGCCGGTGAGCTTTTCAGGCATATCCTATTGGAGAGAGAAAGAGAGAGAAACTTTATTTGGTTCTTTAAGAATTTCCAGAATGACACCACATTGGAGGTATGCGCCATCAAACTTGCCATAAAAATGCACTTGTGTTCCACTTACTTTTTTAACAAAACGCTCCTTTATGCATTGAAGCACGAAAGTAACTTGATCGCACATGTATTTCGTTCCACACATTGGGAAATATCACGAAACTGGTGTCATCTTTGAAATTCATTTCAAGCGTATACGTCTTGCAAGCTCACCGGCTACAATTCGCAAACTGCAATATGTGCGGAAAGGTCATTAAATTAATTCGTATCTTTTGTTAAATAGTTGAATAGTTCTTTCGATTTCTCGTGCTAGTAACGTGCGCTGTTGGAATAATCCAGCTCAAGGACAAGAATAATGCCATCTGCCACAGACGATTTTTAAAAATGCCTTAAAACTTGAAAATGATCGCCCGGTAAATGCTGAACGAACGGGTGCCTTCAGTGACTTGCATTCCATATGTCTACAAGCCGGCTGTTCGCTCTTGATGGTTTTCTTTTTTCCGAGCCATGCGAGCGCGATGAACATGGTATATATACATGAACGACAGACACGAACAGACTCATACAGGAATAAGGACAGAGAAGATGAGCAGTCCTTGCCCTTGTCTGTCTTCATTTTTGTATGTGTGTCTGTTTGCATCTGTTTAAGTACGTAGTTCTGTTTCACCAACTATCTGAACAAGTAACACTAACAAGGGAGCATGGTTCGGTGCTGAAGGCGTTACGAACGTTGCGCATGGGCATTGTGGCATACATGCATCGGGCGCCCGCTTGAGCTTGCCATAAAACCGCGCTGACGCCACCACGACAGCCGCCGCGCTAGAGAAATGGTGGTCATGGCGCTCGTATATGCATAGGCGTGCGCAGGAATGCATACGTACTGAAAATTATACACAGCTCATTTGGGCAAAACAACTGTGGACACTAAACGTTCGGAGTGACAAAGAGCTGTCGTCGTTATGCACGTTTACTCCATGCTGTTGTACGCAGCCATCCATCTTTTTTTTTTCTTTATTGAACGCAGCCATCCATCTATGCCCGAAATTTCCAGCACGAGATTCGCTTTGATAACTTGCTCTCTCCTTCCGACAAAGTTGCGTACGTGTCAGGTTTTGACTGAAGTTCTGGAAGACTACAGGTACAGCGAACACTCTTCGGCAACTGCGAGCAACGCACAAGGATACGCAAAGGGAAGCATTCAACTAGGATTGATCCCAGCTGGGTGCCTGAAGTCGGCTGAAATGGAAGGCAAGATACAGAGCGCGAGAAAAAAAAAAAACAAGAGAGAGAAAAGCTGTGCGCTAGCAACTCTATAGGCACACGAGGGCGCACCGCGCGGTCGCAGGCACCGGCCGGGCTTGGTCCAGCGGCTTAAGATGGCGCAAGTAGTGCGAGTATCGCCGCAACACTGTCGCGGGCAGTTGATCTCGAGCTCCAGGCTGGCCGGATGCCACCTTGGCCGCCGCCGGGGGGACGATCCGTCAGCGGCTGCTCTGGAGCAGGCTGTTTGTAAATAATGCGCGTCGCCCAAGGCCACGCTCTGCTCCCCGCCACTGCTCATTCTGGCTGTGCAGGAACGTCGCCCGGCATCGTTTTCTCTCGCCATGTGTTTCTTTTTTTCTCTCTCTCTCTTTTCTTTGCTGGCATCCTGCACAAATAAAGATTACGCATTGTCATAGCAGAATGAGAGAGGTCTATTGCGGAAGGGAATTTAGCCGGTGACACGAGCGCCTGGAGATAAGAGGCGGGGGAGAAAGCTGCAGGGACGCGTTATCTTTAGGCGTGACACGAGGAGTGGCAGGCCATTTCCAGTGAAGAAAGCCGACGCACTAATATATATAGCTGCCCGAAAGCTCATGCGTCGAGGTACGCGAGAAGGTAGAAGCATGGCTTTGATGAGCAGGGTAGACGGAGGAACTATGATTTCTAAAGTAAATCTAGAGTAAGTAGATCGGATAGGTGTTTTAAGTGGTGCCCACAAGAATTTCTGATCTGTAAACCTCGCTGTACCGCTAATGATCTAACATTATTTACCAATATGTTTTACGCCCATACTTTGCTCACAGTGATGTGTTTCGCTTTTCTTTGTTCCCTGCCGTGATTGAACTTTGGAACGCGATACCAAGCTTTGTGGGAAATGCCAGTGGTGTTTGTGAATTTGAAAAATTGTTAAACATGTATTTTTGTGATTCCACTGCCGCTTGATGCACAGTGTATATATGGTCTGCCTGTATTTAAAACGCTCCCTGTAAGAATCCTCAGCAGAGGGTTGACAGTATGAAGGAATAAATAAATATTCGTTTTCCGATATCCGTAGTGTGTTTGCCAGAGTACTCGCGAAAAACAAAATACTTGTACGCCAGCTTAGAGTCTGCCAACTTCGCATACAGTGCCGTAAATGAGCTATGCATCAGTTGGTGGAGAATGAACAGGTCGATCCTCGGCCGCAGCTTTGCGGATCAAGACTGCCTCGAACAACATGTACCGTTATAGAGAAGGCCAGACAAACATATTCAGTGGGCCGCGAACCAGTTTTTTATCTTGTTCAAGAGCTGCAACAAAGCACCGGGGTTTTCTGCACTTAAATTATTTGATGCCATCGATTGCATTTCGACTGCATATGCTCACTGGTGTTTATTTAAAAATAAAACAGTCTGAATTAAATAAATATAATAATCAGGTCGTAAAGAAAATTAAATTATGGGGTTTAACGTGCCAAAACCACAATCTGATTATGAAGTACTCCGTAGTTGGGGACTCCGGAAATTTGGACCACCTGAGGTTCTTTAACGTGCACCTAAATCTAAGTACACGGGTGTTTTTTGCATTTCGTCCCCGTCGTAATGCGGCCGCCGTGGCCGGGATTCGATCCCGCGCCCTCGTGCTTAGCAAAACCCAACACCATAGCTACTAAGCAACCACGGCGAGTTAACCGGGTGGTAGGTACGAAGTATCCGTGTACTGTCTACTCACCTATGCTATTTTGTTCAATTTGCAATTTATTATTTTTGTACACGTCCAACATTTTACCGCTTTCGCGGTAGTTCCATAACTTGCGGAAGGAAAAAATCTTCAGATAACGAATCCAGAGTCTGATAATCAAAGTAATGATCGTTCATAATTACCCATTGGTTGTAGTTATAGCTGGAGTGAGTCCCTGTTTCACAAAAATACTTAAACAGTAAACAGCGGTAAGCTTAAAATCTTAAATTTTGGATACACATGGCTACTGAAAGCAACGCACTGGCTACGGGAGACATCGCAGTGGCGGGGGGGCTATACGTTTCGTTTTCCATTACATGATGTTCTGTCCAAGAAACGATTTTTGTCGTGCCATAGAACACCGCTTGGGAATGGAAAATTGACACGCCATCCCGGCCCTACGAGAGTGGATGCCCAGCGAAGCTGTTGAAAACCACTACTGCAACGTCTAAGGGCGGGTACGCCAATACTTTATTGCTCAATTCCTCTTCTGGCGCGTTATTCAGCCGCAGGAGAATGTGGACGTGCGCACTTCCTCTGTGCTGGGATTCCACGCAATACGACCAGCGGCAGCACGCCGCCGCTCGCTGTACTGCGGTTTCTTTTCCCTTTGCCGCTTCTCGTATTCACGCCGCTCCTCGGGAGTACTAACTATGCGTTGAGTATACCCATAACGGTGCTGCAACAACAATGATATCACTTGATAGACTGGTTCGTCTATATGTGAAAGGCTAGTGACGTCACTCCACACGTCGCAGGCTGCCGGCGCCGCGGCAGCTTGCGCAACAGTAATCTTTACTGGGAAACGTATGCTTCGCATTGTTAGCAGGATCGCCTGTTATGTGGTTTTGGTGCTTGTTTTGTGCGTGGTCTTTATTGAAACGAATGCTGTGCTATATGTTGTACGCCTGATACAAAAGAATGTATGCACTTTTCGTTTCAATCGCTGAAGTGTTACTGTGTTTTTTTTTTGCTTTTTTTTTTGTCCGTGAGGACGCCGCCGCGAAACATCCCGATCAACTAGAGGCTAACAGCTTCGCTGTAAAAATTATCACTCACAGAATGTTTTCTCACCTGAACTTGATGTCAGCGAATAGGGCTTTGCACATTACCCGCCCTTTAAGGCCGGGCGTTCTCCGTCAACTCATATTCCGTGCAGCCATGGCTGTGTCCCGCCATCTTCGCACAACGTATGTCGACGCGAGCGTTGCCTACTTCCGGTTGATTTGAACCGAGTGTGCACCTGCGCCTTTTTCGTAAGTAGTATTCCTGGTAACTGTGGTTAAGGTGGCCTAAGAACGAAGTGTACGTGAAGGGCTCGCGTCTTCTACGACGTACCGTCATTTCCCACGCGTCATTATTTGACTTTGGTCTTTTATTTTACAGCGAAAGCTGTATATGACTAACCTACCGTAGTGTTTTCGGCGTCCCGCAAGAGAAACGATTTCTAACAAACCCATACGGGTGGAGTGCGGCGGCGCAGGTGTCAAAATGCGGAACAGATTACAACGCTCGCCGTGAACAATAGCGTAACGTCAAGGTTATCGCAGTGCATAACCAGGAGAGGTATTCGCTAAAAACAGCTGGGTTGTCGACGGGGTGGACACGTGTAGTTCGTACACCCGAAGAAGAAACAACATGCGCACGAGGAACGCCGGAGGGAACAGCAACGAGAATGTAAACGGCGCCGGCGCGAAACGACCACCGACGAAGAACGCTCCCGCGATGCTGAACGAAAACGACAATCGCAAGCCCGGGCACCTCCGAACGAGCAACGACGCCAGACTAGCAACGCAGAAAATGACAACCATTCCACTCTAAGAAGGTGGAATGGCAGCGAAAGCACTTTGCTTTTCGTTCTGGAGCTTTGACTGTCGTCAGCTATGAATGAATGAATGAATGAATATGTGTGTGTGGTTTAGCGGCGCAAGGGCCAGATAAATCGTCAGCTTTTGCTGCCATTCCATCTTCAGATAGTGGAATGGTAGTCATTTTTTTCTTTTTTTTCAGCAGTGCTGTTTCCGGAGGTGTCGCTGCGACCCTTAATTATGCAACTTCGGGAATGTCGTGGCTTTATCTAGATGCTTAATAATTACTTCGATATGAAGTTAATCTTGTATGTTAACACAGCAACTACATAAATAAATGGATGATGCGGCTCAACATCAAGAAGTGTAAAAACATGAGAATATCTCGAAGGGGCCACACTGTTAGCAGCGCGTACTTTCTTGTCGGCATCCTACTAGATCTTGTAACTTAAGTAAGTAAGTAAGTGTTTTATTTACAGTAAGCAATATACAAAGCTCACTGCAGGGGCAGGGGCTAAAGGCAATCAAGCCTGACAAAGGTCCCTGTCCCTGCGCAGTTCGTATACAAGTACCTCGGCATCCAAGTACAAGTACTTCGTACAAGTACTTCGGCATCCACATCAGTTGGTCTTTCCTGGCGCATACACGTTAACTATGTTACTAACAACGCAAACTGCATGCTGGGTTACTTACGACGTAATTTTTCCCGATAACCTTCGTCAGTAAAACTACATCTATATAAAACGCTTGTTCGCCCTAAATTAGATTACGCATTCGCTCTCTGGTACCCCCAAAACATTACACTTCCAGCCATTCCGTCCAGAATCGCGCAGCTCGTTTCATCCTATCAAATTACTCTCGGCATGCCGGCGTATCATCAACGAAAGCAACACTTGCCTTACCTGAGCTATGTTTGCGCCGTAAATGCTTTCGCCTTTCAGTGTTCCGCAAATTCTATCATTATAACCCTATTCTAAAACACGTTCTTTTTTTCCGCTCCCGTCTGCGTGTCATCGCGTTCAGACCATGACTATACATTCCGTGAGGCTACAAGGCACTTTCTTTTGCGGCTATACAAGTGCCGCGCTGTTTTTTGGTATACCCAGACATTAAAACAAGAGTGCAGATGACATGAAAAGCAAAGCAAGATTTGGATCTAAGCCGATGAATTTAAAAATACAGAGAGAGAACTGAGCTAAAATGATCAACTAATACATGTTAGCCTCTCTAAGTACTACTTGAGAGACGCAGACTTTATGTGCCGCGCGCGACATTAACAAAAAAGTAACATATAGTAAATCCGTTATACGCACCTGCAATCTTCGCTGCCCATATACGGTTGAGCGCCCGCCCGCCCTGTTGGCGTGCGCGCTTCCCAGCACCAATCGTGGACTCGTTCCAGAGAGCTCGGATCGAAAGCCATACAGATATAAGCTGAACAGTTATTATCATTCACTGACGGCGCTCTATATGGTCTGCCAGCAAACCATAATAAACTATAGCATAAGTGAAGACAAATACACGTGCAAGTTGCAAGTAAACGATGTCAGCTGATTGCTGGACCTATCGTGCACTAACAAACAGCTATTGGTTATACGTGCATTCGAAGTCTTTCACCGGTTACAAGCTATCTCCTACTGAGTCAAGCTGGTTGGTTGTTGCTCCTCAAACACTCCGGGTGATCAGCCAGGAATCTGGCTGTACGAGGGTTCAAGAAAATAAAGAAAGAACGTTGAGCAAGCGAAGTTGAAAAGAAATTACACACTAGAAATTTTTAAGAGCTTTGGTGATATGTGGCTGTCAACTCACCCGCAGATCTTGTTGTTGTTCCCGAACAATGGCGCTTACCCACTACTGAGGATTGACCAAGATGAGGCGGTTCTCAAATTAGTTTTAGAGGGACAATATCTAAATCTAATTTAGAATATTAAAGTATGGGTGCTCATAGTTTCTATGGGGAGACAAAAAGAAAGCGACATTAGACGAATTTTGCCATAATAAAATAAATTTGCGGAATACCAAATTTGCAAAAAAATAATAATAATAAAGAAACAAGGACCGCTTTATAAAATTCACGGCAGCATTTTTTGCATCGCGGATCAAAATCATAAAATAGCAATACAAGCGTTCTACCCTGTGGCTTTCACATTGTCGTCCTCGTCTTTTTTCCCCCCTCAAATCCATGGCACACACACACTATTACGGAGGATTAGCCACGCAGGCAGCAACCGCGAAATATGTACGAGATTGTTCTGGAAGAAACTGGAGACTAAAGAAAAAATTAAGTAAATCGAGATGCATAATTAATAAACGTAAGGTTAGCGTTCGAAGGAAAAAAAAACAGAAATAGAAGAGAGATTTGTGGTGTTTGTTCTTATTCTTGGTTTTGGTAGTAATGGCGCTATCCTCTACTACGGATGCGTTTCAAGATGCAAGATAACAGAAGTAAAAAAATCTATATAAATAAAGAATTCAGCGCTGTTCTAAGATAAAAAAATAAATATATCCCGATACAGTTTTCTGTTGCTCAATACGTGCTACATAAGAGTGTTTCTCCGAGCGTGAAAGAAGCCCGCGAATACACGCAAACTGCCTCGAGCAGCCAGTCGCCCGATTCATGGCCAATCCCTCGTAGTGGGTTGTGCTATATCTACAGGCTCCAAACCAAACCAAACCAAAGCCGGCAACTTTGCGTGCATTTGCGGGCTTCTTTCGCGCTCGGAAAAACACTTCTATGTAGCACGTATTGAGCAACAGAAAGCTGTATCGGGAGTTTTCCATGTCGCTCTACAATTTTTCTCAATTACACTTTTCCTCAAATTATAATATTTGAGGCTGATTAACTAATTAAGACTAATTATTTAATTATACGGAATGAAAGAAAATTGTTTGAGTATCTCCAAGCCACGGCAAACACCATTACCTTTGTTCTGTCCAGCTACGTGGCATTTGCATATTTTAAAACTCTGGCTAAGTTAACTGGGACACCCTGTATATCAGAAGCACCACAAGGCCCTGTTACAAAAGTCTATAGAATTTTATCGCTCCAAAATTTTGTTTTATGCAATTGCCACCTAATATTGGTTCTTGTTTATCTTAAAATGCGAATTTGTTCCTTTTTCTGTTACGCCGACATTAACAGTGTTCCACCCAATCAAGATTTAGTCTTGAAACCTTTCAAGCTGATTTCTTACATATTAAGGCATGCAGTATGATCTAGGATTATTAAAATTCCCCGATAATTTTTTTTTACAATATGGCCTGTTATCTCAAAACATAGCCTTGCGTAAATCCAGCTTTGTGTGTGTGTGTGTCTTTGTTCAGTCTTTTTAAGGATACTTGCCCGCACACCTGGATAAACGGCAAAACGTTATGCCATATACCAATTTGTTTGTGAGTTATGACTCGTTGGAGTGAGAGGCAAATGCAACGCATTTTAGAGAAGAAAAAAACAAACATTGAGTTTAAAAAATTATAAAACGCGTTTTTTTTTTTAACAGCGCTACGCATGCTTCAGATTAGAATGTACCTAATGCACGGGCGTTTTTTTTTCCCCACATCGGCAGTGCAGCCGCCGCATTCGGGATCAAACTTTTCACCTCGTGCTCAGCAGCGCAAATCCACAGCCACGAAGCCACCGTGGATGGTATGTTACAAGAAACTAAAAGAGACACAAAATGCTGCCGGAAAAACAACCGCTTTTTGACGAACGCCCTTCGACTGCCTATATCCGAAAAAAAAGACAATAAAATTTTCTGCCAACTAAGAATTTGTCAACCCATGTGACAAGATATTTGTGCAAGTCATCGCCTCGTACGCGGTCAAGCGAATTCATGTATTTCGTACACCTGTCGAATGCTTTTCGAAAAGTATACGGCTGCTAGGTCTGCCGTCGAGCCAGTAGTACAGCTATGCAACTCTCAAGGTCAACGTTAGCGCACCAAATGCTTTTGAAGCGACGACATTGATTTGGCAAGTTTCAATCTTATTGGGATCCATGCGCACATAATAACACGGCAATTTACACTGACTAAGAGGTCAGGCTACTCATGTAAAAGATTTAACTTGCCCGAGTACAGCGATACCCTCAGTACCAAGATCCGCTGCAGGAGGTTCTATTGCAACGATCACCTTCGGCGTGGAAAGCTGCGTCGAGTCATCCGAATGAACGGCCGTTAAGGAGGAACAGAAATAGATGAAGAAAAATCGATGTTGCAGCCCGTCCAGCGACTCGGTCTAATTTCCCGAGGCGTCGATACTAATGAGCTTATATTAAAGTGCAAACGACCTTCAAGAACGTATTGCGACAGTGAGTCCGCCGATGTGCTACTCTCTCTCGTAATTCGGTCGTCGCATGTGATCCAGTTCTATGAAACTCTGCTGCTCCCGTACAATTAAAGTAAAGATCCGTCCCCTGTTGAAATGAATTTTCATTAATCCATATTAACGGGCCGCGGAATAATCTTCTTCCAACGAAGACGTTTCTTTAACCGGGCTGGTTATATAGTTGACTTACACAATCAAGATGCTTGTTTGCCGTGCATGCTCTCGTTGGCCCAATATACACTCGGCTTGAAAACAACAGATAGGTGTATTTTTTACGTACATGGCTGTTGTAAGATCTCTTCGCTCAACTTGAACGGCCTGCGACCGAGTGTAACCGATATATATATATATATATATATATATATATATATATATATATATATATATATATATATATATATATATATATATATATATATATATATATATATATATATATATATATATATATATATATATATATATATAGTCATATAATGAGAAGCCAACAAACACTGACACCAAGTACAACATAGGGGAAATTGCATGTGCTTAATAAATGAAATAAAGTAATGATAAATTAATGGAAATTAAAGTGTATGAAAAAACAACTTGCCGCAGGTGGGAACCGAACCCACAACCTTCGCATGTCGCGTGCGATGCTCTACCAATTGAGCTACCGCGGCGGCGTTTCCCCATCCACTTTCTTGGGTATTTATGTGTACTAGTAGAACCCTGGGAGTGTTAGCCAGCGCCCCCACTCACAGACCTTGGCGGCGGACGTGGAACGTCTTTTTTGCCGCAGGCGTCACGAGAACGTGATCTTTACGGGTGAAGGCAACTGGTCAATAAACCCACATATGCTACCTGAAGGCATCAATGTTGCCGAATTGGTAGAGCATCGCACGCGACATGCGAAGGTTGTGGGTTCGGTTCCCACCTGCGGCAAGTTGTTTTTTCATCCACTTTAATTTCCATTAATTTATCATTACTTTATTTCATTTATTAAGCACATGCAATTTCCCCTATGTTGTACTTGGTGTCAGTGTTTGTTGGCTTCTCATTATATGACTAATAATTATCGGGTCCCTCGGTTAACCCCCTTTCTTCTCGTTTATATATATATATATATATATATATATATATATATATATATATATATATATATATATGTGTGTGTGTGTGTGTGTGTGTGTGCGCGCGTTTGTGTGTGTGTGTGTGTGTGTGTGTGTGTGTGTGTGTGTGTGTGTGTGTGTGTGTGTGTGTGTGTGTGTGTGTGTGTGTGTGTGTGTGTGTGTGTGTGTGTGTGTGTGTGTGTGTGTGTGTGTGTGTGTGTGTGTGTGTGTGTGTGTGTGTGTGTGTGTGTGTCGCCTGCGCACACGGGCTGGATTAGTTTTCAAATGAGGGAAGCTCGCAGTAAAATTGATTACGAAGAACGACTGAAAAATATGGAAGAAAGCAAATGGGTTGGGTGAGTGTTGAGGTGGCTGTACAGGAAAAACATTGATTCACAGTGGAGGAAAAGAACTAGGAAGCTTACCAGCAAGTATGCGCCCTGTAAGGTGGGCAACACAGCAACAACGAACGTCGAGCAGAAAGTTAGTAACTACTTACTAGGAAATAACGAATTCAAGAAAGAAAGAATTTATGATAACTCAAAGGGAAGCTCATTACTTCTCGAAGCGAGATCAGGATGCCTTAGAACACGCACCTATAAAGCGAGATATAAGAAGGAAGAATAAGCATGTGCTTGCTGCAGTACTCCTTTATTGCCTCATTTATATATATATATATATTACTCTTTATTGAATGACAGTCTACTGAACCATAATATTGAACTTTCCCCGCTTCAATTTATGCAACAAAATTATAGATTTTTAAATTCATTGCCTGAACACATAAGCAAAGTCTGCCCGACTCTTGGCCAATCCCCATGAGTGGGTATGCGCCAAACTCATCAAGGGCATCATCAGCATCATCATCATCATCATCAAAGCTAGGGACACGATGGAGCATGTTTTATTAGAATGTGAAGACATCTGCCCAGCAGTCGATTTAGGCACCACTGGACTACTTGGGTTCAGCCCTTGGATTCAGCGAGAGCAGGGGAAATGTAGACATGTCCGCAATAGAGATTAGTAAGAGGCGATTGGAATATTGGTGGACGAAAAGTAGGGAAACGACAAAAAACGGAGACGTCCAAAAACAAAGTTCACAATATGGGGGTCAGAAAATTTTGTTATGGGAATTCATAGTGCGTTTTATTTTTCGTTTTTTTATTATTATTTTTTAGCCTAGGTGGGGCATTAAGCAGTATAATAGCAAGAGCTTGGTGGCGCAACCCACCGCCCGGTTCCAAAGGGGACGCTCATAACATCGATCCATCCATACCATGCGGGAGTCCCCAAGATAAGAAGATATTGAAATATAGCTACATTAGGCTTGCCAGAAGTGTTTCAAATGATGTCAGTAGAATATACAGCTTTTTTTAATAATCGGTGCTCGCGGTCGCTGCCGTCGTTCTGATTCTGATGACAACGGCGCAGACGCGAATATATATATACATATTCCGAGCGAAAGCTAAAAAGCAATAAGAGGAAGAAATACGGTTGAAGCGTGAAATGAAGCCAGAGAAATTGATTGGCCTTTCCGTCGCTGTAGGTTCGCGCCGTTCTGTATTGGGGCGACGGGAACAAAAGAAATGGCAAGATTCACGAGCGACGGGTCTCGAGAGCTGCACAAGCGATGGTCGCACTTCCACCGAAACTGCGAATTATTTGGACGCCGATTACGCAACACTCTCTTCCAGGCGAATTCTCTCATTCCGCATGCCCGAACACCCACGGTGCCGCATAAGGCAAGATAAACCACTTTTAGTTGATCGCACCGGAGTGTCAGATCTTTCGTGGCAGCCACGTACCTGAAGCAGAGCAAGAAGCTCGCGGCTTTTCGCTCACTAATTTTGGTCACAGCGCGCGCTCTTTGGTGCTCACAACCTCAGTGCCAGCACACTCCTCTCTCTTCCTCTGTCACGCAGTTCTCCACAGGGTGCGAGAAATAAAAGTGATCTTGCTTTCTAACCACATACGGCCGGGCGCAAGAGGAAGTTCCAGTGAACGGGGAGCTAGCGAGATATTTTGCATTCTCTCTCCAAGTGGGAAGTATAGTGACAGCGACACCTTGGCACTATCGCGAGCAGTACAAGATTCGCAGTATGAGATTCGATATTGAAGCGCGAACACTCTGCGCGTCACTGTCCATCGTACAAAGTGGAGCTTTGTATGTGCAGTCCGCATGCGTAGTATGTGATAGCTTGCACTTTGATCTGGGCGCGTCTCGGGCTCGAGACAGTCGGGTGTGCCGGCCGGGTCAGGCTGTGGGCTCAGCCCAAGCTCGTGCAGAGCTGTGCGATATACGGGGAGCCGAAAACTGCATATGCTATAACATGTCGCGTCAGGCTCCCTAGCACTTAGCGCGCGTCAATCCAAGTCCACATCTATAAATCGTGCGCCGACGCAACCGTGCTGTTTTCTGCAGCTCGGTAAAACCGCGTTTTTTTCTTCTTTCCTGTGTGCATGTGCTTCACGTCGTGCCTCAGGCTTCACTTCGCTTCTTCGACACGTTTCAGGTCTGTCTCCCTCTCCGCGGCGCTCACCGCAACGGTTGCACTGCGGGGCACTGCCGCTTCCCTTCGACTCGTATTTTGCCGGCGTCGCGATGCTCCGATGGACGCTCCGATAGTCGGAGCGTCAACTTCCAGAGCGCATGCGCAGCCCCTCGGGTTCGACAAATCGCTGAAGTGTCAGCGTTCTTTCAACGTTTATTAGAATTTGTTCGTTCACTTAACGTTGGAGTGACGACAAGGTAACATTAAGCGTGACTCTGCTATACAACGGCTACCGCAGTAAAGTACCACCGTGAGCGTTGCGAGGTGCAAGGGTTGGCGTCTGACACCACGTGGCGAAAGGAATTTCATCCGACCATCTTGGTCGAAATGAGGCGTGACTTCTGCGATGGTTGGCGTCCCGCACCTCGTGCACAAAGAACTTTCTCTCACCCGACCTTCTTCCACCAGGCCTCGTCGAAATGAAGCATGACTTCCTAATTCGCCATGACCGTTTCGTGTGTGCGTGCGTGTGTGTGTGTGTGTGTGTGTGTGTGTGTGCGTGTGTGTGTGTGCGTGTGTGTGTGTGTGTGTGTGTGAGAGAGAGAGAGAGACAGAGAGAGAGAGAGAGAGAGAGAGAGAGAGAGAGAGAGAGAGAGAGAGAGCCTATTTAAGGGGCTCCGAAATGTACGATGCTCCGAAAAGCATCGCGCCCGAAGGCGTCCGCCGCGGAATGCTGAATTTCGACCTTCACAAAGTCGACGAATGTATACACACGAAGCGAGACGCATCTAAATATGGCTACTACGACTATTAGAACTTGTTTTTTTTTTTTAAACTTCCTGGATGCGACTGTTGGTACAATAATAGTCGTACGCCGGTTAACAAGCCAAGTCGTACACCGTTGTGTCTCGATCCTCTGCTACGCCGCATGGCGCGTAAAATGCGGGTTGCTTTGTCGCGCGGCTCCATGCATATATATATATATATATATATATATATATATATGCGCGGTGGCCACTTTTCTGTCGCCACCATCCTGCCGGAGATAATTCTAAGCATACATAAAATTATACTGCGTTTTCTATCACACAGAGTGAAAAACTTGTCTCACTTTTCATTTGTGACCTGAGACTGTGGCCCGCGCCACCGTTAGGTATACAGCGCGGGGTGTTCATTTAGATTAGCGTCCTGGTGATTAGCCACCGCGCCGGCTTTTGCATAAGTCCTCGCGGCGCGAGTATGCACCATTATATAATAATAATAATAATAATAATAATAATAATAATAATAATAATAATAATAATAATAATAATAATAGTTATGCACCACAAGAACAAATACATAGTAAGCGGGCCTGTCGAAGCCTAAATGGCTTGTGTGACTAGGCCCGGCAGCACCGGCAACAGCGATGAGGTCAGTGTATGTACAGTCGACCAAAAATGTTTGCGGACCAAGAGATCTGACGAAAATGTGAATATCTCCGCAGCCTCAAAACGCAGCCTGGTATTCCCATTTACAGCCTTTACTGGTATATGTGAACAACATTGTGATGTATGGTTTTACTGGCTGTTTTTAAAGGCTGCTCGTATATTTCGCATTTTCTGAGACCCTATGGTCCGTAAACTTTTTTGGTCGACTGTACAGGGTCGTCCTTTTTGAAAGGGAACACGCGAGCGCGTGGCCTGTGCTCTGCGGCGGCTGCGTTGAGTGCCGGTCAGTGGCAGCAAGAGGAAGCACGTCCGCTTTTGGCGCCATCTATTGACGGTCAGAATGACTAGGCATGGCCGATTGGAAGCGCCTACTGCACTCCCTTCCCCGTATTACTGATGCGCAAGGAGCGGGGCCTGCAGCGCGAGCGCGATTTGCTAGCAGCAGACGCTGCGCTGCATGCCCCGCTCCTTGCGCATCAGTAATACGGGGAAGGGAGTCCAGTAGGCGCTTCCAATCGGCCACGCCTAGTCATTCTGACCGTCAATAGATGGCGCCAAAAGCGGACGTGCTTCCTCTTGCTGCCACTGACCGGCGCTCTACGCAGCCGCCGCAGAGCACAGGCCATGCGCTCGCGTGTTCCCTTTCAAAAAGGACGACCATGTACATACAGGCGTTACCTTAGTGCCAACAAAACATTGCGCAAACAAAAGGAAAATTAAATACATGTTAGTCCAACGTAGTGAACATTTTTTTTTCATGCTTATATAGAACAAAAAACAAAAATTTAAAAATAGTTATGGCAACGTAGTGAATATTTTTCGTAAGCTCATATAGATATAAAGGTTAGGACAACCAAATTACTTCAAATAAACACTTACCCATACATAAAAAAACTCAAATGGAAGATGAAATTTTCTTTAAAACCTTTTTTGACGGAACCGAAAGTAATTCGTCAGGTAGATCATTAAAGATTTTTGGCACATAGACACATCGTCGTGCCTCACCATATCTAGTTGATGAACGAGCAACATTGAAACGAATGTTGTCCCTCAAAAGTCGAGGGGCTACATATTTCTCTCTGAATTGGTCGTTCCAAAAATGAGGAACAACAGTTTGCTTAAATAACGACTGAAATAAAACCTAACGCTGAAAATGACTTGTCACCTGACACCTGGCCACAGCCATAGGCAACACTTTTCAGTATACATTTTAGTAAACTGCCAATTCTCGTTTGCCATATCGCAATGCGCAGAAAGCGAAAACGGTGATTCCGTATCGCAATATGCTGTATGAGAGTGCATACACTATGGTTTTCTTTACCGATAATGGCGTGAAACCTTTTATATTAAAAAGCAACCAAGCGACACTCCTAAGTTTGCCACACAGATAGGCCATATGATGCTGCCGCTACATGCTGCTATCAATAAATAAACCGAGATGTTTCACACAGTCTACATACTGAACAGGGGTACATGTACAGTGCTCACGGAATGAAATAGGACACGGATCATTTAGTAGAACCCTACATATGTTCAAAGTACGCAAGAGCACCATGTCATGTCGCTAGGAATTTGATCACCAAAGGTGAAGAGGACTCCGATGTAAGTGTACACGCCACAATTACGTCGATGTGACAAGAACTGCGGCCGGTTGAAACGAAAGTATGCACATTACTTAGCCCTAAATTGACGCGTTTCATTCCGTGAGCACTGTACATGAAACGCAGTGCTGGTCATACAAGAATACTGGAATGTTTATTGCTGTGGTGTTTAAGGGATTTCTAAAAACATATTAACTGTGTCTTCCTGATATTTACATTAATACATTTTTTCGCAAACCAGTGCATTACACTGTGTATTGTATTTCGCAGGGCGCCCACAGCCTTTTCACAATTTATATGCTTTGGTAATATTACCGTATCGTCAGCATACTGATAGATAGTGCCTTTAGAAAATTTCTAGAGGAAGATCGTTTACGAATATGTTAAATAATAGAGGTGATAAAATCGAACCCTGGGGAACACCGGCTGTACGCCATTGCTTGCTACTGACGGTTTCCTTGTCGGCCATAACTATCTGTGACCTACCACACATGTAGTTTCGCAGTACGTTGTGGAATGGTCCTCTGAATACCATTAGTTTCTCTAGTAGAATGTTATGATTCACTGTGTCAAAAGCTTTTGCTATGTCGAGAAATAGCGCGCAGGTGAAAAAGTTGTTTTCAAATGCAGAATATACTTCATCTGAGAATTCTTCTAATAGGACTGCGGTACCTCGATTCGCAACGAAACCAAACTGCCTGGGCGATAAAATCGAAAACTTCATTAAGAAAGACGTCATGCATTAGTAAAGAAATATTTCTGGTACTTGGGAAGGTACCGGCAGATTGATAATAATAATAATAATAATAATAATAATAATAATAATAATAATAATAATAATAATAATAATAATAATAATAATAATAATAATAATAATAATATCTTTATTGCCATAACACATGTACAGCATTATAATCAGGCCTGTCTAAGCCTACAAGGGCTTGTGGGACATGGCCCTGCAGAATTGACAAGGCAATACATTGAAATAGGAAAACAATCACATATCAAAGAAAATAATGACGCTGTTACATAAAGCACGCGACATTACAATTAGCTGCGCAAATTTATTGCAGCAGTACCTAGAGTTCAAACTTACACAAAACGAACAAAACAGACAACACAAAATGCAAGAATTCGAATCTTTGAAACAATTTCCACATAAATGTTACCTGAGATAAGAAGGCAAAGCAATGTGAATATGGAACATGTTTAACCTACAGAGGACGCATCATATTTTTCAGTGATATTTTCGAAGTTGCTGTGAAAATGCCCTCTGGTAGATTGTTAAACAGATTATGAACGTACAGACAAATAATAATAATAATAATAATAATAATAATAATAATAATAATAATAATAATAATAATAATAATAATATAGTAATCTTTATTGACCTTTCTTTTCTCGTAACTTTTTATACCTCACCTAAGCATACATTGCTTGCGGGTGAGTAGGCAGATCAGCAGTGGCGTGCCAGGCAAACATACGTCATACAAAGAAGCAAAAAATGACGTTGGCGTGTAACAAGAATTGGTTACATTTTTGACTAAGCGAAGATAAACTCGAACATATGTAACAGAAGAAATCACTTTTTCAACGCTATAATTCAGCACCGGAGGAACACAAATGCATAAAATCAAACAAAACTCGTAATAGCATTAGGAGTGAAAATACACAGACTAACAAAATACACGGAATTATACTTTATCAAAGAAGAAGGCACAAATTCTTTAACACATTTTTCACTTCTTTGATGCTCCTACATTGCACGTATTTCTGCGGTAACATGTTAAAAAGATGCACCACGTAGTAGTTCCTCATTCTTTTACCATACTTGGTGTATACGCATGCCTTTGCAGTTGCAGTTTGACGGATTTTCGCTAAGTCATTTAATGCTTCATTAAATGACTCTGGTTATAGAGCCGATACATTCGCTAAACGTGTTGGATGACTTAGCACCGATCGAGAGCTGGAGTGCATCACGAATGCGGAAGTGATCAAGCAGGCTGGCATACCTGTGGCGCGCAGCGGTCGCCTTTCTCCTCGACCACGAATCTTGCGCCGGGTTTAAAGGGTGTTGCCCGGTCGCGGTGATTTCTGCAGGTTCACCTCGCGCCACTTCTGGGTCGGTCGCTCAAAATAGTTTCCTAGACCTGTTTTTTTTTTCTTTCCCTCGTTCTTCCTGCAAATAAATGGCTGCAGCCACTTCGGGACGATAGAAAGACAAGCTAAACGTGGAATGTCAAGTCTGGCTCGGAGCCTGCTGCTGTAGCGGCAGCGTATACGGCATGCGCGCACGCCGCCACGTCAACACTCGTGCCACTTTGTCCTAAGCGCACCCCGAAATAATATAAGGAAATCCACTAGCATTTGCCACGCTTTCTTTTTTGCTGCTTTTTTTCGCGCGTTTATATACAGTGTGCACTAATCTGAAGGAGAACCGGTGGCGCGTCGACTGAAGAAGAGTGGAAGGGTCTCCGGCGGTTTCCTGTTTCAGTACCCTGTCGCAATACCTATAGGGTCCTTCGTTTTCGGGTAAAACCCGATTTCTGCCCGAATTTACGGAACTTTTCTTGGAGGGTTACAATAAATGCAGGTATCCCAAAGCTAATGAACGCGGTCCATCTTTTGTGATCAATTGGTTAAGATAATAATAATAATAATAATAATAATAATAATAATAATAATAATAATAATAATAATAATAATAATAATAATAATAATAATAATAATAATAATAATAATAATAATAATATATGACTATGTTATATGCCTCGTTTTCTCTTAACACTCAACGAATATCGGTAGTTGTAGGAATATATTCAATGCCTTCCGGTCTTGAGTGAACGAAATTGTGTTGCTTTTTTAAGGAGCAGCGTTTAATTCAATACGGCAATGGAGCATTGCTTGGCATTTTCCTCACGTCGCATACATGTAAACGGCGGTAATGCGCTAGGAATTGGATTTAAGCTGCTGCGACTTTGCTCTGCATTTGAACGGTAGCTGTGACGAAGACGTTTACCCAACTACGTCACGTTCAAAGAAGGATGTCTGATATGACAAGTTGGTATTCCACTGAATTTATTGGAAGGGTTTATAATGGGAACCAGTAAAACATGACGACCACAGGCAAGGACTAAAATCCCGACAGGTCTAGGATCCACGCAGGAGTATGCTCCCAACGCATATGATAACGTACGTCGACAAGGGCTTGTAAGATAAGGAAAAGCATCACACCTCCTGCAAAGCATGACCAGCCGTGCGCAATACTCTTCGTGCTACTTTTCTTCAATAAAAAAAATGCAGAGGACAAAGTATCGAAGAGATCAACAACAACCAGAAGAACTTTAGATAAAGGCCCGGCGAGTTATCGGGGATTGGGCGAACATCCCCTCCTAGGCGTCGGCCACGAGCCCTTGAGCTCTGGCGGCTTCCTCGGCCCGCTGGACGGCCCAGAGTTGGTCTTCGAAGGCGGAGCTGAGCAGCGTTGAAGCCCCGTTAAAGCAGCGTAGTCTCCCAGCGCGTTCGGTTCGAGGCTGTGTCCCCGTCTAGCTGCACCCCCCCCCCCCCTTGTTCGCACTCCCATAACATGTGTTCCAGGGTTGTCCTGCCCTCGTAAAACTTGCATTGGTTTGACGAATAAAGCTCTGGGTAACAGAGATTCAAGATCACCGGGTTTAGAAACGTTCTTGTCTGCAGCTGTCGCCAAGCGAGCGCTTGTCTCTTATTCATTTTCTGGTGTGGTGGCGGAAATTTGCACCTTACTAGTCTGTAGTGTTGTGTGATTTCTCTGTAACTCGTCAGGCGACCGTCCCACCCCTCGCCCGACGTCCATGTAAACTTCGTTATTCTCGTTTTGCGCGTGAGTAGTATTCGTTACACATCAAGCGGAGATGCGGCCGTTGGCGTAGTTGCGAACTGCCGCCTGAGAGTCGCTGATTACCACTTCGGCCGCGGTGGTGGCCACCGCGAGCGCGTTGGACACCTCCTCCGCCGTCTCCACGTGCACTGTGCGTACCGTGGCGCTAGACTCGCAAGCGTTCTCGTGATCTACCACCGCGGCCACGTCCACGAACACAGTGTCTTCACAGTTGCCCGTGCTTCTTCTGTACGCCCTGCGCTCCCTTTTCCCTCCTACCCATTATTAGATTTGTCGGACGATCTCGCCGCTGCCACCATTTGAAGGAGTTGAAGGTCGTAGAGAGGAACTTGGGAGGAACTAGGTGAACAGGGTTTATTTGCAGTATTTACATTTTAAACATGGGATACATTTACACAGTCTAGCGTGACTCCCAAATGGAGCCCGCAAGACGAAGCATACACCAAACGAGCACACAGCTCACGAGTACATTGACGAGCACAGAGCACGACGACGAGCACACTATAGCCGCCGACAACAGCTCGTTATAAGCACTCCATTCGACGTCATCCTTCGACGTCATAGTAGACTTCCCGCCTTTTGGAGGAGGAGGGCTCACACACACGTGCCGCACAGGTTTCAGTGCTTTCTCGAGGGCAGACGACCTTTTCAGCGCAGTCGTCGTGGTAACCATTGTCTTGCGCCCCCGTAGTCAGGTGGTCACGCCCGACCCCAGCCGGCGCCTCTAAATTCCAGAGCTGCCTTTCTCCTGTTCTCCGAACGAGGCGCTTGGTGGATGAACGCCGCCGTAGTGAAGTTCTCCAAAGGAAGTTCACGGTTGGTTAGCGCTGTCCTCGCTGATTCTCTGAAGGGCGCCCCCACCGCGGGTGGATCGACGCATCTGCAGCGGGCTGAAATAGCTGCAGGCCGATCCTAACACCATGTGGTATTCTGAGTGCATGTTCCTCGGTAGCGGAGGGACGACTAACCCGTCCCCGACGTTGCTCGGTACGTCGACTTTGACGCCGTGTTGATCGTGATACCCGATGCCTAACTTTTCGAGTATGTATCTGCCTGTTCTACTCTTGGAAAGGCGTTCGTACTGCACTATTTTCTGTGCCTCTAACAATTCCTCTACCCTGATGTGTAAGCCTAGAACACGTATGCTATCTACCCTGGGTGTAATGAAGAAAACGCTAGACTGAGAAACGCAGGACAACAAGGAAATAAGCGATCAACAAGCCCTTCTATATTTGTAGTTTCTGTTAATGTAGTTTCTGTTAAATATAATAATAATGCATGACAACGAAGATTTGTAGAGGTGAGTTGCCGTCACGGTATTTGCGAGTAGCCCGCAGCTCTGCCCTAGACCAAAGCTTCTCAGGACCTTGTGATTAAAGTTCTTTGTCTGTCTCTCTGCCGTGATATGTTCGTGTGAGTGGTTCCGCTTGTTTTCTCAGTTAATTTTTTTTCAATTTGTTTCTTCTTTTATCTTTCATTCCCTTTATCCCTTTCCCCAGCACAGGGAAGGTAGCCGGTACTTACACTGGCTAGCCTCCTTGTCTTTCCTTCCCTTTTGTCTCTCTCTCTTTCTATCTTGTAAACGTTACCAGAAAAATGACGAATTTTGGGCATAGAATACCCTCGATTTCTCCACCCCGAAATTATATATATATATATATATATATATATATATATATATATATATATATATATATATATATATATATATATATATATATATATATATATATATATATATATATATATATATATATATATATAAACCGGAAACGCAGGACTATAAATACTTCCTTTGAATGAGAGGCGCAAGCTCTTCCGCAGACCCACGTGTACCACCCCTCGCATACAGTGTCAAGTCACTGCAATATGTTTGCTTTATACAATGCAGAAGAATTGAGGCGCGCGGAAAAATGGTAAACGTGGACGAAAAGAAACAGACGACAGCGGCGCTTGTGAAATTCGCGCTGTTACACCATGACATTGTGACTGGTTAGTCACCCCACGTCAAACTAAAGCTTTTGGATTAACTGACCTGGATGAAAGTTTCTCAGCTTACGTTTACAACTACATACGCAGACAAACGCATAAGTGTAGCTGGCCCTAAATGTCTCTGTCCTGCACTGGTGCTTTCACGGAAGAGTTGTGTATACACGTGAGGCACACGTGTGTTTGCACAAGAGCGTATATCTCTCATTCTCAATCACACAGAACGACCTACTTTCGGCGCGGAAACGATGCGTTCATTTGAGGCCGCGCCATGTCCAATTATAGAAATCACGACTGAATAACGTTCCTTGTAGTCGTCGCTAAAAGCTGCAGCCACATGGAAGTAATTTCTACTGCAATCACAGCGTGGCCGCCTCACGGCGTGTTACGACGCGGCAACGTCGCGTCGAAGTTTGCGTCACAAACAAGGTGCTACGTCGTTGACGTGGTTGGCGCTTTAGAGATCACGCGGCGCGGTTACGACGTTGCTGCGCTCGCGTATAGTGGCTTCGTGCCCATGGCGTACGTGTGCCGTACCGGGACCGAGTTCTGCCGCCGACGCGGTGCGCTGAGCTGCCAGCGACTGTCATGAACGGAGGGGCTACAACGCACCGCACTCCAAAGGCACGGAAGGGAGCACAGTGGGTTTTTTAATAGAAGTGTCACGCGATTCGGCGGCATCGCTCCCTCTGTATTTATAAAGGTCGAGGCCATCGCTCTATACGCGGAGACCCGGCACCGGTGCCAATGGAAGCCTATTTCGGTCCGCGAACAAAGCGGCAGAAAACGGACACCGGTGACCCAGTCGCTGCCAAGAGCGGTAACGCGTGAATTCCTCGGGCAAGTGCCGACGCCAGGCAAGAGGGCACGCACTCGCAACACCTTGCCCGCATGCGGTGAGCACGGATCCCGCGCTTCTCGGAACTCGAACGCTCGGCATTGACCACACGTGGCAGCTGGTGACGCATCGAGCTCCCGTCAGACTGTCGCCATCACCGGCACCCATGGATGAACGCGAGGTTGGCACGCGTCTGTCGCGTGGGCTGCACTTAATTACGGGACGATATTTAGCACCATAGCGTGACCGATGAAATGGTGCCCACCGACCGGCGTACCATCGGTCTCGCATCCTGAATGTAACAAGGCAAAGCGCAAGCAAGCAAATGAAGGAAGGAATGTGCAAGCAAAGGAAGGAAGGGAGGAAAATAAGAGGTGAAAGGCAGAGAGGTTAGCCAGATTAAGTGTCCGGTTGGCTACTCTGCACAGGGCGATGGGGTAAGCGCAGAAAATATAAAAGAAAACAAGAGAAGATAAAAAAAGAAACGCATCAGTTCGCACATTCTATTGTTTTTCAATGAGTCCCGTTTCCTTTAAAAAGCACACTAGCGCTTTTAAACCGGTTCGTGCCGTCGTCGGCTGGAATCAGGGTCCACGAATTCTGCGTTCCGTAAGGGGATGGTTGTCAATCTCGTCGAGCGTGGCGCTGACTTTTCTTTGTGCATTGAAACGACGTCAATCACAGAATATGGGCTATAATTTCTTTGCACCCGCACGCTTCACAGTCTGGATTTGTGGCCATTACGACGAGGTAAGAGTACGCATTGATAAAAGCTGCTGCAAGCCATAGGCGACAGATTAGAGTTACTTCCCGTCGTGGTAAGCTATGTGGAAGGCGGAGCTTCAGATGAGGATCCAGGGGGCAAAGACGCTGTTTTTTTAATGTCTGCCGAATTCCATTGGGCCGACGTAAGCTCGCGAGCAAGCGCGCGGAGCTTTGCCGTTGCGTCTGTTCTTGACAGCGGGATAGCAACGCAATCGGCACTGGTATGTGAAGGTCGAACGGCTGTGTCTGCGTGCTCGTTTCCAAGGTTGCCACACTGACTTGGCAACCATCAAAATACGATGTCATGTCCTGCCTCAACTAGCTGCCTGCTGGTAAATTTACCGTGCGTTCGCGACAAGCCGTTCGTGGGGTCCACGGCGAAATGCAGAGAGCAGGCTCTGGAGGGCAACTTTGGAATCGCAGGTGCCATTTCTGGGGCGTTTCCTGATCGATCAATTGAATTGCTGCACGCAGAACTGCAAGTTCGACAGCCGTCGTTGATGTCAAGTGCGATGTCCTGAATTTTATCGCTTTAGATTTTGCTGGGACAAATATTGCAGCTGCTGAACTGGAGTGCATGACCGACCCATCGGTGTAAACGTGTGAGCGGTCACTGTGGCATGCAAAAGGAGCAGGTGCGCTCAGGGTCACTCCGTTGATAATCATCCCCTCGGTGAAATCTGAAGTATATACGCGTAAAGTTGACGTGGAGTTTTATGTCCCGAAGCTCCCCTTCTTACTGCAAGAAATGCCGGGACAGGAAGCTCCTCATTCATTCATTCATTCATTCATTCATTCATTCATTCATTCATTCATTCATTCATTCATTCATTCATTCATTCATTCATTCATTCATTCATTCAAAGCATGTGCCGAAATTTTAGCACACGGCTCCACTTCCATCGGTATGCGAATGCCACAGCCCGGAGTCGAAAGTACTAACTACATACCTCGCGTTCAGAAGCAAAACGCCAACACAACGTTCTTGCACGTGTTTACTTATGTTAATTCTCGTTCACTTCCTTTTCAGCAGGCACTAAATCATTTTAAAAAAAAGGAGGGGAGCGTGGGGGTTTAAAACATCTTCGAGTACTCCTAGGAGGATCCACTCGCAGATTTATGTCTCTTTAGTAAGCCTTCATCAAGGACAGCATCAGCTGTTTAGCGATACTCTTCCAACCTCCAGTCATCTACAGCAAGCTGCAATGCCGCGAGCACACCACGCGATGGCCTCTTGCTCTTCGTGTGTAAGCACTTGAGTAGGAGTAATAGCGAACAAAGGGGACCGAGCACAATTGTGCCTCGTTTTACACCCGAGCATTACATTATTCTTCATCAAGTCACTAGGTTTCAAGTCACCACAGAAACGCCCTCAATTCTGCAGACGCATGGTAATTGGAGAACTGGCGATAAACCTGAAACCAGCAGAGGCAGATCGTCGATGACAGTTACATGTGTTTAATTGATCAACTTTTAAAGAGAAGTAAAATATATCGACGTCTTTTCGCGCATAAAGCCGAAAACCAGCGCACAAGGTAACCACGATATTCGAAGGTCGCTACCCGCTCAGGTGTTGTGACATCGTCTCCTTCCGCGGCACGCCATTGGGAACGCAGCGGCCATATACATGCAGCACGGTGCATTTGCCTCCCTATGCTCTCTGGCGCCTGCACTGCAGGACAATCCCCGCAGACGGACGACAAGGTGCAGTTGAGGTAACTGTCCCGCTTCTCCAGACATTATTTGCACTCCAGTCCGAAAGGTCGTAAGCCCTGGGCCATACAGACATGTGGCCCTTGCAGCACAGGTGAGCCAGCCACAGCGCACCACCTGCTATATGGACGTGTCCTGCTCGCACTGCAAGACATCTGCACCTTGCTGGGCTATGGGGCTCAGTCGTTATATCGAACGACTGGATCTTTTCAAGAGGGACCCCCTGCTCACAGGAAAGCCTCCGATGCGACACATCTGCCTGAGGCGCAAAACAATAGATCTAATATATATTAATATATATAGGCAACCCCGCCTCCCATAGAGGTTGCATTTTATTTATTATTTTTAATACCCGTTCCTCTCTCTCTCTTTATAGTCCACCTAAATGTTCCTGTTAGAGCGAACCGCACCATACTTTATGAATAAACAAGATCCGTCTACAGGGCGTATCACTATGTCGCTGTTTGTCGTTTCGCTGTCAAAAGTATCCGTCATATATATAGACAACTCGCCGGCTCTTCCGTTCGGCACCGACAGTGACGCAGCTATGGCGCTTCGTATCCGACACGACGTGCTCAGTGAAGCGTTCTGATGCTGGGCAACAGGTCGAGGGTTCGATTTCCGGCCTCCGCGACCGAATAGCCGCTGGAGTGGAACGCGAATTAAACGTTCTGCGCATTTACTTCAGCGCCCGTTAAGAAACCTCAGGCGGTCGAAATTAGAAGCCCTTCGCTGTACTGCAGCTGCGACTCCAGTCCACGCGTTGGACGTTAAAATCAATCAACCAGTTTTCTCCCTTTCCACACACCTAGCTCCAATGCACGCGATGTCCACAGCGGTACCCTTTCGCGTTTTCCCGGTGCCAAGGCGCGTTTTTACCTGGCGCAGAAATTGGTCCTGCGCCAGAAGCATTTTAACTAAATGATGTTCCGCGTGAAAAGCAAAAGAAAGAAAAAGACCGTCCTTTTCGAGTGGTTAGTGTCTACACCTGTGCGCGGCGGCAGCCGCCATACGTGACACCCTGTATATTTCGGGCACCGCGGCGAGTAGGAGGCCATCCCCAAGGGTTAAAAACTGTCTGCATGCGCGCAAAACCAACCAACACAAGGACGACTTGCGCGTGCTGACAAAGAGAGCGGATCGCGGCCGCTTGCGCGAACGGTCTCTCCGCGGCGCTGGCAAAAGCCCCGAGGTTGCATCCGAAAAGCTTGACACAAGAGTCCAGGCACCAGCGGGTCACCACTACGCGCGGTAGGGCCGGCGTTCTCGCGACCACTCGGCCACTGCCGTCCGATTGGTCGCAGCGCCGCACTGGCTGCATTGGCGTTGCCGGCGCGCCGTTCCAGAATACGTGCACTCTGCGTCGAGAATTGTTGATGGAATCAGGGGAGGAAGTGTAACCACAGGAACTGGAGAGGAGGGGAAGGAGCTCATATGGAATCTGGAGGGGAAGGCAGAGATAACACCTACAACGCGGTGAACGGGGTAACAACGTAATTCAAAAAAAAATTAAATTATGTGGTTTTACGTGCCAAAACCACTTTCTGATTATGAGGCACGCCGTAGTGGAGGACTCCGGAAATTTCGACCACCTGGGGTTCCTTAACGTGCACCTAAATCTAAGTACACGGGTGTTTTCGCATTTCGCCCCCATCGAAATGCGGCCGCCGTGGCCGGGATTCGATCCCGCGACCTCGTGCACAGCAGCCCAACACCATAGCCACTGAGAAACCACGGCGGGTACAACGTAATTCAGAAGTAAAAGAAAAAAAATATAGTAAATGAAAAAGTAAGATCACTGCAGAGATTATTGGTACATATATCAACGAGAATACTTGGGGACAGCGAGAAGAGATGTGACAACATTGGACACACACACACGCAGGCGCCAGCATTGCGACGATGGGTATTTGCGAAGGCTGCCGGCCAATGAAAAAAAATGTTCTTACGAACAAAAATATCTGTGAATTCACGCCCTGGGCCGAATTCACAAAGCTTTTCGCTCTTAAGCGCTCGTTACCATTGGTCGGCAAACTTTGCTAATAATATGTCCAGCATCAAGATTGACTGCAATTTGCTCTTGCGAACAACTCTAACGTAAGGGCCTTTTGTGAATACGGGCTCTTATTCTTTAGGGTTCTCACGAGGGCGCGGAATCGAATCCCTGTCGCGGCGGCCGCATTTCGATGAGGGCGAAATGCAAAAAAAAGAAGAAGAACCCGTGAATGCTGCATTTGGTGCACGTTAAAGAACCCTTGCAGGCGGTCAAAACTAATCTCAAGCTCTCCACTATACGGCGTGCCTCATAATCAGATCGTTCTTTTGCACGTAAAACTCCAATATATATATATATATATATATATATATATATATATATATATATATATATATATATATATATATATATATATATATATATATATATATATATATATATATATATATATATATATATATATCGTGTTCTTTCTTTCCCGGCACAGCGCCCGCGCCCATAAATGCCCAGTTATTGTACGCGAACCACTGCCGCGAACGCGCTCGAGATACCACGAAAGCCCTTGCGCGGCAGTGATATCGACACGGAAGCAGACGCTATTTTCGTTGAGACGGGTTATCGCTCACTGGGCTTTCTGCGGGTCACCTCGAGTGCAAGATAACTGTAGGGAAGTCGGCACTCAAGCCAGTCGTCGCGGCCGCCGATTATCTTCGCGGAAGCCGTATATACACATATACCCAAAGCCTATATATGATTTCAATCTATCGCTGTTGCTTTTACGTGATCGTCTGACCGAAATGATCTGTTTTTAATTATTATTAAATGGTAGTTAGGAGATGTCGCCTTTAATTGGTGCCGGCTACTCCTTTTCACATAGGGATTTAAAAAAATCATAATAAATATAGTGGAATCATAATAACACAAATTCCAGTCACATCAGTACACTAATGCCACACTATAACTGAAAGTCAACTCCAAATCATAAAAAGCATCACAAATTCCAGTCACATAAATACATTAATTCCACACTAAAACTGAAAGTCAACTCAGAAACACAGCAACACCAAGTCCAGTCACATATGTTACCTAAAGTAAACACAAAGACCGGTCACGTAACTAGACTAAAATCAGGGCACATAAGAAAGCACGGATTAGATTCGCATGAAGGTACATAAGACCAGGCATTGAATTGTCGAAAGTCGGGTCAGAAAAAAGAACAATAGAATGCGCTTATCACATAACAAAACTGAAACTGAAACAAACTGAAAGTCAACTCAGAAACACAGCAACACCAAGTCCAGTCACATATGTTACCTAAAGTAAACACAAAGACCGGTCACGTAACTAGACTAAAATCAGGGCACATAAGAAAGCACGGATTAGATTCGCATGAAGGTACATAAGACCAGGCATTGAATTGTCGAAAGTCGGGTCAGAAAAAAGAACAATAGAATGCGCTTATCACATTCAAACACTCTACTCAATAGTTTTCGAGAATATTGCTTGCTTGCAGAAATATTTGAAGGGCCAGTAACACTCGTCTTTGCAATGAGTAAGTTGGCCAAGGACCTAAGATCTTCCCGAGGCTGAAAGGCTTCCGACATAATGCCACTAAATCACGTGGTAAACGTTGTCTGTGTGCGTCGTGCCGCGGACATTCTACCAGAAGATGCTGCACATCCTCATCCGCGTGGCCAACAGTGCGTTCCAGACTATCTCTTGAAATTTTATCTAGAAAGTGTTTTGCGTACGCGGTGCCGAGCCGCAGAGGGTGAATGAGCGTTTCAAAGGCTCTGGTTGTACCTTTTATCGCTACGTGTAAATAATTATGTAGGTGGCACACACACCGAATTATCCATGTGCCTGTCGTCGCTGGCCTCTACAGCCAGCTAAATCCATGTGACAAGAATTGTGAAAGGCGCATGCGACTCGAGAAAGGAGTATACTTGCCACGAGCACAGATGCGGCCGCGCGCTTGGGTTGAATCCGTGACCGTAAAACCGTAAAAGAATTTTGCCGGTCTAATGCCATACTACAAGATCCGCCGTTAACACAGAAAGCTGAGTTGCTAAGGCTTCATGATTCGCAGCGAATCTTCATGAATCGTGAAACCAGCACAAAAAGAAAAGGTGCGTGCATGGGCGTTGCTTTTCTATCTTCTGTTCTTTTGGGTCCATTACGCTGAATCGTGAATATTCGCTGAACCACTGCGCAGTGTTCGTATGCCACACATATTGACAAGACTGTAGCCCTGAAAGCATGCCTCTACTACGCTTCGAGTTTGTAAAAGCGAGAATTTTAGTAATACGGTACTGCGCTCAGGCACATCAAAGCAAAGTCAGTCCTCGGCAGCCATGTCTAAGTCCTCAATTTAAAAGAGTCTTGACGTGAAACTACGAAGCAAAGTTTTGCCCATGAGTTACATTTCTTGTATACGCACCGAAGTCATTCCCGTATCAAAGAAAAAAAAAGGTCGCAGTTTCGCCGGAAAGGCGAACCATCGATTGCGATAGCAAATTAGTAGACAGCCATACGAAGTAAGGATAGTAGTTACATCGGCCGTATAAACTCGTAAACATTCGCTTACTAACTAAATTAACAAGCATGGTGCCACGCGCGCACAGGCAAAAATAACATAAACCTATCTCACTCTATGAGCGCGGACGCTCGCTGTCAAAACGTTGGCGTGAGCAAGAGCGGCAGCAGCAGCGAGCGAATCGACCTTCGTGCTGCCTCTCGCTTCAACGCGAACTAAGCGGCGGGAACACCGCGCACACGAAGCTACGAGCCCTCGGCACGCCTAGACTGTACTGGTCGCAGATCGCTATCAAGAATGGGCTCACGCGGCGCTCAGCCGCGCCATACGCAGCCGCCTCCGGAGCAGACCCTCCCCCAGTAGATCCTCGCACGCTTTAACTCGCACCTGCAGCATAAAGCGCGCGGCCACGGTGTTATCGCACTTTATGCGGAACATCAAGGCGACGGCGGAAATGAGTCTCTTTTTTTTATGGGGTTTTACGTGCCAAAACCACTTTTTTATTATGAGGCACGCCGTAGTGGGAGACTCCGGAAATTTGGACCACCTGGGATTCTTTAACGTGCACCTAAATCTAAGTACACGGGTGTTTTCGCATTTCGCCCCCATCGAAATGCGGCCGCCGCGGCCGGGATTCCATCCCGCGAGCGGAAATGAGTCTGGAGTGCCCATATAATTGCTAGTGCAATAAAATTTATTGGCGGTTTAGCGGTAAATGCGAGTGAAATGCGTTAGCATTACGTCGCACCTGTTTGAGGTCCCGGATCTATGATTTAAACAGCGTTCACCACATTGCAAAGCGTTGTTCAGCAGCTCACCCGATCGACACACGTCCTGCCTCTTCGAGGTTCGAGGAGCGAAGTGCACACACACACACACACACACACACACACACACACACACACACACACACACACACACACACACACACACACACACACACACACACACAGATATATATATATATATATATATATATATATATATATATATATATATATATATATATATATATATATATATATATATATATAGTCGGAACAGTCGTTGTGAATGTGACGAAATAACTACAGCGACGTTCTTGTGCCGCACAAGTCCAGAGGCTTGGTTATTGTGTCAATAGACGCCCGCCAAAGGCAAGGATAACGCATACATTTTAAGTCGAGTATGCGGTAAACAAAAACAAAAACAGAAATCGCGCCGCAACGCCGTCTGAGCGACCAAAATGGCGAACACCTTGTATCCGAACTGCAGGCGTGTTGCACCCATAGCAAGCAACAGGTGAAGCCGGTTTCGAAGAAACCTTGGCCTCGTCTCACCACAAGCCCGCACAAGCCCGCACCACACCCACCGCAAGCCTGCACCACTACGTTCCTGCAGTCATTCTTCGTCCGAACTGCCCGAGACTGGAATGGCCTTCCCAGACAAAGTGCACTCATCCGCGTTACAGCGCGTTTTAGATCTGCCATTGAGTGTTCCGACTCATCTTTCTAATTTCATAATCATCAATCCCGCCTTTTACGTGCCCACCCCTCATGTAATGTCCTGTTTTGGACCCTTGAGGTATTAGCAAATAAATACACAGTGGGCCTGGTCTAAATGGCGCCGTTGACAAGGCGCGAGCAATAGCTATTTATAGCTACAGCACGCCCTGCAGGTGTGCATCCGAGAGCCCGCGAGAAGCGGCTGTCCTTTGCTGATGTGTGCTAAGTGCTAGACCACACGGGAAAATACCGTGAATAACGACATGATTGCACTGATCCCCCCTCCAGCTGGATGTCGCCTCTCTATGCGAAGGCTCTGATGCCCAGCTGCCAACAGCGGGAGGAAGCGCGCCACGTGCGCCCTGGATATCGGCCGCTCCCGTCGGATGCGTCTGATTTGCGAAGTGTCGGCGGCGCCGTCCGTGCTTCTACCACCTATAGCTGGGCGAACTGACGAAGTGACAACTAGGTTAATATCCGGAAAGAGCCCGCATATAAACTCTGGTTGTACAGATCCACAGCGCAAACGTCACAAGCAACATCAGCAATGATAATAAAAAAGCACTACCGCGAACTATCAATAGAGCTTGAAACTCGCTTTTGTATAGTGAGATACAAGGAACAACGATGCATATGGGCTTCATCTCTCTCCTTAATGAAATATTATTCCGGTCAGCTTCCGTGCCGTCACATCACGGCGTCTTCCGTGGATACGCACGCCTTCAAACTGTGGCATCCAACCAGTGTTTTAAGTGCTCGCGCTTTCTAGAAATAAAATTAATTGCGTATTCGCGCTCATTATGTCCTTATTTCTTCTTGCCTTTTGCGTCACATTCCTTGACAATTCGTAGTATACGTATACAAGATGTCCACGAAGTGAGTTCCAATTCTAAATTTACGCAGAATAAAAATAACGCAATTATTAGTCATCTTAATTTATGATGATCTAGATGAACCGACAATTTTTCTTCGTTGCAGAGGATAACAGATAACAGTAGAACAACGTCATTTTGGGCAGAGTACTGAACTTCCTGCTATGGCTTTACTTTACTATGGCTTTACTTGCGCTACGAAGTGTATTGCAGCCCCGATTTGACATGTGCGACTTCTTGTGTGGCTGGTGAGAAGGGATTAGTCTATCGGACCATTGTAAGCTGCAGGCTCCGTATACCAGCTGAAGGCAGGAATTCGAGATGTCCTCAGAAACGCTGTATACTCATAACCTATACCTAAATTGTCGCAGGAAACTGTGGACTACGATGTAGCACACGTGTGTATTGTCGACAAGCAGAAAAGCTTTTCATAATAAAAAGCAAATTATCAGGTTTTGCTTGCCAAAACTGCCATATATGATTTTGAGGCACGCCGTAGCGGGGGACTCCGGATAATTTTTTACCACCTCGTTCTTCAGCGCGCACTCAATGCGCGGTACTCGGGCGTTCTTGCGTTTCGCCCCCATCGAAATGCGGCCGTCGCGGACCCGATTTGATCTCGCGATCTCGGGCTTAACAGTGCAACGCCGAAGCCACTACGTCACCACGGCGGGTAAAAAAACCTTCCATGCATTACCATTATACAAAACAAAATGAAATCCACCACAGTAGACTTACAGTTACCTTTGTAAATTATATTTATAATTTAAGATATGCATTGAATCTCCAGACATCCGCTAAACCTTGAGAAGACGTGCATAATAGATATACATACGCTGTGGATGTCTAGATGGATGGGTTATTGATGCGAAAGCATCAAATGACAAGTTGGGCGAAAAATCGGGCGTCTGCAGCAGCGAAACGGCACCTAAATTTCCATTGGCTGCGACGCCACGTCACATCCACGCCTCGACGGAGCCCAGCGGGTGAAAGGGTGCCTTTGCTGCCGCGCCAGGTGTTGCGTGAGGGGAGAGGGCATAGCCGCGACGCCACGTCACCCTCGCTCTCGGAATTAAGCCTGTGCTATGAGCGCGTTCCTTGTCTGCTCAAGCCCTCGCCTGCGTTCAAACTTCGCCTCAGTAATCGATATAAAGAAATTAATCTATAAAAACACAGAAAATAACTTGGAAAGGAAGAATGTTGACGGTAGTGAGTTTCAAACCTACGATACCGCGCTCAAAAGCCGAGTGACTCACCCACTGGGCTAAACCAGCGCCTCCTAGATAGCAGGCCTGTGCGCTCTGCTTTATGAAATCGTGCTACCTGGATCGAAATTTCCATCCCCAAAGCGGTGACGTCAAAATTACCGCGGCTCACTCGAGAGCGTCCCCATTAGATTCTATGGCAGTCGGGCAAGGTAGCATTACGTCACGAATCGAAGTGCATCGGCCTTTTACTATCTAGGAGGCGTTGGCCAAGCGCCTCCACTTGCCGGCGAGGAGTTCATAACGCGAACGACTGCTCAGCAGCGTTTAATTCAACATTTATGCTTTTGTATTCACAACTCATAAGAAGTGCATAGATGTCCCCGGATTTTGTTTTTCATTCGCAGGCAGTCAATCTAATACCGGATGCAGCTCGTATAATTCATGTTTATCCTTTAGTGATATCCTCTATACAGCGATTACCTCCGTCTCTCTACGACGCGTGGTGCTGGCGCGGTGCCACTGCATCGTGAGCAGACGAGTCCCTCGCGCACATGCGCAGTGCCGCCGTGCCAGGGTCGCATACTGCATCGAGAATGGAATATCGCTGTAATAGAATGTTTGTGCGCTATATTTATCGTCATGGCATTGCCGACACCGACACCACTTCTACCAGACATACCAGGAGTCGAATTCACAGAGCTTTTCGTTCGTAAGCGCTCTTGGCCATTGGCCGGCCGTTTTCGCTAATAATCTATCTGTTTGGCTGACAGCTGCACTTACTAACAGTCCTGGCTTAAGAAACTATTTGTGAATACTAGCCCAGGTCCGCGGAGTTACGCAGTATAACGAGGCTCTGGCGTTTGCCAGGGTGTAGCGACGGTCCTTGGAAGCACTCGATCGCAGGCCGCACTGGCAAATGGAGGCGCGTGTGTGCGCATGGCCGTCTGCATCCGGCAGATAGCGGAGCGCCGCAGTGGCCCCGCATCCTTCACCCGCTCTCAGTGCATAGTATACGTACACGTGGGCCTGTATTGCGAGGCTGTCTATCTCACTCGGCCATCCTGCTGCAGCCCAACCTAGCCCGCCATTTCCGCAACAGAAAGCCTTCTTCGAACATGATATAGCCTCTGGTCTGCTATAGGGCGCTTTCTTTTTGAACTGCGCCAAATTAAAGAAGAAAAAGAAGACACCTGCGACAGATAGCATAATTCTAACCCTCGATCTAAATTGATGAGGCGGACATTGCTTCCACGAGCAATCAAATGCGCAATGGAGCAATTACCAAAATTTCACTAAGAAAGGTTATGTACTGCATACATTACAGCACATGTTGCAATTTACGAATTGTAGCTTGCAAGGCATATCGACTTGGAACGAAATCTGAGCACGGCACCGGTTTCGAGAGATGCGCCGCGAAACTTGCGGCAAAAATGCACTGTTGGTCCACTTTCTGAAGAAAACGCTGTTTTATACATTGAAGCACAAAAGTAACGGGAACGCTAATGCATTTTGCCGCACACTTTGAAAATTATTATCTTGGAACTGGTGCCGCCCTGAGAACTCGTTTCAAATGGATACGCCTTGCGAACTCACCGGCTACAATTCGTAAATTGTAATATGTGCCGTAATGTAATTAATTAAAAAGCAAATTAGTTTAGCATTTAGCATTTAGCAAATTAGTTTAGCATCAAATTAGCATTTGATTTCTACGAGAAGTAATGTTCGCCTCATCGAGTAATTTAGTTCAAAGGTTAGAATTGTGCTACCTGCCCCAGGCTATATCTTTAAAAATTTTGCTGCAGCAAAAAAAAAAAAAAAGAACACGTGGTATATTAGATCAACAGAATCGGGGAGGGGAAGTGACGGTGGAAACGGAAACGTAGTTGAGGGCACCAGGAGATCAGACGCATTGACGAAATTCGAAAATTTGCAGACCAAATGGATCCAGTTGTCGTAGGACAGGCGTCACTGGCGAGAGGCCTTCGTTCAGCGTACTTAAAAACAGACCGATCACGGCCACATATTCTTCACCTCTATTACGTGCGAAGCCACTGATTCTTATAGGGAAAGCGCACGAACTGACAAAGACGCCAGCGGAACACGGAACGAGCGCTGTCGTCACTGTCCGTTCGCGCTTCTCCCACGACAACGAATGCGCACCAACTCGCCCAGTTCGCCATTTTAGCGAAACCGTTAATGCGTCGAGTGCGCGCACTTCACGCTGTCCGTCTTCGTGCGCCCTGCGTTCGCTCTCGTTGGGTCGTCGCTGTCGCCGCCACTTGCTCCGCAATTCACCGCCGGTTGGGTGATTCTCGACATAAAAACTGTTACAGCGCAAACACATGCAACCACAAAGTATAAGGGACAGGACACAAGCGCTGTGAATGTGTGAATGACGTTTTAATGGGTGATTCTCGTTCGCTGTGGGCGATGCGTGCGTATACGCCGTCGGAGACTCGCAAGCAGCGGCGCGGTGCACATGCAGCCGCACAAAAGAGCTCGTCATTCGTTCATTGTGGACCCAGTGGCGTGCGAAAGAGACGACGCGGGCACAACGGCGCACTCCGCGCTCTCTGCGCCTCGTCCGTGTCCTTCGCGCGACAGAAGCGGGCGAGCGGCAAGACTGTCTGGCAGCTCGGCTTGCAGTGCACGTCCACCCACACATCGATCGGTGCCGCCCACGTGCACCGCGGTTCGACCACTGCATGCGCCGGTACGCGCGGCGGAAACGAGAGGACGGCGGCCGCGCGTCTTGCAGACTGTGTGTACCGGGGCCGCACGCCGCGAGAGCCAATAAATATTTCCAAGAGCGCAGCTCGAGCAGCACTGCCAGTATGATCAGTAATGGGATGGTCGTAATAATATGATCACTATCGCGCGCATCGCCGGCGACTATTATTATACAGGGTGATCATCCTCAAGTTTTATGGAATTGAAAAAAAAAAAATAGCCCGTTGCAGGTAACATAATTCTAATCCTTGAGCTGGGGTTTTCAGAGAGGCGGACATTACTCGAACGAGGACCCAGCCTCCTGGGAGGTCCCATTTCAGTTTCTAACTACGGGACCTCCTTCTGTATATACTTATAATGTAATTATCCCCATTTTTGTCGTGAATGAAACTAATTACTAATTAACTTATGAATTAATTACTTTGCGGCACATATTGCAATTTACGAATTGTAACTAGGGAGTTTGCAAGGCGTATCCACTTGGAATGAATTGCCAGAATGACGCCAGTTTGGATATATGCGCCATCCAACTTGCTGTGAAAATGTACTGTTGTTCCACTTCCATTTAGAACGAAACGCTATTTTACGCATTGAAGCAGAGAAGTAACTGGAACGTCCAGGCATTTCCTTCCACACTTTTGTCATCCTGGCAAATAATTTCAAATGTACACCTCTTGCAAGCTCACCGGCTACAATTCGCAAAATGAAATATGTACCGTAAGGTAATTAAGAAGTCGATTAGTAAATTTCTGTTCGCTGGTTGAATATGTGCTTCGATTTCTCGTGCTAGTAATGTCCGCCTCCTGGTATAATCCAGCTCAAGGACAAGAATTATGGTATCTACCACAGGCCATCATTAAAAATTCCATAAAACTTATAAATGATCGCGCTACATGAACCGCGCGCTGCTCATCAAAATAACGGCGCTTACTCATTAGGGTGTCAAACAGCCAGTAAAGATATGTAACGGTATTCAGGGATATTTATTTATTTATTTATTTATTTATTTATTTATTTATTTATTTATTTATTTATTTATTTATTTATTTATTTATTTATTTATTTATTTATTTATTTATTTATATTTCTCCTGGTTCATAGTCACACCGCTAACAATTATTTTTTTTTCTAACTAAAGCGCGAACGTTAAGTGCTGCTTTTATCAAGTGGTAAGCACTTATAGCAAACTTTCATACACTCATCACACGCCACATCAGGCAAAATTTATCACTTGTCTCAGTTCACAGGAGTAAAACTTTACATTACTGTTCACTTCGCGTTGAGTGACGTCTAAGCACGAGTAACTGAGTTTCTATTACTTTTTGTATTTAACTTACACTTTCGAGAGTTCTCATACTCTCCGATTAAGTAAGTTAACTGTGCCCACTAATGCATACTCCTGTAGTATCATAAAAAGCCAACAAACAAAGACACCGAAGACAACACAGGGGAAATTGCTTGCGCTTACTAATTGAATTAAAGAAATTATAAATTAATGGAACTGAAAATGGATGAAACAAGAACTTGCCGCAGGTGGGGAACGATACCACGTCTTTGCATTGCGCGTGCGATGCTCTAACCAATTGAGCTACTGCGGCGCCATTTTCCCATCCACTTTCTTCGGTATTTATGTTTTGAAGTAGAACCCTGAGAGTGTTAGCCAGCACCAGCCACTCACAAACCTTGGCGGCGGATGTGGAACATCCTGTGTTGTCCTTGGTGTCATTGTTTGTTGGCTTCTTATCATATCACTAATAAAAATCGGTACCCCTCGGTTAACCTCCTTTCTTCTCGTTCATTACATAACGAGGGTCTCGAGTCCGGCAACATTGATGCCTTCAGGTAGCATGTGTGGGTTTAATGACCAGTTGCCTTCACCTGAACAAGATCACGTACTCGTGACGCCTGCGGCAGAAAGGATGTTCGACATCCGCCGCCAAGGTTTGTGAGTGGTGGCGCTGGCTAACACTCCCAGGCAAAGTCCCAGGATTAGTTCCAGTAGTAACACATAAATACCCCGGAAAGTGGATGGGAAAACGGCGCCGCGGTAGCTCAATTGGTTAAAGCATCGCACGCGCAATGCGAAGACGTCGGATCGTTTCCCACCAGCGGCAAGTTGCTTTTTCCTCCACTTTCAATTCCATTAATTTATCATTTCTTTAATTCAAGTAGTAAGTACGAGTAATTTCCCCTGTGTTGTACATGGTGTCTTTGTTTGTTGGCTTCTTATGATACTATTAATTAATATCGGGCCCCTCAGTTAACTCCCTTTCTTCTCGTTCATACTCCTGTAGAGGCAGATAAGCTCTCTTCTCCAAAATAAAGTTAAATACGAGACAATCAGTTACTCCCACATAAAAATGGTTGCCAGAACTTTTCTTGTTCTTATAGTCTGAGCACTGATCGATGCATTGGTTAGGATCAATCGATGGATCCCTGGAAGGGTCTTTGCCCGAATCGTTCCTTGCAAGATTCACCAAAGAGCCATCTGTAAAATAAAGTTAATATCTTCCTCTCTCTCTGCCGCACGGCTTTTAATATTCGCGGCCAATACAGGTTTCATTGTGTTGTGGGCCTGACATGTACGAATGACGCAGGGTAATCACGAAGTTTGTTTGTTTTTTCCTTTGTTTTTACGCAGACCCCGATGCACCGGATGCAATACTCACCGGATTTCGCTCCTTCCAAAGCAGTACGGCAGTACTACACGGATGCGAACACCTTCTGTCTAACATATCGTCAAGCGCTAGCAGTGTCGCCGACAAACAAGGTAGATGGTGGCACAAAACTCTACAGTCACGCGATGAACCGCGCGCGTACATCCCGTGTCAAGTAGCGGGAAGCGCGGCTGCTCTGTACGGGCGCCTCAGCTCGGATTTCAGCGGCGCGTATACCCTTGCCGCCATCGCGGCGATGCCAACCTCGCGCATCGTCGGGAGCGGCTTGGGCAGCCAGGCTGCCTGCGCGTACGGCACACAGTGCACTGCTTCGTAAACAGTAACAAGTGAGCAAATAAAAACAAACCACACAAAGGGGACGTATGCAGGACTATATATCGCTCGTCCTGTTCATTTGGTGGCGGCGCACATTTATCCCCGTGAAAAGGCATACGTGAAATTTTTGATGCGCCGAGTGTGATACCTCGAAACGCCGATTTAAGCGCCTAAAACATCATGAAACCCATATTATCGTACGTCCAGAAGCGAAGTCTCCCAGTTGCGGAAAGTTCAGCAAGCCAATTGCGAATGAATTACTATACTAAATAATTTTGAATCAAATAACATATTTTTGGGGGGTACAAACGTATGCTCTCCGTGGCCGGAAATCGCCGAGTATATATGGCCAAATAGAATGTCTCAACAGTATATGTTCTCCACTCGCAGCAGTCTGCACTGCGGCGCTGACATTGGCGAAAAAGCTTTAGAGCGGTTGACGCCGCTTCAGCTGCGAACAAAAGGAGTGCGTGTGCCCGACAAACGTATCGCGGATGACGCCGGGCTGATGAGCAGGCAGATCTGATTTCCTGGCGTCACGCATAATTCACTCGCGGCTTCTCCATCGCGCACACTTCCCTTTCTTGTCTTCCCTGTCCGTCGTCGGTAACGCGACGTCAGGGGCATGTGACAGCGATATTCCTCGGTGCACGAAACACAACACCGAAACCATGTGTGACTCATGCAGACGCAGAACTCGCATAGAGAGGATCGCCCATTTAGTACAGGTAGACCATGTGCGTATCACCTGATCCGCCTATGGGAATCAAAATGGGTCTGGGGAACGGAGGAGGGGAGGGAAAAGACCGAAAGCGAGAGAACAGCGCACTTCATCACATTTTCGCCGAAGCCTCGATATTCTGCGTCGTCGACGTATAGCATCAATAACGGAGAAATTTACGAAAAAATCGTCTCGCGAAAGTGGCGCGACGGCGTTGTAGTACGTGTTATGTGCTAGGCTGGCTTGTATTACGATAGCGACAATGACAACAAAATTAACTTCGGGAGGTAACGTCAGTAACAAGGCTCCAAAATAAAATTGAAATAATATGTGTGAAGTAACATGTGCAACAAATAGGTGCAACAGTTTCAAAAGGGGAGCACAAAGCAGCCAGCCTCGTCATGGCAGTTCTGGCATATCTCGTGGTGAAACGGACATCTTTAAACGACCGTGAAACAAAAACGCAGAGCGAATATTTTTAACATCGTCATTCTATTTGTTCCAGTACACTGTTCCCGTAAGCTTCAGGGTGGCGTCCATAATTGGCGCATATTCTTGGTAAAATGAAACGTTACTGATTACGTGCTTGAATTCTGGCAGAGAGTCAGTGATTAGTATTATTTTCGACTGGTTATTTAAACCATGACTGAGAGGCCACTGTTATGGGGAGCGCTCGACATTTCTTTTTTTTTTTTTTACTTAGCGCTCTTCACGCTTTAGCTTTGATACCATAAGTTTTCCAACATGCCGAACCACAGGAGACTGTCAGGCAGGACAATATTAGGGAAAATGGGGGCCCTGGCCTAATTCGCACGTAGCCCCCTTCCCCCTCTGCCTTTCCCCTCTTGGTCGGTTCCATAACCCAGTGCTACACGTCTGGAATACACCCCAGGCTTCATTTCAACTGCACCAAGTTAAAAACGAACAAAGTGTGTGATCAACGGAATTCATGCGACAGTAATGCATTATCATTACTTTTACAGCACACAGAACACAAACGTAGCCAGTAACGCGACTATCGGAACACGTGACCACGTGGACCGAGCGCACGTGGCCGAGCACCAACTGTGTGGGGCAGCCGTGCGGGGCATTCCAGCGCACTGCGCTCGCCGCCTCCGCTGTTGGCGCCGCACACAAACCGACAGGCGGGCCTTCGTTCGCATGGCTTCTTTCCATTCCCTTTTTACCCTGTGCAGCGCGGTTGAGGTGTCCTCAACGGACAGTTACTGCGCTGCACTTCATCCCATATTTTCAACCCCCTTCCATTAAGAATCTCCTCTCGTTCGCCTGACCGTTCTAATGAAGGAAAAGCAGGTTGAGCCAGCTTCCTGAAGGCCCTACAGTTGCGTTCGGTGCTTCGGTGACGATTGTTAAAGAGAAACGCTAGTTAATGAGTTACTCATCTGATAAGGTTAATTTTTTAACATTTAGGTGCACGTTAAAGAACCCCAGGTGGTCAAAATTTCCGGAGTCCTCCACTACGGCGTGCCTCATAATCAGAAAGTGGTTTTGGCACGTAAAACCCCAAATATTATTATTATTATTAATTTTTTAACATTTATGCCGCACTTTTGGGGCACATTGGAATAGCAGAATTTAAGACCTGGCTTTATGTAACCAATACCAAATTTGGGGGGGTGAGGGGGGGGGGGGGGGAACGAGCATAAAAATATCGCAAGTTCGCTGCAGGCTGAAGAAATGTGCTCTTTTTTTCTCTTTGTCCCGCATTTACGCTCGTCGCTCGCTCTTCGCTCTGAAACTGTGTGAAAAACGCGGATTTTTTGCAGCCACCAGCGTCACGCGTGCGATTTTTCACGCGTGTTATTTCCTTTCTCTTATTTTTTTTTCAAGTGATTATCTGGAGGCAGGGCTTCCATTCTGCTTTGCCGTTATGTCCCAAAATTAACCTCATTACCTGATGAACAGTTAACGAGTCTTTCCATTTCTCAGCGGCCGCCGGAACACCCAACGAGCCGGCTTTTAAAAAAAAAAATTGCCGTAGTAAAATAAAACGTCATTATAATTATAAGGGAAATTAGAAAATTTGATCGAAGCGTTTGCTGCTGTAAAACACCAACAACTGGTTCACTTTATCTGCATTATGCTTTCCTAAAACGCCTGGCTTCGTCTCGACCGCTACTGTTTGGATATTTGGACCTCTGTTTGGACCGCTTGTAGCGTCAAGGGCATTACGGGAACTATACGAGGGTCAGTTTAGGTCAGTTTCGGTTTTGCATGCCATGTGCTGCCGTGGCCTCCGAGATTGCGCACTCCAGTGCTGCCCAGTTAGACACAGTGGCCGCAGCGTGGTGCCGCGACTCCGTTTGGCAATCTTTGCATCTGACCGCTCGGAAAACGGCCTCTGGCTGATGGGTCTAAACGAAGTTACATTAGGCGGGGACCCAGCATCTTCCGGCTTTTCTTGCTTCATACGTGTCGTCCGAAGTTCCAGTAGTTCCAATATTAAGCAATGGGCCCTGTTTCCCTGCTCTCGGAGATAAGTCCCTGGGTTACATGGCTCCTTAGCCCCACCCCATTTCCTTAGTACAGCGCTGCTGTCAGACGGCAATCCAGTAACTCAAGCGCCTCAACATGCCTCGTATGCAACCCGCATGGCGTTCCCGAGCATTCAGCCATGCACGTCATCCTCCCTACGTTGCCTGAACCTTTGGCGACGCCACACTGTCACGTGCGCGATGCTATATGCAGCCCGACGCTTGACGTGGGTTGGAGACTCCTGCATTTACTCAAGCTGAAATAATGAAACCAAGCGCGCGGCGATCGCACTGCGATGAGGCATCTTGGCCTCAAAGCACGTTGCGGCGATAGTCCAACGGTTGTATCCATAGGGTTAGTATAACAAACTCTAGAGGAAAAGCTGGCCCGAAAAAGTGGGAACCGCTAGGGCGCCGCCCTGTTGCTACTGGTCAATGTGGCCAGTGCAGTTACCTTTGAAATAGCTGAAAACAAGTACAGGTCACCTTATGCTTTGTCATTTAAAAACACATACCTGATGGCTTTATGAAGGTGATGCGTTAATATTAAGTTTACAGAAAGCGCTTGATAAGTGCGTGACTTATGTAAATCACGATGTACGCATTTATGGAATAAAGGATGAAACGAATTTCGGTTTCGAATTTCTGATTTTTGGATGCGTAGTAGTTTCGTACAGTTTAGGTTTGGCATGCGATCGCGCATCAACGTCGGACGCTATGGCACATTCATGCCTTTTGCGCCACCCAAGCCCCGAAGTGCTCTCGCATATACGAGGGCCGTTTTTTTTTTCAACCTCCGATAGGCTACAAATAAAAGACAAGTTCATCTAAAACAATAATTTTATTAACAAAAGATTAGTACAGTTACGGTAACTTTTCGACATAATCACCGAAGAGATTGAGGCATTTGTCATATCTGTGGACAAGCTTTGCAATACCCTCTTCAAAAAAAGTTGCCGCCAATGAATTCAAGTAGTCCTTGACGTTGGTTTGAAGGTCGCCATTGGTTTGAAAGCGCTTCCCACCAAGCCACTTCTTCAGTCCAGGAAAAAGATGAAAGTCACAGGGTACTAAGTCTGGACTGTATGGCGGAGGATCGAAAATGTCCCATCCAAATTGTTCGAGAAGACGTTGAGTTGCTCCAGCAGTGTGTGGACGGGCATTGTCATGGATTAGAACAACTCCAGCGGTCAACTTCCCTCTTCGTTTTTCCCTCTTCCCTCTTCGTTCTGAATGGCTCTACGCAAACGTCGTAAAGTTTCACAATAAACAGCTGCAGTGATTGTGGTTTCGGGCTCCATAAACTCCACAAGCAACACACCTTGTTGATCCCAAAACACAGTAGCCATGGTCTTTCTGTTGTTGAAGGTTTTTTTGAATTTCTTTGGTTTGTTTGGTGAATTTGAATGCATCCATTGTTGTGATTGTCGTTTTGTTTCCGGTGTGTCGTATTGAATCCAGGTTTCATCCGCAGTCACGGTTGATTTCAAAAGGTTGTCTCCTTCATCCTGATAAAGCTCAAGGAACTCCAAAGCTGACGCCGTTCGTCGAGTTTTGTGGCCGTCCGTCAACATTTTTGGGACCCAACGTGCACAAAGTTTTTTGTAGCGTAACCGTTCGGTAACAATGGAGTACAAAACAGACCTTGAAACTTCTAGAAATTTCGTAGATAAAGCAGTAATGGTGAATCTGCGGTTTTCTTTAACCATTCTGTCAACTCGTTGAACCAGGTCATCTGAAACGACGGATTTGCGTCCTTGGCCCCCTTCATCATGCACATCATTACGTCCATCTTTAAAATTTCGACACCATTCACGCACAACACCATCACTCATGAAGTTTTCCCCGTACACTCGACTCATTCTCCGATGGATTTCTGCAGCACCATGGCCTTCCACCTGTAGAAAACGAATAACACTTCGCAATTCACACTTGGCGGGAGCAACAATAATGGCAGCCATGTTTACGTGGCTGTAGCACAATGCCGACTGACGCCTTAATGTCAACAATGGCGGAGTGTGTAGCGGGAGAGCTGCGCAGCTGCCTACAGCGCATGTCCGCTTTCTGCTGCCCGCGTAGCGCCTGCACGGAGCGACCGGAGGTTGAAAAAAAAAACGGCCCTCGTACCTTCACATGTAAGTAAACGAATGTATCTTCCTGTTCAGAACATCACGCGAGTAGACAGCTCTTGTGATGCATCACAATCGTTTGAGAAGCGTCACAGTAGAGCATTTTTTTACATGCGGAGCGGTTTTTTTTTTTTCAGGTTTCCCTTCAGTAGGGAATTACTGGACCAGGGCACCGGAATTGTACTGGCGAATCCACTAGTCATAGAATCTGTGTAATTGTTGCACTTTGAACAATCATGCTTCTACAAAGGCCACAGCAGAAAAACAGCCTGATGCCGAGTATTTCCGTGCCACGAAGCAATCAAGAGACGAGTGCTTAATAAGGACGAAATCGAGCACATGAACCCACATATTAATATCGTAGGCGTTTTATTAACTGTGGAATATTTTCAACACTTCCTTGCATGCCATTTCATGTGGCATATATCTTTTCTGGTCACAAATTTGTGCAGCGAATCTATTTGCATGATCGACTCCGGGCTTGTGGGGCCGCTCACTTGCGCTTGATGCTGAGTCTTTTACATGTATCCATAAGCTGCAGATATGCACATCAGATCCCTACGAGCATTTTCGAAATTCAATTATTTTAGGCAACACGCACATATGCAATACTTACATAATCTCAAATACCATGTGCACTAAGCAGCTGGGACACATTTTTGTTGAGTATACTCGCAGGTAAAATAAGTAGATCATGTGGACAGCTCCAGCTCATTTTCCTTAATTTAGTGTGTACAAGGAGTATGCAAAAATAACTTTTTTCTCGCGCGCCGATTATTTTGCTGTATAAGCAAGAGAACACACCACGTTAGTGTAACATATGTTCTACATCACACTAATATGCGCTTTAATTTATCAAATGAGATGAGTTACTTTTATGGCTCATTCAGTCCAATCACACTGCAAGCTACATTCAACAATCTTCTATTGGATATTGCAAATGTTTAATGAAACATGTTTCCCTGTTATGCAGATATGCAATGGAAAGCCCTTCTGTGTGTTCCAACGGTAAAATTTAAGCTCTAAATTAAAGAAGACAACTCTACTCAAAAACAACAAGCAAAAATGGTGAATACATAGTATCAGAAGCCCAAGGGGCAGAAATTATGAGAAGTGTCGAATGATTTTAAGAAAGAATGGTATTTGAAAATGCAAGACTCTTTTGTGGAGGTCAAGCAAGTCAATATAGGTAAAATACTCTGCAAAATTACTCAGGTGATGGGATGGTAAACAATGGGCCAGGAAATGCGTTGTTTTTCTGCAAAACAAAAGTTGATGATTGTCATTACATAAGTCACTTTAGCATCATGAGGCTGCTGCTTGATAAATTCAGAAACAAACCAAAAAACAAGACACGCAAAAATAAAAAAAAGCAATTTAATGATGCTCTCTCCACACTGGGATAAATAAAAAGAAACGGATTACATCTAATGTGGACATATCAGACGCCTTGTGAAAGACTAAAGGAAAAATTCAGTGTCGAGCTATGGCACTTGCCGCATTGATGTGGGGGGCCTTGCACCAGTAGTGATAGTTACCACTGCATTTAGAAATTGAAAGCATTCATGCAGACAAGGATGATTCTTTATATTTTTGGCTACCACTTCAAGTGCCTCTACCAAGTGTTACAATGCTGCACGCAGCCATGCTAAGGATCTCACAGCAACACTTGCAGGTAAAAAGCAAAATCAGTCAAAGTGCTGGTGTATTCTGGACACTATGTTTGAAAACTTTTAGGCAGAAAGAGTGCAAGAAGCAGATATAAGAACTGCATTTATTTCCATAATTCCCCATTTGAATGACATTTTCTTTTTGCTTAGACAATGCCTACGCCTAGCCACAGCAGCTCCCTCATGCAGACTCCGCAAGCCAAGAGGCCGTGCAGGCAAATGAAGGTAAGAGGCAAGAAGCAATAGCACCGGTATTGACATTCATCTAATTTCTTTCTTTTTCTTACATTTAGGCAGCCAGCACACCTCGAACAGCCACCTTGACTGCGGGTGTGTCAGCAGATTCCTGTTGTACATATGCTCATAATAAACTTCAGTAAACTTGAACTTCATAATAAAATTGAAGGCAAATGGGACATTGATGCATTGCTTTTTTTGAACATTTAGTGTACACATACACGTTATACCTTGCAGTGCTACAGAGCGTATTTTGAAGCTTCCCTCTATATTTTGCACCTTTAATTACGTATGTGTTGTGTGGCCCTCAATGCAGTTCATTGTAGCAGCTGCTTTGCCTGTGTATTGCACATTGGATTAAGCTTGTGATATCCACATGTGCAAAAGGCCTATACTTCTCTCACATATACAAAATAAGGTTCTATGTAGTTCTCAGTGTTACAATAAAAAATAAAAACAATCTGATCGTGGAACTGTGTTTATTACAGTAATTCCTGGCAGTTATTGACAAGTTGACAAATCGAACTGGTCAATCGGTCATGGGAATGAATTGTATGTATACATATAGGGAAAAAAGGGGGTATGTGTGTGTTTGTAGGGGGGGGGTGTATAGGATTATGGCGGTACGAAAAAATTTACCTACACCGTCCTATAGACCCATTCCTTTAAGGTACCGTAACAAAACGTATTATGCATAAAGTTTATACAACTAACTCTGATATTAGTAGACACGCCAGGCGACGCGAGCTACATTTGCCATGACTCGCATTCGCGACTGCACCGGATGCCCTCCATATTATTCTGCTTAATCTTGCTCACTGCACCGAGGCAAAAGAAAGATCATGGGCGCAGGTGCCTTTAAAGTATATCGACCTTGCGAGGCACCGCTGCGCGTGCTAGGAGAGCTGTCCGTGCGAACACTTCCTGGCACACACCTGCCTCGGCGGCCGCAACCTACGTGCCGTTCTGCTTCAAGCTTTGATCCCCCCCCACACTGTCCCTTGGGTGCCCTGGAGTTCCTGCGCCGTCTGCTTTATTATAATCTCAGGTGCTCTCCTGAGACTTCCGTTGGACGGTTACAAGTGCCCTACAGCTGGATCAGTACTTGTAATAACAGAAAAAAAAAACAAATCGTCGCGACGATAGATCGCGACAGCAGCTTTTGCAATATACTGCGCCCGTACGAAGAGAATTACGGAACGCCAACGAGGAATCTGACCACAGCTTCGAGCTCCTAACTCGTAACATCGTCGAGTGACACTCCTGCAACAGGCGTGACCACTGAAAACCGCATACCACCGGAAACTTCAACAAATTCATCCTTCGGTTGCATAACTGCCATCTGCACGGCCAACATCGACCACACCCACACCATCTCGCAACATAAACAGCCCAAACACACGGCAGCACGCACACCACATCACCACACTACAAGCGAGGCGCTATGCTGCTACGCCATAGAATTAAGAACCAACTGCTATGCTGGCTACGCTGCTACGGTCGCCAGATTAAAACTGACTACTGTCACCAAGTCTAGCAAGCGTATCAGGAACTGGCAACCTCGGCGCGTAGCAACATGGCGGCGCAACTATAGAGGACAACTCTAGAGGACATCTACCCGACTGTAAGTACCATAATCACCGTCATCATAATCAGCAGACTATTTTTATGTCCACTGCAGGACGAAGGCCTCTTCCTGCAGGCCCCTGTCTTGCGCTAGCCGATTCCAACTTGCGCCTGCACGGTAATGAAGAGGCCGAAGGACGCCCGGCCCGACTATACATTGGTTCCCGTTTTTCCGCCCCGCCGCGCCTCCACACGCCGCCCCTTCCGCGTCGGCCCGAAATCCGCACCAGGCGTCGAGGCTTCCTGAATGAGCGATAATACGGCTGTTGCTCAAGTGTAACGGCAATACTTCCTCGCCTTTTTCGGAGCGTCGTATTTGCCCCACCCGACCTCACCCCTTCTCCGAGGCCTGTGTCTATATGGGCTGCGCGTTTCCTTTTTTCTGTTATTCACAAATTTTGCGTATCGTACGTTCATCGCACTTTATACAAACACTCAACTTTTGGTTTCTTTCTTTCTATATTTTTGTCGACAATTTAATTATAAGGTGTACTTCAACGTAACAGTTCAACCTCATCTCACGCTGTAATATTACACGTGTTACACGTATGCTGCAACGTGTAGGACCACTTGATTTTTTGTCTTTTCATTATTGTTTAGCCTATAAGTTACGCATACACGAAACTCGTGGTTTCGGCGTTGCCATTATTAAACTTATGAAATCATGCGTTACCGACTATGAAACTAAATCGCTTAAATATGTGATAAATGGCATTGTCAAGTAGTGTTATGTGCAGTAAGGAAGTTTATAGGGGCGCTTTTATATTTTCTTAAAACGCGCAAAAAAAATACAATCGGCAAAAGAAAAAGTGTGTTGCATGCACTCGCGTTATTTCTTCATCAATAATAATGTTCACTTCCGCTTACTTAATCTTAATTGCATTCTGGGATTTTACGTGCTAAGACTACGATTCGATTATGAGGCGCGCCGTAGTGGGGTACTCCAGAATAATTTTGACTATACCAAACCCGCCGTGGTTGCTTAGTGGCTAAATACTCCACTAAACAAACCGTGGCCACGGCAGCTAGCTCTTCGCGCCGCTTCCCACAAAGTGGTGACCCGGAATTTGTTAGAGGCGGCGCCAAGAGGTAGCCGCCGTGGCCACGGTTTATTTCGGCCGGCCAGCCATGGTGCAGCGGAATCTCGGGGAACGGCCGACACTGCGGCCGTTCAGGTCGAGCGCCACCAACGTGCTCTATTCTCGCGCTACCTTCACGCGAGCCATCGTCTTCTTCGCCGGATTTCGACGCGATAGTCACGCCGCTACAATATATAAATAAGAGAGAGAGAGATTTTATCGCCTGTGGAAGATAGCGTAGTCCCGCCTCTTACCGGAAGAGGCGCGCATACAAGGTCCGAATCTGGTGACCGTCGGGTGCCTCTTTTCATGCAGACGAAAGAATCCCCGATCGACGCCCCCGCAGTACCGCGCACCACAAAAGTAGCCGTCTGATGCAGGAGGGGGGCGGTGATTAAAAATTGTGGGCTTTTACGTGCCAAAACCACGATCTGATTACGAGGCACGCCGTAGTGGAGGACTCCGAAAATTTGGACCACCCGGGGTTTTTTAACGTGCACCCAAATCTACGAGTGTTCTCGCGTTTCGCCCCCATCGAAATGCGGCCGCCGTGGCCGGGATTCGATCCCGCGACCTCGCGCTTGGCAGCCCAACGCCATAGCCACTAAGCAACCACGGCGGGTAAGAGGGCGGTGACGCAACAGAGACAATGATGAGGCATCCGAATCGAACCGAGAAGCAGCGTTCCTCACTCTAAAGGGATACGCAAGAGAAACAGTAAATTTAGATCGATAAAGTTTTTCTTTCAGAACACCATTTTCGTTAATTTCGTGGTAACAGCCTAATTCTTTGAAGAGAAACTAAAGGTCAAACATCCACTTTTTTTTAGTTTTATTTCGCGCAGGAACCACACTGCAGGTGTGTCAGTGTGAGGTCACATATGTCAATATATTTTCTCGTATTTTCCGTAGTGTCGCCACTATTATCATATGTTCTCGGATTTGAACTACAATATAGTCCACCTTTAACAAAAAATCGACTGCACCCCAGCAGACGTGACGTCACGGCAAGCTGGTGTGGGAAAGTCAAGGCAGCGTCGTCGCCAGTGTTTCGTTCTTGCGTCCGAGTTTCTAGCTCGCCAAGCCTCCAGTGGTAGTACAAGAGTGGCCTCTTTGGTATTGTAGAAGCATACTTTACTGCAGTACACCCCAACCGATTTTTCTCGTTGGTGTCCCTTTTTAAGGCTGCAGGTAACACAACGAAGATTTTCGGCGACCAACGCGGGGCTCGGGTCCGGCCCGGAGAGGGTGCGCGGGATGGGAGCTGCCACTACGTCGCCGTAAACGCACGGATTCAAGTTAAGGCGGCGTCGCTAAGAGCTCGGCTTTTATTAACCGTCATACCCAATCCATGTTCACTCCACCTCCGCCCCACCCAGTTATTTCGCAAGACAAAACTACCAAGCATTGCCAGTAACAAAACTTTATTCGTTCTTTGGAAGCACATTATTTCAGAATTGCACCATGTCAGACTCCGCGCGGTCACTGTAACGGGGGAAAAATACATCAACATTTCAGTCAACAAAAAACGTATCTAAATTCCATGACTAGATTCGCCACCTGAACCACTTCCAGTTGTCACGCACTGACGCATAACATGTACACACCAAAGTCATGCAGTATACACTGACAAACGTGCCGGATACACGGCCACCGTAACGCATGCATTATGGCATAAAGTGTTCTAAAATACACATCATTAACACTTCCGCGTTCAAATCTTTCTAATGGTTCGTTGTTCGACGCCGTGTACAAATGTTGCCTATACAACAAACACTCTGCGTTAAACTGGCGATATCCGCGCAACGTTTGTTGGGGACGAGAGCACTGCTGGCGCTACAGTGCTGTGCATAGGCTAAAGCATATCGCTGTCCACAGAGCTTCGGGCAACTGAGGACGCAGCAGCCGCGTCACATGGCCGGCGACATCCGCAGTCGCGCTTGCTGCGGTCTGCACGCAGACACCGGGTATAGAGCATACATACGATACAAAGGCGATCGTGCTCGCGTCGAAAAAAGAAAAAGAAAGAAAAAAGATAGGGCGAATGGTCTAATCTGGCTTGACATGGAGAATTTCTTGAGAAAGCGACACGACACTTCAGAGCGGGGAAAGTAAAGAAAAAGAAACTGTATTAATGTATCTCTTACACCTACACGCAAAAATAAACCGCGTGCAACATTTTAATCCAGTCCAATCAAGCCTAAAGTGGCCATCTTCAAATATATTCCGATTGCATGCATGTACCGGCGAACATAAGACGCAACGCAACATATGTTGCGTGTTACGTCTACAAGCTAGTAGCAGCGGACTCTATTTACCAACCTGACGCGCGAGAAATCCCCAAGAAGCCGTGCATGGCGGAGAAGTGGAGGACCCTTGCAAGGAGGCCTTTTTGGCTCGATAGAAATGTTTGGGTATGGTCTCGGGGGAAGTTTGTACACAAACATACGGCCTGCGTCAGAAGTTTCAAAGCCGCTACGCACGTGACCTGAGGAGCCCATTAGCCGGGCACCGGGGCCCTTGTAGAACTTTCTGTGCTGCGAAGCTTTATCGGTGCTTGGCAATTATGTCTATACACTCCTGAGCTCCGCAGCGCCAGGGTACTACAGAACCTCCGTGAAAGAGCCCGGCGACAGCTTTTGTAAATTGCGCAGCGACTTTGAAAACATGGGCAAATGATGTATGTTCCCTCACATCCCCGTGCGGCCCGTCATCGTTGCCTCTTTTTGTTCGCACTCAAAAAAATTTATTACTAACGCGGCTATATATATAGAGAGAATTACGTACTTCATGCTATCACAGACATAGAATAACAAAAACGGGAAGCTAAGTCGTCCACCTGCATAGTAGCAGACAATATATATATATATATATATTCACAGCCGCACAATAATTATACCAACGGCAATAACAACGCCCTGCTCAACATTCCTTTGAGGATACGGCAGTTCCTTGATCTTGCCGACAGTAAACGTCGAAGCAGCCTAGCAAATTCAACACTGGTGGACGGAATTTTGCATCCGTGTCACAGCACCGCAAGAGCGCATACCACGCGCTAACAAGAAATGGCGGGGGTCGGCGTTTGGGCGAGCCCAGAGGACCCGCCCAAAGGCCTTACTTTTCTCGAAGGGGACAAACGGACCTGTACCAACCAACGGGCGTGCAAAATATTGCACGTATCAAAGGGGCGCCCTGTCAGAAGCAGTGTCGGGAATGCTGGCAGGAGTTACAGGATAATGACCTCCGCAAAAGTTATGCCCGGACTTGGGCAGCTGTCGGCAACGGACCATTTTCCTCCTCCTGCCTCTAACACACATCACCGCCGACTAGCACCTGCAGCGCCCTTTGGCATCGCTTGATTGTGCGAGGCCGCACGAAACTGACGCTCAGAAAACAGGTGCACAATTAACCGTGTCGCATCACGCCGCACATTTTCTAAAGAGTGAGAGGGAAAAAAGGAAATGGCACACAAGCGCAAAATATATATCTTGACAACGCACGAAGCACTAATCCCATGCGTACTATATAGGCACAGGTTGCGAGTACACGCCAAATCAACCAGCACGTGTCCCCTCTGAAGCAGGTCTCGAGTTACATGATGTCCGTTCATACAGCACAACGTTAGCAAATACAGATAATTGCTTCGAACCTACCGACGACAACAGCATCAGTAGCAGCACAACTTGTAGAGGCTACGCGCTATAACATTCCCAGAAATAATTCCAGACTATAGGATATGTCATGTCGAGACCTTGAGGTGGAAGCTCAGACTATATTTGCTTCTTCCTCATGTTTAAGCAGTATGCCGCTCAAGGAAACAGGCCGGTTGGACAGACAGTCGCTGCGTACGAGTGTACGTATACCATCTTCCTTGTTTCATCTATATAACCTTACGGGAAAATGCAGAAACGTTTTTTTTCTTTTTTCTCTTCGTACATCTTCTAGGAACGCTCAGGGTGAAGTACCGTCAAATATATCACAGCGAATGCATTTACGGGTGCCATTTTGTCCGCTGCATGCACAAAGTAATATTTTCAACCATAAAAGAAAAGCTACACCTAGCGAGGGCTATACAGCAGAAAGTTGTTTTAGGCCGCAAACAAACCAGACGTTTCATCCCAATGTTTTGCTTCTTAAGAACTGCGTTTATGACCGACACCTTGTTTGTTATCACGAGTGGCTGGGGCCCATTTTTACGAACCGTTCTTGCTTACGAAAGGTGTTGTAATGCGGACTCACAGAGAAGACCCGTTATTATGGCGCTCACTAATATATATATATATATATATATATATATATATATATATATATATATATATATATATATATATATATATATATATATATATATATATATATATATATATATATATATATATATATATATATATATATATATATATATATATATCACACAAGCGAAGTTGGTTATCCTTGAAACCGATTATACAATTAAAGAAAAAGGAAATTAAGAAACAAAAAAGAAATCATGCGAAAGAATAAGATAGACAAAAGTAAACTGCGCTATTAGACCTGAGCAAACAATACACATTTTACTGCAAACACAAAAAAAAGGAGTACGTGAAGTCTCGAAGCAGCACCCCAACATATACCAGGTGCTTTTTTAGCTGCACCAAAATTTTAAAAATTGCCTATGGCACGTAATACAATTACAACCTTTGATGTCAATTACTCGATGAGGCGGCCATTTTTCAACAAATCAGAATGTTTAATTGAACTAAGATAGTTACACTAATTAACTTTCTAATTAATTAGTGTGCAGCACATACTTAAATTGACGACTTGTAGCCAGTGAGCTTGCGAGGCGTATCCACTTGGAACAAATTCTCAGAACTACCCCAATTTCTATGCATTAATTTGCAAAGGATACGACGAAATACACCCGCCGTGGTTGCTCAGTGGCTATGGTGTTGGGCTGCTGAGCACGAGGTCGCGGGATCGAATCCCGGCCACGGCGGCCGCATTTCGATGGGGGCGAAATGCGAAAACACCCGTGTGCTTAGATTTAGGTGCACGTTAAAGAACCCCAGGTGGTCAAAATTTCCGGAGTCCTCCACTACGGCGTGCCTCATAATCAGAAAGTGGTTTTGGCACGTAAAACCCCAAATATTATTATTATTATTACGACGAAATGCATTGGCGTTACAGTTACTTTTGTGACTGAATGCATAAAACAGCGTTTTCTTAATAACCTAAGTAGAACAAAAGTGAATTTTTTACTGGAAGCTTGATGGCGCATATCTCGAAACCGGTGCCATCCTCAGAATTTGTTCCAAGTCGATATGCCTTGCATACTCACTAGCTACTGTTCGGAGGTTGAAATATGTGCCGTAAAGTAATTAATTAAAGAGTTAATTAGTATAATTATGGTAACTGTTCAATTAAGCATTTTGATTTCTTGCAAAATTAATGGTCGCGCCTCGTCGAGTAATTGTGTAATTTATCTCAACAATTATAATTGTGCTACTTGTTACAGGCAATCTTCAAAAATCTGGTGCAGCTAAAAAAACGAACACAATATAGAGCAACAATTTCGTTTCAAATAAAAAGACACGTCGCTCTACCCATAGCCACCCCTCTGGCTTCGTTCAACTCACGGTACGAAGAGCAAATACCTAACATTAAATTCTGCGGTTTTACTCGTGCCAAACCCACGATCTGCTTATGAGGCACGCCGTAAGGGGGGGGGGGGGGGGCTACGGATTAATGGTGACCACCTGGGGGTTCTTTATCGCACCCCTAAATTTAGGTACACGAGCGTTTTCTGCATTTCGCCCCCATCGAAATGCAGCCGCACCCGCCGCAGTGGCTTAGCCGCTATGGTGTTGCGCTGCTAAGTACGAGGTCGCGGGATCAAATCACGGACACGGCGGCCGCGTTTCGATGGGGGCGAAACGCGAACACACCCGTGTACTTAGAACTTGGGTGCTCGGTAAAGAACCCCCAGGTGGTCGTGATTATTTCGGAGTCCCCCCACGACGGCGTGCCTCATAAGCAGATGGTGGTTTTGGCACGTATAAAACCGAAGAATTTATTTTAAATGCAGCCGCCGTGGCCGGGAATCGAAGCCGCGACCTGGTGCTTAGCAGAACAACGCCAGAGCCGCGAAGCCACCGCGGCGGGTCAGAAATAAAGGAAGAGAAAAATTCGTAAAATAGAACGTCAGACAAATACAGCAGAACGTACGTCATACTATATCTGATGTGAATGTAAGGTGACCAACTATAACTTCATTCCTCCGTAAGTGCGCACAGCCGTGCACGAAGAGATTTGAGAGCATTAAGAAAAAAAGCAAGCAAGCAAGCAAGAAAGAAAGAAAGAATGAAAGAAAGAAAATAAAAGAAAAAAGAACGATCGTCACAACCTAACTGGGCGCAAGGCCTGAGCTTGAAAGACACACTACGCGTTCGCGAGCAATTGTCTATGCGCGCTAACAAAGAGTGAACCGGAAGGAACTGAGCATGTTGACCACTGCTCAAACGAGCGTACTTTTTTTTTCTCAAGTGGATGCACGTAATTTCAGCGCTATGGCTCGAGGTCCTCTCTTTCTGGTTCAGCGTCTCTCAGTCCTAGTTACAAAAAGAAGGCTTCAGCATAGCGGAAACATACAGGCGTAGACGTATAGAGGGATACCGCAGTAAGTGTCTCACAACAGCGGCACTAGCGGCAACATTTGTTGCGATACTGTGATCGACGCTCTAGGAACACCTCTCGCATTGGGCATGGCTCCTTTCTTTAAAAAAAAGGGAAAAAAGAAAAGAAAGTGCACGAAAATGCCCTCGCTATAGCGTTGTCACCGTCAGCGCATTTGCGCCAGGGGACAAGTGGAACAGTGCCGGCCATTGCAATGAATGCTCTGCGGCGCTTTGCTTAAACGCAATGCCACAAAGTGCCCCCACTAGCGATGCTGCTCGCATTTATGTCCTCCGGTATTCCAGTTTACGCATACGTCAGTACGTATTTTCCACGCTAAAACTCAGCAGCTGTCATCACCGCAGATCTTTCACCGAAGATTACCATCGCGGACAGCGTGTTAGAGTGCCATCAGCGCGAGCACGAGGTTGGAACAGGGAGAACTGAAATGGATTTCGAAGAGAATGGACGCTTCGGCTTGTGCCGCTGCGGCATACGCCATCGAGCAGAAGTAAATGTAGCCACAATCATATCGTGTATCAGTGATCCCTTTACACTAACACTATCTAATAGGGGGCTTTAGCTTGTCCGTATACACAGACGGTCGCAGTAGCGATGACACCCACATCTTGTGGTTGTTTGTTGATCTACAAAGTGGCAGAAGCGTTATTGCGTTTCCTGCTGTTGTAGTCGATGGATCACAAGGGTGGCGGTTTGGGCGAGTTGACATTTCATGTGACGTTCTCTAGACATTAGCGCAACTCGGAACTTGAGTTGCGCTAATGTGAAGAAAATGTCATAGTCGAACGAAAAGCGTCACTATACATTCGTGATTATATTTCCGCCAACGTTACTAGATTATTAAAGTTGGTTTCCGCGGACACCTTTACGCCACCAGCTAATTTGCAAATATCATGAAATTGCAATATTCGCTTTATGCGGTATTGGTTGAACTCAACATTACAAAATGGCGCCACCAGCGCTGCTGTTGACGCATCCGATATTAAACTTAAATTGACTGGTTTAACGACCTCAATATGCACAGTAGGTTACGAGGGAGACCATAGTGGATGGCAGAGGGGGGTTCTTTAACAAGCACCTACACGTAAGTGTATTTCGTCCCCATCAAAGTGCGGCCGCCTCGTCCCGAACCAGAGACCCCGTACTCAGCAGCAGAACTCTACCGCGGCGGGTCCTCTTCTGCAAATGGCAATACATACAGTCGAGTGCAGAAGTCTAGAAACCACGGCGTATGGCAAAAAAAAATAATAATAATAATGTCTGTTAGCACAGCCCGCAACGTGAAATTGTGTAAAAGCATGGCGCTGGTCAAGCAGGCGCACGTGGGCAGTACACTTGATTAGAGCCTTTCCGCCTAGGCTGAGAAGAAAAAAAATTTCGCGGCAACTCTGGTCCTTAAGAGTTCGCACTCGACTGCACACACACAGACAAGGCTTGGCGTTTGCGCGCCCGGCTTCCAATACTTCCCGCGTGCGGCGGCGCACACAATCAGAGCCAGTGGAGCCAGCTTCCGCACGGCGCCTTGTAGTCGGCCGCGACCCCCGGCGCGGCGGCGGCGGCCGGCCGACCGCCGCCGCAGCGCCGGAAGCGGTAGTTGGCGCCCCCGTTGTTGTCCCAGAAGCGGCGCCCGTCCTCGGTCTCGAAGCAAAGGGCCAGCTCGCAGCGCAGCGGCGCTTCGGCCACGCTGAGCGCGAACTCGAACTGGTCCACGCCGTCAGCCAGCGAGCCCGGCACGTACGAAGCCGGCCAGTCCACGTGCGACTGCCACCGGTTGGCTGTGTAGCGCACGAACACGCGCTTGTGGTACGTCAAGTTGGCCACGCTCACCGTGCCGTGCAGCGTCAGCTCGCGCACGGACAGCGCGCACAGGCACACCTGCGACGCATCGAGTGACAGTCGTCAGCAGCGCCGTTCGGATGGCACCCAGGCTGACGCGGCGTGCTGTATGTTCATACAGACATAACGACGCCAATGCTTGCCACGGTAACGGTCTTGCCGACACGCACGCTTAAAGAAATAGCAGAAGCGGGCTTCTCCCCATAAAAAGTCCTCGTGTGGAGAAGCTAGATTTAAAAGCGTCATCCCCATTCGTGAAGGCATGCACGCATGCGCAAAGAAATCGCCGGAGCGGGCTTCTCCCCATAAAAAGTCTTAATGTGGAGAAGCTAGATTTAAAGAAGGTATCCTCACTTGCGGAGGCGTGACTATAGAGTATGTTTCTGCGGTTAAAAAATGTTAAACGCCCCTGTTAGCTTCTTTTCTTATTCTGCCACGGTGCGATGACAGCACTGGTATGATATCCATTACTGTATACTTTTAACGGCTACAAGGAGCCGCAGCGGGGAGCTCCAGATGAATTTTGACCTGCTGGAGTTAACGTTAGCCGAAACTTCAATACGAGGCTCATAATAAATTTTGTTCTATAAAAATACGGCCCCCGCAGTCGGGATTCTAACGTTCGACCACAGTTCTAGCTGCAAAACGCTATGACCGGTAAACCACTGCCGCGGGAGCGTATACACACCCCTTGCCTTACCTGAACATGTTTCAAACTGCGACAGAAACTTCACCTATTATGTTTTCAATTACTATATTTTCTTTTAAAACCGTAACGTTCCGCTGATCCCAATACTACTGTCTTTCATTTCGTGCAGAAGGCCCTTCTACTGAAAATCGAGCATCCCAAGCATCACTGATATTTTTTCGAAAATAATTTGTGTCAATCATTTCGTCCGTAAGCGCAGGAATTTTAGCTCGAAACGTTTTCCGTCCCGCATGTATAGAAAGCTGGCGTTATTCCAAAGTTTTATTCGTCGGTAAAATTTCATCGCAACTTGAAATATTCTCACAACAAATGAGAAGACGTATAGTGTAAATGCGTATATGAAAATTACATTTTCAGTACGCTTGTTCTTCTTGGCGACGCTATTTCCATTCGTATAATCCTCCTGAGAACTGCGCACGCTACTAAAATTGCTTTATAGCCTTTTACGGCGAAATTGTATATAGCTACCCTCCGGCCGAGGTCGATATCCGTCCGTCTACACGTCGCGTCGGCACGAAAAAAAATTTGTCACCAGTTTATCGCGAATGCTTTATGGCTCTCAATATAATGTAGGTGTCTTGGGAAAAATCATACTAAAATTGGCCGCTAAAACGACTCTATCATTACGCCAAGTTTCATTTACTCGTTATAATTATTAGTTGACAGTTGTAAACGTTACGAAATTCCCCTCTGCTGTCAATACATTGGCTTCTACGGGAGGGAAACGGACAGCTCCGTGTTTGTAATAATAATAATAATAATAATAATAATAATAATAATAATAATAATAATAATAATAATAATAGATCCGTCGATTCAGATAAAACACACCACAGCGTCGCTGCTCGTCCTTCTTCAGATAGAGTGGAAGGGCTGATGGTTTTTTTTTCGTTTTTTCTTTCCTCTTTTGCCCAGTTCATTCACTAAATTATCTGCCGCTCAGTAAGTGCACACTTTCCTTCCGTTAGGGCACGGCGAGTTATTACGTAGAAGACCGCAACGTTCAGGCCACAGAAACGTCGTCGCTCATTCACGCCACACCGTTTTCCATTAATGCAAGGAGGAAGAGAGCCAAGTTGTGCTCCCCTTTCCCACTCGTCGGCCCCGCGTGACCTGGCGCCACTCCGAGCGTGCCACTCGAGCACGCGCGCGTGGCGGCGCGCACGCACTTCCAGGCAGACCGCACCATTGACACTGAGCGGAAGCGGCCAAGTGCCTCCATTGCCCCGGCGCAATTTGCCGGCTCACCGCACGAGCACCTCGCATATCCGGGAGCCGTCTGCTTAACCAGGCCAGCCGCCAAACGGGGCCCACAACGCTACAGCAAACGCTTGTCTGGCGCAGTTCCAGACGAGCCACTTGCGCGCCAAAGAGAAACAAGTCTCCGACTCGACAGCGAACAGCTGGTGCATGCCGTGGCATCGGCACGTGATGTTCTGTCATACTCTAAGGAGCTGGTTACTCGAGGAAAGGCACCACAAATCTCTAGTTCGTGTCGCGACATTTCAGTGCGTTCGCGATACAAGTTGTGTGGCTCCCCGAGTGCGCCCTGAATGAATCCGCCCTAACTCTTGTGTTCTATCTTATTTGCTATCCGTATAAGAGGAAGCAAAAGAGAATAAAACGCACAAGGTAAGAGAAGGGTGTAGCGCGGAAGGGCGCAAGAAACATAATCACCCGCCATGAGTAAGGAAATTAATAGAGTCAGATATTCATTCATTTATTTTTATCTCATTGTATAGTACGTAAATATTCTTCTCTCCCGGTCCATTTCAACCCCTTAACCCTACCCGCACTGCAGACCGGCGTTCAGGTGTCAGAATATGTAGCAGGACAGCTACAGTGCAGTCAGCATGTCATTTCCTTACTTTCCTTCATTTTAAAGTAACATCATCATCATCATCATCATCAGCCTGGTTACGCCCACTGCAGGGCAAAGGCCTCTCCCATATTTCTCCAACAACCCCGGTCATGTACTAATTGTGGCCATGCGGTCCCTGCAAACTTCTTAATCTCATCCGCCCACCTAACTTTCTGCCGCCCCCTGCTACGCTTCCCTTCCCTTGGGATCCAGTCCGTAACCCTTAATGACCATCGGTTATCTTCCCTCCTCATTACATGTCCTGCCCATGCCCATTTCTTTTTCTTGATTTCAACTAAGATGTCATTAACTCGCGTTTGTTCCCTCACCCAATCTGCTCTTTTCTTATCCCTTAACGTTACACCTATCATTCTTCTCTCCATAGCTCGTTGCGTCGTCCTCAATTTGAGTAGAACCCTTTTCGTAAGCCTCCAGGTTTCTGCCCCGTAGGTGAGTACTGGTAAGACACAGCTATTATACACTTTTCTCTTGAGGGATAATGGCAACCTGCTGTTCATGATCTGAGAATGCCTGCCAAACGCACCCCAGCCCATTCTTATTCTTCTGATTATTTCTGTCTCATGATCCGGATCCGCTGTCACTACCTGCCCTAAGTAGATGTATTCCCTTACGACTTCCAGTGCCTCGCTGCCTATTGTAAACTGCTGTTCTCTTCCGAGACTGTTAAACATTACTTTAGTTTTCTGCAGATTAATTTTTAGACCCACTCTTCTGCTTTGCCTCTCCAGGTCAGTGAGCACGCATTGCAGTTGGTCCCCTGAGTTACTAAGCAAGGCAATATCATCAGCGAATCGCAAGTTACTAAGGTATTCTCCATTAACTTTTATCCCCATTTCTTCCCAATCCAGGTCTCTGAATACCTCCTGTAAACATGCTGTGAATAGCATTGGAGAGATCGTATCTCCCTGCCTGACGCCTTTCTTTATTGGGATTTTGTTGCTTTCTTTATGGAGGACTATGGTGGCTGTGGAGCCGCTATAGATATTTTTCAGTATTTTTACATATGGCTCGTCTACACCCTGATTCCGTAAAGCCTCCATGACTGCTGAAGTTTCGACAGAATCAAATGCTTTCTCGTAATCAATGAAAGCTATATATAAGGGTTGGTTATATTCCGCACATTTCTCTATCACCTGATTGATAGTGTGAATATGATCTATTGTTGAGTAGCCTTTACGGAATCCTGCCTGGTCCTTTGCTTGACAGAAGTCTAAGGTGTTCCTGATTCTATTTGCGATTACCTTAGTAAATACTTTGTAGGCAACGGACAGTAAGCTGATTGGTCTATAATTTTTCAAGTCTTTGGCGTCCCCTTTCTTATGGATTAGGATTATGTTAGCGTTTTTCCAAGATTCCGGTACGCTCGAAGTAACGAGGCATTGCGTATACAGGGTGGCCAGTTTCTCTAGAACAATCTGCCCACCATCCTTCAACAAATCTGCTGTTACCTGATGCTCCCCAGCTGCCTTCCCCCTTTGCATATCTCCCAAGGCTTTCTTTACTTCTTCCGGCGTTACCTGTGGGATTTCGAATTCCTCTAGACTATTTTCTCTTCCATTATCGTCGTGGGTGGCACTAGTACTGTATAAATTTCTATAGAACTCCTCAGCCACTTGTACTATCTCATCCATATTAGTAATGATATTGCCGGCTTTGTCTCTCAACGCATACATCTGATTCTTGCCAATTCCTAGTTTCTTCTTCACTGTTTTTAGGCTTCCTCCGTTCCTGAGAGCATGTTCAATTCTATCCATATTATACTTCCTTATGTCAGCTGTCTTACGCTTGTTGATTAACTTCGAAAGTTCTGCCAGTTCTATTCTAGCTGTAGGGTTAGAGGCTTTCATACATTGGCGTTTCTTGATCAAATCTTTCGTCTCCTGCGATAGTTTACTGGTATCCTGCCTAACGGAGTTACCACCGACTTCCATTGCACACTCCTTAGTGATGTCCACAAGATTGTCGTTCATTGCTTCAACACTAAGGCCCTCTTCCTGAGTTAAAGCCGAATACCTGTTCTGTAGCTTGATCTGGAATTGCTCTATTTTCCCTCTTACCGCTAACTCATTGATCGGCTTCTTATGTACCAGTTTCTTCCGTTCCCTTCTCAGGTCTAGGCTGATTCGAGTTCTTACCATCCTGTGGTCACTGCAGCGCACCTTGCCGAGCACGTCCACATCTTTTATGATGCCAGGGCTAGCGCAGAGTATGAAGTCTATTTCATTTCTAGTCTCGCCGTTCGGGCCCCTCCACGTCCACTTTCGGCTATCCCGCTTGCGGAAGAAGGTATTCATTATCCTCATATTATTCTGTTCCGCAAACTCTACTAATAACTCCCCCCTGATATTCCTAGTGCCTATGCCATATTCCCCCACTGCCTTGTCTCCAGCCTGCTTTTTGCCTACCTTGGCATTAAAGTCACCCATTAGTATAGTGTATTTAGTTTTCACTCTAACCATCGCAGATTCCACATCTTCATAGAAGCTTTCGACTTCCTGGTCATCATGACTGGATGTAGGGGCGTAGACCTGTACAATCTTCATTGTGTACCTCTTATTAAGTTTCACAACAAGACCTGCCACCCTCTCGTTAATGCTATAGAATTCCTGTATGTTACCAGCTATATTCTTATTAATCAGGAATCCGACGCCTAGTTCCCTTCTCTCTGCTAAGCCCCGGTAGCACAGGACGTGCCCACTTTTTAGCACTGTATATGCTTCTTTTGGCCTCCTAACTTCGCTGAGCCCTATTATATCCCATTTACTGCCTTCTAATTCCTCCAATAACACTGCTAGACTCGCCTCACTAGATAACGTTCTAGCATTAAACGTTGCCAGGTTCATATTCCAATGGCGGCCTGTCCGGAGCCAGTGATTCTTAGCACCCTCTGCAGCGTCGCAGGTCTGACCGCCGCCGTGGTCAGTTGCTTCGCAGCTGCTGGGGACTGAGGGCCGGGGTTTGACTGTGTTGTTCATATAGGAGGTTGTGGCCTAGTACTGCACCAGGGTGGCCAATCCTGCTCTGGTGAGGGAGTGCGTTACCGGTTCTGGTCACCGGGATCAGGCCACACTCCAGGCCTGTTTTATGCAATTTTATCAACACGCGGATTTTTTTTTTTTTAATCCGGTGGAAAATTGCCGGCACCGGGATTCGAACCACGGACCTCTTGCACGCGAGGCGGGTGTTCTACCTCTACGCCACGCTGCACGTCTTTAAACAACCAGTCTTTAAACAACCGTCTTTAGACATAAACAACCAATTAATACTACTACAGTGGCAAAATAAGTTATACTCACACCATAAACAATCGAAACCAACATGCGTGGTTGCTTAATGGCTACGGTGTTGCGCTGCACGCTAAGCACGAGGTCGCGGGATCAAACCTCGGTCACGGCGGCCGCATTTCGATGGGAGCGAAATGCAAAGAACTTAGACTTAGGTGCATGTTAAAGAACCCAAGCCAGTACAATTAATCCGGAGTCCCCCACACTACGGCGTAATAAGCCATGCACGGGGGAAGCCACTTGCATCTTCTAAGGGCTCTCGTTGTTGGGTAGCGTAATAAAAGAAAGACTTTTTGTCACCGTCGCCAAGAGTTCGTAGCCCCTACCTTTGCAAAAGCACAGGCCGCGAAGTGTCTTAGTTTTACTGCTTTTTTTACGCATTCTGGTGTTCCGCTGTTTCTGCTATCTGGTGTTCGAATACCAGCAGACTTATGTAATCTACTACTCCCTTTATACCGGGAGTTTCCTATAGATAAAGACAAGCAAACATTTGGAGAAGCATGTATCCTGTTAAACGCTGTCGCCTGTTTTATTTCCGCGGTGGTTCTCATTCAAAATGCTTCCGCGCATAGGGAGGGGGGGGGGAGTTCTGGGCCGACCAGCTTTCGGAACCGTGTGTGTGTGTGTGTGTGTGCGTGTGCGTGTGCGTGTGCGCGCGCGCGCGCGTGTGTGTGTGTGTGTATATATACATATATATATATATATATATATATATATATATATATATATATATATATATATATATATATATATATATATATATATATATATATATATATATATATATATATATAACCTTTACTAACCGTTGCACTTAAGTAAACTTTGTGTGACCTCGAATAATGGTTCACTGAAGTGACGGCCTTATATGAGTATATACGAGGCCTCATTGTAGGACACAGTTCAATTTCGCAGCCTGAGTCATATCGCAATACCAAGAATCTGGCGTGTCTCGCTGGTGTAATCTTTCTTCGTGTAACTGTCGTATACTTCGCTATCACGAATAGCGCTTCGCCTTTCCAGAGAAACTGCAGTCTCTCTCTCTCTCTCTCTGAGTCCGAGTATAAGCGCTGCTGTGCACGACTACTGTTAATTCTGATTTCGAGTGAATCCGGCTTGGCCTCATTTAGGTCACCGAGTGAATTATACAGGGGGTCCCAACTATCACGCACCAAGACTTAAAAAACAATTGCATTACTCGAAGAAAACCTAGTGCGTATTGTTTCTAGTGCAGTCAAGTAGCCGCCAGTATTTTTTTTTTCGTTACTGAGATTTAATTAGGTAACTATAATTTATTATCTAGCTGGAGAGGTACTGTCCTAATTATCAAAGTGTCAATGGGACATTTGTATAGGCACTCCCAAATGACATCTATAACTGCGGCATTTTCAGCGACGTACTAATAGCGTACAAATTTTTTCCGACTGGTAAAGAAACCTCACAAAATATAAAAAAATACACGTGACTGCGCTCCCACCCGCATCATAAAGCAAATAAGCTGATTGAAAGTAACTGCAAATCCGAAGAGACAGCGCATCACCTTCATAATGGTACGGAAGGAGCACCAACAGCAGGTTTCGCGCCCTTGCCGCTATTCCTTCCTCTCATTTCTACGTCACACTTATTATCCGTCTCTCAAGGCCGACTGATCAAATTGATAACAAAAGCCCCTTGATAACGCGAAACGTATCGAGAGAGTGCTCGCGCAGCTATATTTCGCGCCAGAAACTTGCTTCAGAACAATGCGAAATTAAAGTGACGGTTTTATTTTTCATGAGAGTGTATACGTGCTGCAAAAACAGCTTCCTATTGCAAAAAAATAAAAGCGAAACAAACAGACCGAGAAGTGACCCACGTGTAAAGAAAAGGCAAAATCAACGTGTTTAAAAAAAGTAAATGTGTCGCTTCTAAATGAGCCGAATTGGCAATTGTTTGCACAAGAAATGAGATTTCAGTGTGCCCTTTATTATCTATGAATTCGTAAGCTCTGTTGAACACCAGCTGCTGCCTAGAGGACGTGTTCGAATAGGTCTCCTTCTGCAGCTATGCAGTACTGAGTCGGCTTTATCACATCTTCAGTGGCATTCCTGATGGCCGACGCTGGAATTATACGGCAGACATGCGTTATCCTTGCCTTGAACTAATCTGACGTCCGTCTCGGTCATGTAAGCACGACCTTTCACATAACATCAAAGAAAGAAATCGAGTACAGAGAGGTCAGGTAACCTAGCCAGCCAATTTACAGGCCCGTGCCTTCCAATCTATTGCGCATGAAAAGTCGCACCCAGTCAGTTTCGTGCTCGGCTGCTGCCATGTGCTGGCACCGCCTTGTGTTGCTGATACCACAGAAGTGAAAGACGTAACAGCGGGACTTCGCTGAAAAACTCATCCACCACTCCTTCAATGATATCGTCCACGTAACGCTGTCCAGTCAGTGTGTGATGGAAGAAGATGGTACCGATTATAGCACCGGCGTAAATTCCGAACCACGCATTGAACAACCCCTGGTATTGGTGCCGACTGCATGCGCTTTACGTAGTGTGGATTGGAGTCAATCGAATAGGGTGGATTGTACAAATTTACCTGGGCGTTTCTGCAAAAATTGGCTTCATTTGTGCACATGATGTTGCTAAAAAATTCCGGTGACTCGTCAGTTTTAGTGAGGAGCCAGTTCCTATAGACGATTATGCAGGTCCCTATCTTCCAAGCATTTGTGCACCGTAAGGTGGTATATGGGTGAAATCTCGAGTCACTTAGAATCCTTCAGACTGATGACTTGGAAATTTGTGCCTGGGCGGCGACGTCCCGCACGCTAGCATGATTGTTTGAGGCCATAGATGCTAGAACATCCGTGCGTAGGCTAGGACTCAAAAGATGGAGTCCTCCGCCTCTGTTTCTGGAAGCTTCCGGTTTGTTTCAGGTATTCATAATTCAGGATGACAGTCGATGCGTTTTGTCTACCGCCACACTTCCATGACTGATATATATTTGCAGCTCCCAAGGCAAGGATCGTGTTATCCTTCTGTTCATTAGAGAAAGACGGACGAAAGTTGGGACGAAACAAAACGCACCTTTATACCTTTGCAATGACGTTGTCAATTCGGTTTTGAGGTGATAGGTTTGGCGGGGAAAAAAAAACCATCCGCGCACTTTATCTACGCTAAGACAATCGCTGTCGCAGCTTGTTTCCAACTAACACCAAACGCGACGTGTTGGTTTGGGATGGGCGCGGCAGATGAGGCACGAGCTGGATCACGAAGTTTTTCTTTATTTCTTTCTAGCTAACTCAGAGTGAGCCTGTTCGAGGGCGCTACTTTATGATGCGGGTGGGAGCGCAGTCGCGCGGTATTTTTCATATCTGGCGGGGTTTATTTATCAGTCGGAAAAAATTATTACGCAATTAGTACGCCACTGAAAGTACCGCAGTTAGATGTCCCTTGGCTGTGCCTAATTGACACTTTGATAATTAGGATATTACGTTTCGAGTTAGATAATTAATTACCTAATTAAATCTCAGTAACTAAAAAATTACTGCCGGCTACTCCACTGTAGTGGAAACAATACGCACTGGGTTTTCTTCGAGTAATGGAATTGCTATTTTTTTGAAGCCTTGGTGCACGATAGTTAATTGGGAGACCCCGTATACATTTATGACCTCTGCATGCAAGTGAAAATGTTTCCATCGCTCCCTAATAAATGTTGTATTTTTTTTCCACGAGTCGTTAGCATAACTTACTGGAAAGAGAAGCAATACTGGGACACATGTCACGTGCATTTCACACGCCGTTGATAAAAGACTGCCGAAGGAGTCACTGAAGTCTGCAGGTTTCTTTTCTTCAGGGTAAAAAAAGAAGCAATTTGAAGCGAGGTGAACATAAAGCAACACATTCTCTAACCATAGGCTATCCACACCTTCAGAAGTGATTGTTAATTGGCCAGCTCCTTCGCTGTTGTTGTTGCTGCGTGAAGTACGCCCAGCCGCCCCGCGCCGGCACGCACCTTGTCCCGGCGAACGCGCCGCCGCAGCTCGTCCCCGCTGGCCAGCGAGAATTCGGCTTCGAGGGCGGCCGCCGCGGCGTCCGGCGCGGCGGCAGCGGCCGGCGTCCGGACGCGGTGCACGAGGCGGCGCACGTGCTCCAGCTCCAGGCCCAGCGCGTCGGCGAACGTGACCAGGCGGCCCCGGCGTCGGCGCGCCGGCCACGCGGGGCTCGTCTTCGGAGCGTCCCGGCGCAGGATGCCGCGCGGCGCGCTGCCCACCGCTGCGCGCGGGAGCCCGCCTGCAAGGAGCATTATGAAACACTGTTCCAGCGCACAAGTAAACACGAACGAGCAGAGGGGGACAACAGTTAGTTAGTTTGGCCTTAGTGGCACAAAGGCAACTAAGGCCATGCTGCGCCAGTCACAAAGAGGGGGACAACACTCGAAAATGTCCACTTGGAAATAATTGCGCGAATGACACCATTTACGAGATGTGCGCCGTCAAACTTGCGGCAAAATATGCACTGCCGTTCCGCTTGCTTTCTTCCCAAAACGTCGTTTTACGCACTGACGCGCGAAAGCAACCGGAACGCCACTGCATTACTCCGAACTGTTCGGGAATTAATATCTCGAAACTGGTGCCATCCGGAGAACTCGTTCCAAGTGGATCTGCCTCGCGAAATCCCCGGCTAGAATTTGTAAATTGCAATATGCCGTAAGGTAATTAGTTAGAAACTTTATCGCTCAATTTTTTTTAATTAGTCGATTATGCATTTCAATTTTTGTGAAAGTGATGTCCGCCTCGTCGAGTAGGCCAGCTCGTGGACTAGAATTGCGCTATCTGCCGCAAGCAATTTTTAAACATATCGGAATGTGTTCGGCGAAACCCCTGGTATCGTGCTTTCCGAGGGTCTCCGAGTGCGGCGGAATTCCGATGAGGGCGGAATGCAAAAACGTTAGCCCGTCCAGATACGGGCGCACGTTAATGAACAGATTTGCAAAAATATTCTGCGCATGTGCGAGAAAGGCATTTCGAGCACAGACTAGAACGAAGCATTGTTAGTGTGGTATACGCTGCGCTCGGAAGACGAGGACAGAGTGAGGCACACAAGGAAACGTGCGAAAGCAACTGACGTTTATTAAAAATGCCACGTGTGCATACTATGTATATCATCTTACAGCCACGCACGGCGGCCGCATTTCGATGGGGGCGAAATGCGAAAACACCCGTGGTACTTAGATTTAGGTGCCCGTTAAAGAACCCCAGGTGGTCAAAATTTCCGGAGTCGTCCACTACGGCGTGCCTCATAATCAGAAAGTGGTTTTAGCACGTAAAACCCCATAATCTCATCTCTTGCAGCCACGTAACGCGCCCTATCTGTCTTACTGCTGAGTTTAAGAAGCAAGTTTCTTTTTCCAACAACAGATGTCATGATGTACCCGCACATTTGGAACCTTCTCTGATTACGGCTTTTGCCTCCATAATTTCACGCGTGCATTGATCTTTCTGAGCTGCATGATTAGATTTCTGAATTTTAGAAAGGTCTTTGACTATGTATCCCATGCATTCATTTTATTGAAGCTATCAAATCTTAACATGCTTGCGAACGTATACTTGCGTGGTTCGAAGCCTATCTCACTAACCGAAAGCTGTGCGTCGTTCTAAATGGTGCGTTTTCATCGATACGAGTATAACAGTTTTATCTAGGATATCACAAGGTTCTGTCCAGGGTCCACTTCCTTTCTCGCTTTATACAAACGACCTTGTTGCCCATATTTCCAGCCACGTCCGGTTACACGCTGACGATTACTGTATGTTTCGGGAAATTAGGTCTACGACTTACCAAGAGATGTCAACGCAGTATTTTCGTGGTCTGTGACGTGGAACGTGAAGTTTAACTTCTCCAAATGCAACGTCATTACGTTCACTAATAAAAATTTTTTTTAGGACGCAGCACTTAGGCGCCCGTTCCTGCGGCAAGCGCCGGCGTCGCACCTCGTAACCGAGCGAACGAGCACAGCGAAGAATGAAAGACCGAACGCAGATGAAAGACGGCGATAGCGATGAGAGCGTCAGGCGGAACGCGGAGGAGAAGGGTATGGCGAAAGCGTGAGAAGATAAGCGTATAGTGCCGCAGAAGACGCGCTTTGCGATAACGATAGCTACGAGATGGCGCCGATGACGCTACCGATGCCATATATGGAAACAAAGCGCTGCTGCACGAGAGGAAGTCTGCGGCGGCGGCTGTGAGTCGCGCCGACGCGTCACCCACGCGCTTCCTCTCGCGATCTCCCGATAGCGAGGCAGTCGCACCACACTTCGCTCCGTTTGCAACGTGCCGCACGAGACAGATTGTCCACGCCAGCCAATATATCGCGAAATGAAAACAAGTATACAGCTGCGCACAAATTTCGCATAAGGGAGTATCGCAATCGTCGGTGACTTTTTTTTTACAAACGCAATACACGAGCGGAACCGCTTGCCGCAGGACATTGTTACCGCATCACATCAGCTGTTCTCCAGGCTACTGCGGTAGCTCATATTCTATCACTTATAAGATTGTTCGCCTTACAGACCTTGTTTATGAATTTATTTTGTTTTGCGCTAATCTGACTACTTTTGCTTTTGTGCTTTATTATTTCTCTTTGTTGTTATGAATTACGCCCTATACGCGCGAAGTTGATTAATCTTATGCCTTTGTATCCCTCTGTATGACCTATGACCACTAGAGGCAGAAATGCATTCTGTGGACGAAACGTGTAAAGAGAATAGTTTGGCTCTTCCGCCCGCTTTCGTGGTGGTCGGACTTTCCTCGCTGGTACAAAGGCGCCAATGCCAAGGGCGCCTGTTCTCGCGCGCCCACCGACAGAGCTTTAGCGCATCTGAATGTTTAGATGACGTGATGGAGCTCTCGACAGCTCGCTCCTTCTCCCGCCATCCTCTCCCCTGCGGTGACTGCGACGCAGGCCTCCGATGGCCGGAGAGGAGGATCCTTCCACGCAGCTGTAGAGACAACACACGTACGACGAATTTAGTTGTACCAGTCGGTTTTATTGCGATAGCAATTATATGGACGCTCCAAGGGCACTTCTGCCATCGGCGTCGCCGAGATGTTACATAAGAGGGACGTTACATAACGCTACATATGAGGGACTAAATACATTTCGCCGGGCGTTCAGCATGCAGCCAAGTACGCGAAAAAAAAAAAGGAAGTGACCAGAAAGGCCCATTGTTACAGCCTCCTGCTCAAAAGCTAAGTTTATCATAGTGTGTGTGTGTGGGGGGGGGGGGGGGGGGGGCAGGTTTGAGCATATAATTTATTTTACTTTTTTCTGTTAACAAAGCTATGTAAGTCAGGTGCTAATGCATGAAAGCATAGAAAATTTTATCTGAAGCAGCAGAAGCTTGATGTGGGCGAGTTGGTTTGACACACTTGAAGAAAGGAAATGAGCGCTACAAAGACGCGGACTAAAAGAACATGTACGACGGACAGGCGATTGTCCGTCGTACATGTTCTTCTTTTAGTCCGCGTCTTTGTAGCGCTCATGTCCGTCGTACATGTTGTTCTTTTATTTCGCGTCTTTGTAGCGATCATTTCTTTTCTCCAAGAAAATGTTGTTTTTCAAACACTCAAAATCGTAACATCACACAACACCGTAAGCCCCATTTTTCTCCCTTGTCTCGGTTAAGATTTTTTCATGCTGAAACAAAGGCGTGCGCTAAAAAATTAAGCTAGGTTCCTAAAGATAAAAAAGAAATTGAGACATCCGCCCAATCGTAGCCATGCTACAAAAGAAACCCATACGGGTTCTTCGAAAGAAAAGCCTCGCAGTTGACGAAAGAGTTGTCTATAAATTTGACTTCGCCTGCCATCTGCTTGCCGCCTGGTAAGCTCAGACGGTAGAGCGGCTGCCCCGGAAAAGCGGTGGTCCCGGGTTCGAGTCCCGGAGGATTACCTTTTACAGAGAAAGCTGTGTGTGACTAACCTTCCGTAGTTTTTTCGGTGTCCGGCAACAGAAACGGACTTAGCGATTTCAAACAAGCCCATACACAATGAGTTTGTTTGCTTTGCGTGATCACCTACGGGTGCAGTGCGGCGGCGCAGATGTTAAAATGCGCTACAGATTAGAACGCTCGCCATGAACAATAACGTGACGTTAAGGTTATCGCAGTTTATAAGCAGGAGAGGTATCAGAGCTAAAAACAGCTGCGTTATCGATGGGGCGGATAGTTCGTACACCCGCAGAACAAAATGCGTACGAGGAGCGCCGTTCGCATATTGCGAATAATTCCGGGTATGCGAACAAACTGCCTATTTGTTCCGAATGCCTCATTTGAACTTTTAACAGCGCATCATAACGTGCAATGCTATGGAGGAAACTTGCCAACACTGTGAATGCTAGGATATCAATTAAGGATAATATATATTTTTATCAGCCGTACTGTAAATATTCGCTAATTAACAAAACGTTGCTCGCACCCACACACAGCATAGGGCGCGCGGCCGCCATGTTATCGCACTCCGACTTTATATGGAACGTCACGGTGACAGACGACGCAAATGCGTTTGAATCGCAATAAATTTAAACTATTTCGAACCGCGTTCGATATTCGTTTCTGGCACTACTCTCTGTTGGTATTCGATTCGGTCCTCATCACAATTCCTAATCATATTTGAGAGCAGCACTGCGGCGGCGCACAAGTTTGGGCGCTCGGTCAGATTTTTTAATATTTCGCGGACTTTCTTTCAAACACACTTTCAAACATCATAAAAACGAGAAAAAAAAAGAAAATGAAAACTTGGTGCATGAACAGCTAAGACACACACGCCACATAGTAAGTGAAATGGTGGGTAAGTCATTGAAGTTAATTATGTGTGTTTGCGCATACAAGTATTAGCTTCTAGAATTGAGTGTAGAAATTTGATGGACCATCCCTGTGTTTCATTTCACTGTATGCTTTTGGTTATCAACGGAATTTGCGCTGGGGTTGCGCACTGTACTTGCAAGGAGACACACCGGTGCTTCAGTTTTCAGGGCTCCAACATATAAGTGTTCCGTGGATCTAAGAGCAGGCTGCATCGGCGGATCCGGCTTCAGCCGGAAAATCAACCCTGGGTGTTCTGACGACTTGGGATACTTTCATATGAATAAAATATTCACGCAAAAGCATGCCATTTCGTCCAATAAGCGATAACACCTGGCTTTCACCATGGCTGGGCCAGCAGAACCAGACAATATGTGTGATTTGCGGCCAGAGTGGTGGCCATGCATGCACCTACAGCTGATCGTGCACGCGCCAAGAAGGGAAACAGTGGTGTCGGTCACGGCACAAGCTTCACAAGGCCCGGCTGTGGGGGCGTAGCAGAGTGGACATAGGAACAACAGATATCGGCTATATTTATTCTATGGAAAGGGTTCCGCGCAGGTTTTCGATCTTGCTTCCATGAGAACTGCGGATATGCGCGCAAAGGCTAAACAAAACTATAAGAGTTGGGAAAGATGAAGTTCGGCATTTTCTTACCGGCGGGAATGGGTTTCATGCTCAGCACATCGTCATCGCCGGAGTCCAATGACTCTCGTCTGAGAAAACCCGCTAGAAGCTTCATCTTGTGTTCCCAATGCTGCTCTTCAACCTCAGCGCACATGTGACACGACGAAAGGTTTCTGGGCAGGTAGAGGTAAATACTGTCCGCGTCGGCAGCATTAAGGACATTCGCGAACTCGCGTAGCTCGCCTGAAGGCGAAGCACGCGTCCTCGACATAGCCGCGACACTGCTTCCGGCACTCCCAGATCTGAAGACCGTAAAGGTGCACAGCACTTTCCCTCATTGCTCGTGCCACCGGGATGCCGCAACATCCAACCGGATAAGCGAGTTCATGGCCTTTCTGTCAGGGTGACACTGACGCGACTGACGACGTCAGTTGATGCCGCAGCTCATTTGTCTAGAGAGCTTATCTTCGAGAGCAGTTCTCATTATATATGGGTGACCTCGAGTGCAGCGCTCAAGCTGTGCCACAGCACAGAATAAAGAACCACTACAGGCCATCCTTCGCTCCGCCCCCATGACTTCCATCCACTTGGCATCATGTATGGATTGGTATGGAATGGTACGACTAATGGTGAAAAAAAAATGGTACAGCTAGGACAAAGTTTTAATTACAAAATTTAACCACAGTAACTCACTTTAAACTAGAGTACAATAACGTCAATAATGTCAGACTACCTGTACAGAATGAGGTTTTCCGGGTACGCTACTATGCTGCCTCGGCGGCTTAATCCGGCGGCAGTTTCAAACATGTTTCAACAAGCCCGCATTGCAACCCTCGTGTACACACAGAACTTTCCTGAAAGTTAACTTTCATTGCTACTATCTCCCCTAAGCGTGTGTAAGATTTCCAAATGGAAACGAACTCCGTCACTTCAACAAAGTGTGGAAAAACAATATCATTGTCTTAAAAATCCATGTGAGGGCATGCTAATTTCTTTCCCCATTGTCGACAATCGCTTTGAAGCATTGGTTCTTGTCCATACTATGTTCAGTATTCCTGACGCATGGGGCGGTAGTGAATAAAGTCGCTAAATGAGTGGTTTACGGCCTCATTGCACGCGCGGGAAACGGCGTTCGTTTCACAGCCAAAGTAATATCGTTGCACTGTCAGTAGCCATTCACTGATAACCTTTCTCCGCAGCGTAACGCTCGAGTGCTCTGTGCAGCTGTGACGGATGCTGTGTGTGTGGTCGGTATGCGTGATTTTCTAGAAAGAAAAAAAAAACATTACGAAGTGCATGATCAGGCTGCGTAGTCGTCCGTTCTACTAGAGCAAGACAATAAACAATACACGCATGTACATACATGTTACTGCCAAATAAACTTGAGGTCGTTCCATTTAATACTGGTGATTTAATCATGGATGAAAGACGGATGTTCTCTTTATGTGCCTGCTTCAAAGTAGAATAAATCGAAACCTGGCCAACCAATTTTACTAGTGTTGTAAGGTTTTGTGAGAAAGAGTGTTGTGTATTGCTTCGCAACTAGTGACTTTAAGAGTGTGGCCCTGTCTTCCATCGCACGTGTACTTCCGCGGCTGGAAGTAATGTTCATGAATTGTGCTCAACAATGTTCGCTTCAGGAACCCCCTGAGCACTTACACATTGGTATTACAGCCACTTGTGAATTCTGGTCCTAATGTAAGCATTAAGGGGCTTCAGCACTCATTTTAGTGCTAACTTTAGAGGTTAATTCTATTGTGTATATCGTTGACTGACAAGAGATGCTGGGTCTGGTAACTATTACATCTTGACACTAAGAACCTGTGGCATGACGAGCTTACGCAAGAGAACAGTGCAGGTGCCACCATATACGTTCGTTGTCCTTGCCTTGTTGTACTTTGAGTCCTTAACATCACTCAGATCTTTTCCATCTGGTCAAGATGTTAAACGTCTATGGTAATTGATGTCTAAACATTGTACCACATATGCCTTTGTGCTACCATCAGTGAGAAACAGGGGCCAGGGTTCCTGAACAAGAACAAACTTTAATTTGGCTTGTTTACCGTCGGGTGCACACTCAATATCTGCTGAAGAATCTTCCCCGAAGCCCAGTGCACAGACTGCTTTGATAGCCTTATCGTGGAGTATCACTCAGTGGTGTGCACAGCTGTGGCTGAAATGGCTGTGGAACTTTGGCATGCTGCAGACATGGTGGTTGGTGTACTAAATAAGGTGTGTCCGATTCATGCACAGTTTACTGCACCATGCACTCCAGTCATGCTGTGCTGTCCCATAGCCCTCAATTCTTCGGTGCAAAAGCATGCTGCTGCACCACAGTTCTCAATTGTGGCATGGTGCAGGTGATGTGCCACTGCGTTGCAGGGAACCGCTACACCTGCTGGTTAGCTGGTGCTGCTGAGGTTTGCAGCACCATGCAAACGATGCTCACAGGGGTGACGTTTGCAGACACAGTGGGCACTTCCATTGGGTGTGCATACGCTCCGTAACCTCTTTGACAAGGTGTCAACATGCAGCCAGAAAAGTGTCCAGCACATTTAAATTTGTTGCGGGCACTGTTACTTTAAAACCTCGTTAATATGTATAGTTGGCAGGGAACGTGGATCAGGTATGCACTAAGCGATGTACTAATTAACGAACAATCACAAATGAGCGGCTATAGACTTACCGGCCAAAGAAAAAAACATCTTAATTCTCACTCAAATACACATGCATACAAGTTTTATTTGCAGACAGGCAGCAAAAAACTTGCGACTTTCACTTGCCGCCATAGCAACCTTGCAGTGATGACGGCATCCTAAAACTTGGCAAGTTCGCCAGCCAGTTTCTCCATCAGTCCCCACTTCTCTGCGAACACTCTTATAATGGTCACCACACTATCCATGTCAGATACGGAAGGGCCATCATCCACGTCACCGTCCATGAAACCACGTGTATGATGACGATGATGGTCCCCGATGACAGTCAACACTCTAGCCATGTCAGATACGGAAGGGCCATCATCCACGTCATCATCCATGACGACGAGCAACGTTTTGACGTCACTATCAGTGGCAACTGCAGCACGGGAAAGGTCCATGTGCCACAATTTTGCTATCTACAGTCTGCAAGCACAACATTTCGCCAGTGTCACACATGTACATGCCAAAAAATGAAGTAAATACTACAGATTAACCATTTGGCATGCCTTAAGTGACGACAGCTTAAGCAGTCATTCGCCAGTGTCATACTTGTACCCGCTGAAAAATTAAGTAAATACAACACATTAACCGTTTGGCATGCATTAAGCAACTATAGCTTAAGTGCTCAGCCGATACATCAGGTTGAATGGCAACAGGGCAGGGAATTCATCATGACTATGTTTAAATTGGAATTACTTATTAAATGGGTACGCATTAACAAGGTTTTACTGTACAATGGTAGTATTTATTATTATTATTATTATTTATTTATTCTTAAAGCTCCTGGCAGATTTGCTTGACTATATCCATGCTTCAGACCAAGCAGGCAACGTTGTTTATGGCGCAACTTTATGGAAGTGTTTTAAAACTTTACAGAAAGCATAACAAGCTCGCACTGATTCAGAAAAGCAGCCATAGGCACGAGGCCACCGAGTGATACAAGGCAAATAACACGGCCTACACCTCATTGCTTGATTGAAAAGTGCGTGCAACGTGCTGCATCAGCATCCATGGCACTGTTTATCTGTTGCACCGGCACCACTGCGCCTTTCCAGCACCTGTTCCGTGTATTGCATGAGTATCTATCGCATCAATAGCGATGTCTACATTGACAGCTTTCTCAATCACCTCTTAGCAGTCAGCACAGGGTGCCATTGTTTCAAAGAGTGCTTTGTTGAATCTTTCCATGTTGTCAAAAGTGATTAGAAACAGAATTTCACTTGGACTTAGGTTGATCTTCATTGACTATTTGCCCTATGATCGTCTTCATGCGTGTATCATTTTATGGCTGTTCGATTTGCCAGCACCATTTGGAACAGTTCACATGGTGCTGAACCCTGCCATTCATTTCAGTGCTTCAATGATAATGCCTTCTAACCCTTGCCATTCATTTCAAAAGGTGCTTGGTTGGTCAACAGTTTTTTAGCACCCTCTCTCGGTGCAGCACGTTTCATTCATTGCCACTTTGGTGCAGAAATAAAGGTGCCAATCAGCATTGCAGCAGACGATGCAGCAGACAAGACACCATCGCAACCCCATTTACACACATCTGCTGCATCTACGCCATGCTCTGTGTGTTGTGCTTTTGCATGCATGTACACTAGCATGTTCTGTATTTGCCATTAGGCTGCGAATGAGCTGTCTGTACTGATCAACTCAATGCTACTTCAAATTAAATATGCCTCTGTGAACACATCTGCATTGGTAGTTTTCTTGTGCTATTGCCTATTGCTTGTTATTGCCTTGTAAAATTTAATACAGAAAAGAAACGATTGTCTGCATTCTTGTTAAAGAAGGCATGACCAGTTCATTCCAAGATACCGACACTCACTTCCACGGTGCACTTTGCTTTTAGAAAAATGCTGTCTGATCATCTGTAGCGAAAAAATTGTTATTTATTAACATATAGCATGTATTTAAACTACTTCTGTCATGCAGAACTAACCGTACCATTACAAACATTTACTCATTCCTCTACATTATTTTTTGCTTCCAGTGTACATTGCTGATCATACCCACAGTTCAGGAGCTCTGAAAATTACGGTGCACATTAATCGGACAAAACATAACGCCTGCACTGCGTCTGCACTTGGGCATTTGTTTGAAGTGTTCCATTGTGCCTGTGTCACAGATATCGAGCTGCACAATTTCATAACTCTCGCGCATCGGCATAAACTGGTTCAGCGCGGTGCAGGCGAATCAAACGGACCTTAGATAATTTCTGAACTGCTGGTGCACCACCTTGAACTAGCTTACAGTGGTGCAGGCAAATCTGCTAAACCTTTAAAGGGCCCCTCACCAGGCCACATAGCCAATTTTGGTTATATGCCGGATGTTGTTACGTGCCCTCTAGGGAGCGTTCTGCCGCAATCATTTTTCAAATTAGTTAATTAATAGCCGAAATAGAAATATTTCATTGCCGTGAATGCATGCTTTCAGGAGGCGAGCGCCACTGACAAGAGAGACGCTCTCTACACTTGCCCTTGTCTAGCCCCCGCAAGCGAAATTCCTTCCCTGCGTTCTCCCATACCAGAGCTCAAGTATCGCATACAGCACTGCCATGTACTACGTAACACACTTGTGCAGGCGCAGAGCAAGCGCAGAGCATACAATGCGCACTAACGATAGTGTTTGCAAAGAATTACATCGCTACGTGCCACGGAAAGGTCTGAAATTTCAATCTGAACGCTGTTTTTCCTTTTCCTCGTTGCCGCTGCGCTCCAAGCCAGACGATGACGTACCCGCGTCCCTGCGCCTGCGTACTCGGATCCGCAGTGTGATGTCACTCGTGGTGACACGTGACTTCGACAATTATTCAAGGCACCATCTGTTATTTATGTGATCTGTTGCTTGAATTGATGAATTGAAGTTAAAGAAATATTAAACACACAAGCAGAATGTCTGCGCGTTTTTTGTTTTACTTCGCACCGAAGCAAGAGAGATGTACTTCTGCTTCGTGTGCTTGTTCCCACGGTCGTGCAGTCACGGGTGCAGGTACCGAAACTATGCCATTTTCTACCGTGTTCCAGCGCGTGATCTTCTTCTGCCTCAGTATTCGTGTAGCACTGAATTATACCGCTAGTCATTCGTCCTTGTGCACAGCACGAAAAATCGTGTGCTGCGCAAAATGCTAACAGCTCGCGTGCAGCGCTGAACAAAAAAAAAAAAAAAAGAATGAGGGGCCCGTGACGTATATGTCACGCGATCCTTAGTGCCCAGCATGGGAGAACACAGGGAAGGAATTTCGCTTGCAGAGGCTAGACGTGGCGAGTGGAGAGAGAGTCTCACTATGCAGTGGAGCTTGCTTGCTGAAATCATGGGTTCGCGGCACTGAAACATTTTTATCTCGGCTACTGATGAGCCGACTTGAAAAATTTTTTGCGGCAGCATGCTCCCTGGAGGGCACGTAGCAACTTGCAGCACGTAACCAAAATTTGCTATGTGGCCTGGTGAGCGGCCCTTTAAATGTTGTGATCCCTAGTGCATAAATTTAAGCTGTATTAAAAAAGCCATCTTGTTTTTTCTTGCATGAACGTTTTGATCATTATGAAGTCCAGCATGTGTAATAGATAGAACAGAACTGCAGCTAATCAGTCTCCAACAGAGTTCTTTATCCAGACAAATTTTTAATCACTGATTTGCACAATTCCAGCTCACACATTCGAAGTGCAAATCTAATGTGAACAAAGCTGTCACATGGGCATAGAGCTTAGTTAACAGCTTTAACAAACATCACCTTAGTACTAGTGCTCTGATTTTTCTCATGCTACATCATCTTGTGGACAAAATGAATCTGGAGCATTGTATTGCGATGAAAGGGTGTTTGAGGCCTGATGTGAAAGTTCAAGGGCAAATTTATTTATTTGTTTCATTACCTTCAATGCCCGAAGGTGTTACAGAAAGGAGTGGGGGGAAAAAATACATAATTCTTGTGATTGTTGGTGGCTAGTATATACTGTAATTGTCGACAGCGGATTTAAATGCAGAAACACTTGGAATGGTGACGACGGAGGTGGGCAGGTGGTTGCATTCCCTCAATGTCTTCGGCAAGAATGAATTGGAAAATAAGTTAGTATGGCAAAAAGGGATTTCAACTTTATTACGGTGATTAGTACGACAAGACAAATAAGATGACTCATTAAGAAGTTCATTTTTCAGATGTGGATTATGAAAAATCTTATGAAATACGGATGAACGAAACACTTTTCTACGCAGAGAAAGGTTAGGAGGTTTCAAAATGTGTTTCATCGACGATACAATTGAAAAGCAGGAATAATTTGACAGACTGAAACACGCATTATGGTTTTGTACCGATTCTAATTTATTATTAAGAAATTTTTTACTGGGATCCCACAAAGCGCATGCATATTCAAGCTTAGACCTTACAAGTGTTTTGTATAATGTTAATTTAAGAAAAGATGGTGCCCTTGAAAAGTTGCAGCGTAAGAAACCTAACGTGCGATTAGCATTGTTAACGACATAGTTAACATGGGTTTGCCAAGAAAGGTTAACAGTCAGGTGAACACCTAAATACTTATACGTGGTAACCTAGTCTAGTACAGAGCCATCAGTGTGATAAAGAGGAGGGTTACAAGGAGAAGCTTTTTGGGAGATTCTAATTACTTTACATTTTTTAACATGCAAATGCATTTGCCATGCCTTGCACCAGTTATAGCGTCGAGGTCAGACTGAAGTGCTGCAAGATCAGTGTCAGATGATATGCGATAAATTACACAGTGTTAGATACGGACCCTTTTCCTGGCATCACTCGAGTTCCCCAACCACATCCAATCCCCGTCGCATTCCAATTAAGGTGTGCAGAAGTGCATCTAATACGTTCCCAGACCTGACAGACAAGTTGGCGACCCCCACCTGAGGTGCCGCCCGTCGAGCTATTGTCTCCACCCCTGCTCGACTTTTCCCGAAAATGCAACGAGAGCCTGGCACCATTCCAGGTAGTTGATCCTGGTCCCGAGCAAAGCTGTTTTGCAGCTCTAAAAGCTCGTTCAAAAACAACCCGTCTCCTCCAGCTGAGCACTTTCAGACCAAGAGGCAACACCAAGGCAACGCCGGTGACAAAGTCACCCGTCCGACAGTGGAGCCCTTGGAGCAACCCCATCTGCCGAATGTGACAGCACTTGCACAGACGCCTACCATTGGAAGAAAGTGACGACACCTGAGCGGCCTCGACGAGTGGCTGAAAATGATGTGACCCTGAGAGACCAAAGAGTTTTAAAGCGAGAGACAGGGAGAAGAGACAGGCATTCCTTAATTCATTCAATTTTTCGTCCTTCTTGCCACGGGCCGCAGCGTCCAATTTGCTGCCGGCCGTCAATGACTTTATGACTGTTAATTGCTTTGTGTTATTACTGTAAATAATGTAAATAAACCTTCAGTTTCATCTCAAAATCCTCCTCAACGTTGGCCAACTCCTGCACTCAACAGCAAGATCCAATAGCAGTCATCAGCGTATAGCCTGATGGATGACTGAACTGCATTAACCAGGTCGTTAATGTAGACTAAAAATAAAAGTGGGCCGAGGACAGAACCCTGCGGCCCACCGGAAGTAACTGGACAGGAAGAGGAACCAAAATTGTCAGCTGTCACAAATTGCATTCTATTAGAAAGAATTTTTTTTTTTATATATATGGGGTTTTACGTGCCAAAACCACTTTTTGATTATGAGGCACGCCGTAGTGGGGGACTCCGGAAATTTCGACCACCTGGGGTTCTTTAACGTGCACCTAAATCTAAGTACACGGGTATTTTCGCATTTCGCCCCCATCGAAATGTGGCCGCCGTGGCCGGGATTCGATCCCGCGACCTCGTGCTCAGCAACCTAACACCATACTGAGCAACCACGACGGGTAGAAAATTTTCAATCCAGGCAGAAATGTTAGGATCGATGTTCAATTTGCTTAACTTTAAACGAAATAGAGGGTGACAGACAAGGTCAAACGCTTTCTGAAAATCCAGGAATATGCAGTCGACAAAACACCCATTGTCAAGAGCAGCGAAAAGATAATTAGTCAAGCAAATTAGTTGTGTCTCACAGGAAAATGATTTATGAAACCCATGCTGTTTCGTATCAATTGCCTATAGTGTTCCCTTGCATGTACGAAAAGCCCTACCCTTTCAATGCACAATATTGGTTTGACACTTGGGACTTGTGCAAGGCGCCATTTAGGATTATAAATGCCTGTCCACATAGGATAATTACCTTCAGAGTAGACTCGAGAAAATTAACAAACCATGAGTAAATAATATGTTCTAATAGTTTGTAAGGAATGCTAGTTAATGATATAGGTCTGTAGTTATATGGAGAGTTGACGTCACCAGACTTGAAAAGTGGTACCACCTTGCCCACCTTCCAATCGCCAGGTAACTGGGCAGAAGCAATGGACTGTGAAAAAAGTTCTGTTAATAGAATAGAGGAGTACATTGCAGTGTCCTTATACCGTCCATTCTGCATGACGAAGACAATTTCAACTTTTTTATTAAGTGCAACACACCAAAAGAATCTATAAGCACAGGATCCATCGGTGGGTAAACCATTCTACAGTATGCAGATGACACTTGGGAAACAGCTGACACTTAAGAAAAAGACATTGCGAATGTTTCGTTTAAGGAACAACATCGAGAAAAAAGAACAGGGACACCGTCATTATTGTTTAATGAGATTGTACTGTAGAACCATCAGTTATGTTCCAAAACTTAGGATTTTCTATAAGTAATTATGGGAGAGTTTTATTGAAAAAAAAACAGCCTTAGCCGATTTTTAAAACACTTAGCTCAGGTTCGAAGTGCACATTACAACAAAAAGAGGCTAAGCGTAAGTTTCAGTTTCCAATTAGTATGTCTATTGAGAATGCCACCCAGAGGGATATTCAGAAGAGCAAAGCTCATTGGCATGCCTTCATTTATTCGTGGCAGCGCACTCAAGTTTGCTGTTGATTAACAGGTGGATGAAGAAGGCTTGCATTTTCGAGTCCTGAGTAGTGGCATGGCAATGATTGCCAAGCCTCACGACATGGAGCCAGCTCAGAATTGCACCAAACAAAGATGATGGATGCAGCCAGTGTTGCCAGATAACTGCATTTTGACTATTCTGTATTATTTGCATTTCTTGTGCAAAAGAAATTCTCGCAGAGAGTTTTATCTTCAGTGGCCTGCAGTTACGTCATCTGCTACAGCTAGCGCATGGGTTAACTCCATAGCAAGCCACTAGGATGGTGACACAGTGTCGTGGGATGCTTCCTTAAAAGAGTACAAGAAGATTCTAAAGGAAAATGTGAGATGATCACAGTAATAGCCAAGGCATTTGGCATGGGAATGACCCAGCTCTGAAGGTAATTATCACATGTGGACAGGCATTTATAATCCTAAATGTCGCCTTGCACGAGTCCCAAGTGTCAAATGAGTATTGTGCATATGGGCTTTTCATACATGCAATTGATAGCAGTTGCTTAGATGTACCACATTAACAGGAACCAAACGAACTCCCTTTGACATAAGCATGCAGCAAATTCAAGGACTAAATGAAGCTTCAAAGAAGTAACTGGATTTCATGTAGGATAGGAGTGAATTACCTTTGTGCACGAGATCAGTGACAAAAACACTAAATAAATGCAGTGCAGTGTCTGTATCATATCTTATGCAGACCCAACTAGCCTGGAGTTTCAGCATTTTTTGTCAGTTCATTTAAATAGGTACTACATTGTTCACAGTGTAATGTTGCTCTACAAGGGATAATATGCAAGATGTAGCATGCTAACCCTCGTGGCTCAACAACTACTGAACTGAAACCTCAACGAGCAGTGGAGCTTCCTTGTAACTTTCATCATAACCATACTTTTGCTGTTGAAAGTGAACCTCTTTAGTGAATTTGCTTGTGTATTACTTTTTCTTTAGGCAAGCATTTTTTCACATGTTAATGTCTCAATCTTGCTTTCTCTTTCCAAGGCTAAAACAAAATGCATCTTATTCAATTCGATCTTTTCACCTAGGAAGCCGTCACCTGGCACTGTGTACAGCAAGCACTTGCTTCAGGCAAGGAGGGAGCCAGCACCATATCTACATCAGTGAGAACATCAGTGCTGAAAATAAAAATTTACTTTCCAAATACCTGCTTGTTTTTATACTGCCAGCATGAATTAATAAGTTTCTCTTGCCTTCACATGCAGGAAGGTTTATAGGGATAAAAGTGACTGTTGAATGCCCAGGAAAAGCCTTGAAGCCTTTCTACTTGCACAGTGGTAAAGTACATGTGTACTTGATGAGGATAGCTATAGGGGCTTGTTGGTACGGCATATCTTATTTTGTTGTAGTGCAAGCTGAACAAGTACAATAGAAAGGCACATCTGACACACACAGCACTAACTGCTTAAGGATTGCTTAAGAAGGCACAGGAACGCAGTTCAGACCGAGTGCATGGTACAAGCACTTAACGTTTGCACGAAAGCATGAAATTTTCTTTAAAAAGAACTAAATTATGGGGTTTTACGAGCCAAAACCACGATATGATTACGAGGCACGCCGTAGTGGGGCACTTCGGAAATTTATACCACCTGGGGTTCTTTAACATGCACCTAAATCTGAAGTACATGGGCGTTTTTGCATTTGACTCGCATCGAAATGCGGTCGCCATGGTCGGGATTCGATCCCACAACCTCGTGTTCAGCAGCCCAACACCATAGCCACTAGGCAACCACGGCAGGTAAAATTATTTTCTTCTCCCAAAATATAATTACTCTAATGCGTAGAAGCATACCATCTGGGGGTGGGAAATCCAATGGGGGCATGGACAGAGAGGGACAGAATGAGCAGGTACCGTGACATTACAAAATTTTATCAAAACTTCAGGTGTGCTTCCCCAACCCCGTTCATCTCGGGAGGATATATCCAGACATCTATTCAGACGATAACTGTAAACTATGTGGCAGGGCTCACGCATCTCTTAGACATTTTCTGGGAATGTGAGGTTATATGCAGAGAAAATGCAGTCTCCCCAGATGAAGCTGCAGCGCGGTGGACAGCCGTGCTGCGCAGCTCAACCTCCAAGATCAACTATGGGCCATCCAACAAGCCCGTGAGGCGGCGAGGAGACAGGATCTCCGGACCTACTCGGGGGCGGCCTAGGCCTAGGCCCAGGCCACGAATCCAGATTTTCAGTAAAGTTGTTACCGCCACCATGCTTTGCATGTAAACTAACAATTTGTAGGGACATACAAATGCGTTTCGGGAGTAAAATTTACTTCAGGCTAAGATTTTGCAGCAAAATTACAAAACAACCATAGGCAACCAGCAATTGAATCCATGGTATCCTTGTATAAATATAAGGGGGCAAACCTAAATAAATAAGGGGGCAAACCTAAATAAATTATACTAATATGAAACTCTATGCAACACTCCTTATTTGTCGGAGTTGGTGCAAACACGCAGTGCTGCACATACATAGAACACAAAGGCACCCAGCATGCACAGGCCAAAAGTCCAGGAGATTCACAGCGCCTACACGACCATCAAGTTAGTAAAGCGGAAATTTGGGCGAGTTGGTACACATTCATAAAGGGAACAGTGCGAACAAGATGACTACGGAGTGAAAGGACACGGGCAATACTCGTCCCGTGTCCTTTCACTCTGTCGTCATCTTGTTCGTGCCGTTCCCATTAAGAGAGACGTTATAATGCTTGTTCCTGCCCCGAATGTTTAGTGTGGGAAGGACGCTGCTACAACACAAGTACTACTGCCATCTATCACTTGCAAAAGCAGCGAAGCATCCACGCGAACCACATCACCATAAAACGAGTCATTAAATCACGTGACCAACAGCACATTCTACAACTCTAGCACACTAAAATTACAGGCGAAGGCCATTTCCACATGAACCAGATTCCCGGTACAGCTTTCTGTTCCTCAAGACGTGCTACATAAAAGTGTTTTGGCCAGTCACATGGCAATTTCAGGTGCATTTGCAGGCTTCTTTCACGCTCAGAAAAATACTCTTATGTAGCACGTATTGAGAAACAGAAGGCTGCATCGGTAGTTTTTCATGTCGCTCTACAATTTTCTCCTAGATACTTTTTATCTAATTATAATATTTGAGAAGTTGATTAATTAATTAAGACTAATTATCTAACTAGGTGAAATGAAAAATATAGTTTGAGTACCTCCAATCAACGGCAAACATTACCTTTGTTCTGTCCAGCTACATGGCATTTGCATATTTTTAAACTCTGGCTAAAGCTAGCTGGGACACCCTGTATAAAAGTATCTGTATGCTGAATAAGTAAAATGTCCATAAAGACAGTGTTCTCCAAATCTTGGAAAGCACCAGACCACAGCAATGCACAAAGATTTGGTGACCGAGGGAATGTGTAGATGCCATTTCAGAACCCGTAAAATCATGCTTTTCATAACAGGGAACCTGCATTCCTGATGTCACATACCTCCCTAATTGATCATAAACTTCTGCAACAGTTAACTGTTGCAGCATGTACTGAAATTTCCCATTGTATGAATACATTTAATGTCTAGGCCCTTAGGCAAGAATTATTTTCTTAATTTATTTTTACGTATTGAAAGGAAGACAATCACTGACATCATTGCGAAAAATATTCAAACTTTATTTGCAATAAGCCCAATGAGGACTTAGAAAAAAGTGCAGCATTTTTACAGTCAGGGCTTAAAAAAGCAAATCAGACTTCTTTACATATTATAAAAATATCACTGAAACCAGGAGTGACTTTGTTATTTGCATAAACTTTGTAGCGAGTTTTTTTTTTTTTTTGACACACAAAACTTCAATGCGATCATGAAAACCGAACGCACATAAGTGACCTTTTCTTAAAAACAATGTACTTAACCTTAACCTTAAACACTTAAAAATTAAAGGTGCTAAAGGTGAACAGTTTTATACACTGCAAAATGATCACTTTGCACTGACCATTATATAGATTTGATCATGTCAGCATTTAATACATGCCTGGTTTTCTTCAGGCAGACTGCTCAATTTACATTGCTACACACTTGCTGTTCAAAGTATTTTGAATTTTACTTCCTATATAGTTATTTGTCTAATTTAAAGGGCTAAACTACACATCATTAATAAAAATTCCACAAACACTCATAAAAGGTACTGTAAAGATGTTTATGCCAGAAATTTCTTTTCTGAAGAACTAAAGTTGAGCATGCCATTCCAAGTTCTGCATGCCAACTTAAAGTAATACCGACACAACATTCTTGTGTCTTGCTTATTTTACAGGTAATCAGTAAGCCAGTAATGATGTTATGAAGCCACAAACGCTTCAGCATGCAATTAATAAATGACACACCAGTTCTGAGCTCCTAAATCAGTATGAGACACATAAGAGAGAGAAATGCAAATTCCGGCATCTTCTGCTGTTGTCAAACAATAATATCCGAGTGTGTCCCCGTTTCTCACTTTGAATACAGCCCTATATTTTCCCATGAAGCTGAACGCTCCAAGAAACTTGAGTGTCCATATTTATTCGGGTGCGAATTGGAGTCATTGCTGCTATACAGTTGAACCTCGTTATAATGAAGTAGCATCTGACATAAAACTACCCTCTGTTATGTTCTATATTTGTCATAAGCAAATGTGCTGATCGTAATGAAAAAAAATTTAAGATTGAGTTTATGCAAGAGAAATGCAAGTGCGCTGCCAACGGGCCAGCACAAGGTCTTCTGTCGATTTCGATGGCCCATCGGTGGCTTCCCATTCTGATAGATGACCTGTGAAACACATTAAATTATAGACATATGCTTTGCTTTATCATTCATATGTAGCCGTGCGATCAGTACGATCAGTATGATCTCATGGGATTGGCATGTTGGCTCTCTAGCCAAGAGCCAGCCAAGCCAAGCTGCTGGCACATATGTCCAGGATGTGTCGTTTCAAGTTCCCCTAGCCGAGTCTGACATTTTTCCTACCAGAATACATATTCTGAACAGCAAGCAAATTTTCGCTTCACAGTAACCAATTTTCTCTCAAATCGTGCATTTTTATTTTTGTTTTAGCAGTAGAACACGCATTGAAATAAGGCATGGCCAAACAAATTTGATGTTTACTTCCAAGTTCACTGTATCGAGGTTCAATTGGATCAGTCCTTTTACGGTTGCTTGAAGATGCAAGACAGTTTGTCTTTCAAGTTAAAGGACAATCCCGAGAGAGAATATGCAGCTATAAATGCATTCTTTTGCACTAGATGGCCATTTCAATTCGGATCAAATCTCTACTTCAACATGAAATGTGAGGGAACACAGCCACAAATCACTTCACAATGAATCGTGCCCACTAAACACAGCAAGTGGGGCATGAACTGTAATTGCATGTACATTTGAGTACACATTATATGACTAAAGCAAGCAAATGTATGAATACTGATGTGAGGATACGAAAAAAAAAAAGAGAAGAAACAGAATACATGAAGCAGTCAAGAATACCTTGTTGAAACACAAAACTAGTATACAGATACACAAGCTTATGTATAGAATGTAACGTGGCTAAAGAAAGGCATTAAAAATATTATTTTATAATAAATGGTGTATCAATCACTAAAACAGCCGATATCACTTTCTTATAAGAACCCCAAAAATTTCACTATGGGGTAGCAAATGGTGTGCAACTAATTCTGAATGTTCCAACTTTACACAGGTACCTTTAAGTGCAGATCTAATGCTTTCCTTTGGGGAAAAAAAATTTGCAATGAGAGGTTAATGTAGTCAGTTCAAAACAAGTGCTATTTACAGCATGAAGTCATGAATTCAATGTAAGATGGTTGGAAATGGTGTCCCTGTGGCATCACTAACTGTTGAGCCATCACTGAAGGGGATGACAATATACCCATTTTTCACCCACAAATGCAATGGCCTTTTGGCATCAACGAGGCAGAGGGCAAATATACATTCCATCTCATTTGAAGCTTCACAATCTACATGTGATAAAGGAGACACTGGGAAAAAGGAAAGAGTGAGGGGGACACGCAATGTTCCTGGAAGAGTGACCGGTACAATACATTTGGATACGGTGGCCAATACAGTGGATGTAGATTTTTCACATGTGTAATGCTAAGAAGCGCCGAGTTAGGCAGGAGGGAAAGACAGATTTGGTAGCACAAGAGATATCACCTGAGACCCATCACTTTAGGTTGACTGGCATGCTAGTATGTTGCAATCATATGACATGTCAGGTCTGGCCACTGCAATGTTGCTTTTGACCCACAAAAGTTGTGCTACAATTGGAACTCTAGAAATGGTCACATTAAATAGTGATATAAATAAACATTTGTTGGTGCAGGAGAAACTGAGGTTTCAGACCATGATTACTGGAATGACAGCTACTTAGACTTTTTACATTCTGCTATAAAAGCTCCCTGGGATGTGCCATCATCATTGCTGTACTATTGTGAGTGTGCCTGATGACCTTCCCAGAAGCACTAAAATTGTGCCTCACACTTTCTACACACTACGAGAAGCACATTTTATCGCACACAGTAAACAGCAACAAGGTTCACTAAAACTAAATATATATATATATATATATATATATATATATATATATATATATATATATATATATATATATATATATATATATATATATATATATATATATATATATATATATATATATATATATATATATATATATATATATATATATATATATATATATATATATATATATATATATTCACAAAATCAAAAACTGAGAAAAAGAAATGTATCAGTACTTTCTTTTTTGCAGATGCAGTGACCCAAAAATTGCACTTTGTGGACATAAGCTATTTGTTTGACGATCCTGATGCTCATGATCCTGATGGCTCTCAACCAGGTAAAGCAGCAACAGTGTAGGCACAGAACCAAAATATAGATCACCACTGATTGTACCTTTTATGTGAAGCATACTAGCCGCACAACCACGCTCTTCCAGGCTGCGCCGTGCGCGGCCACGTAGCTACCATTGAGAGAATGAGCCATTGTTCATTGCTGCGCGTCTCATATGTGGGTCTATTCTCTTTTAAGTTTGCTATGTTTGTTATTAAGTTGCTTCTATTTTTATGCGTTGCATAATGCAATCACTCAGTTCAGCCCTTGGGCGCGGCCGGGCAGCCACCATTGACCTTTAGCGCAACCACGTGACATGACGTCACGACAGCCGGAGGAAAAGCTGGGCCCCAACTCGCGCAATATGCAACGCATTCTTGGCTTAACTAAGCTAAGCCTGGCCATTTTTATGCGAAGCATACTAGCCGCACAACCACGCTCTTCCTTGCTGCGCCGCGCGCGGCCGCGTAGCTACCATATGACATAACAGCTGCAAAAGCGGAGGCTCAACTCATGCGCTCGCTTGCGGCCGCGTAGCTACACAGCCGGGTCTCAGCTCGTGCGCTCGCCTGCATGAGTTGTTTCTTCGTCTAGCCGAACCAAATATAGCCAAGCAACAGCAGTTCACCAGGCTAAACAGTGGTTCAACAACTAAAATAAAGGCTAGTATGCTTCGCATCCTGGGCTTAACCTTAGCTAAGCCACAGCCATTTATCGCTTATTAACCACAAACACCAACAGAGAAACCACAACCACCAACCACAAACAATAACAGAGAAATATGGGACATGTGTCCCATCGTCTTCATATTCACCATGTCAAATGCAAACCAACTAGCCCAACTTCTCTAGTAAACTTGGAGCACAAAGCAAAAGACAAGGACGAAAGGATGGTCTGTGTCCGGCCTTTCATCCTTGTTTTTCCTTCACACTTCAAGTCAACTAGTGATGAAGTACCAACCAGCCCACTATCAAGCATTGCTTAGTCCAACTTCACAGTTCAGTTTCAATACAAAATTCTACAATGCCTTAATTCTTAAGGTGCATCACACAAGCGAACATGATATGACCAAATAAATAAAGAATACCTTACAAATGTGCAAAGTTGGGCTAGTTGGCTGCACAACATTCCGAGTGTACTGCCCAAAGTTGCAAATAACTTCTTTATACAATGTCACAACTGTCATTAACTTAGGCACCAGCTATAAGGAGATACAGGCTAATGTCCTGCTCCTTTAGAATAAAGAGAAGATATTTTTAAAACCAGGTATAGCCCTGCAACCTGATGAACAATTATGCTTTCAATGCCAAACGGCGCAAATTTTCACAGTGACACTTATAGGATTGCTAACTCCGGTATGGTGGCTGCTAGTCATCAGGAGAAAGACAAAAAAATGTTACAACTTGGTGCACAGGCATGTACAATATTTACAAATAATATGGACTCATATAAGGTGTTCCAGTTAACAAGGGCCAAGCTACTAAAAAAAAAGAGAGATATATAAGAAATGAAGATTAGACCTAATGTATTCTGTCAGCAACTGTCTTCTGCCAACTTGGGTACCCTTTTCTGTTATCTTTAATTAATCATACTATAACAAAAAGAAATTAACAAACTTATTAATTTGTGATGTAATGGCATTCGCCAGAAAAATTGTGCTTCGCATTCGAAAACATCATATTCAAGAGTTTCAAACCCGCTATATTTTTCTTTGTTATTCCTTGCCACGTTCACAAGTTATGGTTCAAAATAAAAAATTCTGGCAGAATTCATCTCTTGATGAATGTCGATATTACTGAGATTAGCATTGAAGGAATATAATGACACACTGTATTGCCAATGCCGAAGCACTTCATGTATGAAGTGTACATGCAGCTGGGCTCCTCTCTTGTGCTTCCCACTGGACACGCTGCGCCATCTTGCAATGCCACCACACTTGCATGTGGATGAATTTATATATTCGGACAAGATCATCTGAACATATATTACACAATTTTTAAAGAATTTTTTTGTCACTGAAGGGCGGCACCTACCCAGTGGCGCAAACCCAGTGACTCAAGTTGGCACGAAAGAAGTTAGATACAAACGGACAAACCGAAAAGTGGGTAATGTTCCAAAAGTATGCTATTCACATAAAAAGAATGCAAAGTGAGCGTATGCCCACATGCCACACGTGCGTGTTAGCCACACACTCAAAGGATGTTTCCAATGACTAACTCTACTAAATTGCCGACTCGGCGACTGTGCAAATGTGACAGCTGCCAAGAGGAAATAGCTGCATGACACGGTAATCTGGAGCAGAACACTGGACTAGGGCAGCGATAAGAAGTTTAATTGCTCTTAGAAGCAGCCAATGGATACACTGATGCCTTGTTACTTTTACACGGTCGCGAAGTCAGCCATTTAGCAGAGTTGGTTGTTTGAATCCGCCTTCGAGAACATTGCTGTCACACATGCCAGCCAAGCAGGCATGCACTCACTAATAATATTTCAGAGTGCAGCTCTTATGCGGCTGTTTCTGTAGCGAGTGTCAATGTCATGCTCGGCATTGTCCTCGTAACTGAGCGAACGAGCACAGCGAAGGATGAAAGAGCGAATGCGGAGCGCAGGTGAAAGACGATAGCGAAGTGAGCATGAGGAGGAAAGAAGAGGAGGAGGAGGAGGGTAGGGCAAAAGCGCGAGAAGAAAAGTGTAGTGCCATGTAGAACAGGCTTTGCGGCGACAATGGCTACGAGATGGTGCCAGAGTAGCACATGTTGCCTGTTCAACGATGACGCCATTGATAGCATAAATGGAAACAAAGTGCTGCATGAGCGGAGGTCTGTTTGTGGTGGCTGCTGTGAATCACGCCCACGCGTAACACCTGTGCTGCCTCTTGTGATCTTATTATCAAGGCTGTCGTGCCACACTTCGCCCCTTTTGCAACATGCTGCACAAGACAGATCGCCCATGCCAGCCAATATATCGCAAAATAAAAACACGTAGACAGCTGTGCTCAAATTTCACATCGAGTGTATTGTAATCGTTGGTGGATTTTTTTTTTTCGTTTTGCATCTCAACTTTAAAATGCAGAAAAAATAAGAAAAATGTAGTGGGTCTGAACTCAGTGAAAATGATATCTTGTGGGGGTTCTTACACCGTACTCTTGGGACAAGGGAATGACAACACAGTAGTGCAAACAATCACAAGGGCATTTATTGCACCTTTCATAGATCAATGCCTATTGCTATCCACAAAACATGCCGATGGGCGCGCGACAAATCTAGAAGTCCGACTCACCGCGACCGGATAGCGAGCGAATATGTTCGCCCCATGCTGGATCCCAACGCCTGGTCGTTCGCGTGTACGGTCACGCCAACGGTGGCACGTTCGAAGGCGGCCACGCGAGACAGTCTCGCAGAAGCATGGGTCGGCGCGCGCGCGCGCGGGACGTCCTCGCTGTTAGCCGATCCGCCGGGAAAGAGCCCGCCTGTTCTCCCCTGCGCCCCCAAGTAACCCTGCCGTGAGGCGGCGTTAGCAGCGCAACACTCGTGCCATCTCTCGCACTGCGCCCCAACCACATCCACCGCCGCGGGCATCACGCAGGCCACGCGGCGAAGTCGGATTACAGGAGACGCGCTATGCGGGAAAAACATCAGGGGACGCGCGAGAGTCGCGCATCCCCACAATCTTCAATGCACAGTACAATTTGGCATTCAAACTTATGCCACTGGACCTGTATTTATTAATTTTGCTAACTTCATATCATTTGTTAATTACGAATAACACAAAAAAATCTGTGTTTACAGAAAATTAGTTACGGAATGCCACTGGTACCGTGCTAATATTTTAAAGTGTATTTTTTTTATGGCTTGGCCCATTTTAGCTACGACACCCTGTATGCAGCAGTACATACCTTTATCACCACCACAAAACAACATAACAGCTAGGTGGTTAAGCACACATCAGCACTGGCACATGATAGAACTGTTCAGCTTGTGTACAAACACATTGAACATCAGAGAACAAAATGCTGCTACGACTCAGTTTCACAGCTCCTCATTCTGTCCCGCAGAAAAGAGCATGGTGTCCAATTAGGTGATCACATGGACTATTGTCAATATTGTTGAGATATCCTTCCTACAATGCAAAGTGTCCACTGTGCACTGAGTGAACAACCGGCATGGTCTGTAGGCGCATGGTTTCATTGGCATAGCACCTTTCCAGAGAGGAATCTCTGCAATAAAGTAGTTAAAGCTGTTAAGTTTTGAATCAGTCCAGCATTTCACAATATGAATAGGGTTAATGTTAGGACAATTATTGTAAAGCTTATATGTTTTGCTTCATTGCAAGTTAAATGCAGACAAGCACTCTCTATTTTGTTGATGGCTAAAGGCTGATCACAGCAATATTTCTAAATATTGGGAGAAAAGAACTTTGCAGGAGAAACAAATAAGAAAAGGAAAAGTACCAACTTTTTTTATTTATTTATCTCTCTTTTGGTGAGGAAGGGGGCTCTGAAAGCGTTAAAAGTTAAAGCTTTAAACAAAAATTTGCTGCACTCCACCCCTCTGTACTACAATCAAGCTTCAATTATATATAAATATATATATATATATATATATATATATATATATATACATATATATAATTTTTTATTTTTGTCAGTCAAACAAAGCAACATTTGGAGTGACATATGTGTCACCAGAACAAAACTCTTTTCAGTTCACGACACACAAATCAAGCCACATGATCTTTATTGCTGTACTTTCCTGACCTCGTGACATCCATTTATAGTTCAGTATGTTAACGAATTTCTATAGGGCCAGTCCTTGGTGTCAACCATTTCAATCTTCTCGGCCTATGTCCCCATTTTCTGGTCAGTTTGCACAGCTGTCCATGTCACCCCCTCCAATGCAATGAGGCATTGCCTCAGAGCAACAATGAGGCCGACAAAACATGATAGGAAGCCTACTGGTCAATCTGGTCAACTTGATGTTTGCATCTCTCCAGATACTTTATACATGACAGCCACAAAATCTAAACACTATGTCACAGTGTCCCATCCAGTCTGACTGAAGAGTTTAGGTATGCATCCATGCTTTCGTCACAGGATGAATAGCTAGACTTGATCACCCAACTGCAGGTTGTCCACTCCAGCCACATGGTCATAATTCGCGGCTGTTGCACTTTGACACACCAGATGTGTTCAGGCAAAAAATGTTGCGACCAAGCATGTGGGTGACTTAAGATTAAGTCTGCAACCAATTTTAGGGTTTAGAGTCACTAAACTCTTCGAATGGCTGCCGAAAACCAAGTCAGCAGGAAGCCACAGTTTGAGTCTGAAAGTAATGCAGATCATACCGAGTTGCAGTAGGCACAAAACAGAGGTACAAAATGGGAAAAAAAGTATCCACTTATTCTTTACTTTCTGATGGTGGCGTTCAAATGCTCAGTTAATCCATTGAACTACATACCAATACCATCAAAGTAAAGTAATAAAGTACCATCACCACATGTCTGCTGAATGCCCAGTATATTGTGCATTTCCTGGGAGAGCACTGACTACTTCCATTGCTTGAGCAGCCATCATTCCATGCATTTCCCATGCTGGTATCCTACTTCTGACACCATGCATAATGGGTTTTACTGAGGTGAGTCAATGGGACCAAACACCACTGATAATTGTGTTAATGTCAACCTCTTCATTCTTAGAAAAGTTTGGTGTAGAAAATATGGACACAAGAGGAATGAAAAGGACAACACAAATGCAGGCTAACAAAGGAAAGTCACACCATACCATAAAAGAAGAAGGATATGAAAAAAACATGCATGCATAGACGGCAGCACCAACCCGTCAATCATGCATTTCTGCAAATTCTGCAAATAACCAGCTACAACATAATTTCAGATATCTTTTTTTATAAACATCAGCATGAAAAGGAATTCCCTTTTTCTGCAATTTTTCTACCGCCCCGCCAAACAAAATAAAAGAAGAACAGTTTCAAGTTGAAAGACTTGGCCTTCTTAATAGTGGATGCAATTTTGTCAAGCCTAAAGAAAGCATGGTTCTGTTTTGAAAGTACTTCTGAATCTTGAAAGTACTTCTGAATTGCCACAGTGCTTTTTCTAAATACCTGCTCTCTGGCACAATACATGACAAAAAAAACTTTCCTTATCCAATATTACAGGTCTAAACTCCCTCACATAATAATTCACAAAATGCCAGACATGTTCCAAACCATCTAGATGGGCACCAAAGATTCTGGTGCTGGCGATGAAGTCCAAAGCACGTAGGAGATGTTCTTAATCGGGAACAAACCCAATAAATGTGACATGGTAGGTTTAGCACATGTACAGGTTGTGCGTGAGGCTGAAAACAATACTTGGGTCCTAGAGATAGTGTTCTGCCATGCTAGTGATCCTGTCTCCATTTCTCACCCAGGTAGCACAGGTACTCACAGCACAATTTTGTCTCTTCCAAATATTTGAACAACAAAAGTTTTAAACAATATAAGAGTATATGCCGTCATCTTTTGTACCTTACGTCTGTGTAGCTGTTTCTGTTTTGGTGCTCCTTGATTCCAGATTTTTTAATGAAGATCAGCACCCAAAAGTGTTGATTAAAAAAAAAAGCCCTGAAGTGGAAACAAATGGTCCTGCACATCATCTCAATCTGTAAATCATTCAGTACATTATCGTACCTGTTTGTTGCGAAAACTTCAATGTTGTTTCACGCATCTTCTTTTTTCTCTCTCTCTAATTTACAAGCTTTGCGACAAAACCAGAATTACTGGAGCCACCACAAAGCAAAGACAATGAAAAACAACACAAAAAACCCCCATCTAATTTACACAAGTTACGGCAACAGGAATACAAACAACAGGAGCAACAGGAACAGGAATACAAACAAATAAACCAAATGACAAGCTGTATACAATTTTCAGTTTTTTTGCATGCTGTAACTGTTCCCCAAGTCAGGCAGATTTAAACACAACTGTTAACATCTTCATCAAGTCTCTCGTACCTTTGATTCTTTCCATAGGAAAGCTTTCATTTTTGAACTCATGCACCTTTCAGCAGATCAAAGGTTGGTGCTCCTGTACATGATGAAGCTCTAAAAGTAAAGCCTCTGTTTATAAAACCATACCTGCATAAATCCCCTGAAGCTTGCTTTTAGTTTCAACCAATTATCAAGAGGCGTCTTCATGCACTTTGTTCCAACTCTCAACTATTTCAGAATAAAGTCGCAAATGCTTGACACCTTCCAGCAGGGACCTAGGCAAAGAGAGAAATGGTTAGAATACTTGTAAAAAAAGTTATTCGACACCGCCCTTCTTCACGAGAGGGTGTAATACCTCGTCACATTTTTACATTAAATTTTTGCTGCTTAAGAGAGGAATGTTAAGAATAGTATGACTATCGACAACAATAAAACAGAAGCGAGATCGTAGCACAAGATTTACTTGTAAAATATAACAGTTAATATATTCAAAAAGGAAAATTCCTAATGTAATGGTTATGAGGCCAAAATTCAGATGCCCAAGAAAAATAATAAACGGGCAAATTGGTTGATGTTCATCATTGTAAATGCAGCACCATTTAACCCAACGACAGAAAGCACACAAGACAGCTGTTCAATTGTAACTCACTCTTACTGGAAAGCATGCAGCACTACATAGCTTTACTATGGAAACTAGATGACTTAGCAAGGTGGATGATTAGGCTAGTTGACACTTTATCTCAGTAAGTGGACAGTACAAAAGACGGACAAGGTCGTTCTGCCCTCTTTCAAGTTTTTATCTGTCTTTCGTGGTGTTCGCTTACTAAGCTTAGATGACAACATTAGAAGCAGACAAAATTCAGAATTAATTTCTTAGCAGACATAGGAATGACAGCATATGGCGCTAGATCACACAAAAAATTGAACGAAAAAGCTTGACTATGTGCGGGTGTTCCAGAACGCACATAAAAGAACAAGGATCAGTAACCTTTCTGGCCTACAGACATCGCTGAACAGCACTTCATATTGCATGCTCCTGTTTAACATGAAAGTGTTTTACGCCAGGGTCCACGATCAACTTCCTGTAACGGATGTGACGTTGGCACGAACATGAGAGATATGATCTCTTGACAGAGAAGGCGTCGCCATCTAGGAGTGGTGAAGTGAAATACTGCATCATGACGCTAACGAGTGCCGACATTGAGCGCTTCAGTAGTCTCAGTGCTTTCGAGACTCCAACACGGTGTAGCCTGGTGTAGGTGGTGTAGGCCTTCTGCTGAGGTGAAGATGCAGTTTCCACACATGGTTTGTCTTTTGCATCAGATTAGCCTGTAACGCCTAATCGCCTACGGAGTGCAGCTTCAACATGCATCAGCAGTGATTACATGCCGCCTATGCTTCGCTTGCGATGGCACCAACTAAAAAAACTGCTGTGCTAAGTGGCGCAGAAAGGCAACAACGTGGATGGGTGAATCTCGCTTTGGTGCAGCGAGAGACAAGCCAGCGGGAAACAGAATGCCTTCATGCATTCATGGCACACACTGAGAACTCTGCCACTTGCATTCCTGAAGCTGAGCACGTCACAACTCAACTGGCGGCCCAAGACACTACAGAGCCGGACCAAAACACTTGTACCTTCGCAGAAGTGACTCGGCTGCAGGATGCTGTGTACCAAGTAAACCTGAAACACGGTCACCAACCCGCAAATCGTGCACCTTTCGCTGCAGTGGACTGCGAGTTCACAAAGTTATTAACTAATAACCCGTTTGGTTTCGCTTGTATGGTTTGCGAACACCTGTGGTTTATGGTGGATTTGGGCAGTGCTCTGGCACATGTAATGCAGTGTCTCCGAGAGATGTTTTCCAGTCACAAGTTGTTCAACAATTTGCACTTGTGTAGCAATTGTCGAGGATCTCTGTGCAGTGGTAGGATGCCGCTTATGGCTACTTGCAACTTAATTCTTCATGTACAATAAACATGCAACAGCTTCGGTGAAGACACGTTTTACTTTCGTATTCTGCCAATTCCTATGAAAGAGAGATCAACCATATTTTTACATATGGGAGGCCAGTTTGAACTACCTGCTATGAACAAATGAGTATGGCAATAGTTTTATTCCGTCGTCTCACAGGCCTTGAGGCAATCCCCTCAATAAAAACATTTTCACCGCTACTGCTAGCCACGTTTCCATAGCACCATATGATAAAGGGGTGGTGTTTCTAGACAGCTTGTAATCTTGGTTCCTTTGTACACTTAATGGGTCATCCATGCATTGTCAGTAGTTAGCCATCTGTTTTCTTAGAATCACAAAATACTATACTCCTTTGTCTGCTGTGTGCTTTCCAATAAAAATGAGTTACAAGCCAACATGTACCTGTCCCCTGTGCTTCTTCTCATCCTATGCCACATAGACAAACCTTGTTATAACGAAGTTGCACCCAGCACAAGAGTACTACCGTTTTATGCCATAATTGTTGTAAGCATACATGCTCGTATTATAAAAAATATTGCAATCAGGTTGATGTGAAAGAAACACTAACATACGTGATGCCTCTGTTGTGCCAGCGAAGGGTCTCCTGTTAGTTTTGATGGCCTATTGGCAGCTTACCATGCTGATATTTGGCAAGTGAACAATGCTAATTTACAAATGTGGTTTGCGCCTTCGTTAATATGCAATGGTGCCATAGGGGTGATTGCACAGGATTGGTAGATTATCTTGCTGGCTGCGAGCCAGCCAAGTCAAGCTGTTGGCCAAAATGTGCACACACATCCAGAATGTGCTTTTCAAATTGCACTTGCTGAGTATTTGACATTTTTGCTCCCAGAATACACACTTTTGAGCTGCCAAGTGAACAAAGCAGTAGGCGTACGCTGCCACCGGCACTACTACGAACAGCACTGTTGGCGGCAGAAATGCCAAACCTGGAATACCATGCTAGCAGAAGATGCGATTGCTCACATTGTTTTCCATACTCATGCGCATTTAGGTGCTTCACAAACTGCAATTCAAACTGCAGGATTCTAAGTGCATGTTTCTTTAAGGCCAAGGACACATTTTCCAGGTGCATAATAGCAAGAACAAAAACGTATGATGAATTTATTGTGGAGTTTATTTCACACGCAAAGCCCAACGCTTAAGAATCAAATGTTGTCACTGTAAGTGAGTAAAGTCATCTCCACCTGCCCTGTATTCATGCATGGCAATGCAATCTGCCTATCTGTGAAAAACAAAGGACATTCTTACAATAACACAATGTCAAGGCACGCACTGTGCGCATGCGTGGTTGCTTTCCTCGTCTCTCCTTTATGAAAGCATGCGCAGTTTGTTAAATCAGGGTGTTTAATGTCCTATAATCGCAGAGTGGGTTATGAGGGATGCCGTAGTTGAAGACTCCAAATAAATTTAGACCAATTGAGGGTCACTAACATTGACCGAATGCATGGTACGCGAGCATTTGTGCATTTTGTGCCCAAAGAAATGCAGCTGCTACCACTGGGATCAAACTCGCAACCTCATGCTCGAGCAGCAGCACAATGGCATAGCCACTGGGCTACCACGGTGCGTCCTGTGCAGCTTGTCAGCTATGATAATTAATTGCTGCACATCTTTAGAGGGCCAGAGAATTTAAGCTCTTAGTCAATATACACTTGCGTTCAACCACTCTAAGTACAGCAGTTTTTCCTGCCTTTAAAAAAAGCTACATTTTTATTCCAAGTCCGAGCTTAATTCTAATGGAACTACCGTTTCACTGAAGGAGAAAACAAACTGCATTGATGAGAATGCAATGACTACAATGACAATCTGTAGAATAATGTTTCTTTGCCTTGGATGGACAGACGATAGCAAAAAGAAAAACTTCTTTTCTACTGCAATTTTTGCAGTGAAATATGATTTGGTGTCTCGCAGGAGAGCACTGAATGGATCTATAGAAACTGCTGTAGAAACGTCTGACTTGATTCATTGCAAAACTCTCAAGAATATATTAGGAAATGTACATACTTGCTTTATTTATTAAAGAAGTAAACAGTAAATACACACAGCCGCGGTATCGAGCATCATGAGCGGAATGATTGCACGATGGCGGCACCACATCAGCTGTCCAGGGCTAGCAACTGATATTGTCTTGAATCTTGCATTTTTGGTTGCATTTTTAGAGGTAAAATACTCATTCAGATAAAGTACAAAGCACGGAATTTTTAATTTATTTTGTTATATCCCTGTTTGTTGTAATGACGTTCAATGGTATACTGTGCTGCATTCGCCACAATGACTCTGCACTGATAACATCTACAGATAAAAACAAAAACTAAGTTTACAATAGAGAAAATGTGTGCCTTCAGCAACAGAAAGGCACAGAAGGCAAAATGGCTTGATCAGGTTTTACACTTTATATTTATCATGAGGCACCACTGGACTAACCTCAGAGAACCTTCTGCCGAGTCCGCAGCAGTCCGTAGTTTGCATGACAGGTCAGAGGTCATTTCTGACAAGTCTTGATTCTGCTGCATCTCCAGGTGCTTGCAACGAGCCTAGAGTGAGTAATTTTGTTTAGTGAAAAGGAAAAACAAAAGTCTAAACCGGTGTGTGTGTGCGTGCATGTTTGCATGCGTGCATGTGTTTGCATGCGCGCACACACGTCTATACATGTGAAAGGCTTTCCAGTAACATATTGCTGTGGGTTCTATAAATTCAGACTTTTTGCAAGAACAAATGTTCACTGGCATTATCGGAAAATATATCATGCAAAACAATATAGGAAAATTAGAAATAGGTAGATACACATAAAATACCCATTCTTTGGAGCAAACTCGCATTAGCCTCATACTGGATTAACAACAGAAAATACTTTCAGTAAAATATTTGCAACAAAATTATTTATTTACTGACCTACAGCTGATAATGCTATTTGACATTCATTTGACATTAATATCAATAAAGCGACCGACTACATAGAAGCATACACTTGAGAAAATGAATGCCGAACACGAGTGACACTGCCCTAGCATGAGCAAACAGATGCCATCTGCAGCAACAGTGACCCTGATGACAGTGCCGCTGTGGCAAAAAAATGCATTCGAGCCAGCTCAGAGTGGCCAGTTTACACGCCTTAAACTTCTAGCCAACCTAGCTAAACTATACCTATAAAGAAATGAAACAGCCTTTTATAGTAGTTTCAGTCCTGATGGATGCATTAAATAATATTTCTTTAGCATGAATGCCTCTTCATCCTAATGTGGCCAGTTTCTGAGCAGCAATACACAATCCTATGAAAGTCACTAGGAATCCAATGGAAACACATTGTTAGACAACACAGATCATACATTTACCAAAATAGAAAGAGAGAAAGAAAAAAGATACTTTGCTCAAGCAGTGGGCTTTAAATTCAGCCAGCAGAAACCACAAGTATAGCTGAATACCCCAATGTACGATACATTGAGCTATCACCCAAGCACATGCATTGTACGCAAGTGTGAAGGAGTTTTATTGTTCATGTAGTTCTCGAGCCAAGAGAGAACAGTTTTTGTAGAACCAGATGGCATTGACAGCACTTTGTATAGCCTCAAATGGGGACTGCAACTGATGGAGTTTGTGTTGACATGAACAGGACTACAAAAGCCCTCTTGTGAGCATGCACCATGTTCCTGAACACACACAGGGTTTATTCTAGCTGCTTTTGTGGAAAAGGTTGAAGACTTTCAAGAACTTCCAAGGCCATGACAAAGCATATTTAAGAATTGAGGAAACCTTACATTTGACAGATTTAATATGGAACACTGTGTTCAATAATGAGCAATGAGCTAGCAGATATTTGCACTGTTAATTTCTCCTCATGACACATCCCTGGCCTGCTGAATTAATTTCACTCTCCTCCTCCACTCCACTGCAATTGGATGGCGATTCCCAACACCTTGCGTCTGCCATGCAATGATTGGCCAAAGCTCATGCTGCATTCCCCAACCAACTCTCCTACTCTCCACTGGATAGCAGTGGCACAGCAGTGCTTGCCAGAACTTTGGCAGCTCCTGTAAGTGCAGACATGCCGTCTGCTACTGCCAGGACTCACTCACTGTTGGCCTAGTGTCTATGCATCTATGGGATAAAATGTAAATGAATATAAATACAAAGTAATAGGGCAAGCCACAAAGCAGTCATCCTTACCTTTCCTTTTTTTTCCCTTTTTGCGCATTGAAACCCTTTATGCCTTAACTTGCGATGACCCTCTTTACTGAAGGTAAAGGGAGTCATTTCATGGTCACAAGGTTTCAGGCTGAGAATTCTAACCACTACACCATGGCCATATGGCACAAGCGAACAGCTAATACTTTCACTGCTAAATCACCCTCCTACTTCTGAATATGGCTACAGAAAGCAAAATTAATAGTGCTGTTAATTTAATTTTATGTATACATGTGTGAAAAGAAGAGTACATAGTATAGTCGACTCATTACAACGGGCCCCGATAATCTGACAAAAAACGTCCGTTTTATCCGAAGTCTGTAATATCCGAGACGCCTCACTTCTGCAACTTTTGTCGTGATGTCTAACACCTTTACTGCAAAGAGTCAATGGCGAACATCGAAAGAGAGAGAGAGAGAGGGAAAGTCACAGTTTCACCCAAAGGCGAAGCATCGACTGCGATAGCAAATTAAGCAAGATAAGCACGGCAGCAGCAGTGAGCGAATTGACCTTCATGCTGTCTCACTTCAACGCGAACTAAACGTTGAAAGTACAGCACATACGAAGCTACTGGTACTGGGCGCACTTTGTCCACATCGCAGATCGCTTTCAAGATACGGCACCCGCGCTGTTAACAGCAGCCACGTCCATGCCTCGCATGCGAAAAACGGCGCGCTTTTAGCCCACTTTCCTCCCTTCCTCGCGCGCAAGATATTGAGCCACGATCGTCAGCTGACCCTCGCAAGTCAGTTGCCAACCCGTGTCGACACCGCAAAAGTCCATTTTATACGCCCAATTTTGACAAAAATTCTCCACTCATTTCATCCGCTGTAGCCGACAATCCGTTTTAGCGCAGTCTGTTAAAAGCGAACTCCGTTGCATTAATACAGGTAGAACAAACTAAGGCTGAAATATAGTCTATTATATCCGAAACTCTGTTGTACACGGGTCCACTGTAACGAGAGTAGACTGTACATGATACAGCAATGAATCCTGCTTTGCTATAGAAAAGAATTGCATTAAATACAATGTAGGCTCCCAACATTACTCAGCGAATGAAGAAAAAAGTGAGTAGAAAGACTGAAAGAATCTTCCGTACACTTGAAGTTGAAGTGGGAGTCCATAAATGTAATTAAGGGTTGAGGGTACACATCTGCTGTTCACATTGGTTCTTCGCTGCACGCGATGCCGGCAAAGCCCAAGACAGTGCAGATGTTCGGTGCACGGGAGCGCGATATGCGTCTTGTACGAGCATCGAACTTCCGATCTCCCGCAGCTAGTGCCGACTGCGTAGACGCTTTTCAGCGGCGGAACTGTGTTTTTGGCTGTCACCAGTCGAAAATCCGACACACTGAGTGTGCCTGGAGCTGCAAGAGCTAATTAAAAGCTCCGCAGGAGCTTTCTAATAAATAAACACGTGCGTTCAACTTTAAGGCCTGTTTTCTCGGAATGGATTTTTTCGCTAGTAGTGGTGCTGGGGAAGGCGATATCTCAAGAACCGCTCTTCAGATTTGTATGCCGTTTTTTTTTATTCTGTTCCTGAATGACTTTGCCAGGGGGTAACAGGCTCCTTTTTTTGAAAGCTTATGCAGTTCATTTATAATAAGCAATTAATTTTTGATGAATGTGGTCATTACTGGCTACATCAAATTCAAAGTTGTCTTAAAATTTTTTGTAGGGGAAATTAAAGAAAAGGGCTCTTTAGCCCCCTGGGATATCTATCAAGGGATCATCACAGTGAATTTCAGCTTCCTACGATGTCCTGGCATTTCTCCAGGCCCTTCCTCAGGCATATACATGAATCACCTAGTTAGACCTCAATAACTCTGGAACTAATAAACATATCTTCATGAAACTTCGCAGTTCCTCATAATTCGGTGGTGTGAACGTACCCTGAAAGTTTCATCTGGATATCTTAAAAAATAAGAAAGTTCGGTCTCCAGGGTAGCCTCCCCCCTTTAAGGGAGGAGTAGGGGATCAGAACTAACTTTTTTGTTTCTCGACAGAAAGGGCTGAAATTTGGCACACACACTGCACATTACATTAAAGAGACAAATCTGAAATTTCACAAAGATATTTTCATTAGTTTTTGTTTTATAAGAATTTATAAGTTCCTTGCTTGTGGAAAGCCTGGCACAGTAACGAAACATGATAGGGAGCTGGGAATACTTTGCGTTTGCCCAAATGTCTAATCTACACCAAGCCAGTGTTCGATTTTTTTTTTAGTGCGCTAATAATTTTTTGCTCAACATAACATGCACATGACTGTGCGTCACTGTATGGAGCCATGTAGTTATTGTGAAATAATTAAATAATGGAAAGATAAAGAAACATTTCAAGACCGTCTTTAAGTACAGCACAGCTTATGGATCACAGCAAAACAAACTGGACCAAAATCGGTCCAGCCATTGTTGTGCTACGCTTTCCACGAGCATGGTGATTGACAAAAAGAAAACGCAATTGAAAAAACTGGCTGCAAAGTTTTAAAAGCACTGCAAATTTATTAAAAAGCACCAGGGCTGTAATATTTTGAATCATTGCTGTCAGGCATCTTCTTACACCTTTATCTCTTTGTTTGGTGGGCTTTGGATGCTTTCTTCAGGCGTTCTTATCCTTTTCTTGAGCCCTCTGGACGGCAAGGGTACCAGGATGTACACGGTCGTCCGCTTCCAATTTGAACACGGCTCCAGGCAGCCGGCGAGGCCGGCGCTTTGCGGAGCGCCGCTCGTGGGCACCGGGGTAACTAACGCGCTGGTGAACTGGCAGCCACAGGCGTGGCCTCAGCCACGTTGTCTGCTACAGCGCGCCAGCACGCGTTAGTTACCCCGGCGCCCACGAGCGGCGCTCCGCAGAGCGCCAGCCTCGCCGGCCGCCCGGAGCCGTGTTCAAATTGGAAGTGGACGACCATGTACATCCAAGGTAGCACACATTTCCGAGTAAGCTTTTTGGCTCCCAAAATTATATTTCACGACTGCCTCGTTTACTGCTGTCTCTACTGCAAAACATGAGGCATGCTTATCCTTTGACAATGTTGACCAGATAACAGCGCTCCAGCAAGTGGACTTCTGAGAGATGTTGATACAAAGGCAGTATGGCTTGGGCAACTCTGCTCATAAACTTGTGTTTGTGAGCAGGCTGTGCTTCTTTTTTCGCTTCTGCTGCTCTTTGTTCACAACAGCTGAGAGGGCCAGGGGGGCACAGGTCATGGTGGGGGTCACTGTCGGTCGATGTCACGTGATAATATGTGGCTATGACAGCGTTCTGCATTGCAGCAACATCATTAGTGTTCTTGCCGACAGCCAGGCCATAGCAGTTGGTGAGCTTTTTTATCATCTGTTGTGTGAGCCCACCTTTGCCACCCAGTGGTTCCTCTTTCTTGGCCTTGCTCACAATGGAGCAAAGGCCAGTGCCCATTCTTTTCTTCACATGGTTTATGCAGTCTTCTTTTGTGACTGCTATAAACCCATATGGCTGCTCATCTTGCAACGCCTGGAAAACACGGCTGTTTCCATCAGAGACGACTGCAGTATATCACAGGTCGTTCTTTGCCAATGAACAGCCAAAAAGCTACAATGCAGCCTCCACTTCCGTTTACCCAGAGCCAACTTCAGTATTTTTTTTACACTGATGCTGCTGCCTCCACTGAAAGTATGTGGGGTCACTCTCTGCTGGGCCCAGGCTACACCCAAAGGAGAAGTTTGACAGAACAACTGTCCAGCACAAGCCCTGTGTGGAATTCTGTCATGCATCCAACCCCAATGTGGGAGCCATGACCGTGTGTGAGCCAAGTGCCATCATAAACAATGGTCACATTTTTAGTGAAGCCAACCTCCATCTCGCTGTAAACCTTCTTCACAGAAGCTACAGCATCCATAAAGGTGTTGTTGGCAGCCTCCCCTGCAGCAGGCTTGAACAGCCCCTTCAAGCAACCCTGGAATGTTTTGTGGTGTAAAACATGATGGGACACATTCATTGTTGCCCAGAAATCGTTCAGAGCTGTCTGCCCTTTCCCTATTGCTTTAACAGCTTGCGTTGAGCGAATGTTCACGTCAAATACCTTTGCACTTTCCTTCCTTTGAGAAGACCACTGGGGCTCAATAGGGCCACAAGTAGTGCATGACAGCACCATTTTTACTGCCAGACCGAGCCTAGTATCGCAGTGTACAGGCACAGAACACTCTTGGCATCTTAGGCACAGAATTTTAGCGATCAAAGAGGTAATTGCGGAAACCTGCACAATAATGAACTCACTGTCACAAGGGGCTGAAATTTGTTCTTGGCCTTGCTGGTCCATCAAACTGAACTTCCGCTCAGTTGCGGACACTGCACGAAGGGAGTCGCGAACACAGTGTGCCTGCACTTCTGCCGTCATCGCTGACACGAAACGTAGCTCAAGGCGCGTCTGAATCGTGCAACGTTTGGGCGACGATTCGTCTGGTGAACCTTGAGTCACCATACTGTAGCTCGTCGACAGTTGGGGCTCACTCGCAGGCTGCGTGTCCCTGTTGCACGATGAGTCGGAAACAGGGTACACTGTCTCTGCCGGTGATAGTGACCTTTGACCAGCGTCGCCTCCAATGATGCCATCTCAGTTGCTGACTTGTGCGGCTGTACGCACAGGTGCAAGAGCCTCTGTTGGCACGTCTTCTGGTGGCTTGGTTATCAGCGTCGATGGCACAGGGCGATTGTCAGCTTCGCTGCTGGAATCGCATGGTGGAAGATAATGCGGCACGTTATCCGCGTGTTCAGTTGGGTGCTCCGCTTCTCCAGCTGGCCGGCGTCTTTTCCTTTTCCGTTTTCCGAAGGCGTGCTTCGCCGAAAATTTCTTTTCGAACGAGCGACGATCCATCACTGACCTGGGAGCTTTCAGAAATCTGAATTCTGCGATTGCCAAATGAAGAAAAACGCCAGCGTGATTTGCAAAGCAGACAATTGCGGTCCGCTGTCGTTGCCAGCTTGCTTGCTGCCACAGCAGCAACCAATGGCGAGACACCTTTCAGCACGGCAACCAATTGGAGGCCCGCTTTCATTGCAGGGCCCGTGTGACCACCTCTAGTTGACCCGTGCTTCTTTTGTGTTTGTGTGTTTGTTACAAGATGGTGACAACCGAATAATTCAGAAACGGAATGGCGAAACTTTGAGCTTTCGAATGATACCAAGATGACAGCGTTCGGTGGCGGGAAAGATGAGCTAGGGCTCCGCGATTTGCGGTGATTTTAAACGATTTAAAGATGTTTTCTCACCCTGCGCACTGATAAATTAATTTTTTGGGGGCACTTTTAGTGAGTTTTCAGCCAAACCATTTAGATACAATGTAGATTAGGCGTTGCACATACCGAAACGAGTCGTTGCCAAAAATCTTTTTTTTTTTTTTTTGCAATCTGATCCCCACGTCCCCCCTTAAGGTAATCAAGAGTCACTGCAGTCTGGGACATCTAAATAGAAAATTTTATGGGTTATGTTCATTAATGACTCTAGTGCGTGTGTTGGAATTGTAGAACTGAAGCTGGTTGGTGCTTAAGATATGTAAACTTAGCTGGAATCCTAAGACAAGCACAAGCACCAGTTTCAAGTTAAAATGATGTGTATACATTATTACACTACTGTCTATTTTTCATTTAGGCATATTATGCTTTGTTATATACCCATCATATATACTCATTTAGTCTTTACTATGATGCCCCCTTACCCAATGCCTCTTACCAGGCCTGTAAGTAAATCTTAAACAAAATATAAATAAACAAATATATAGTTTCATCTTACAGTGCTTAAAGAGGCCCTGAAACACTTTTTGAACATAGCAAGAAAACACTGTTGATCTGTACAACAGGCGTCTGCGGACATGTGAGTCAAATATTACAGTATTTACTCGCATAATGATCGCACTCTCGTAATGATCGCACCCCTGAATTTTGTCGTCAAAATGAGATTTTTTAAAATTTCGTGTGTAATGATCGCACCCCGAACTTGCCGAAGCGATATGTCGTGTGCCAAGTCTAGCTAATAATGATCACGCTTACCATCTGTCGAATGCTACGCGAACGACTTTTCAAGACAAACCAAGCGGTCTGCACGCACCCAACATTCTTAAGCAGACGCCCCATTTCATTCCTTTCATCACTTTCCGCACTTCCATGACAAAAAAAAAAAAAAGGCTACAACCAAACTTGCCTTAGGCTTTATAATGGTTGTGGTCAACAACAACAAAAAAGGCGCCTTTCGATTCTTCTCGTCTTCACTCGTGAGCACGCAACAAATCGCGAGCGGCAACGATAGCAGCCATGTTTACACTGATACGTTAGAAGTGTACCCCATTCATACGCTGACGCTTGTAACACCGCTAAGATATTCGCCCACCCTTAGCGGAAACCTACCGTATTAGGATGGTAGTGAAGACAAATGCTGCAGTTTCCGCAGCATGCCCGCCATGTGTTCCTATGTCACTGGCAGCTAAGCGCGCCCATCTGTTCGTGTCCCCTCAAAGTGGACATGGCTACGTTATTGCCGCAAACTTGCCGATATTAACAATATTATTCATTACTGATATGGAAGAAACTGTTTCAATGCACATAATGTACACACGAGAAGAAAAAAAAACGCGTTCGGCGCGTTTGGCTTGCTCCGCCAGCCGCCATTTTTGTTTTGGTGTCCCGCACTACATACAGCAGCAGCCACCTATTTGTTGACCTGTTGTCATCTCCCAGCAAATGCAGGATGAAACAAATTTTTTTTTTTCGTTTTGCGGGAAATTTAACCCGCGTAATGATCGGACCCCTGAATTTGCATCAATTTTTTCAAACAAAAAAGTGTGATCATTTTGTGAGTAAATACGGTATTGCACTGCACGCAGCATGGAATTTACAATCTTGTCGTCAATTTACAAGCTTCTGCAATGTCGTCGTGCAGTGTCATCGCAAGCAGCTAGACCCACCGACAGCTATTGGCTGATTTTGTGATTGCGAGAACATTCTCAGGAATACATAATAGCTAATTTTGAGTTAACTAAATGAAACATATATTTTTGCGATCTCAAAAATACAGAAAAATCATTTCATCTTTGCACTGCTGGCCTACACACAAAAAATGCACACAGATGCATCTGCTATGCATGGTCTCCGAGATAGCAGCAGCGTGCTGCATAGTGTAGTCTACCACAGCTGCCATGAAGTGCCACAACGAGCCCTTTCACTGCCGCGACACTGAACTTTTGGGCGTGGCTTTACCCTCTTGGCTTCTCCTATGTGTAGCTTCCAGCGCGCTTAGCAGAGAGGAAAAGAGAGAGAAAGACATTGGTGCGATAACTCCACTTATACTGAGACATCATTTATTAGTGAGGCCATTCTATGATTAGTTAGAAGAGTGTTTCAGGGCCCCTTTAATAAAGGTTTTATGGTAAAATGGAATACCAATGCAGTAGTTCACTGTAAGTTTTGCAACAGCTATTTCAAAATATGTTTGCCTTCGGGTTTTTATTAAGTGAATACATCTTCAGCACCGATGAACTTCAACTTCACAACTGCAATGTGTTGGCATGTTGTAATTAAAATATCAAATAAATATTTGTAACTAAAAGAACTCACTGGCAATTATCTCATAATTTCTGACTGTCGCTTTCAGTCAGCAAACGTTATCACTTCATGCCAAATCCCTTTTCACGATTGGAGACAGCCATCACTAAAACAACCTGTACTTTATTTTACACGAAAGTCGTCCACTTAGCTAAATGCACTGTATGTTCTAAAATGAATGGGAGGTTCCTGGCCATCAAGGGCCATCAACGCATAATTATTAATTTTGCATTATTAGCTTTTAAAGTGCATACATCAATTTTTTTGTGCATACATCCTTAACAGCCTCAGTTTGTGTGGGCTACATTTCAACCTGCAACATTAAAATAAATCAGTAAACCTAGCATCATGAACTTCACAAACAAAGTACCTGTAGTGCTTTCACTTCCTGCTTAAGACTGTAGGCCAGCTCCTCAGCAGTGGATGCCCTCTCCTAGAAGAAAAGACAAGCATGACAACAAAAAAGTTATTAAGCAGTCAATCATTATTGATGCGAAAACATCAAACAGCTTATTGAGCGAAAAAGCTGGCACCTCTCAACTGCAGCAGTGAAACGGCAGGCAAATTCCCATTGGCTGCGGCACCACGGCACGAGCGCGCCTCGATGGAGCAGAATGGGCAAAAGGGAACGCCTCCTTGTCCATGCAAGCTCTCACCTGCATTCTAACTTTGCCTTGGTAAGGCCAAATCAAACGTGTCAAGTGCCTAAACACACTCGCTTGCCTGCGAGGAGTTCATGACTTGAAGGAACGCTCAGCGGGGTTCAATTGGACATAAATGTTTTCATATTCACAACTCATAAGAAGTGCTAACGCGTCCTTGAATTTTTTTAAATATCAAACTTGATACCAATGCATTTTGATAAATAAGCAGTGACATCTCTTGTTCTGAATGTGCAACTGATATAATACAGTTATACAGTTATAATACAGTTACAAATACATTACAACCTCACACTCTGCTATCAGTAAACTTTGATTAAACTGAACAAGACATCTGACTGGTAAAACTTGTAAAATGCTTCCCACTAAGGGTCTTTCAACTATCTAGTATAGACAACTCTATTGGAGGCAAGGTAATACACATAATAATCCATTTGTTATAATACTCTGAAATATGCAAAATCCAGTCACCGTAACAGCATATCTGCACCCTGGTGGATGCTATAGGGTTGTAGCACGGTTTGAAAATATAAGAGGTGTGCGAACAGGCCTTCAAATGAAAGAGAAGCTCACTAATCTTGCTCGTTTTCTATGACTAATGGCTCGGGAGCGTAGTCCATCTATTGGGGTCCTTCTGGTTTGGTGTACAAGCTTTAGAAAAGCACAAGCAAGCAAAATAACTTGCAAAATGCATTCAAAAGCTTATTTTCATACTTTATTTTTCAAAAGCCAGTTGTGGACTGTTTTGTGCTAAGTAAGACATTTCCGTGACTGTATGTGCACTTAAATAGACATGATAAAAAGAAACGTAGAAAAATGCTGCTACGCTCGGCAGTTTATAGTACATCAGATCACACCCTGATAATTATGATCCTAAACTGAAGCTAGAGTACTGATTAAATGCAGCCGAATACCTATAAGGGAGCTGCTTAATATAACGCATGGAATTGGAGGAAGGGAAAAATTCTTACACATCAGTGTAACACATAGATGCCACATTTAAGCGCATCACCATTTGTGTGATTCTGCAAAACAGAAAATGCTTTGTGAAATGATTTATACATGGCGGTGTTTATGTTCTAGGATTGTAACATCCAAATTCATCGCTCTATCGTTGTTCTTGCATTCAATATAGCAATTTTCGCAGCTTCACTGCTCAAAAGAGCGGCATTGATGTCACCTTGGGCATTTTCAAATTACATCCCTAGTGAAAATTTCAATACATGTTTGTATTAGTCCAATAAATTCTTCTATTTCATGTTACAAGACATTTATTAGTCTAATAGGAGCTTATAATAGTCTAGTACAATTCTTTATTAGTTTCCTGCCAGTTTAATATGAATTTCGATTGGGTACATATCAGTGTGTAGATGCACATATCAGTCTAATCTATATTAGCGTATATATAGAGTGTGATGATTCTTACCAACATAACAATAAAAATATTTATTAGGCCCACTGTCAATTAGGACTATTACAGATAAAGCTTTCTGGCCTTGTAAGTTGTATGATTAAGAATCAACTTATTGTGCCCACCTATGCAAGGCAAGCTTGAAATAAAGGAAATCTCCAACAGGCAAGCTGGAGCAACCATGCTTTTTTTTCCCTGTGTCTCTACCTCCTTCCAAATCTGTGATGTATGTACTGTGCTGTCCATTCCTCATGCACACAGCCGGGCTCGAAATGTCTTTCACAAACATAACATGCCAATTGAAGAGCGCAATCTTTTCTACAAATTGCATAACTCCATTGTTTTAGATCATTATTGGATTTTGCCATAGAAAACAGCGAGAACTTCGTCTGCAAGATTTGTACACCACATTACAACAGGTGTAGTGGAAAACATGCATGCAGCGCTGTAGGCACTGCCATCACTTCGGCGCGAGACCCGAGCTCATATTGTTGATGCGAAGAGCTAGGACTGTTCATACAGAGCCTCTTTCAATCCTTTGGACGAGTTTTAATAAATCCCCCTTTTATTTGGTGGAAGTGCGGAGTAAGCTTGAAAACTGGAACTCAGAAGCTGGACACTGCCCACTACTGTAACCATGCCTAATGAAACCACCCAGGAAGATATACTATAGCCCCCAGTGGTCACTGTTTCTGGTGTGTTATGCCAGCGTGACCCTGCCATCTTTAGCAGCACCAATGATCCTGACGTGGGGGATTGGTTGTCATCTTACAAACGGGTGAGCCAACACAAGTTGGCCGACGCCACCAAGTTGCACATGTTATTTTACTTGACCAGTGTCGTGAACCTCTGGTTCCGAAACCATGAACATGATTTTACCAAATGGAGTGCATTCAAGACAACTTTGGCAGAAGTGTTTAGGCGCCCCGCTGTGAGTAAGTTTCACGCTGAACAATGGTTACGTTGGCACACGCAATATTGGTAAAGTTTTCACAAGTTACATCGAAGATGTAATTGACTTGTGTAAGGTTGTGAATCCGTCAATGGCAGAACAAGACAAGACAAAGCACATTATGAAAGGCATTTGAAAGGAAGCCTTTCAAATGCTGTTAGCAAATGATCCACACACCACTGCTGCCAAAGTTTTGACTAACTACAGAAACAATAGTGCCCCACACCCACAGAAGATCCGTTAGCAGCATTGGTTATTGGCAACAACCAGACAACTCTGCTGATGTAGATTAAATAATTTGTGCGTGAGGAGGTCGCAAGACAGCTCTCCATTTTGCCAGCCACGGAGAAGCCTTCCCACTATTTGGCTCCAGCGATCCGAGAGATGATTCAAGAGCAAGTGACCGAAGCCCTTACATCTCCGTGTCAGCTGGCTCTCGTGGCTGCACTTTGACGTATGCTGAAACTGCTGTACAGGCACCTCGTCTGCCAGGTTTCCCCCCTCTGCCTTCAGCGCCTCATCTGCCCGTGTTCTCTCATCTGCCTTTGCCTTGACAGCCAGTGGCTCCTTTTTCGGTGCATAGCAGCAGGGTGCAAATCCTTGGTGCACTGCTGACAGCCGCCCAATATGCTATACCTGCAGCACCCCAGGGCATGTACCATGCTTTTGCCGCCGGCGCTTCCCGGCATTCATGGGCACCGTGCGAGATCATAGTTATGGCTTCCGAGCATTTCGTATGCCATAACAGCCACCATGAGAAGTCTCCACTGCTGATGACATAACAGCTCCGTCCTCTTGACCGAGTTGGCATCGACCTTCATGGGCCCCTTCCATGTGCCCCTAATGGAAATCATTCGATAAATGTCGCAGTAGACCATCTGACAAGATCACTGAAACAGCTGCACATCCTTCAGCTACTGCTCACGAAGTCATCGGATTCATCTTACGGCAACGTTGTACCGTGAGAACTGCTCAGAGACCGAGGCCATGTCTTGTCTGACATTATTAATGAGCTACTCACACCGTGCCACACTATTCACCACACCACTATAGCACATCACCCACTGACCAACAGTCTAACGGAACGTTTCAACCGCACTTTTACTGATTGCGTCTGACCATTCTAATTGGGGATGACGTCCTCCCTTTTGTCACATACACATATAATACCGCCACTCAGGCTGCCACAGGCTTCTCAGCATTTTTTCTTGTCTATGGACGTGAACCATCCTCTACCCTCGACACTGTACTTCCAAATCACCTGGACACCTCTGAATTCACTCCTCTTTCAGAAGTTGCCCAGCATGCTGGAGAGTGCCATCAGCTGGCTCGCTCCTTCACAGCTGATTCCCAAGGCATCCATAAAGATTGCTGAAATCATGATCAGCCCGTGCTGTCCTTTGTCGTCGGTTCTCACGCCTGGCTTCAGCTGCCATTGCACTCTCCAGGCCTTAGCCTAATGCTTGCTCTAAAATATCAGGGTCCGTATTGGGATCGCCAAATATACATCGCCTGTGAACTATGTGGTCAAACCGGTCAAGCCATCGTCGGACAAGTGCTGCCACGCTCTCGAGACGGTTCACATCAGCTGCCTAAAGCTGTAAAAGGACCCCCACATTGTGTCATCACCTTAGGTCACCAAAACGGTTCACTTTCACCACAGGGGCAATTGTAGCAGGAAATGTGCATGCTGCGCTGTAGGCATTTGTCATCGCTTCGGCGTGAGACCCGAGCTTGTGTTGTTGATGCCAAGAGATAGGACAGTTCATACAGAGCCTCTTTCGATCCCTTGGATGAGCTTTAATAAAGCCCACTTTCACAGGAAACAAAACTCTTTTTTCCTCACTATGCGCTAGAAACCTAGCACATCACTGCAAAATAGCATGCAAAATGACTCAATTCTTTCATTTTTGCAATTTATGAAATGTACACAATGAGCCCCGAATGACCTGCGTCATTTATCAGCGAGCACCAGAAACGAATGCTAGTTGCAATGACACTCTCTCCACGGCAGACTCGCACTGTTAATACACCTCTTCTGTTGTAAGCTGCAGTAAGCCTTCAGGACAGTAGCCAAATTAATTGTTATAACCAATTCCTTACTCTACATATAAAGTTTGCTATAGTCATTACATAAAAATCAATATATGAAATAAAATGCAAATATAAACGCATATAAAATGTATGCGCATAAGGAAGCAGTGCCTACATAATGCGCAGGGATGAAGAGTGTGCGATCAGTGCTCCCACGCATCATCTACTGTATTACAGAGACAGGCGCAACCTGAATTTGCAGATAATCAACATAATGCTTGCAAGCCAACATAGCATCTCTGTTATTGCCATGAAAAGACTAACAGCAAAAATTAAGTGCAGACATCAGAAAAAAAAAAAACTGATCAGAACATCACTTACACGTAATTACATGGGAGTTCCATGTGCAAGTTCTCAGTAGACAGTTTGTAAGGATGGTGTAGCCCTGAATGTACCTATGTTTCAGAGCCTGAATTAAGCAACTGTTACAAAGCAGGCAAACCTGGAAATGCAAGGATGCATTCCAGTTGCTTTCGACTTGTTTATGTTTTAATTTATGCAGATAGCAATCAAATGGTTCTAGCATACAGCCAACTGGACTGTGTTCTGACAATGATGATGTAAACTGATTTTGGTGCATCGGCAAAAGTGACTCTAAAATCGCAGGGGATTACTACTAGCAATTGAAACTGGCTGAACATTTTCTTTATTGTAAGATACACTAGGACGCGCATATTGTCAAGACCCTGCAATGAGAAATCAAAAAGTGGACAAAGTCAGCATTTTGTGAATGGCAGTAGACATACCAAGGCTGTTTTAAGGTTGCATTCTACTTGTTGCACCATCCTTTCCAAAGCAGCAGTTTCTTCACGTTCTCTGGCCTGCTGCAGTACCAGCTGTTCCTCCAAGCTCTTCAATCTGCAATCACAGCCAACCATAGCCAAGCATTGCTATAAGTTGTGTCCAAAGTTGTGAATTCGAAAGTTACAGCACTTGGTATAGAGGGTGAGGTTCGCACTCGTTGCACCAACTGTATACGGCGCTGAAAATCGGGGATGGGAGATGATTAATGGGCTCTTATGGCACAAAGGGGGGGGGGGGGATGGAAGAAGCCAGAGATGCTCCGTTCAGCCTGATATAGGCTGATTCCATATTTTTTTCATGGTGTTCATAGCACACTCTATGTTAGAGCATGACTGTTGAATCTGCAACTATTAGCGACATCCTGAGTGTGAGTGCTTGTAACGCATAGAAATACTATTCAGAAATGTGCGAAAACTGGCAGAACAAGACACTGCACCCTTTGCATGATGTAGTCAATGCTTTTTGTTGCCTTTTTGTGTATATGTCAATGTTTATTATTTCACCTACATGCAAGATTAAATTTACTAACATAAATAATCCATTCACATAAGTCCATGAATTTATATTATGATCCTCTTTCATGCAAGGATCACTGATAATTTTAACTGGCACTTTCGTTTCTACATAAAATAAGTAGCAGCTGTTGCTGATATTTTGGTCTTTAAGAAGCACTGAAGGCATGATGCAAAAATGAAAATTGGAATCTGTAAGATATGAATAAACGTGGCTATTTACAGCAGGAAATGACTCTTGCGAGCAAATATAATGCTATGAATGTCATTTGTGATACTGCATGTCACTAAGCATAGACAAATCCTACTGTTCTTACAAGAAAAAAACCGTATATAGTTGTGCATACAGCTTCTCTTATCCTATCGACTCTCTTAGCTTACTGGGTATCGTGGGTCACAACATTATGTTGAGTACCTGTTCGTGTTTTTCTTGAGCCTGCAGTGTGGCTGTATTTAGTAACAACCACTTTTATTTATCACTATATTTTTTTCTATCCACCACTCCAAGTGTCAAATCCTGGCGGCAACTGCTACGTGGCACCGTCCGAGCCCACAACTGGTGAAATGAATGGCATGTGAGGTGTACAGCTAAAAATGCACACCCTGGACCATGTAATTTAGTAAAAGCTAGCAAGCTTTGATTTTCAACAGCTTCAAAAGCGTTGCTTTTCAAACATTATTTATACAGTAGCGCAGAAGCACATGGACAGCGAAAGAAGAGGACAGGACACAGCGCTAATAACAGTGTTTATTGCATGAGAGCAGATATATATATATATATATATATATATATATATATATATATATATATATATATATATATATATATATATATATATATATATATATATATATATATATATATATCACCTCACAAAAGGAAGGGAGAAGGAAGAAGCAAATCAACCCAGCAAGATCAAATGACACAGGAAGCTAACGTGACAAAAATATTTCTTTCTCCGATAAGGTGACTGACGGGCAACTAACAGAATCACTATTCCTAATCTCTGCAGCTTCTACTATTTCTATGGTGAGCTGGTCAGGGTGTCTGGCCAGCGAATTAGTGCAATAAAATAGAGGCTTGCATCTGCAGCGTGCGCAATGTGCAACAAGGTGACCTGATAGGGCTAGTTTTTCCACGTTGTTCCTGTGCTCACATAATCGCTCGTGATGCACCTTCCTTGATCGTCCATGCACTTCTGCGCTACTGTGTAAATAATGTCATACCAACTAGCCCACCAGTCTGCCCTTTTGAGCTTTCTTAACAGGTTGGTAATTGTGTGCACCTTATGGTTGGAAACAAACACACGACAGCTGTTGCTATTTCGGATTCACAGAGTTGTCCCATGGGTACAGCAAGCTCATTATGGTAACTAAATAATGCAGACAGGCCAGTACTGGGCAACTGCAAGATGTATGAAACAACGCAGTGCATTCGTACCTGGGTACTGTCATGCTTGTCTAGGAAAAGCATTTCACACTTATGTGGACTTGGCCATCTCAAATCACAGTCACATTGCAAATGTGTCCACTCTCGTAGAGTGTTTCCTTAGAGTGCACCATCACAACAGAAATAATTTTCTTTGAAGTGCATGAACGGAAACTTGCAGCCCGCTCCTGTGGGCGGGAGAAGGAGCTGTGCTCCTTCTCACACCCACAATTCTGAAATTCACTGCGAGGTGGATTTCAGTGGTGCCTCTACAGGAAGTGCGCACCAACAGGACCACCTACACCAACAAGATCAACAAACTGCAAAAATAAAAATAAATTAATTTTTTTTTTAGGCAGGTGCTTGACACTGTGTATAGCTTTTGATACTCTATCTCAAAAATCATATACATTGCAACCAAAGCTACAGGGTATGCTCAGGCACTGACATGTATACAGAAAGATGCAGTTCCATGTCTTCAATGGTTGGAGCCTATAAGCCATACCTTCCAACACCATAGCAACAACAGGGGGACTGCCTAAAGGTTCTCACTCAGTCCCAGTGTTCACAAAAGAGCTGCACGCAACAAGTACCCGAGTAATGACTTTAAAACTCACCTGCACACACATGGACAATTTTTTTCCACTGTCATTTCTACTTGGCTATGGTGGGCATTATTTTGCATAATGGCAGAGAAGTGCAAGTACAAATTGTAATATGTAATAATAATGGTGAAACCTCGATATAATGAACTTTAATATAACGAAATTCTCAACATAAAGTATGTCACTTTTCATAACCTCTTGTCCATAGAACAACATGTAATTAGAACCTCAATAAAACTAAATTTCGCTTCCGCAGCAAAGGAATGCCGAGACAATAAATGGAAACTTCCACAGACGCAGATGGTCAAATGATTGTACTATTACAAGCAGCTGCTTGCAAACGCACCTCTCAAATAGCGCAGGGCGTGACATGAGTGACATGAGCAACCACCGAAGTGAAGCCGCATCATGTTCCGTATAAAGTACAAGTGCAATAAGATCCTATTGCACCCCACGCACTTTGTATTTAGATGCGAGTGAAAGCGTGCGAGGATGTGAAAGAAAGATGCTGCCTTCAGGCAGGAGTGCCGCCTCCCTGTGCGCTAGCAAAGGGAAAGAAGGGGAGGGGAGCCAGCTCACGGTAACACGATCAAGCTCGCGCGAAGGGAGAGGAAGGGTAAAGGTGGGACTGCATTGCGTAATTCCAGGTGTGAGTGACGCGCTGGCGGGAAGTGCACATCATTTTGACACGTGCCCAGCATGATCCATCATGAAATCACGCCGTCGCGTGCTGCTGCTAGGAGTAGGAAAAAACGCGTTGCACGTCGCGTCCGCCAATCAGAGTTCAGCTAAGTCACGTGGCATTTTGTCACGTGGCATTTTGGTTTTGCCACCAGATGGCCCTGCTCTCTATGCATCCCAAAGTAGAAAGCAGACCATTATATGTGGCCTTTTTTAGACATTACAGGAGCCTATGACAACGTAGACCACAACATTTTGTGGGATATTCTGGAAGGGGAAGGCTTAGGTGACGATTGTCTACAGCTTTAGAGAGAGATTTACCTAGAAAATGCTGTTTGCGTTGAATGAGAAGGGATGAGGAGTGAGGAGAAAGTTCATATCAACAAGGGATCGAGGCAGGGGTGCCCTTTATCCCCAGTGCTGTTTATGATGTACATGGTGAGGATGGAGAGGGCGCTAGAAGGAAGCAATATCGGGTTTCATCTCTCATACAAACAGGCGGGTACAGTAGTAGAGCAGCAGCTTCCAGGTTTATATTATGCGGATGATTTTGTGTTGCTAGCTAACAAGCAAAGTGATTTGCAACGTCTGGCTAATATCTGTGGACAGGAACACAACAATTTAGGTTTGAAACTTAGTGTTAGAAAATCAGGTGTTATGGTATTCAATGAAAACTGTGAACAGACAGTGGAGATACAAGGCCAGGAAATACCTCAGGTAACAGAATATAGATACCTTGGTATATGGATAAACGAAGGCAATAGATATATGGAAACACAGGAAAAAACAATAACAGTGAAGGGGAAGAGAAATGCAGCCATGATGAAGCACAGAGCGCTATGGGGATACAATAGGTATGAGGTGCTCCGAGGTATGGGGAAAGGTGTAAGGGTTCCAGGACTTACTTTTGGAAATGCGGTTGTTTGCTTTAAATCAGGGGTACAATCAGGACTCGATTGGAACTAAAGGTCAGTGGGTCGCCTCGCATTCGCTGCTCACGGGAAGACTACAAAAACGAAGCTGTGCAGGGTGATATGGGCTGGACTAGTTTTGAAGTGAGGCAAGCTCGCAGTAAAATTGAGTATGAAGAACGACTGAGGAATATGTAAGAAAGTAAAGGGGCTGGGAGAGTGTTGAGGCATCTGTAAAGGAAAAACATTGATTCACAGTGGGTGAAAAGAACAAGGAAGTTTACCAGCAAGTATGTGGCCTGTAGGGTGGGCAACACAGCAACAGAGAACGTCAAGCGGAAAGTCAGAGAGGCCAAAATAATCTCATGGGTGACGGCAATGGAAAATAAACCTGCCATGAGTAATTACTTAAGAGAAAAAAACAAAATCAGGAAAGAAACAATTTATTATAACTCAAAGAGAAGCTCATTACTTTTCGAAGCGAGATTGAGGTGCCTTAGAACAGGCACGCATAAAGCGAGATATAAGGAGGAAGAAGCATGTGCTTGCTGCACTAAAGCTAGGGAAACTATGGGGCATGTTTTATTAGAATGTTAAGACGTCTACCCAGCGGTCGATTTAGACCGTTGGGTTCAGCAAGAGCAGTGGAAAAGTAAACATGTCCGCAATTGGGATTACTAAGAGGCGAATGGAGGATTGATGGAATAAAAGTAGGGAAGCGACATAAAACAGAGATGTACAAAAGCACAGTGCACAATAGGGGATCAGAAAATTTGGCTGTGGAAGTTCATAGTGTTTTTTTTTTCTTTTTTTTTAAACCTAAGTAGGACATTAGGCAGTATAATAGTAAGGGCTTGGCGGCGCAACCCACCGCCCCGTTCCAAAGGGGACGCTCATAACATCCATCCATCAATCAAGGGGCTTTACGCATCTCTATGGAAACCTCTTAGGCAGATTTTTTTCTCGGCAGAACTGGCCGTGCGTCGAAGGAAACACGTGCTACCGCACGGAAGGTACATACAGAAGGTACATATTTGCAGTTTCATAAACACTCGGCATCGGCTCAACTCTCAGCATCCCCCTTTGCCCGGACATGGCTAAGCTGCAGACAGCTAGATGCAAGAGGGTTCAACCTCCATGAGCTCGGGTCTGTGGTGTCGCAACACACTAAATGCCTGCTGATGCAGATGCCAGTGCGGGTGCAAGTACAAATTTGTTTCTCTGCTAGGATAATATGACCTGCAGGTTTGGCTTAACTGCACAGGCTTTTTAAAATGGAACACAAAAGCAGAAATACGTTATCAACAGCATGCAACCCATTTTAAGACTACATACAGCACTGATCATGGTACCTATAGGCTTTTTTGTTTTATATCAGTTGCTAAATGTTAAATCCACTCCCACAAATGTATTACACTAAGATAATTATGCATCATTGAAGTTCATACTGTGCAATGATATTGTTACAGGTAGAGATATAAATAAAAATATATTTACAAATAATATACACAGTACTGTATAGCTTAATACACAGGATGGCGGATAGTCAGTCCTAAAAGCCCTGCATTGTCTTCTTTTTCACAATGACTAACATCACTGTTATAATTACTGAACTGTGGCAATATATTCCACAAACAAATGATCTAAAGCAGTGAAATATGGCAACTTCAGCACTTTTCAACACAGCAAAACTGTTATGGTTGAATAATTCATCAACAGAAGCCATGCATTTTAACATGCATGTAAGGCCCTAAAAATAATCTCATACAGGTTCAGATTTTTTTATCAGACCAAAACACCAACTTTAGAAGAGCCCAAAACCATCATTTAAAGTTGTGTATGAGAAGGTACAGCATCACAAATATCTAAAAGCAAGAATCTTTGAAGGCATTTTGTACAAATAGAGTTACAAGGTGGTTAGAACTGGCCTTCACTGCAATAGAGGCTTTCTTTTTCATTTTGCCATCCTATCCATGACAGAAAATGAACATCTCCACCAGCACAAAAAAAAGTAATTGCAATGCTCTACCTAGCGACGAGTCACACTGCACTTTATTTTTTATGCCTTACATGCCTACAACAGGTTTTACGTGAGCGACTCTGGTATCATCACTCGATTCACCTTCTCCACTGCTTTGCCTACCCTGCTTTACCTTTGACCCCATTTACATTTTAGAGCGCAGCTCCTAGGTGCCCGTTCTTGCATTTCACGTCGGGGGTGTCCCTCGGTATCCTCCCCCAGCGTAACGGAGCCAACGAACACAGCAAAGGATCAAAGAGCGAATGCGGAGTACAACGGGAGATGAAAGATGGCGAAAGTGAAGAAAGCACAAGGAGGAAAGCGGAGGAGGAGGGTAGGGCAAAAGCGTGAAATGGAAAGCATAGTAACGTGCAAGACGGGCTCTGCAGCGACAACCCCTACGAGATGGTGCCAGAGTAGTGCGCCGTTGTCTGTTCACCAATGGCATGCAGCGAGTGCATCGACCGATACCATATACAAGAACAAAGCACTGCATGAACAGAGGTCTATCTGCGGCAGCTGCTGTGAATTGCTCCCATGCGTCACCCACATGCCGCCTCTTGCAATCTCCCAATTGGTGAGGCAGTCGCGCCACATTTCGCTCCGTTTGCAATGTGCCGCATAAGACAGATTGTCTGTGCCAGCCACTATATCGTTAAATGAAAATATGTATAGAGCTGCGCTCAAATTTCGCATTAGGGAGTACTGTAATCGTCGGTTAATTTTTTTATTTACACAGTTGATGACAATATAAATATTGTTAACAGCCATTTATACATTACACTGCCAAAATTACCAAATCTATGCATACAGAGCCCCCAAAAGAGCAGCAGCAGGCTTTCAAATGGCAGTTAAGGCTTTCTACTGTGCATACAGGAGTAATATTGTCATATGTGTTTCAATATTTATGACTGCATAATGAAGTAATTGAGCAGCTTTATTTGCTTCGTTCAAAAAGCAGTTCAGTGCCCTTCCTCAAAACTTGGAATTCTTCACTTATGTCACATAGCACAAATAGCACCAATGAAAGCCGTAAGAGCCATAAAAGCCCTGGAGGTAAATAAAAACCATGTTTACCTTTTCGACTGTTCTTTGTTGACCTTCTGTGCTTCTTCAAGATGTCTTTGTAACTGCTTGTTCTTTTCTTCAAGCCTCTCAGTAAGAACCTGGGCAATTATTGGAGGTAAAAAACCAAGCAATAAGAAAAACAACTAAGCACCATACACACAGAGTTGTGGGAGCGTAGAACTTTGGTCCACTTAACAATTCACCTTTAATAAATAGAGCACAGTGCTCACAGACAGCAAAACAATTGAGATGACAGGCACCAACTAACAAGTTTGTTCTTTAACCTTGACAAACAACCCACTTGGACAAATAAATACCACGTATACCACACTGTGCACTACTGAAGAAAGCATGTAAAAATAGAGCTGGAGATATAAGGGAAAGAAAAGGCAACAAAAACATTAACCCTTGTATTCATACTAGCACACTGTTTCAAGAGAGAGAGAGAGAGTGAACTTTAATGAGGACCAGCAGTTCAGTCGGCTGGGCCTAGGCCTCCCACGATGGGACGTCGAGGTCTTGCCTCTTCGCCGCTTCGTAGGCCTGCTGGGTCGCCCAGAGTTGGTCGTCGAGATGGGAGCTGCGCAGGGCGGCGTGCCATCTCGTTGAGAGGGTCACGGGATTAAGGTCTGGGTATTGATGTTTGCACTCCCATAGCATATGGGGGAGTGTTGCTGATTCAGTTTTACAGACCTTGCACGTCTGGCTCGGGTAGATGTCGGGGTATATAGTGTTATAGCGTGTGAGGGAGGGTTATGTATTCATCTGTAACAGGCGAAGGGTGGTTGCCTGTGCCCTGTTTACCTTTCGGTGAGGGGTGAGGAAGGTTCTTCTTGCGAGGTAAAATGACTTCACAAGGTCATTGTAGCTTCTAAGCGGTCGCGTCCTGCGGGTGCACCTGCACCGTCTCCGGCACGGTCGACTAGTCCTCGTGCTACGGAGTGTGTAACCTCGTTGAGGTTGGTGAGGTGCGGGTGGACAACACTGGCGTGTGCCGGGATCCAGACGAGGGTGATTTGATTTTCAGGCGATTGCAGGGCTTGTCGTAAGATACGGAGTGATTGCTGAGAAATACGACCTTTGATGTAGTCGTTGATTGCTGCGTGAGAATCGCTCAGTATGGTGTGACAGGCTGGGTCAAGAGTGGCCAGGGCGATGGCCACTTCCTCGGCCGTCTCGGCATTTTTGGTAATGATGCTGGCAGCATGTCAGAGCAAGCCGACTGCCGTGGTAACCGCCGCAAAGCACCGTCCATCTTGGTACTCAGCTGCGTCGACAAAGGTGACGTCCGCGGTGTTGGCATAAGCTTTGATGAGGGAGGTAGCTCGTGCCTTCCTGTGTTCTTTGTTGTAGTCTGGGTGCATGTTTTTCGGAACAGGGTCGGCGTGTACCCATTGCTGAATGTTGCGTGGTATTGGGTGTTTGTCTCCATGTTGACGGTGGTAGGTGATGTTAAGCTTGTTTAGAATGCTGCGGCCTGTTTTCGTTAGCGTAAGCCGCTCTAGTTGGGATCGACGCTGGGCTTCGATTAACTCGTCTAGCGTGTTGTGAATACCTAATTGTAGTAGAAGTTCCGTGCTGGTGTGGTTGGGTAGTCCTAAGGCCTGCTTATAGGCTCCTCTGATGATGATGTCCAGTTTAGTCTTTTCAGCTTTGTACCAGTTGAGAAAGGGCGCAACGTAAGTAATGTGACAGACGATAAAAGATTGGACAAGGCGGATGAGGCTTTCTTCCTTCATACCCCCTTGCCGGTTGGTCACTCGTTTCAGCAGTCTGGATGTATTAGCGGTCTGTCGAAGGATCTTGGAGATAGCCGTAGAGTTAGCTCCATTGGCTTCTATGGTCATACCAAGAACGTGGATGCTAGGGACCACGGGTATAGGTCTGCCATTCATCAGGTTGAGCTCTATTTCCTCGCATTGGTGTTTATTCGTGGAGCCCCGTGGGGGGCGTCCACGGAGTGATGGGCGGTATAGGAGAAGCTCCGACTTTTCAGGGGAACAGCAGAGTCCCGCGCCTTCAAGATAACTTTCTACAACGTCAATGGCGTCTTGTACGGCAGTTTCGATTTGGCCGTCACTGCCCTTTGCAGCTCAGATTGTAATGTCGTCAGCGTATATGGTGTGTTCAATGCCGTCGAGTTATAGTAGTTCTTGTGCTAATCTGAGCATAACCAGATTAAACAGTATTGGGGAAATGACAGAGCTTTGCGGTGTGCCCATGCTGCCGAGGGAGAGTTCCTCCGACCGAATGTCTCCGACCGACAGGAAGGCCTTCCGACTGGATAGAAAGTCTCTTACGTAGTTGTAAGTGCGTTCTCCAAGGTTGAGCAAGGAGATGTATTCGAGGATGGTGGAGTGCCTTATGTTATCGAAGGCGCGCTCGAGGTCGAGGCCCAAGATCGCCTTCGTGTGACGGGATTTGCCATCTAGGATTTGATGCTGAAGTTGGAGCATAGCGTCTTGGGTGGAAAGATGCTGTCTAAAGCCAATTATCGAGTTGGGGTAAGCAAGTGTCTTTGAGGTGAGTGTTTACACGGGTTAGGAGTGCGTGCTCCATGACCTTGCCTACATATGAAGTTAGCGGTATGGGCCAGAGATTGGCGAGGCTAGATGGCTTACCGGGTTTGGGGATGAGAATTACTCTGGCCGTTTTCCATGTCGGGGGAATGAATCCCTGGCGCCAGCAGTTGTTGATGTATTCAGTGAGTTGTTGCACCGAGGGGTCATCTAGATTTCTTAGTGTTTTATTCGTAACACCATCTGGGCGTGGCGCCGAATGGCTGTTCAGCCTATGCAGGGCAGCATGAATCTCTGCCACACTGAAATCTTCATCAAGGGCAGGGTTGGAGGTCCCTGTGTATGGCCCGTGAGGTTGAGTGGGCCCAGATGGGATGTACTTTTGACATAAGCTATTCTTAACGTGGTCCTGGCCATGCGTCTTGCTTTCTGTGAATAAAAGCTTGGTGAGGCGATCTTGTTCATATGAGCGGGTGGTGGTGCTATCAATCAAATGTTTGAGGATTTTCCACGAGCGGGGGTGGTGGAGTTGCCCGTCTAGAGAGTGACAGAGCTCTGTCCATTGCTGTTGACTTAGAACGTGGCAGTGTGCTTCAATTTCCTTGTTGAGAAGTGCGTCCTTCTGTCTGAGTCTTCTATTGAGCCGTTGTCCCTTCCATCTAGAGAGGATTGATGATTTGGCCTCGATAAGGTGGGCGAGTCTACTGTCCATGCACTCAGTCGGGGCATCTGTTGTGATAATGCGGGTGGCCAATTGAGTGTCAGACAGAAGATTGCATGACCACGATTCTATGTCGGTAATGGGAGTGTCCGTCGTTGCTGTTACACAGCGTTTACGGATCACATCCCAGTCCGTCCAAGTAAAGTCCCTTGTTCTTCTCATAACGGCTGTTAGGTGTGGGACAGTAATTTCGATGATAGAGTGATCACTCCCGAGGTCGTTTTGGGTGTTGCGCCAATGGGCGTTGTCTGCGTTTTTGGTGTCGTGTCTTGTTCAGTAGAAGTGCCGAGGCGAGTGGGGAAGGCTGGGTCAGTAATGAGTGTAAGCCCGAGATCATGGGAGTCTTGCCATAAGTTACAACCTGCAGCAGAGCTGTGTCTGTAACCCCATCCTTTGTGTGGGAGATTGAAGTCACCTCCGATGATAAGGGGGCTGCTGCCTGCGATGTTAAGGGCCTTTTTGAAGAGGTATAGAAATCAGCTATGTCGTTGAGATGGAGTATTGTAGATATTGAGGATACATATTCCTTCCTTTCATTTTATGTGCGGGATGAGCTCAATGAAGAGGTGTTCGATGTGCCGATCGTTGAGATTGTGTGCGATTGCGGTAATTCTTTTTCGAAAGAGTGTGGAGACTCCATGTGGAGCGTTGTTCGCAGTGAAAGGTTGATATCCTGGAAGGTTGACCGGAGTATCGTGCGTTTCCTGGAGTAAGATTACGTCGGGTTGACATGAAGTAGTACGGAGGTGTTGACGGAGAACGGGTTGCTTATGGAGGTAGCCTCGGCAGTTCCACTGCCACAATGTTGTGTCAGTGTTAGTGTGGGCCATGATGAAGGATAGGGGATGCCACAGGTGGCAGGGTGGCGGTGACGGTTCCTGTGGTGTTCATGGCAACAGCTTGAGCGGTGGAAGCGGTTTGCGTGAAAAGGGTTTGAATATTAGCTTCCATGGTGGTGACTCTGTGCATAAGGGCTATTAGAGAATTCTGTAAAGTTTCCACCGTGCTTTGGAGTTTTACGAGCATATCCATGACTTCGGAGCGTACTTGGCCCTGAGCTCCTTCTTGGAGGGCTCACTTTTTGGGGGCTGGTCTTGAAAGCTCTTCGGGTTGGCTGTTGGTAGCGGGTTCTGTGGTGTTGGGTGTGGGTTGGGTTTTGGGTTGTTTGAGGCTGTGAATCTCCTGGGTAAGCTTTTGGATTAAATCACGCATAACTGTGTTTTCTTTCTTAAGGTGTTCGATATATGTGTTGTCTGTGTTGGGTTTAGGCAGCGGGGGGGATTTTACGTGACCCTCTCGCGAGACGCCCCTCAGGGCCTCTGCGAAGCTCACCTTTTCTGAGGTATATCTGGCTCCTGGTCTCGACGTGGATCTTGATCTGGAACAACCTCGGTCTGGAGAGGGAGCTGGGACCGGGACCGGTGCTTGGTGTCCATGGACGGAAAATCTTCTGATTGAAGGGCTGAATGCTGTGCTACTCGGCGTTCTCCGAGGCGTTTTCGTATAACGTATGGCGTTTTGTACCTGGCAGTACAAGCTTTGTCCGCTGTGGGGAGGGGTCCAGCACACAACATGCACTTGGGTGTACACTGATGATCTTGATCTGGGTTGCGAGGTCCGCAGCCCCGGCAGATCTTGTTATTAGGGAACGAGCAAATGTCCATGCAGTGCCCGAGACAGCCGCAGTGGTACCATATCGATCTGCTTGCGGTACAGGGAGTGTGGGATTAGTGTTGCGCCATATCGAACCATGTATGGTACGTCAGGACCGTCGAAGGCAATGACGATGGTCGTGGTGGAACCGATTCGCTTTGCAGCCAGGGCTAGAGGATTACGATCATTTATGATGTTAGCATCGATTTTTCTGGCGTTATCGGTGAGAGGGATGCCTCTGATGACTCCTTTGGTAGTATTATCTGGGGCAGCTTCATACGCGCTGACCTCGTGGTTTACCCCGTTAACTTGGATGAACTTGAATCTTACATACCGGTCCGCATTTTGCAGGCTGGGCGTGCTGATCACCATGATGTTTTACTGGTTGTTCGAGCATATTGTGTCGTTTTGACTGTCTTCTGAGCTAAGTTGCGTTGCTTGAAGAATAGCTGCAGTCACTGTAGGGCTGCCGACCTTGGAAATATTGATTGCTTCTTTGGGTCTGACGATGATCTTGATCTCATTTGCTGGTAGTGGGTGCATGTGCCCGGCCTTGAGAACCTGAGTTCTAACTTGCTGCCTGGGTCTATAGCGAGAGCGAGAGTCTTGCGTCCTAGGTTGTTGTTCTTGGGATAGTTTTCGGCCCCGCTGCTCGTCTGGGCGACGGGCGGTACACCGACGGGAACGGGCGGTACACCAGCCCATCTCAGCGGTTAACTCTTCTGGGGAAATATCTTTGCCACATACTTGGACTTCCATGCTTCGCAGATTTGGCCAGGGGCTTGTGCGTCGTAGCACAGCTCGCATGGACACGCGCGGGAACGTGCCAGGTTTCACTGGCACTGTTTCAAGTAAATCATTTGTTAGCACATGTGTTGTACATTCCTTATGTCCTTATTTTTTTCACTTTGCTTGCAGTATGTCATACCAACAAGGCCAAATTTCTACCCTTCTCACATATAACCCATTACCTCCTAAGTTATAATTTTTCTTAATGTTCTCAAAATACCAACATTTCAAAAATGCTTGATGGAATCGGTACACTAAGTAAATACCAGAAATATATTCTTAACAGCATATTTTTTTGAAGAACACAAGAACAAATTCATTTTAGTGCGGGAGAAAGTTGGTTTCGCTGCACTGTAGTAGTAGTGGCGGTAGTGCTGGTAGTGGTAATCCTCTCTGAAGCCCATAATTATTGCACACACTTAAAACTGCCTACACATCACCAATAGCATGCCCCCTAAATACTATAAATTGAAATCCAGGGCAACATTTAGTTTTCTCAGGACCCTGTACAAATATTGCATGCACTTTGTATACCGCCTTTAAAGAGGGAGAGAACAGGTTCTGACCATTTTCTCCAAAGCAAATAATTAATGCACAAACCTTTTAATGTTACCCACATGTCGTCTCTAATATGCCCTCTATTCTCTCCAAACGTAATCTGGGTGGAACATTGAGATCTTTCAGGACACCTAGAAACATGCATATAACACTTTTGAGCGCTTCTATTCACACTAACAGCATCACCGTAAATGTAAAGGCCACATTGGTCGTTGGTGGCAATAGTTGGCTGACCTATACCTTCTTGCGTTATGATGTACTAGGTGTAGTTCTACACCGAAGTTTTGTCAAATGTTCCCAGACATCTTTCATCGAAGGCAATGGTTTAAGAAGCCACCACATTTTAAATTTTATAATACCTGGCCACATTGTATATGGCAACCAATAGTGCAACTTCATAAAAGAAAAAAACAAAAGGCTATGCTAAAGCAGACTATACTGATATATATATATATATATATACTGTTATACTGGTATATAGCGCCAGTGTCGTGTTCTTCTTTCCCTTCATCCTCGTCTGTTTTGCGCTGTCAGTTTTTGAAACATGAACCACCACTAACTCGCCCAAGTTTGTCTTCTAGTATAGACTATACTGCACTTGAAAAAAAGAATCACAAATCTTCATTAAAACCTATGTGCCTGGAATTTTAATTAAATAGTGGAACACAATCGGATCCAGTTAAAATAAATGGGCATCATTGTTAATCGCACTTGGTTAATAACCTTTACAAAAAGAAGGGTGTCAATAATCTTGAAGAAATCGATTCTTGCAGTTCACTTCATCAACAACAATTATAACAGGCGATTATCGCTTAACAACCCCATGAGGACTAATAATACTGTCACTCTGGAAGCACACAGAAAACTAGCTAGACTAAAATTTCTTTACGAGCTAAGGCATTCGCTAAATTCTGCATCTTACCTGCTACCACTGTTAACTAGAAATAGTACTTGGTGTCAACCCCAGCACAATGTAACACCTTTATTAACATGCATGAAAAATTGGGAGTACTCCGTTTTCCCAGAGCAACAACAGAGTGAAAAATTTACCACCCGACATATTCTCATCAGAGAATGTACAAGCATCATTCGAGAAATTTCTTGGCTTGTAGTATTTGCGATTCAACATGCTATTAGTTGTTTCCATATATTTCTCTGCCTACCAGCATGAATTTTACTTTCATACTTTTCGCTTGAGTGTTATTATGCATTATCTTATTATGTACCGAGCATTATTATGTACTAATTTCTGTTTGCAAAAATATTTGCCTTGGTACAATGTTCCCACTACCGCTTGGGCCACATGAAAGTGGCCTGCAGTTCTAAAAAAAGAATATAAAAAGAAGAGCCAGTTGGTATGCAAATGCTAGCTGGGCATATGAACTGACAACATCCGCAAAAAGTTTTTCAGCCCTTCCTGAATGAAGAATGAAAAAATTTTTATTGCAAACACATTCATGGGGCAGACACAGAAGTCAAAGTGACCAGAATGAGCTCTCGAACACGAATGTTGGATAAAATTAAATTGGGGAGGGGGAAGGAGGGTGGTTAACATCCTGAAACTGCACAGCGGGGTTATGAGAGAGGCCTTAGTGATGGGCTCTAGATTAATTTTGACCATCCGGGTTTTTTTTTAACGTACACCAAAGTCTAAGTACATAAGCGTTTGTTCACTTCACCCTTTCGAAATGCAGCTGCTGTGGCTAGGAATCGAACCCACAACACTATTCTTAATGGAATACCATAACCACCGAGCCACCATTGCATGTCTAAATGTTTAGATAAAAGCACAAATGTAACTAAAGTTTGCAGCACCTTCAATTGCTGTGAATGCAGCATGTAACTTTTCATACAGTGTTGCTGCCTAGTTTCTTGTGGCTAAATAAAAGATTTGTGGGACGGGTTTACGCTGAACGTAGTAATGTGAGGAGACTAGCATGAAAATTTACTGATAACTAAAACATCTCACTCACCCTGTCTATCTCGTACTGGGCCTTAAGACCTGCATGAAGAGGTTCTTGAAGCCAGGTAGGTTCAGAAACATTTACTTGGTCGGTGCTGGAGGAGTAGCTCCCATCTGCATCATCACTTGAGGAAGGCCGCCTGGCTGGCACTGAACTCAGATGTGCAATTATGTCTAAAGACTGTGGTCTTTTTATGTGTGCCACTGCTTGTTTTCAGGCAATGACAGCATATGAAAAATAACAAAAAAGATAAACGAATCATTAACAAAACAGTAACCACAATAGCTACAGCAATGAGTATGCTTAGTACATTTAACAGCAACAGCGCAATGTTTGAAACTATTTTTTGCAGCTCCAATGCTGGCAGTACACTGCAAAATTTGTGTGGTCCTTTGTTTATGGGCTTCACATTTGAAAATTTGAGAAGTAAAAAAAATCTGTGTTCTTATTTTATCTAATAAAGAGAAATTGGGACTTACTAAAAGGCACGCCAATAATTGGTTTCATTCCGGTTATTTTTATGAACATAAAAAACTGACAATAAGCACTCCTCTTTTTACAAAACGTAAAAGACCTTATTTTTGCAAATCAGGGCCAAGGTATTGCAACAATTTTCTTTATCCTTTTTGTTCTGCCTCATTGGCTTGCACACCACGTCACATTCATCATTAGGATTCGTCACTTTGTGCAACAGATAAAGAATAGAATAGACGGAAAAGGAATTGTTAGAAAATACAGCCCCAATTAAAGCTTGCTACAAAGAAATGCTCTTCCGTTCACAATACTTTGCTTTTATTAAACTTTACTCATGCATATAACTATCGTCATTTGTAGCATGTTAGTGTCAAGAACTGCTGCACCATTTCACATTCCTGAGGAAACACCGACAGAACACAAGGAAATATTAATTTGATCGTTATATATTTCATCTGAGTTCAAAATGCTACAAATTAAGTGCCGATTTCACCATCACATTGTGGTCCAACACAAAATCCAGCTGATATCACGTAATCCCATTTGTGATCATGGGATGTCACAAGCCACTGACAAAAAGAGGTTGTGCTAGTCTCCAAATAAGTAATCTTGTGTAATGCTTAGGTCACATTGTGCCAGGGCTGGTAAAAGATACTATGCAATTGTATCATAATATGACACAAGATACTCGGGCAACAAGTATTTAAGTACAAATACAAGATACTATTGCGATTACTGTATCCAGTACGATACTTTCCGTTTGTATCTTAAGATACGTCAATACACTCCCAAATTTATTTTACATCTATATAATGTGCAGCAAATGCGTATGCACAAATATGTTTGCTTAGGAATTTGCTCCAACCAGCCTTCTTTCATTTGAACGAAATGTCTGTTAGTAACTCAAAATGTTTGTTTCTTGCTCCAAAGTACAATATTTTCATTCCAAAACAATTTACTGGGGTTGCTTTAGCTGCTTAACAGTAACATTAACAAGTATGTCAATAAGAAGCCTCTGCACGATGGCGCAAATACCACTGCGGAGTTTTACCTTGTTCATAAACATATCGTTCACACATGTAACATAGTAAAAAAAAAAAATTTAGTTCACCAACTACTACAAAACTCCCTAATGCGAAATTTGAGCACAGCTCTATAAGTGTTTTGATTTCACGATATATTGGCTGGCGCAGATAATCCGTCTCGTGAGGCACATTGCAAATGGAGCGAAGAGTGGCGCGACTGCCTCACTAAGTGGGAGATTGCAAGAGGTAGCGCATGGGTGACGCGTGGGCATGATTCACAGCAGCTGCTGCAGACAGACCTCCGCTCATGCACTGCTTTGTTTCCATATATGGTACCGGCAGACGCGCTCGCCACGTCTTATCCATGGCGTCATCGGCGAACAGACGATGCATGCTACTCCGGCGCCATCTTGTAGCCATCGTCGCTGCATGTCTTGCACGGCACTATGGTTTTCTTCTCTCACTTTCACCACACCCTCCTCCTCCGCTTCCTGCCTCATGGTCTCCGCTGCCTCTACCTCCTCCACTTTCCTCCTTGCGCTCTCTTACCATCACCGTCCTTGATACTCCGCATTTGCCGACGCGACGCCAACACAGGAACAGGCACATAGTTGCGCTCTAAAATTGTTTTTGAGCAACAATCATGTACACAAAATAGCAGCCTTACGCACAAGTCTCCTGGAAGCTGCACCATCCATGCTTTGGTTTACAGCAGTCAAATTTAAATCAATGAGATCCTCATATCGCTGATGTGTGAAATCCACTAGACGCAAGGTAAGCACATTCTTGCATTCTTCAGATTTTGCAACAAAGCACCAGGCAAGAGGAACTTCGATAACGACACTATAGCGGCATCAGAATTTGCGCGAAAGGCGCCGCACGCATTGGCATACCCAGCACAGTACGGTGGCTATGAGCATCATGGCACCGACGCAGCTAAAAACAAAAAATCAAGAAAACAAAAGGTCGGCTGCATGCAGACGTTCGCGTGCTTGTTTTTGTTGAGATGGCATGAGCAGCACTGCGTGACTCTGCTCTACCAATAGGGACATGCTGCCCTCATCGCCTATCCTCGCTGGAGGGCTCTAGTGGAAATATAAAAAAAATGACACTGCCTTTAGTTTCATTCAGGTGGCTTAGTGGGAGCAGTATCAGCTTGAGAAGCGGAGTTTAGCCAACATTTATAGTTTTGCATGATGATGTTGCGATAGCCCAGTATCTTGTACCCTAACATACACGATACATTCTTTCATGTATCGGAAATACAGATACTGATACAAGTCTTGCCAGACGTATCATGACTCAGATACAAGATAGCCAAAGAGTATCTAAGGTAGTATGTAAGATACATGTATCTTCGATGTTGCCCAGCACTGCATTGTGCCATCAAAAGCACAGTGTGCTGAGTCATCGCCTGCGCTCCCATTTTGCATTAGCTCAAATTTGTTTGCATTCTGCATGGAATACGAGGAGTTTCCACGTGGGAGAAAAGGCAAAGGAAATTAATCCCACTATTTTTGGGGCAGTATTCACGCCAACCTGCTGTCTACACTGTCCACCACATACTTGCATCCCAACACCTATTTCTACTTTAGCAGTCCTCATTAATTGTCATAAAAGCTTACCATGTCATAAAGCATTTTGGCTTGCCCCTCACATCAAATTGATGTCCATGTTACAAAGCGTTTACATTTAGGGTCAGCTGCCCGCATAGTCTCTACCCCTTCCGTGCCACATTATTATCCCGAATTCTGACCAAGAATGGACAAATTATATTTAAAGACCCCAGTTGCCAACATGTTTCACTTCCCCGGATAGACTTTGCTTATGCTTGCACTGTCCCATGGATTGTGTGTGCTATCATCTAACAAAAGCATGACTAAGCACTGAGAGAGAAGCAAGCTTGTCTATGGGATTGCTTTGTTAGAAAATGCAAAGTACCACTGACGAGCTGGGCTCGTCCTTGGCCGTTTTTACCAGATATGTATGGACAAACCCAGCTCGTCCAAGGCATGGAAGGAGTTAATATCAGATTTAAGTATGTTCTAAGCTATGTTTACCACAGATAATTGGTCAGAGGGACCAATTCTTATAGAGGTATCAAACAACACAGATGTCGGAACAGCGAAACCTTCCATCGGAACTTTTTTAACAAAGCATATGAAAGTTGTACATCTGTTGTGCATTTGAAATGCACAGCAGATATAGACATTGTCCTTTGTGCATTTTGTTGAGTGTGGAACAGCATGCATTACAACCATAACAATGATTCAACAATAATGGTTTTCAATAAGTACGATTTGAACAGCCTGATGCAAAACCATGTCTAGAGTCACTGCATTTTTATTTTTTTACATATAAAATCGTCCACTAAATAGTGACTGGGACCTTTTAGAACTAGCGAGAGACAGTTTCTTTTTCGCATAACTTCTGTTGACTTTCCTCTTTGTCGTAGACATTGCAAGTTGTGATGCTGTAATATTTTGCACAAATTTTGGCCAGAACTCTCAAAAGCAGAAGTTACTGATTTCAAGGCACTTTTCGGTGTGACTGACAAGACAGCCCTCACATGAACACTGTCACCATTCACTGTTCAGGTATTGTCAATATAATCAGCTGTAGCTTAATGCTGAAAATGTTATCAATCAATAAATGGAAGTAAAACTGTGTACTGCCGTCCATAATTCGCTAGCAGCTGGAGCATGTTTCTCAAGGCCCTAGCTTAGGCATTCCTTTGGCTTGCATAGCTCCACCAGGCAACAACTACACTTTTTGGAAGGAGTAACATGTTGAGGAGAGATTGTGTCAAACCAGATTGTTACAAATATGGCTCCAGGTGTGAAAATTTGGTTTTATCAAGACAGTGGGCCTCAACAGTACACTACATCCTTTCTGGTATGCTGCTTGCACAAAGCAAAGAGTTACACAGATCCAACGCACATGTTGCAATCTATGTGAAGCGAATCTTTAGTTAAGCAGTTAATTAAATGCTACACAATTAAAACCAAAGCAAACAACTGCAATCACATTCTTGCTATGCAACATGTAATCTCATGCAATGCTTATGTTTATCCACTACAACCATGATCTCATGCAATTTTTAAGTTTATTTACTACACTGCTCACAAGTTATGCTGAAATGCAAGTGGCAAATCAAGTAGATGCACAGAGCAAGACGTTGATGCTGCGATGTCACAAGAACAAAGCCGATGCACGATGCTTGTCGAGGGAAGAATGGGGATGACAGGCTTATTCACAAAGAACTACTACACATATCCAGCTACATTAAAGGATCCTATCCCTCCTGTGCCACAATGGTTCATACCTATTCTGGAGGATGGGCCAAGAATGAGCCCAGACCCAGTGGTACTTACTGAATAGTTAGGCTAAATGAAAAAAAAATCAAGTAAAGGAATCGGCTGAATACTAAGTGCTATTACCTAACAGATGGTGTGCCTATGACACCCAAGAACCATGAGCCAACATTATATGTTCAGATTTTATAAATCAGAATATAGGGTCAGTTACTGGCACTACTTTTTCAAGTCAGCATAGAAGGGTTATATAAGCCTGTTTGCTGTTCCTTGCAAACACGTTTATATAACAGTGTTTAATCATTTTTCAAAGGTGCCTAACTATGCTTGTAATGATGCATAAAAGGTTTGAATGCCAGCACACAAAAAAGAATGCAATGTCATCAGCATAAACATAACTGATGATGCCATGTCGCACTTAATGGAGTCAAGCAAAACAAACAAAAGTCGGTGAAGGACCCCTTACATCAACATGAACTTTTTCTCTTCTAAAAAACGCTACTTTGAGAGAGGAAGAAATCCTTATCCCTTAAAAATTTTAATAGCTATGTGACAAGGCACCAATGAAGACCAACAACTTGCAACTTATTCACAATCATTTTGAGCTCAACACTAGGACAAGCTTTAGAAATATCCGAGGTTGCTTAAGCAAAGCATTGATTGGTTCATTGCACAATGTTCAACTCTCAGAGTCACAATGAGCCCACTATAGAAACATTTCGAGCCCAAAACTAATATGACAGGGCATAACAGACAGACTGTGGGCACAAACTCCATTATGTGTGAATGAAACACTATTTTTATCAACTCCACAACATTTGATGCAAATGAAACTAGCCTGATATTGTCTGGTGTATGCCCACCGCTTTTTCAGAAATCGAATAACCTTGGCAAAGAGCTATGCAATGAGTTATTCAGAGGAAATCCAGGCAGCTGCAATGAGTAACAAGAGCCATTACAGTGGCATAACCAGTTCTTTCCTTGGCTTTATCAGCATGACCAATGACTCTTGCATACACCTCAAATCTGGATTTCATGCCCTCTAGATGGACAGGTAGAACAATCTATTGGATGAGCTCCTCCACATCACACAGATATTTTTCTCAATCAGAAGACTAGTCACTAAAGAAGTGGTCATCTCCACAAACATAACAGCAAAGCTCTATTTGCAGCTTCCAGCATTATGTCCAAAGCACCAACCATAAGGGTGTAGTGTAAGGTTTATACCAAGAAAATTACTGGCCAGACATTTACTTCTTCCGAAGGGCATGATACCTGCAAAAGTTGCTACAACTGGAAAGCAAGTATTACAAAAAATATAGTTACAGCAGTAGGCGGCAATAACACCAGCCGCTGAAACATTCTGTAGCACTTCAGAAGAGCTCAAACTGCAACCAATGTGGTGTATTACCCTCCCTAGTGTAGGTCAGATGAGATGGATTGAAGGCATTCAGTGGCTGCTTACAAGACCAGAACAGAGAAAAGGCTTTGTCCTTTGTTGCCATGTGACCTTGTGGCTGTCCTGGCACTAAATCCCCATAAATTAGCAAGGTTGGATGTCAGAGTACACAGATTAATGATTTTATATTCCTGCTAAAGACTGAAGATCAAGAGAATGGCAGGGTCATACCATGGAAACATGTGACACAACAACCATGCTTACCACCCTTATTGGACATTTGTGGGGACTGCTGCAAATTCAGCAGCAAGCGTTGTGTGAGGGACAACTACAGAAACATTGATAGAAAAATGTGTGTTGTAGTACCGACCATGGCCCGCCAGGACTCGAGACTGGACAGTCCTACATTTGCTGCCCACACGAGGCTCCACTTTAGTGCAACATACAGCATAAAATTATGGATACAGACACTAAACAAGACACAACAGACACAATACATGGCTTTTATTTTGCCTCCTTTGCTCATACCCAATCCACTTCAGCTAGTTCAGTTGACAGTCCTGTGGGGCTCCAGCTATGCTACAGGATGGGCCTAGAACATGCAAACAGCTGAACCATCATCCGTGCAACTGAGGGATATCTGGCCAGAAAACGTTTACTGGAGGCATAACCTAAGATGACATACAAGCAGCTACTGAGCCTGGCTGATGTACAGGCTTATGTGTTTGAGGCCAATGTGGACACACTGCTTTTCCAGGTCAGGACACAGACAGCCAAAGTGTGGATTTCTCTGGCAAGCTACTTTTTACCAGCAATAACTAGGGCATTCATGACAGCTCCAAGGACAACATGCCCACCTACTTCCACATCTTTCCAAGGATCAAAGGGGCTGTCCGTGTAAACAATGGCAGTCTCACAATGTCCCAGAGTGATGCCAAGTCATGGACCAGTTTGCCAATGAGAAAGTGGAAGAGACAGCAGAGCAACGCTACTGGAGGTAGCATCTCAGCCATCCACATCATGCACAGCATTTACATGCCATCCATCTCATTGCTTTTGAGATGGATGGCACGTACATGCCCTATGCAAGTAGCATGGCCTATCTGCTTGGTCACTACAATGGCTTTACCTGTTAGTATCCTACCTTTGGCAGCTCACGAAGGATGGCAGCATTGGTGCCCTGGTACAGATTTAGAAACTAGCTATGTGTGGGGCCTGTGGACATCTAGGAAACCCTGGCCTGGCATGGAAACAGCTTGTCTTCCTACACCTTGTGCAAGCATGCCTGCATGCGCAGATCAACTCAGCACATGTAGTACTGTCACTGGACGTCACGGCAGGCCACCAGCAATACTACTGTGTAGGCAATATGAAACCAGCCTATTTGTCCACAAGGACCTAAGTGGAAGACAATCACAATAACACCTTGTTGAAAAGAGGGGGGAGGAACATTGTAGAATTAGCCACAGCCAGCTAGTAGGGACATCAGGCCCTTGCCAGTGCCACATCTTCAAAACAAGCAACCACTCGATGCTAGGATGTGAAAAAAAAAATTACAGTAAAAGCTCGTTAATTCGAACCGCAAGGGGAAGCCGCGAATACTTCGTTTAGCGCGAAACGACAGACACAAGAAAGACGACAGGACAGCGCCTTGTCCTGTCGTCTTTCTTGTGTCTGACGTTTAGCGGCTTGTCCTGTCGTCTTTCTTGTGTCTGTCGTTTCGCGCTAAACAAAGTATTCATGGATTCGCACCAACTAGCCCGCCAACACATTGTGCTGAAGGGGAAGCCGCTTCAGTTCGAATTAACGAAAGTTCGGACTAACGAAAGTGAGGGAGGGCAACAGTACACTGCGATTTGGAAGCAGTAGGGCATGTCAGAAATTTGGCGTGTCAGAAAGTGATGGCGTGTGCCGCAGGCACACGCCATCTTCAAGTCGAAGCTCTGGGTCCGACTGTGCCACACCACCGATGTCCACCGAAACAAACGTTAGCCGAGGCTTAACACCATCACAATGAATCGCGACAGCCGATACCTCCTAAGCTGAAAACAGAGGTGCACAACCGAAGAAGACTGCCGAGACAAAGACGCTGAACATGTGAAGGTGGCGAAGGCCCTCATTCGTTGGTTCTTGATTGCAAGCACAGCTGCGATGTACTTGATTCGCTGTGTTTTGGAGCTTGCCGTGCCATCTCCACACAACATTAGCAGCTCTACAAGATTTGCAAAGCCTCCGAGATTCGCAACGGGCAAGAAGTCCCGAAGGTTACGTAGAACGGAGAGGCGGCAGCCGCTGCTGCTTCTGGCTGACCCCGCGTCGGTTAGATTTTTTTTCCGATTTTGCCTTCTCTCGCCGTTCTCTCCGTTTCGGAGGCAATACAGCCTTGTGTGTAGGCACTATAGGCGCGCTTCTCTGGCCGTGTGTCAGGCGAGCGTAGTTCGAATTATCCGTGAGGGAACCTTCTCGCGTTCAAATTAACGGACTTTTTTACACATAGACTTCTGTGGAGCTTGGCCGGACCAAATCATACAGTTCGAATTATCCATAAATTCGAATTATTGAAGTTCGAATTAACGAGCTTTCACTGTATTGGGTTTTACGTGCCAAAGCCACTTTCTGATTATGAGGCACGCCATAGTGGAGGACTCCGGAAATTTTGACCACCTGGGGTTTTTAACATGCACCTAAATCTAAGTACACAGCTGTTTTTGCATTTCGCCACCATCGAAATGCAGTCGCCGTGACCGGGATTCGATCCCACGACCTCAGGCTCAGCAGCCCAACACCATGGATGTGAAAAAGTAACAAGGAACATGGACCGTGGGAAAGAGGATTAAGTGGTTCAATCTTCAAGAGGTTGAAATGAAGCAGAGATTCAAAAAAGCCATCTCACAAATGCATAAAATTGACAATAATTGGAGGAACAACATTCAGAAGCTACAAGGAAAGGAGGCCTTAGGAAAAATTCGACAAAACTTCAGAAAATGAAGATTTTTTTTTCTGTGCTTTATATTTTACTGCTCTTTAAGCCAAGTATCAGAACATCCTTGCAACATATAAATCATCCTGGTTAGTTTATTTCTGATGACAAACAATTAGTATGTGCATATGTTTCCGTGCATGTGTGTATATGTATATTAGCAGCAGGAATTCCCATTAATCAGCCTCCATCATCGTATTTCATCACCTGCAAAGCAGACAATAAAAAATGTCACTAAAGTTGATCATCTTTATAAATACCACCATAGTGTCTTAAAATAGTAAATTAGAAATAATATAACCAACCTCAGGAAGTTAGCAGAACTGAGGAAAAAAGTATTAGGCTATCCAACAAGACATGGCAAAGAATGGATAGTACCGGCACCTTGACTTAATCTTGGAAAAGAATATCTTCCCTATACTTTTCCATCTCTTCTTAATGGCTATGCTCTCATTAACTTCGATTTGTTTTCCTGTTCGTGCAAAGTACTTCATACTGTGCAATTACATAACATTACTTAAGTTTACTTATGTGAACATATTGCTGTTTTGTTTTCTTTGGCAATTGCTTGGTGTACTTATCTATGGTTTTAATACTGTATAATTTTAAGTACAGCCTCCCTGCTGAACATTGGGTTTGTAAACTTGTCAAGCTGCCCTGGCACAGCTTTTTTTTACAACCCCTCCATCTGTACTGCAAGATGGAAAAATAAAATTCAAATTCAAATTGAAGCATCCCAGCTGCTTGCAACATCACAGCTCCTTGTAACATTACGTTGAAACCCTCATAAATGAAAATAATGATTATGATGAATTTGTCCACTTGCAGGGGCTCAATGTAACAACAGCGCACTGTGGCATTTAAGTGAAGACCAATTTTGAGCACTTTGTATGCAAACATTAGTTCAGTTGTATGGCATGGGGTTGCTAGGTCATGAGAAGGGTTACACTGCAATGGAGCTAATAAAGTGAAAATGAGACATCCACCTGTTCATAGCAATTGCTACAGAGGAAACCCATATGGTTTTTACGAAAGAAAAGCCTCACAGTTGAAGAAAAACTCGTTCCGGACCAGGACAAATTTTTCTTCCAACCGTGAGACTTTTCTTTCGAGGAACCCGTATGGGTTTCCCTTGTAGCAATTGTTAAGAATAGGTGAATGTCTGATCTTCCCTTTATTAATTACTTCTCTCCACCTTCCGGGTTTCCGCAGAACTATCATGTCAAACTCTTGCAATGGAGCTGCTTAGCACACCATTAACTTCGGGCTGCTGAGTCTGCATTATTATTATTTTTTTTTCATTTGAAAGTTTGCCCTGTAACATAAAACAGGTGAATTATCTCAGGTGTACATATATGCTACTTCTCTTCAATGAAGTCCAGCAGAGATCTAAAAAAGTTTATTGAAACAAGGTTGCGTGTTTACTAAATAAAGGAAAAGAAATGCTAAGAAAACAAATTGGATTTTGGTACAAGCAAGAGCAAACAAAGAAATGTGCAAGTATCTGAAGATAAACAAACGGAAGAAGGTTTGCAGGATTGCTAAAAGGTGGAGGAAGGCAACTGGACAACACGCATATGAAGCAAATCAAGAGCGTTGATGGAGGAGTATGGTCAAACTCGAAGTACAAGGAAGGTGAACAGAACATACTGCATAACAATTCAAAGAATGGCACGGGTGTTAGAAGTGCTTGGCAGGTAGGGTGGGCATCAAGGGACCTCTACTACGGTTCAACATTCAGACCTTTTGCTGTTAGTTGCGTACAGGGAAAATTCAATTGTGGGGTTTAACATAATAAAACTGCACAGTGGCTATAAGGAATGCCGGTGGTAGGCCTCGGATTAATTTGGACCAGTTGGGGTCCTTAGATACATGGCCGTTTTTGCATTTTGCCACCATCAAAATGCAGTCACTGCAGGCAGGAATCAAAAGCATGACCTTGTGCTGGGCAACAGAAGACCATAAAGTAGTGTACAGGGAAAGTGCAGAATGTTGCATAAATAAGAACACCAGGTAGATGCAACTCTTCCAGCTAAAATCACTGGCTCCTTCGCACACAACTATAGCATGGAGGTGGCATTCCACAGTGGATGCATTACAATACATCATTAGGGGCATAATGCTGCCTAGAGCAATGCCGAACAGAAAGTAGAATTTGCAACAATAGAAGCCTGGCGCATCTGTTTCATTCATAGCCTACAGTTTCACCTTCACGACGACAGATGGCACCACCACTCAGTTCCTGCAGACTCCACATGATTTCCTTGGCATTGCAGTAGGTGGTGCATACTATGAATTTATTCTTGATGAAACAGACAACTAATGCACTCAAACAAGGTATGAAAATACATTCACTGCAGGAAGTCACCTTTTTGAGCAATCTGGTTGCGAATTAGCCAGCGGTTTAGCTGGATGGGTCCTGTATGCCTGGCATGTCTATGTACGTAACTTCGATTACGCTGGAAATTATTGTGCAGGTGACATCACTTGCTGTGAGATACTGCAAAAGGAAATTTCCAGACAACAAAGGCTTGCAGATCTCCAGAAGTGGGAAGTTACCTATGCAAAGACTTAACACAGAAACATGAAATTTGGAAGGACAACTCAGTTCAACAAGTTGATGAATTTGAATTTGGTGGATAAGTGAGGTGACCTGAAAAGAGCAGCGACCAGGAAAATCCAAATCCAGGCAAGATAGAAAAATTGTAAAGCTAGGTTTGTTCGATTCAGAAATGGTATACGGCACCTCAAACAAAAAGGTGCAGGTGGTGCCAGTTAAGGTGTGCTGGGCTGCACCCACTCACTGCAAGGTTCAAGGGTGCACTGTATCGCAGCGGCACCTTGCCTAGCACTCCATTCAATCGAGCACGGGGATGTAGGGGGCACCACTGCACCTCGGGGAATCGAAGCCTCGGTGCAGTGCACCATTATAGGTGCAGAGTAACTTGGCTGAATTAATGAAACCTGCTATTTTAAGGTTTCTGCGCAATGTAAGACACTAGCCACATCTAAATGCAAGTTAAAGAAACGGTTGGACAACTAGCAATGTGACCAGTAAGTGGAGTTTTTCTGAACCTTTAAACTATTCAATTAGCTAAAATTACAACGCGGAGATAGATATGTATTACAAGGAAAGGTAGAGAATGACTGCATCCAATGTGTGGTCAAAGTTGCAGACATTGTAGCCGAAGTTCAAGAAAAAAGAAAAGATAGCTTGTCTGGTTACACTACGAGATGAAGTGAGGCGTGCATTGGCAAAAGGCAACAATCAGCTCCAACAAGAGTAAAAATCATTTGAAACACCAAGATACTCTGGATACACAGCAGCCGAACACTCGGTCTGGGGCCAACGTTCCAACATAGGATGTCATCAAGAGAACCCCCAGCCTAGAGCTGTTACAACAAGCCGTGACGAAGACAAGTTCTGTTGTAGAAGTTTTGACCCGAGGCTGGGTGTTTCTTTAGTTTAGTCACTGCTGATCGTGTCTCCATCTTCCCGAGACCCATCTGCCTTGCAAGTTGTGGAGTATATGAATGGCAGGGAGAAGTGGAAGAGTAACACGAAAAATAGACCAAATAGACCCCCATATAGAAATGGGTCAAAGGTGAGAGAGCTGTTACCTTGAAGAGATTCCACCTGGCAGCCTTTACAGCCTGTGGAACAAACGTTATTTGCAATCGGGATAAGGGATGATGAGAGATTAACTGAAGGTAGCGGAAATATGATGTAATGAGGATGACGTATGCAGGAAAAATACGAAAGCAAGGTTGATATACTTAAAAGTAGCATGCGAGAATTGGGTCTTTAGCTAATAACACGAGTGCTCAGCTTAATTTCATTCCTGCCTGCGACTACAGATAACCTTTAATATCGCAGACATGCGAAAAGTACGACCCCAAAAGACACTTAAAACGCGTCTGCATAGCTGTCACTTAAAAACAACACATTTTTAGTGCAGTAAAGCTACGATAGAAAACGCGCTATATGCATACCTTTTGGCTTATCGTCTACGACAAGAAGACATTTCCGACGAGTTTGGTGCACATTCTGGCCACAAGTAATTAAATCCCCGAGCTCATTTGGAGCGTATTCTGATGAGGACGTGCTACGCGTATTGACAAAGCGCTGAAAGGAAAACGGGTTGGCATCTTCGCTGGTAGCATTTTGTTCATCCAATTCATTATCGCTGGGAGCCGCCATATGCCAGCAGTTGTCATAGAGTCACAATACAGCTGTCATAGAGTTTAGGAAACTCAATGACAGCTGTGGCTGGATGAATGGATGGCGGCTACACCCTTTGTAAGGGGCAGCGGCTTGCGCCACCTAGCCTTTCGCCGCCCCTTTATTTATATTTATATCCCCTTCTCCTTAAACTAGACACTACCCTCCTCCGAGCAGGCCGAGCAGGCCGGTTGCGCACAGCGTGGCGTGGTTTCGCGAGAAATGTAAACAAGAGAGGAGAGCTGGCCCGATAGGCGGAGCAACGCCATGTGCAACGCCAACTTTCGGCTTCACTTCGCTTCGCAAAGAGTGACGTCAGGGCTTCTCCTGAGTTTTCTTCCTCCATGAAATGTACAAACATGTATCTTAAAAGCACTTCCTGTTTGGCTAGTTGGTAGCTGTTCATTATAAAATATAAAGACGCCAAATAAACGGACACCATGGTACAACCGTTCTTGTTGCAGCTCCCGTAGATACTAGCGCCAGGGTTCCCTCTAGTAATTATTGTATGAAACTCTATGGTAGGGACGAACGTTGGTAGGGACAACGTTGGCTTGTGGGGACGTATGGCAACGCCTCCAGGCGTTGCGTATGGCTGCAGTGTACGAGAAGGCTTTGATACATGGGTGTTGCACGAGTTTCCAGATCGTGGAGGAAGAACTTCCTCCACGTTCCACATACACGTTTTAGGCAGCGTGACAGCTTTGCAAGGCATGGCACGTTATGCGTGGCAAAGAAACGAAAGCAATAAATTTCGAGCACTTCACAAAAGTTGCACTGCGTGGCTTGTGTATCAATGCTTCGTCGCTTGACGTCAGTTCTCGAGTGCTGCCGCCGCGCATTCAGTAAAAAGCTCGGCTATTTTTTTTTCTTTTTGTTCCTTTTTATTTTATTTTTCCGACGCGGATTACGTAGCTTCATTATTGCTGGTAGCAAAGCCTTGGTGGCCTGAGCTCGACGTCGAGCTAATATTTATTGTGCGGCCTTCCTCATTGCCGCACTTATCTAGCGTGCCAACTGCACGCTGATACCACTGAAACCATATTCCACTCGTTCCGTTAAGGAAAAATATAAATGCGTGGATATATCTGCTTTTGTGTGTGTGGGTACTTTCGTGTGATAGCGCAGTAGATGTTGTAACAGAACACGTGTGTGAAACGGGGTGGATGCGTGGAGAAACCGTTGGTTTTCTGCCATTTCGAACACTTGCTTCCAACAGGCCCACCGACAGTTGTGTAAAACGAGCGCCCGCAAGAAAAATGCACCTAAAACATTTCGTTCTTCGTGCGGTTAGACCTGAGTGGGGTATGTCTGCTATTTTTTCTTATAAAATGTCTGCAACTTGTACCGCGTTGCTAAATCATAACGCGCTAGTTACAAGTGTACGGACACTATGCGCGTGCACATTTCGCTCGCACGGAATGCCCACAGTGCTAAAATTTGAGACGACTTTTTCCGTTCTTTCCCCTTCGTGATTGGCTCGCACGCAGCTGTTATCGCTGTGGTCAACCACGGCCCAAAAAACCGAAGGAAAATAGTCGTTACAGATATATGTGGCATATTTTCGAAAGTACGGTTTTCACCTGCGAAGGCAGGAACCAAAATAGTTTTCATCATTTTTGCCACTCGTGTGTTCAGACGTATTTAACAAGTAAATCCCAAACAAAAGCAACAATGATGTTAGCCCTTTATATGTTAGTTTTTTTTTTTTCACGGACCTGATTTCTAACTTCAAGTGTGGCATAAAAAAAAAAAAACTGCTCGGTTTTCTTTTTGGCACATGACCTTGTCTTTCGCCGGGGAGGTAGAGGAGGCGTAGTGCCTGTTAGTTACTATGCTTCTTTGGCATGGTATGGTGCCCTCGAGTTGCTCCCTGGCATAGAATATAGAATAGAATTTATTGACAGGAAAGACAGACAGCTCGACCTGAGCTAGTGCGCTCCAGTTGGGATAGAAAAACTGCTCTGGAACACCTAGGAAAATTTATTTCCAACATAATCAATATCTTTATTGAACTGAACCCTTGCTCTTGCTTATTACTAGTACTATTGCTCTTGCTTATTATTATGAAGATTTGGTGCCAATCACATACATACCCCAAAACACCTCTAGCGTCTAGCACAAGATGCTTGCCTCCTTTGCTGTTGGTTACAGTACAGTCCTTGCCATGCCCCTTCAGAAGCAGAAATATCTTTATGAACGAGCGCATCATTTCTAAGGCCTCACCTCTGCTTGAACTTGTACATGTTTCTCTGTCTTTTTCTCTTCTGACAGATTCTCATTTCGGTATTTAAGTGCTCTCAATTGACCATCCTCCTATATTCAGTTGTCTTGCAGCATTTATACTTTCCACGGAATGTGTATCAATGTTTTTTGTATCATTGTGTGGTGTCATTGACCAGTCTGCTGTAGAATTCCATCCCTAAATTTTGACCTTTGCCAGTCTTGCTTCTCGATCTCCAACCTTTGCTTCCTTTTAATGAAGAAGGACCAGTTTGTCATTTCCTTCTTTAAAGCCGTTACATTACCTTCAGTTGCAGAAAAAATGTTTAAGTCCTTCACCACCTTGTATTTTCAATGTGTGCTTGCAATTTATTATTTCGAGCTGTTCAGTTTGGCTATAGCAATAGGACATATTGTGCTGCACTCCACAAATTCATATATGCTTGCCATCTCTGCTGCAAGCGTGGCATTGTCTTTTTTTTTGCATGTTCTTTTAATTATTCAATGTTTTCTCATTTTCTTGCAATTCTTTCCCACTTCTTTTTCTTTGTTTTGATTTGTATGTGTGTGTATGTGTTTCTGGCAAGCTTTGGCATCAATTTACGAAATTACTTCATTTCTGGCTCTGTGGCCAGTCCTTCTTGTGGGTGTGTGCCATGTTTTTAAGGACTTCACATCAGCCCTGCCACGGTGTACAAGCCAGTCATACACCAGCGATGAAGTGAAAGAAGTTAGTGATACTGGCAGCCATTTGCAGTCTATGTTGTATTAGCTAATGAAAGTTATGTCAATCTTTCCTAACCTTTGTTTGTTTTTATACTATTGTAACATACTTTATTTAGTTCACAGAGGTATTTTAAAAGTATTACAGCATATCCAACACATTTGTTGGAATCTACATTAAAGCTTTCTTAAATCGTTTCAATTAAGTATGATGCAAAAAGATGTAGGATGTTTCCCATTATATTTTATTTGCAACTTATGCTATTGTTTACACCTTAATTCTGCTATGCAAACACTAGTTTACATATGGGCTCATGACATGCAACATGAATGCACTGATGACTTGCAGTCAAGTGTGACATTCTATGAGTGTTGTAGGAAGCATTGTGAGCAAAGGTGGATGTACAGGGAAGTATGAAACATAGCTATGCCTGTTTAATGCTTCAACAACCCTGATGATGACGTGATCAATCAATTGCCTTCACTACACGACTATAGAGGCCTCTCACTAAGTCTGTTTGGTGAGACGTCCTTTGCAAATCACTTTTGTCCTGTAGATGTTTTTTGTGCGCATTCCTTCTCTGCACCACACCTCTGTGGAAGATTTCCTGCTATGTACACTCAGTGAGACACTGATGTCAAAGCTAGGGGAAGAGGCAGAGAAGCTAGGTTGTCATGCTACAGCTGAACAACTATAAAGCAGTATTCACACGAGGGAAAAATCCACCTCCCCATGACACGAGTGCACACCACATGACCACTACATCACGAATTTGTCATGTTTTCATAAGGCAGCATGGCCCCTCGAAGCTCCCTGCGGGGACGGAGCAGCACCCAGCCTTTGCACGTGCCTTTGGCAGTGGCACGTGACCTTGTTGTTAGCCGGGAAGGTAGAGGAGGCTTACCGGAAATGATGCTATAGATGGTCCTGCATTATCCATCTGGACAATCCCCCATAGTGGGTACGTGCCAGCATATCCTATAGGATCTACATCTACGTTATCCTCAGGAGAAGTCTCCCATGTGAATGCCACTTAATATGTGATACCATTATTGGGGATTGCAATGCCTGCAGGATTGATGCACGTTACTAACCGCATTAAGCCCTTGGGAGGACACAGATCATGCACTGGTGTAAGGGTCAGCCCACCAAGTCACTACATTTGATTACACACAGTCTTTGAATGGGCCCACTTTTGATTACACCATCTCCGGGACCAGTCCAGTTTACTATTACCCGGTGTTCAAGATTGGCCCACTTTACTCAGCAATAGATCAACCAACAAGCACACAGAAACACAAAGAACGCTTTGTTTAGAAAAGAAAAAAAAAGAGCCCATGGAAGAGTGTACAGTTTCCTTCTTAAAGTGTCCCTAAAGAAATATGTACTAAACATCTGTACTTCACTAGAAGATATGTGGACATTACGTCAGTACCAAAAGGCACATTGGTGTTCTTGTTTCAAAACGCCATCAGCTTCCACTTATCAGGGCTCCACACTTTTTTTTTTACTCTTCTTGCTCTTCATGCTCAATGTATGCTGACATGACTGGTGCCAGGCTGAGGGTTTCTGCTAAATGGACATACCTTGAGCACTGGGCTTCCCTCAATTCTACTGTTGCAGCATGCACCCTAAAAGTTTTTGTTCATGAATTGCAGTGGCAGGATTGTGCTGCTGCAAAAATGTTTCAAAAAGATTAGTTAAAAAGAAGAATGGCTGGTATCTGTATTGTATTTTTGTTTATAAAGAAGTAAACCTTCACAACATTTGGTGAATCTGTTAATGTGAACAGTTTGTAGTGAAATATCTGAAGCCTGTTCAGTGCTCCAAATTGCAAGAGGTGGCTGCACATGTTGAATACATATTTCCTGACTTTTGACAGTTTAGTAATGACATTAGATTGTAAGAAGTGTTGAAAGGCTGTGGAGTTTGTTGTATGGAGCATAAGAGACAAGGCTGCATGGGAAGCTAAGCCGGTAGTCTCAGCATATATTTTATTATCTTTGTTAAGAGTTATAGAATAAGCTGAATTTAATGGCAACTATAAGTATATTTTGTGGCATTGTGCTATGAAGACTCCTGTACTGATAACATGACATTTAATCCTGTAGTCTTAATATGCAAGCAATTGCAGTGGATGCTTTTAGGCTTTTACAATGTTAACTATACCTCATTGCATTGTGTGGTAGGCTTATTATTACTTTATAAAGGGCACATATTTTGTTGCAGTTATTAAAGCCACACGGCAAATGACAACATCTATTCCGGAAATCCCACCATGTGATGTGAAGCCAAAGCCCTACCAGGTTAGTGAGCAGTAAATGAGCTAATGTGTATCTGTAGGCTCGATGAGCTCGCATGTTTACTTTTGTCTTATTGTCTGTGTTCAATTCTGTGTATTGCAGTGGTACCATCATGCCAGAATGAAATGCAAGTACAGGAAAACAAGCTAGAAGGCACATTTCACTTTTCGCATTTGCCAGTGTGTGTAATGCTGTGATTCACAGACACTTAGCATATTCTGAACAGTGTACTTGCACAGGATAGCTAAATAAGTATTGTTTATGAAATTTTCATTTAGTTTGCTGCATCAAGAAAAGCTGCAGCAGTATCAGTGTTTGAGAGACTGCACCTTGCCTGTCCCCTGCTGAGCATGCTGCGCATGAAGGAGCACATATCATGAAGTCATGCTCTTCAAAGATTTGCCAACCAAATAACTTAACTCCCCATGAAAGTGATCTTTAAGAAATGGAAATGTTCTTTTTGCTGTAGATTTGGTTTCTGAAAAAAAAAGAAGAAAATTGCCAGTTTCACCTGAAGGGCCAAGCACTGACAGTGATAGCAAGGTTTAGCATTGTGCTTGAACTTCTCAGACAGTGTTCTTACTGTACGGGGGCCCAACTGATGTAGACATGACACATAAGGGTGCAGCAAAATTTCTGGAACCCTTAAACGTTTTAACATGTCATGTAGGGCCTGTAATGGAATTGCACAGGTGCCGCTACGCTGCCTATAAAGAGCTGCACCAGTAAAATTACATAATTTTCAGGTTTCATCACTGATATTGTTTTGCACTTTTATTGTTTAATAGTCTGAGAATATTTAAGATAAAAGCCATGCGCTGTGAATGTTATGTTTCCTGACATTTGTTTGCCGGCTGCCATTCTAAAAAAATTCTGAGGAATGATTCAGTCAAGAACGTAAGACCTGGTCTGAGAAACTTTGGTGGTTGAACAGTATAGCATCTACCTTGCATATATGACATGCATAAACATATAGCAGACATATCCGTAAATATATATGGAACCTCACGGCAACAGTGATGACGACGGTGAACATTCACCTGGAGTGTCCATATAATTGCTAATGCAAGAAAAAGAGAAATTCATAAACACAATATTATCTATTTCTTTATTTTCACCAAACACATCTGTTTTGGAAGGCTCTTGCAGTCGCTAAGCTTCCTTAGTATACCAAAAGCACATATATAAGAGCAGTGCCCTCATTATAGCACTAATAATTGCCACTTTTAGACATTTTCACATAGGGTGCCTATCAAATTCTACCATAGTTTCAAAAGTTGGCAAACAATGAAAAACATTAGATTATTTTCGCCAAGAATAAAAACTTCAAAATCAGGAGTATAGCTACACTTGAGACAGTGACATTTAGCTCATGCAATTGTGATGGTCTCTCTGTTTTTGTTTGTACAAACAGTGTGTGAATATTAAGTGGGTTTGATTGTACATTGAACACAGCATAAGAATTGCATTCAAAATAGTGCTTCACTAACTTTTTTTGTTTGTCAGCACTTAGGCCATGCAGAGAGTATATTTATGGTTTCAGAGGTGTTATGTAATAACATGCTACCCAGCACATTCTATTGTCGAGTGCCTAATAATTCATGCTGGTTACAGAGAACATCAGTCAGATGAGGCACATATGCTCACTGGAGTGCTGAGCATGGTGCTAATTCATATCATTGACTCTTGCAGTTATCCTAAAGCTTTGCATTAGGAAGAAGTGAGCAAACCTTCAAAGATGAGGGGAAAACAATGTCATAAGACATGTTCAGAGTAGAAAATCAAATATATGACAAAAACAAGGCACCAATCTTGCTCAGTCAAACCACTAAAGGAAATTACTTCAGCACAAAATGTCTAAATGTCATGGATTTCTTTTCTTGCTGTGAAGTGCCACTTACTTTTGGAACACATTTTGTTATGCTCAGTAGAATAGTGCTTTCATTCTATCAACTTCCCTATTATCTGAAGCTTGCTCTTTTGTGTTACAGTGCTGTTTCTGGTTTCTTGCACTTGTTACCTACCTTTCTTCAGGGAAAACCATGGGCAGAAATTGTGGCCCTGCGAAAGCACCACTTGAATCCAAGTCTGAACAGCAACCTCTGGTACAAGGAACCCTTGCTGTTCACACAGGGCCACATGCAGTGGCTCTGGGATCACAAGGGGAAACGCTACCTTGACATGTTTGCTGGCATTGTTACAGTCAGCGTTGGTCACTGCCATCCGTGAGTGAAACAAGCAACATGACTTCTTCCGTTTTGGAAAAGCCTTCTGGTCTCAGCAGTTATAATTTTCAAATACACTTTTTCACATGTTATGCACATGTTATTTCAGGTTCTTGTGTTTGTCATATAATAGAAGCTGCCTTATGCTCTTTATTTTTAAATATTTGCAATGTCATACTTTTAACTTCTCCTAATTTGATGTCAACAGGGCATGCAACATCACTTTGAATTATCTGATGTTTTAATTAAATGTGATTATGACCAACATTTGTGCTCTGAAGTGGGTACTGTGCTACTATCTTGAAATGCCAGTGCCTGTAAACCGTGGTCAGAATCATCTTTGTATCAAAAGAGCCATTCTGCCAGAGTAAGTACAGTTTACACTTCACTTCCAAAAGTCCAGTTCAGTTTGCTTCAACTGTGCAAACATTGCCAAGAGCTTGGAAGGGTTTGCTATTCGCATGATACTGTGTGTAGAAATGCGCTTATGCTACACATTCATTGGCTTGCATGTACATTCAACTCTTGCTTTCATTTTCCTGCACTTCCACACCTATGTGCCATTGCCACATTTCTGAAGGCCATTCTTTCTCAGCATTGTCTTCCAAAGTCCTTGTGTATATACCATAGTCCTAATGCTTTTAGCTTCTCTGCACATGCAATCAATCAATCAATCAATCAATCAATCAATCAATCAATCAATCAATCAATCAATCAATCAATCAATCAATCAATCAATCAATCAACTTTATTTCCCTTGGAATAGGAAGAGTACAGGACTAAAAGCTTTAGCAGCTTTTAAGAGGGTTGCCTCAAGTGTAAGTAATGTGCGCCCTGCAACATGAACAGGAATTATCCCTTTTGGTAGCTTCAGCATGACCAGTAGAATTCATAATCTAATCATCATCTGTTAATCCTAATTTGAATTATTCAATGTTTCACATATTAAGTTTTAAATAAAGAGCTTTTCTGCCATAGAAAAGTATAATGTATTTGCAAACATGGTCAAGTGAACTGATGTCAAATTCATAGAAGTTCAGTGTGAAATTACTTTATTTATTCATGCTTGGTTATGCATATGTAGAATCTCAACACAGCTGTTTACTATGGCAGCACTTTTTGAGGCTTTTTGAGGTGCATCATTATGTATACCCACTAGTGGGTCACACATCATGTTCCCCAGGTGCTTAATTGTGACCCACATTTGAGTCATGCACTTATGCAATTCTTTTTGAGCTCCTAAGCGATGGTACCACCATGCTTGCAATCACAAGCAACAAACAATTTTTATTAGTGTTAATTTTTCGCAAGGCTATTGTTTATGCACCACAGGGAAGACTTGCCATTTTACAGCCACACGCAGGGAATAACTGCTGTGACGTAGCAGCGACCCATGCCGCAGTGAATGTGTTAAAGCATGTAATACTATAGAACAGAACAGATAATTATTTCATTAGTAAGTATCATTGAATTCTTAAAAGACTTTAGTGAATGGAAGCTGCACCATTCAGAGCATGAGGCCTTTTGATGTGTCTGGCAGGCACATACGTGTGTAGTAGTAGTAGTATATATATATATATATATATATGTATATATATATATATATATATATATATATATATACACATTCATAAGAAGCCAACAAACAAAGACACCAAGGACAACATAGGGGAAATTACTTCTACTTACTAATTGAATTAAATAAATGATAAATTATTGGAAATCAAAGTGGATGAATAAACAACTGGCCGCAGGTGGGATATGAACCTGTGTTTTCGCATAACGCGTGCGATGCTCTATAAGTTGAGCTACCGCATCGCCGTTTTTCCGTCCCCTTTTTGGGGTATTTATGTTTTGCTACTAGAACTAACCCTGGGAGTGTTATCCAGCACCACTACTCACAAACCTTGGCGGAAGATGTGGAACATCCTTTCTGCCGCAGGCGTTGCGAGTACGTGATCTATTTGAGTGATGGCAACTGGTCAATAAACCCACACATGCTACCTGAAGGTATCAATGTTGCTGGATTTGAGAGCCTCATAATGTAATTAACGAGAAGGAGAAGATCTGAGAAGATGACCACATCTGGTTGGAAAAAAAAAAAATCAATTTCCAAGAGTAGCCTCTATTTGCAGCTTTTGTTTTCATTTTCATTTTTTGTCTGTATAGATCATTCCAAAATTGCTGCAACTATGTATGCTGCCTTATTTTTGGTTTTGATTTCCCCCTCAGTTTTGCTTTGGAGGTAATTTTATTGTTCTTTGTACTTGCAGGAAAGTAGTTGCAGCTGCTGAGAACCAACTGAAGCAGCTCTGGCATACATCTAATTTGTATCTTTACCCCTCTGTGCATGAGTTTGCTGAAAAACTCGCTGCAAAGATGCCTGGTGACCTGAAAGTGAGATGATACTAGCACATTGTTTGCGCTAGCTTTCGCTGAATAAAATTCATTGTTTATATGCAAAGTATGTTGTTTAACAGCAATTATTAGAAATAACATATTGGCTCATTTGATATTTTTGCAGCTATGTTTGTAGCTTCATCTTATGAAATGAAGTTTTTGCTACGTTCATGTATAGCTGCTATAGAAAAAAATCAGTAAAGGGCTCTATTGTCTCCACTTTGACAGTCCACACTCTTAAAGCATCATATCATGTAATGATTAATAGTTACCCAGTCAGAGTTGTTTTCTTGAGTCATTGGCTTCAAATGCATTTCATCTTTGTTACTGTATAGTGCAAAAGGCTGAGCCTATTTGTGTATCATAATGAAGCAAACACAACTAGCAGGCTGCTGTATCACAACTAAAACAAGGTGGCAAAAGAGAAGTGTTGGGTGTGTGTATTACTTCATTACAATCAATAGATTATCTAACTATTACCATATTGTAATGAGTCTAAATGTAAAGATGAACATTCAGCAGAAGTCTACCTCACTGGGAACAACTATTAAAACTGAGAAAACGAACGAAAACTTCCTGAAACATGACTTTTCAGAGCTATTCCAGCTCTGAAATGTCACATTTTAGTAAAAAGTGATGGGGCTTTCACAGCTTTAGTTAAAAAAAGAAAATAGCAGTTGTCTTGAACTTTTTTTTTAGCCATGCGACCAATTGGTCACCTACTGGAACTGTACGCAGCTATGAAAGTTCCCAAGTATTTAACATCAGAGCTTGACCTATAAATTTCCTGTTGTGTGACCTCATAAAAAGATGATTTAATTACTATTTTGCCTTTACATTCCTTCCTTATAAGCTCTTAGCATTTATTACAAGCATTAATTGTATTACAGAGTTCTGTTGCATTACATAGTTTGTGCTTGTTCATTGATTATAGTAAAAAATATGTGGTTAGACTACATGAGGCTTTGCTATTTATACATTCCATTCGGTGCATTTCATTCTCTTTTGTGTAGGTGTGCTACTTCACTAACAGTGGCTCAGAGGCCAACGATCTGGCTATGATGATGGCACGGCTTTACACAGGAGCATATGACATTATTGCTCTGAGGTGGTACTGTTGCCAAATTTTAAGCTCTTTGCATGAAATTGAAAATGGCACATTTTTATTTCTGGCTGCACAGTCACTGCACTGAGGAAACATAATATATGCATTCAGTTGTGAGACTTGTGGTTTTCAAATTTTATTTCATTTATCTCCCCCTTTGGTTTTTTTTTTTTTTCTCATGCTTTTCATTCTCAAATCTTTTAAGATGCTGCAGTGACCATCTTCATTTTTTATGCAACTTGAGCATACATTTTGGGTGGGCTCATTTGTTTCTCCAGCCTCTTGACACAATTCGAGCAAATTCACAGCCAGGATATAGTAAAGGGAGTCTTTGTGCAAGGCAATCCATACACATTTGACAACCTGCTAAGTGATTTATGCAGAAATAAGTAAAGCAGCTTAGAATCATGTAATCTGTTTTATTATTTAGTGTGGTAATATTGGCCTTCCTCCAAGGATATATGCACCTAACACACTTATTCCTTATGTCATGTGAATTAAACATTCTTTATTTTAGCAGAGCAAACTGGCAGTAGCTGTGGGATAGAATTTCATCTTTAATGTTTCTCCTTAAGAGCCACAAGAGCCATAAACATCCCTTTGGATGTTTACACATACAACCAAAATGCAAAGGAGTGAAACAAGGAAAACAATGTACCTGTCTTCACATGTTTACATCTCCTCTGTCTCCATATTTCATTTCATGGTGCTTAATCACAGTTGTGAATCACAGTTGTATTTGCCAATTATCCCAGGTTGCAGCTTTTCCCCAGTGGACATTTATCTAAAACTCATTAGTTGTCATAAATTTTAGTATCATATTCCATTAATAAAATTGTATAAATAAATAATTTAGCCAACAATATTACTTAATGTTTCACACATTTGATGCTATACCGTTATTTCAAGCTTACAATGCAGCCATTTTTATTTATTTATTTTTTGTTTGAGCTTATACATTGTACATGACTTGGACATGGAAAACAACAAACGGTGGTGCACATTTACATTGGAAAGAAGCCTCTGTGCACCATGCTTTCTCAGCTTTGAATGTTTGAAGTTGGCCTTACAAACTTGCATTTAAAGTTAGTAAAAATGTGTACTCAAACATTCTTCTATGTTTATGCTGTATATTTTATACATTTTACACATGTTATGGGCAAAGATACAGCTAGTTTGTATTGGTAGGTTTGAATTATAATGTCCAGAAGGATCAGGTGAATATTTGTTTATAGATGTATTTCTTCACTTACAAAGCACCAGTATGAAGGCCTCTGGAGATGACTAGTAACAATGACAATGTTATTTTGTCGGTACAGAAATGCTTACCATGGCATGAGCCCATACTGTGCCAGCTTGTGTGCTGTTGGCAACTTCAAGCATCACATACCATCCAGCTTTGGCGTATTTCATGTGAGTGCACAATACATAAATAAGTTCAGTAATTTATGTGTGTGGGAGGGTGTTAAACGTATGCAAAAGGAAAATATTCAGTCGAGCTAGATTGGTAGATTATTCATCTAGAAATAATCGTTTACTGTGCGTCAATATATCACTTTCTTGTGTAGAAGATTGCTGCCAAAGGTCCTGCTGCTGCTGCTCAATTTGAACCGCCTGTGCCAAAACGGACGAGCTGACGTATTCTCCACATGACCTCCCTCTATGCCGCTCTTTGTGAATCAGCTAGTGCTGACGTTGTGCGAGAGGTACCATAGTCCACAACAGGCGCCACTCCAATTTTTCATTTTAGTAATTTTCTTGCTTACAAAAGCTCTGTTCTCGCTATGAATCATGAATTCGTTACTACAGAAGCCTAATTAGTTAATCTAGCTGGACTTACTATTTCCTTTAGTGTCCCTTTCACTTATATTGCTGCAAGTGCAACTTCACTAGTATGGAACAGGACCGACTATACAAGAGTGAGGTGAGACTGGTTACCTTGATGAGCACTATTACTAAAATATAAGACAAATAAATGGTTTAAGTGTAGGTGCAATCATGTTTAATTTATATGCAGGTATCCAATTATGTCCACTTGTGACTGTATGTGCAGACAGACCTTAGTCGGATGTGAAAAGGGAGAGAGAAATAAGGACACCTCTGACACATAATTGCTTCAAATTACAATGTGTCACTGTGGTACAACTTGGTACCAAATATGCTCTTGCCTGACCAAGCATCCACGAGAAAGCTCTGCCAGTGACATTCAAACAGGTGAATGTGGAAGGGGAAATGTGCCTTATAGTTTCTCCTGTTTGCATTTCATTCCAGCATCATAGTACACCAGTGCACCGTTACAAGACTAGAGTGTGCAAATCTGAAGTGTTGCATATTTTGCATATTAATAGCACAGTTCATGAATTTGCTCAAAATACTAAGTGACTGCTGTAACTGCATGCAGTGCTAAGATGAGGAGCATTGAGCTTTGAAGAGGTATTATTGTAATTCTCATGACCTCCTTGTAATTGGCCACATGTTCATGGATACAGCCACATTTATGAATAATGGTTATTTGTGTCATAGCAAAAGTTAATCTGCTTATGTAAGCCATATGAGTCACTGAAATGTCACCTGAAAAATCACTGATGAGTACAGCTAGTAATAACTTGAAAACCAAATAGATATATGTAATTTGAAAAAAAAAAAAAGATTGCATAGTGCAGAAAGTTTGTTGCATCTTTTTTTACAAAATTGTGTTAGGTTCAGAGTGTAACATTGTTTATTTTAGGCAATGAATCCTGATCCATATCGAGGTGTTTGGGGTGGCTCCAAGTGTCGCGACTCCCCAGTCCAGGCAGACCGTACCTGTTCATGTGGCACAGAATGTGAAGCTGCCTCTCACTATGCTAACCAGCTCAGTGAAGTACTACAGCAGTGTGTCTCCAAGAAGAGGGTGGCAGCGTTTTTTACTGAGAGCATACAGGTATTTTCTGACCTTTTCACTAAGTTTTGTTTGTTGAGCTGATGATAGCAGTACATGCCAATAACAGTGTTAATATTTTTTTGCATATGACTGTTTTATATACAGCACCACTGGATGGAGCAAGGGTAGTTTAATGAAATCTGACTATCTTTATTTGTGCTATACAGGGAGATGGTATAATGAAGTTTAATCAAGTGGATTGTATATTGCGAGTTATAAGCAGCTCGGGCTGCATTGTTATCTTACACATTAGCATTACAAATTCCCTGGGTGCATATAGTTTTTGCATAGTTTTGAAGTGACTGTAGCTGGAACTTCAGAAACACTGCTTACTGTATGCAGCTCACTGTTATATAACCATCATTTACCTGCTTCGCTGAAGAGGTTTGGTGCCGGTAAGTGTAGACTGAACTACTGAAGGTGCAGCTTTGTGAATATGAGGGTGAGTCAAAAACGATCCACACTCTTGTTCTCTAAAAAAAATTTTTTTCATCATATTGTCTTGTCACTGCCTATGGGATCACTGTCTCTCCAGTAAGTGTGAAGCCAGAGATTAAGGCTGCCCTAATTGTTATCTGCATCAAAGAAGAATAGTGCACAGTTATTCTATTTGTTTGACCTGAAGGTGTATCTGGTGCTAACATTTTCACAGCCACACCTGTTTGTGTGGTCCCTTAAAGGAAGCTCTAGGAGGATGAATATTCTTGTCCGAAGAAGAGGTGAAGGCAATGATACATTTGTAGACTTTTGTGGATTTGTGCATTTGTGGAAAATATTTTTAAAGGAGAGAGTGTAAAAGCTTGTTTATTGATGGGGAAAAGTGTTTTGAAGACATGAATAACTATGTAGAAAAATCATAAGGGGCTTTTCCTGAAAAATTATTATAATTTATTTTGCTGCCAGAGTGGGAATAATTTGTTTACTTACCTTTGTAATGCACTATGTCAGCAAGCTTAGCTGGGACAATAGTTGCTTTCAACCAACATTCCCAACAAAACATATTCTGTACAGTTAATATTTACCGAGCAGTAAATGATATTAGTGTTTTTCTGTTATCAAATTTCATGCCATTGACAAAATATGCAATGGTGGCATACTCGTGAGCTAATAAAGAACAGACAATCAGAAACAGACAATCAGAAACAGACAAATATTGTCCCATGTTTCCCTTCTGTTAGTGATTGTCTGTTGCTTTGCACCTTACAATGATTTGTTTATTTATTTTTATTTATTCATACTGCAGGCCAACATACTGGCCCATGCAGGAGGGGTAATACAGTTGACAAGGTAATAACAATGCAACAAAGATAATAAAAAAATGTATATATAAACAGTGCATGAAAATGATGCATCCCATAGCCACGTTACAAAGATCACAATGCTTCCCTTAGCACAGTAACTACAACAAAATAATCGCACATTTGAATTTATATGTGGATCAAAATGCTGTGCCAAACAACAATCGGACACTAAACATAACTAAATACTGGAAATTTAACATATGAAAACGAGAAAAATAGTGAAAAAAATTTGTATTTATGATTGTGTTATTTTATGTGAAAAATAGTTCTCAAACGCATTTGTGAAGTTCCCCGATTGAAGTACTTCAACAGGGAGAGAATTCCATTCGTTTATAGTACGCGGATAAAAACTATTCATGTGAGATTTTGTTTTAGCAAATAATGGCGTAAGGGAAAAGTTGTGTCTATGTCTTGTTTTTCGTGCATTCAGAGGCGTTACATATTGAGGTATTCGAAGCCCGATTTTTCCATTTATGATGTTATGTAAAAACTGGAGACGACTAACTTTGCGCCTGTGTTCTAGTGAAGTGATTTTATTCCTAAGCATTAGTAAGGACGGGGAATCCTCTTTTTATATTTTCCAAAGATAAATCTAACGGCCTTCCTTTGTACACGTTCCAAATTCATGATGTCCTTTTTGGTATGAGGATCCCATACAACCGTTGCGTATTCAAGTTTCGATCGCACGAATGTGTTATATGCTAAAATTCTTGTGTTTACTGGTGCCTTTTTAAGTTTCCTTTTCAAGAACCATAATTTCCGCAAAGCTGCCGAACATGTAAGGGAAATATGGTCTGACCAGGAGAATCTGTTAGTGAATGTGACGCCTAAGTATTTGTATTGTTCAACTTCAGTTATTTTTGTGTCGTTTAGAACATAGGAAAATATACTAGGTTCCTTTTTTCTTGTTACTCGCAGCAAGACTGTTTTATGTACGTTTAATTCCATGCCCCAAAGTTTGCACCAATTGTAAATTGCCATGACCGATTTCTGCAAGCATGCGTGATCGTTTCGTGAAGCGATTTTTTTAAATATGACGCAGTCATCCGCAAATAGATTGACATGCAGATCATCGGGGATTGCGTCTATTATATCATTTATATAGCTTAAAAATAAAAGCGGTCCTAATACGCTGCCTTGCGGTACGCCTGAAGTTACCTGACGGACACTTGAGGAACATTTATTAATTTCTACGAACTGCTGCCTGTGTCGGAGATAGGCTTGGATCCATGATATAATATTTAATGGAAGACCAATGCACTCGAGCTTGTAGATTAATTTTCTGTGGGGTACCTTATCGAACGCTTTGCTAAAATCTAAAAAGAGCATGTCAACACTTGTCCGGACGAGTCAAGTACTTCAGAGATTTCATGAACGACTGACACAAGCTGAGTTGAAGTCGATAATCCCTTTCTGAACCCATGCTGTAGTGGGGATAGGACATTGTGATCTGTCAAAAACTGACGAATAAAGCCTGCAACAATGTGCTCCAATGATTTGCTGCATGTGCTTGTAATAGAAACAGGACGATAATTTGACACTGTGAGGTGATCGCCCTTTTTATGAATTGGGACAACTCTTGCCTCACGCCAATCTGATGGTATCTCTGCTAAGTGTAAGGATAATTTGAAAAAATCTGTTAAGAATACACATATCTGTTCCGCATACCTTCGTAAAAACGCATTCGGAAGCTTGTCAGGGCCTGCAGATTTCCTAACGTTGATATTAAGGAGCATTTCCAAGATACCTTCTCGGGAAATCGTATCATGCAAGACAGATCTATTTGTATTGGACCGTTCGAAATCATCTAGGTCCGAGAATACACTGCCGAAGTAATCATTAAAATGCTCAGCAATTATGTGGGCATCTTCAATAATTTTACCATTAATGTTTATATTCTGCCTCTTTTGACTGACTTAAATAGCGCCAACACTTTTGTGGAGCATTTGAAATGAAATCAGCAAGACTATGACTGAAGAATCTTTCTCGCGCAGCTTCCACTTTTCCCAGTAATTCATTTTTTAATTGTGTGACTTGCGAACTCCTTGTTTTTTTATGTTTTCGTTTCATTCTTTTCAGCTTCCGCCTAGTTTGAATGATATCTCTGTTGATCCAAGGGTTTGATAGATGTTTCTTGACCGCCTTCAATGGAATAAATCTTTCAACACAATAAGTAACAGTCTCCCTGAACCTTTGCCATGAAAGCTCGACATCATCCTGGACAATGTTAAGGTGCAGGTCCAAGTAATCAATAATCGATTCATCATGTGCTTTAGCATAATCCCTAATCTTTGTGTCTTTTCGGGGTAGTCTGACATTATTCACGGTCATCGGTGACGAAAAAGAAATCAGTTTATGGTCGGAAATGCCAGTTTCTATTTCGACGGTTCCTTCACCAAAGACTTCGCTGAGGAATAAGAGGTCAAGAATATTCCCTCCCCGAGTACATACACTGACAACCTGCTGAAGACTGAAAGTTAGCATGATATCAATGAGTAAGTCAGAGGAAAGACTGTGTCCATAACTCCAATTTTGCCATTCTATTTGTGGGAGATTAAAATCACCAGTAATTATTAAGTTTTTTTCTCTATATTTCAAAAGGTGATCGTATAACTGTTGCATAAAGTGATCATCAGCATTTGGTGTTGATACACGGAACATAATGTGAATGGCACACCCCAAACAGAGACTCAAAAACAAACTTTCATGATTATCTATCTGATCTAATTCCCTTACAACAACACTATTCTTTGCAATAACTGCGATGCCACCACCTCAGGAGGACCTATCTTTTCTAAACAGCTGGTGGTTTGGTGAAACGAGTTCATCATCATGCACCCCGTCGTGCAACCAAGTTTCTGATATAACACACACATGAGGATCGTATACTAGTAAAATATCTTGCAGTTTCTCTATTTTGTTGACTATACTTTGGGCATTTAGTGAAAGCAGCCGAAACTGCTTCGACTGTGACTGCTAGTAGGTGTGGTTTGGTCGCAATTCTGCGCTCTCTTTTTTCTTTGCAATGAGTTTCCGTGTGTGCTGTACGTCATCCCAAAAGAACAAGTCGTCATCAACGCGAATCTTATCATGAATAAGCCTAACTTTTCTTTCGTTGCAGCACACATTCACTCCCCAACCCCCTTTTTTTTTATTCCTTAGTGTAAGTGAGCAAAGTCACCGAAAGACCTCTGCAGTGTCTCTTTACACAATTCACAAGACATGGAAGCTGCTTCACTTACCATGCAGGACTATTTCTTCTGGTTAGATAATGATGTTGCAGCTGCAAAAGGTTCTGCAAAATGTTGAACCCATAACACTTTCTCACATGTCACACAAATTTATCTGCGGCACTAGGTCCACTGATACATATTTTTCAGTCACTGAATGCTGCAGAATTATGGCAACATTTTTTCAACCTTTTTTTGTTTTGTTAAGGTAACCATCTCTAAATACATGTCTTCTAACAGCTAAGAATTAAAGTTAGTTTTGATGTTTAGTATAGCTCTAAACAAATACATTTGTTGCAGTTTATGTGTTTTTGTCATAGAACAAAAAAATTTGGGGCCTCCTTATGTTACGCTTGAGTGAGCTGTATCCACTAGTATGAATGGGTTTGGCTCACACTTTACCTTCATGGTGCTCTCCTTATGTTCTTGCTGCTGACACTGTTGCTTAGCCTCTGCATTTTGAAATCAAAGCAAGGCACGCTCTTAATTTGTAGCATCCTGTTTGCATCAGTGCTTCACCACCCTAACCGCTTTGAAACCACGCTGTGCAATGCTCGGGTATCTTCACAGTGCACTGCACTGCTGTCTATCCACCTAGGCTTTATGGCTATGTTTTTTGGCAGCAGCGCCAGCGCTACCCGCCTCCTATACTACTCTCTCTGTTTACTATGGAATGCCCTCTCCAGTCTCGTGCTTGCCCTTTCTGTTTCTCTTGGTGTTTCAGGTGGTGTCACTAGCACTCACTCCACCCAGTCACGGCACTCCTCTCTTCTGGGGATATTCCACTGTCTCTCCTCTTTCCTTTTCTCAGTGTCACACTCACTAGGGAAACTTGACGACATACCCCTCCTGCACTAGACCTGCGACATGTAAAATGCTACTGCATGGAAACATGTGAGCAATATAACACATCTAACCACTGCTAATTCTCAAACTACTTCATTTATCAACAAAATATACAGTGAAATACCTCAGTTCCTCAGTACTGTCACTCACTTTTTTTGCTTTCTCTGTCTCACCAGGGTGTTGGCGGCTCTGTGCAGTATCCAAGAGGCTATCTTAAGAAAGCCTACAATTTAATCAAAAATAAAGGCGGCCTTTTTGTTGCTGATGAGGTAAGCATATTTGCCTGATGGCCACGTAAGCTATTATAGTTGTCCTTATGCATGCCACTGCACTCAACATGGGTAGTATGTGCTTATAGCCTATGTCAGTGAAGAACGTGTAAGGTCTTGCCACATTGCAGTAGGCTTTTACTACTTTCTAGCTAGTTTTATAGAAAACAAATTTCAGCTTAGGTTTCCTGCTTGCCTTAATTATTGAGGCTTTGCATTCTTATTAAGGCTTGATATTATAAAACACAAGCTAATGTTTGTAGTTAACAGGTGCTAGTCTTTAAACAAATAGCCTAGTATCATAAAAGAAGTAGTATGTAGTGTGCAAATAATAAAAAAATTTGAACAGCAAATTGAATGTCCTGCTATTTGATTTGGCCCTTAAAGTATATACTGCATTTTCCAAACTATAAGTCACACCTTTGTATGAATTGCACCTCCCACTTTTGGGGGTTTCGAAGAAAAAAAAAGAAATTTTGTTATAGGTCACACAACTCTGTCGGAACAATGAAGTGCGATTATGCATGCTTGTACATTTATCGCAAAATGCCACACTTAACTATTTCAGGGCACTACATTTCCGTACAAACATTTTTGCGAGCCACAAAGCCACTTCACTCAAAGCCATCGAAGGCCTGGTCCTCCAATGCAGTCAAAAAGTTTACCTGCTTTGGCCAGTAACATCGCTGAGTCATCGTTGTCAACCTCTCACTAACATTTACAGATGTTTGAGGCACGTCGCTGGCATTGCTTCTGCGGCGTGGTGTTCTCGGGAAAAAGAAATGCTCATATTGGTAATGTCAGTGTTAATGGTTTTATGGATATGAAAGTGGCCCTATTGTTTAAGATATATCAACAAACATTTTAGAAAAATGCACATGACCTTTAGTCCGGAAAATGCAGTAGCTGTTATTTTATTTGGTTCTTAAATTGAACAATGGCTATCCACAATATTATATTTTTTTCAAATAATTTTCAAACAAACATGAACATAGGATGATTGACAGGCAAATTGTGTGAACAAATAGGCATATTATATCCCAGAAGAATATCAAATCAGTGAACCAGAGTTGTAAAGCCAATGTATTTCATAAAGTGTTCAAAGTTATTTTTAAATATTCAATTCATATTTGATATTGCATAAATATTTTATCTGTATGGCAGTGTATCTGGAAACTGACAAAAAGTTTTGTTTGTTTGTTTACTTATCAGTGCATGCATGAAATGGCCAAGCAGGAGAGGCAAGAAATACAGAATATAACACAATAATGCATGTACAATAATAGTTAAGTATTATAAGCAATAATACGACAGTTTGGAATACAGCAACAGTTCTAAAAGTGGAAGTAATGCATAATATTCAGATACTTATGTGCCGTCATTGTGTTGCAGGAGAAGTGGAAAAGAAAAATTGAGACAGAACTATATAGCAGATTCTAAAGTTTCTAAAGAGTGAACAGTTGCATGTGGAAGCTCGTTTTATTCTGCAATTGTTCAGGGAAACAAGGAAAACTTGAACAGGTTAGTTCTTGCAAAGTACAGAGTTAAGACCAAAGGATGAGTATGATGGGTTTGTCGGGTTGTTAATGGAGTTATATTAGAGGCAGGGTTCAGGACGAGTCTACAATTGAACAGTAAGTATAAAAACTTCAGGTTAAATATTTCCTTCTGGACTGTAAGGTCTTGATATTGTTAGACTGGACTAATTCTATAGAATCCTTATATATATGGCTGCACTTGCATTGTGTTCATTAACTATTTAAAATTATTTGCAAAATATTCAATTTATATTTCATTTCTCATTATCTATTTTTATCAGTATTCAATTTATCAGCTTATCATACACAATTACTCTTGTGGAACCACGAAAATGCAACTTTGAGTTGATGGAATTGCCAAATTTTTAACAGCCTTTTGTAACAGTACAATCAGTCAATGGCTTTTGTTCTGTTTTGTTTGCATCTCTTCTCTTAGATGCACTTTGAGCCCACTGCATCATACTGTGATGTGTACTGCAGTGCGGGCAATGTGTTATTTTTATATTTTTCATAATTTGTATTGCATATTTTTAAGAAACTGTGGAAGCTTGTTTGAGTGAAGTAACTATCAAAGCAGCCAACAGAAGTCATTGGCATGAAGTATGTTTGCCGGTGTATCTACCCGAGAAAGTTCTGAAGCTTTCGTCATACTATATGGAGGGCTTGAGTTATGAAGTCTATGGGCCTTGGTGCTTGTTAGTTTCTTTCATTGTTGCTTCAATAAATAGAGTATCTTATTATGTAATTATGTTGTGAATTTCATTCCTAAAGTTCTTGAACTTGCAAACAGCAGTTTATAAACATTGGGGACAGAACACAGAAATAGGCTAGTGGTGTAAGATTGTAGCTTTGTCTGAACAAAGTCTGCATGCTAGCATAGGGGCTGAATGAATAATGCATTAGCTATGGTACACACACCAGGCTCTCTTAATGCCAAATGAGTCCACATAACAGTAATATATGCAAATCATGTTTAGCTGATTGCACCAGTGTGCAACAGTTGTATTTTGGCAAGACACTTTGTAAGCAGTTGCACACTCAAGTGCATCTGAAACATGCCCGAAAAGCCTTGTCATCTTGCTTGCACCTCAATTTAGCTTCCATCCTTCTGATTCTGCAATGTCCTTTGCAGGTTCTTCTGCCATTAAATGAATCCAGATAAAGCAACCTCCAAAAGCAAGGGTAGTTTAATTTATGCACTTTATAAATTTGTCATTTCCCACAACTAAATGACTATAGCCTCTAAAGCCAATGCTTGCAAACTCCACTTTCAAAGGCATGCTCAGCGAGCACGTATTAAGGCCTTCAGGTCATGCAAGAAATCAAGCAAAGGTGCCAACGTTGAGGTAGTGCCATCGCTTAACCTGATTATTTTAATTTTCTCATTCTGAATTGAATTGAATTCTGGGGTTTTACGTGCGAAAACCACAATATGATTATGAGGCATGCCGTAGTGGGGGACTCTGGAATAATTTTAACCACCAGGGGATTTTTAACGTGCCCCCAATGCACGAGACACATACATTTTGCATTTCGCCCCCATTGAAATGCAGCCACCACAGCTGGGATTTGATCCCATGCTCTCGTGCTTAGTAGTGCAATACCATAGCTGTTAAGCCACCACGGCAGGTTTTTCTCATTCTAATGAGGCATATTGTCTTGCTCTGCACCTCTCTAGGTCCAAACTGGGTTTGGGAGGACTGGTGACCACTTTTGGGGCTTTGAAGGTCATGGCATAATGCCAGATATAGGTAAGTGTGGATACATCAATACTACTTTGACTTAAATTTTTAATCAGACACAAGGAAGCGTTAATACAGCAAATAATTTATTTTTAATTTGCATGATTTGTGCATGTGTTCTACTCCAACGGATGTAGGTGATTATTATGCACTATAAAAGAAACAAATTGTACATATATTTATTGCCAAGGGGGGGAGGGAGGGTTAAATTACCTTTTATAGCATTTCCACATCATTTTTGCTTGTGTATATGCTGTAAAGTTCTGTTGCGACCTATGTATATTTGGTGAAATTCTGTTTGAAGAAAGGTTTTCTTGAGTATTCCATGCAACGAAAAAGTTCTCTTCTGGGCAAGTGAAAGGAAACATGCATATATGTGTGCTGTTAGTCTCATATGCTGTAGCCAGAATTGAAAGCAAAAGGCGGAGGTGACATACAGTGGTGGAACAGCCATTTCACCTTTCGGTGCAGCTCCTGGCGCAGGAAAAAAGCCGATTTGGCACAGCAGCAACAACTTTTGGCACAGGGTCCAACGGACATGGCTTACCATATACCATGTAAATATTGTTAGGTTGCAGAAGTCACATATAAAATGTATTTACAATATTTACAAGAGAGACAACAATGCATAAACAAGATGGCTGTCGAGACCGATTCCACCTCTACACATCAAATCGTCTTCTTCTGAGTGGCGCCACGCTTGGTTGCGCCGTAACATAACCCGCCTGTAAGGGCACTGTCTTGGCACTAACTATAAGAGAGGTGAACTCGTGGCAAGGCTTCAGCCTGGATACATGCGCAGCATCCATGGGGACACGCAAGTCCAGCAGAGCAATTTCGTAGTTGACATTGCGAAGCTGACGCAATATCGTGTAGTGCCCTGTGTAGCGCGGCAGCAGCTTTTCGGAGAAGCCGACGTGGTGACATGGATGTCCATAAGAGGACAACGGATCCAGGAGGAAATCGAACGTCCCGATGTCGGCTGTCATACCTGATCTTCTGTGTGCCCTGAGACTCGGTGAGCTGGCAATCTGGCGTGCTGTGCGAGCCTGGGCGAAGATGTCTTGAGCGTATTCCATGGGAGTGTTCATCGACGAAAGAAGCAGGTGTGTCAAAGGGCAAAGGGTGGCAGCCAAACAGAAGGTAAAAGGGTGAAAAGCCAGCAGTCTCGTGACTGGACGAATTATAGGCGAAGGTCATGCAGGGTAACATGCTGTCCCAATCACTGTGGTTGTCGGAAACGTACATAGACAGCATTTCTGCCAACGTGCGATTGAGCCGCTCCGTGAGTTCGTTTGTCTGCGGGTGGTAAGCAGTGGAGAGCTTGTGCTCTGCAGAGCAGGAGCGAAGTAGGTCTTCAACTACTCGGGACAAAGTGTGGTCGCATTCAATGAGGAGCTGCCGGGGTGCGCCATGATGATGATGTCATGTAAAAGGAAATCTGCCACCTCAGTTGCACAGCTTGTGCGCAAAGCTCGTGTTATCGCGTACCAGGTCGCGTAATTAGTCGCGAAAACCCACTTATTGCCAGACTTTGACGTCTGAAAAGGGCTGAGAAGATTGAGACCGACGTGAAAGAATGGTTCTGAGGGCACATCGGTGGGGTGAAGGTGTCCAGAGGGCAGCACAGCAGGTTTTTTGCGGTGCTGACAGGGCGCACAAACTGCAACGTAGCGGTGCACAGAGCAGTACAGGCACGTACTCAGCCTGACCAGTACAAGCAACGCCGTACGAGGTTGTAAGTATGCGAAACCTCGAGGTGGCCTGCAGTAGGGACATTATGCAACTGCTCAAGAACTGATGTCCATAACAATATTAACTGATATAGTCAATAAGTTGTGGAGATGGGTGTGCGCGAGGCTTACCCTGCAAGCGCAGTCAGGAAAGGACACCACGCTTGTCCACAGCGCATTGCACAAACGGCACTATGGCCATATTCGTCGATACGGCACAGGGAAGGCACCACAGACAGATCGTCAATAAAAGCGTGTTTATTAACCTAGGATGCAACACAGTGTGACAGTCATGGCTTGTGGGCAAAGGGTCACCGAAAGACCTAACGAGTTAGCAAGCCTGCACTGAGCATGACTTACAATATACTCATGTCATGCCATGTAATGGGGGCCGCAAAGGTTTTGCGGCCGCAAAAAATAAAATGGCGGCAGTGCCACTGAACATGCGCGAAACACAAATACGGTTTTGTGTTTGCATTGGCGCCACTATTTCACCAAAATATGAAATAACAAAGTGACCCAAACTTGGCGCAAAAGCTTTGTGCCAACAAACATGGCAGCACTCATTGGATGTGGCGGAACATACCATTCTGAACTATGCATCACGTGCAATTCCGATCGCAGCAGCTCTTTTGCAAAGTCCTGCTATCACCCATAAACATTGAAAAAGTTAACCTTTAAAGGGACACTAAAGGCAAATATTAAGTCGAGCTAAAGTGATAGATTAGTGCTCGAGAATCTCTAACGTGTCAATATTATCGCGAACAGAGCCTTAATAATCGAGAAATTGAGGTAAATGCAGGACATAATTAGAGACTCCTCTGGGACATTCAAGTACTTGCCCGATGACGAAAGCACTCCTCAGTTAAATTTTGTGACTATTACTCAACCACTCGTTGCAAAAAACATCCTTGTATTGTATTATAAGTCGAAATAAAATGCTACTTGTCCAGTTCTATATCCTTTTTAGAAAAAAGGAACTAATTGAAATTACCCTTAACAATGACGCAGGTTGCCGAAAGGTTTCGTTTTCGCTCAACTCCGTGCCGCCCATGCTTTTGCGTTTCAGTGGTTCAGTTATCGCGTAGTGCTTCGCTAGTTTTGCTGGCTCGCAAAACTCACACAAATTGTAAGTAGCAGAGAATTCAACTTCCCTGTGATGTCATGATATGTTCAAACAATCTACGCCACGTGACTAAAGAGCAGCTGCAGCGGCAAACCCACCGCTCTGTCTTGGCTTGGTACCGCCGTCTCTCGGGTGCGGCTTTACTCACCGATGGCAACAAAGGGTGGTGATGGCGTATGCAATGTCACCGCTCCCCTGTTTGGGTGGTGGGACATTTGAATTCTGATGAAGGTATTCGGACCCTTCAGATACAGTTTTCTCGTAAACTAAGTCTTTTCTTGGCAGGAAACAAGCGTTGCGAGGTTTCTCCAATGGTATTTAAACAGTGAAAGTCGACTTAGCATCAGCCTTTAGTGTCCCTTTAATGCTAGAATGTGACATCCTCCTTTGACAAATTGCGCAGTACCATGCAGGTTTGATGAACACCGAAATAAAGCACCGGCATGACGGCACAGCAGAACTACATTGTACGTCCATCAGAGAAAAATGCGCGAATGACGAATCGGATGTCTCCGACGGGCCCATACAGAAACTCAATGGAAGGGCCTCTGCTTCCTTCTATGATGATGATGATAGCGTGCTGTTGGTTTTTATTTCAGTTTTGCTAGCTGCGCAGCATCGACGGAAGGAAGGTTTCACTTTTATGCATGTTTGGTGCAGGCTCAGTGCAATTTTCTGCTAAAATGCTGTTTTGGCACAGGACGGCACAAAGGCTCGCTCTCGCCGTTGTTTGGCGCAATCTGCCTTTTTCGTGGCGCAACAGCACATGCGCCCTGCCCTAGCAGATTAGTTACAAAACGTTTTGGAAGTGTCGAGCGCATTACCACGCGCCAGAAAGTACTCCCAAAATAATAATAATAAGCGCTCGGATGCACGCCGCTGCAGACACTCGTGTCATGTACTGTGTTGAAACTTCAATAGTAGCTCGACGTCATTGCAGTGCGGAAAACATGGATAGCGTAAGACTGAAACTCCACTTTAAAACAGAAAGCAGCCAGCGCTTCATCGGAGTGGTTCGGACCGCACTGTGAGCCAGGTAGTTGCTGGCTTTCATTGATGCATGGCTAGCAAATTTAATTAAAAGCCTGTGTGTTGCACTTCGGCAACACTTAAAAACATCACGTTGCTGATGAAGTCTCCTTGCAGCGACGATCCTCATTTGCTGGTGGTGGCAGCGCGTGCCTGACTTCACATACTCGTTTAAGGCGCGGTAACGCTGGGTCGATACGAGAGCGACAAGATGCTCACATCAACGATTGACTGACTATTCAGTACAGAGCGTCACTGAAACCATTTTATCATACCAGGCTGACAACAACACAACCGATGAGTGCGAGTTGTCGCACTGCGATGGGCTTTCTTGCCAACGGCACCAACAAGTTAGTGTGCCGACCACCATTCGACCGAACCCTGTGCGATTGGCCATCGAACTGACAACTCGATTTAGCAGTGACAGCGCCTTCGCTTGTATATATAATTATTTGCGCTCAAAGTGAGTTAGAACATGCCTATGAAGTTGAAATGCGCAAGCTTCAACCCTCTCAAGTCGTGCACATGAAGTTTGAGCCAATGTTGACCCTGTCAGCAAAGGTTAAGCATGGTGGCGTCGTGCTCGTGCACCCACTACTGGCGAACTTGAACTGAAATGTAAGCAGTTAGAATGAAAGAAACTGCTTTTATAGTTCAGTTCTGTCCTTAGCGATTTTAAATCAACTACACTTCACTTCGCACGGCGTGTACACAATAAGCGGGAAGCGGCGACACAGCGCTGTGCCAACATCTGTACTTCACTGTACCCGTAGGCTGCTGGTCACATTCGCGACGTAGATGGGTGGGTCTGTATGTGTTGTTATGCTGACACATTTCTCAACTCCAGAGACATACTGTTTACCCCTGCGTCAAACAGGAAACAAGAGACGGTGCATTCGGTTTACAGCAGCATACACAACCGTCTTGCTCAGTTATACCAATGGCGTCAGTGATGGCATCCACGTTTTCATGAAAGAACAACACGGCCTATAAATGAGCCCTTAATTTACGCGAGCACAGTTTTCTCTAATATATTATGGTACGCGCAACCTCTAAGTATGATGGACTTAAAGAAAAGTGAGAATCAGAAATAATCGGAAATAAGTTAACAGCCCGTAATATTTGGCCATTGTTTAAGTGGTTCGGCTACTCATATTGATCGTCTCGGGGTGGAACAACATGGCACATATGCGCAGATATGTATGTTTTGCTACGTTTTGACATTACTTCATATCAGCAATGCAGCTTTTCCAAAATATTTGACGCTAACGATTTGCGTCTGTAGATGTCGATGTAAGCAAGTGCACCGCTTTTATAAATGTGGCATAAAAGGCTGCGCTCAGAGACTACTAGAATATGTGGAATGTCAAAATAATGTTTAAAAAGAATACAAAACATGAGCTCCAAGTGCAGAAATCAGCAACAACAAACTCCAAGGCAGCTGTGTCTGCAAAGGGAACTCAGCGTGCCTTTATCCGCTGCACTGTTCGCACAACAGCATATTCAGGCCTGCTCACCCAGTAATCATTGAGTGCTTCATGGCTTCTAGGAACGACATTCTGCCCGGAGAAGCCATTAATAATGATTCACAATCCACGAAACGCACAACTGACGCACATGTGGGCGCAGGTGCACAGATCAACCAGCGGAAGCCCCAGCACCCTTCCAAAACGTTTCCAGCAATGTGCCGCAGAGGGCAGCACAGGAAAATGAAAAAGGCGGATTGGCGCAGTTGCTCTACCACTGGACATGTCAGATCCTGGTTCCTATTCGTTAGCACCAGTCTTCCTTCAGCGTGTTCTTTTTTTGGTAGACACACAGATATGTTGTGCATGAAAAAAAGGACAACATGAGAAGGAACAGGAAGGGTTAGGTGCAATGTATCTGTAATGCTTTAGGCTGCACATACCATGCAGCACAACATATTTATGTTCAGCAGTCATCTAAGCAAAATTTCTGCCCTATTTCTTTGGCAAATCTTTCTCGAGCTCCATCCATGCCTTGGCTCCACTAAATAAAGGCTGCCATGATAATATGCCACACATGCTGATTATAAGATAACTAGTGAGACCTTTTGTGTCCATAAAGGCTCATGGAGGAGATATTGTTTGGACATGCAAACCAAGACTTTGTATGATGATTTTGTACTTAAAAAAGCATTATTTGTGTGGAAATTACCAAGCTTTAAGATAAGCAACACCCAGGACAACCCTCACATGCCCACATCTCAGCAATCCCTTAGTGACACAGCACCTGTTAGAAAACTTGCATTTTTCCTCTGGGTGATACAGTAAAAGCTCGTTAATTCGAACCGCAAGGGGAAGCCGCTTCAGTTCGAATTAACGAAAGTTCGAACTAACGAAAGTGAAGGAGAGCAACAGTACACTGCGATTTGGAAGCAGTAGGGAATGTCAGAAATTTGGCGTGTCAGAAAGTGATGGCGTGTGCCGCGGGCACACGCCATCTTCAAGTCGAAGCTCTGGGTCCGACTGTGCCACACCACCGATGTCCACAGAAACGAACGTTAGCCGAAGCTTAACACCATCACAATGAATCACGACGGCCGATACCTCCTAAGCTGAAAACAGAGGTACACAACCGATGAAGACTGCCGAGACAAAGACGCCGAACATGTGAAGGTGGCGAAGGCCCTGATTCGTTGGTTCTTGATTGCAAGCACAGCTGCGACGTACTTGATGCGCTGTGTTTTGGCGCTTGCCGTGCCATCTCTGCACAACATTAGCAGCTGTACAAGATTTGCAAAGCCTCCGAGATTCGCAACGGGCAAGAAGTCTCGGAGGTTACGTAGAACAGAAAGGCGGCAGCCGCCGCTGCCTTCTGGCTGACCCCGCGTCGGTTAGATTTTTTTCCGATATTGCCTTCTCTCGCCGTTCTCTCCGTTTCGGAGGCAATACAGCCTTGTGTGTAGGCAGTAGGCGCGCTTCTCTGGCCGTGTGTCAGGCGAGCGTAGTTCGAATTATCCGTGAGGGAACCTTCTCGCGTTCGAATTAACGGACTTTTTTATACATAGACTTCTGTGGAGCTTGGCCGGACCAAATCGTACAGTTCGAATTATCCATAAATTAGAATTATTGAAGTTCGAATTAATGAGCTTTCACTTTATTGTAAGAAACTCTTGTTTAGAAGGGAACCAGTGAACCGTTGAGGGTAACGAATGTGAAAGTAGCTGCTCACTGCATCCACATGATCTTGGGACTCAAGCAAGAGCCACTGAAAGAAGCGAAGATATTTTGTGAAGGCTGCCTATAGTAGAGCTGTGCACGAGAGGTTGCCAGAGGTGTATGCAGTAGTCCCTATTAGCAAAGCTCCCCCTTCCTCTCGGCAATTTCGGCCACCTTATGTGCCCTTCATACCAGGTATCTGCAAAACCTTTGAAGCAGCTATTCTGGAATACTTGTTCAATCATAAGGGAAAATGATCACTTGCGTTCAGTTCTGTGCTCTCAAGTTCACTAGTGTATGCCATCGTTCCAAATTGCTTTCCTTTTACAGTCATACATGTATCCTCTACAGGACAGTAAAAGCTATGGGGCAGACTAAGGCCTTCTTTCTCAGTAGGCTAGATGGTCCTTTGCTTCTCTTGCCTCCTTGTGCACACACCCATGCACCTTGCTTCAAAATCTATTTTATAAAACCAATTTCTCGCTTGACTGTAGGAGCATGTGTTGGAATTGAGCAATGCAGAAATTTGTTTATTTATTTAATTAAAATACCTTACAGACCCTATGGGGGCATTGTGTAAGGGGGATTACAAAATCAAAGGCAAAAAATAAAATAAAAATAGAGTAAGTAGCCTTCTGAAGTCTGGTACAAAAGATACGTCCCAACGCAGGGCTCTTCAACATTACTAAAAAGATCAAAACATGAAAAAGGAAAAACTGAAGTACTAAAATGCCACAAAGGCACACTTCACGGAAAGAACAAGAGTAAAATTAATATAAGGCACTAATCATAGATAATACAATACATGAAAAATGAACTGATCAAGGAATACAATGCTTCAAGGGATATTTCAGGACAGAAACGCAAGAAAGCAATAATATATTCAGGGCATACAAGTGAACACGTAACGCAGCATAAAATACCAATTGATAAGAGTGAGATAGCAATGCATCAATATAAATAAAAACATCGCAAGAAGTTCGAAGCACATTGCCAAGTACAAAAAACAAGATAAAGTGATTTGTAAGTGCTATTATGAAAAATGCTTGTGTAGGAGATGACGAAATTTTTCTTGACCTGACTCGGAAGCAATGTTATCAGGAAGATTGTTTCACAAGCGAATGGCCATAGGGAGTGCGGAAAAGTTAAAAGCATGTGTCGTAGTGTACATGCGTGCAAGAGGGGGGAAGAAGCGCAAAACTTAAGTAGTTATTTAATCGGTGAGATGTGTTTGAGGCGACCTGGATATGCAGTGTGAATTGTGTGTCATTATAAACCTATTTGTGAAACAAGGATAACAGAGCGATAGTACGGTGAAGATTCAAAGGCTGGAGGGAATGATCAAGTTTGATTTGCATTACGCTGGAGTGGTGGCTATAATTACGTGAGATGAGACGGGCAGCTTGGTTCTGGACTGATTAAAGCATGTCGATTAAGTAGGTAGGATGTGGGGACCAAATGGATGATGCATACTTGATGCATACTGATGCATACGAACAAATGTTTGAAAGGCCAATTTGCAGATGTTGGAAGGTGAATTACCCAGATTATGACGTAAGTAACCTAATGTCCTTGAAGCTTTTGTGCAGATGGCTGCGATGTGGTCTGTCCAGGAGACGTTTTCGGTTAGGTGAACGTCCAAATATTTATATGATACTGTATGTCACAATTATTTATTATTGATGTATGAAAAATGTGAGTTGTCGTGCTTATGACTAAAAGAAATTACCTGACATTTTGATACATTTAGAGCCATTAACCAGGTGTTACACCAATTATGAATTAGTGCAAGATCATTTTGAAGGGCCAGGTGGTCATCAGTACTGTTAATTTATCTGTAAATGATGTAGTCATCAGCGAACATATGTAAGCGAGAAGCAACATTAGGTGGCGAATCATTTGTGTAAATTAGGAAGAGTAATGGGCCCCGAACGCTGCCCTGAGGCACACCAGAAGTAAAGGAGACAAAGCAATGTTGTTAACTACTGTGAACTGTTGACGATTCGAAAGAAAATCGCAAAGCTATGATAGTGTGAAGGAGTCAATTCGAAATGCAGTCAATTTTTCAATAAGGTGACAATGGGCTACATGATCAAATGCTTTGGAAAAGTCAAGGAATATGCAATTGTTCTGCTGGTTATTGTTCATGTGAAGGTGCAGGTCAGTCGTGAATTCAAGTAACTGTGTCTCACATGATAATCCTTTCCTGAAACCATGTTGATGGTGAAAAAGAAAGCATTATTGGACTCTAGGTGATTATAAATATGAGAAGCAATTATATGTTCGAGCACATTGCAGCAAATGCAGGTCAATGAAATTGGATAGTAATTTTCTGTGAAGTTTTTATTCCCAGTTTTAAATATGGGTATGATTTTGGCCATTTTCCAGTCATTAGGCAGCTGTCCCGACAACAAAGATTGTTTGAATATATGGTACAGAATGTTACTGGATATAGAAATGGTATTTTTTAATATCTTGGAACTAATATTGTCAACACCAGATGAAGTAGATAACCTGAGATTATTAATAAGACATGCAATTCCCTCCACCGAGATTTCAGTACTTTCCATAAATTGCCAGTCATAATCAGCAACATCAGGTACATTGGTATGATCCTCGCGGCTGAAAATTGATGAAAGAAAAAAACATATTAAAAGCAGAGTATTAAATTATTATTATTATTATTGTTGTTGTTGTTTAGTATTTAAATATTATAATTATATAAAATATTTGCAGAGTATTAAACCATATTAAAATGCTGTTCCCATTAATTTTTTAGATTCCATTTATGCTGGTATTATATGTTCAAATAAATCTGGTGTTAAAATTTCATAATGTTTTGAGGAAAGACTTCTGTGGAACTCGCCTTTCTTAAATTGTTGGGAATACAAATTACACTTCACACGCATGGCTGAATTTTTACATTGTAGTAACACATGCATAAAGCCATTTGGTCAGCAGTGTAAGCATGTTATGAGCTGAAGCAACTGCTAAACTGCAGTTTTTGAACATGCTTGCTATGTGCAGTTCTTTGAAATGTATTTTTCTTAAAATTGTTTCAGTGACCATGGCAAAAGGCATTGGCAATGGCTTTCCGCTAGCTGCAGTCGTCACAACACCTGAAATTGCCAAAGCCTTGGATGCAGCTAGCTTTTTCAACACATTTGGTGGCAACCCTGTGGCAACTGCTGTTGGGTCAGCTGTTGTTGATGTCAGTCGCCTAAGTGGCCCTTTTTTACACTTCTGTTGAAGCTTAACTGCCACATTATTGCGGTCCTTTTCAGCAGTTGATTCCATTGCTAACCTAGGCCTCTTAGTTCATTATTTAGTATGAGAACAGACAGTTGTGTGAGCAGTGATAGAAAGTCGCAAATGGATACATAGGCCCATCATCTTAGAACGCTGAAAAAGATGTGAGCCAAATTCAGATGCAGCATAAATCTTTTGTTTGAGTGAAACACACAAATTCCAAGGTTCATAGTTGCTGACTGCTACTCTCTGTAATTTTCACAGGCAGTGGAAGTGCCATGCAGTTTGTTCGTGAATTAGAGATGCAATTATTGACCTTTGTGAAACAGACGACTGCTGTGTTTTCAGGTGCAGAAATAAATTCCAGTAACTTGCCTGTCAATGCAAGTAGAAGTGTGGAATATTCCTGGAAAACAGATATCGACTCAGACATTAAAGTGATGAGGAAAAAAAAGTTGTTGTTAAAGGGTCCCTGCAACAGTTTGGACAAATTTTATAGATGCATAGGGTACAGCTACAGTAAAACATTCGCGCCACAATTTAAGTGAAGCATCTCATATTAAGAGAGCTACAGTTACTTACAAGTTAGCCTCCTTCCTAGCCCTGCTTCTCCTACTCAACTTGTTCGCTGAGCAATTCATTGACTCTGTATCATGATGTGATGTCATGACGTCTACTTCCGGTGTCTTGGAGCCAGCGCGTGAAGCCTCTCCAACCTTTCTGCTAGCTGCCTGGCCGTCAATCCCCAATGAGCTCGATGCACTGCAGTAAGGCTCAGTGCACTGCAGCCACTCCACTCGCCTGTTGACATGCAGAAGGACACTATGTTGCAGCTTGACATGTCGCCAATCACTAGACTTGCAGTCCACAATTCAATAAGGGCAATTTATGGTCCTCGCGTAAAGACATCTCAATGCTAATACTGACCGTGCAGCTCATGCCATCGCAGAGCACATTGTAATACAAGCAGATGACGCGTATTGTGTGCCAGAAGTGCTTGAGTGTAGTGATAAATTGTCATTGTGTATTCTCTTTCTCTTGCTTTTTTTTATATAGAAACAAATTAATGCAACCTTTCAACTATTATAAAAATTTGTTCATCATAAACTTGGAAAAATTGACAATGACAGAACATGGGCAGCCAATCAATTAGCTCGCTCGAATGACGTCATGCACTTGCTATGTAGATTGTGACGGGCCGGCTGAAAGTGCAGGGGAGTGACACCGCCACGATCGTTAGCGAAGCAGATATTTAAAACCTTATAATACATTATGCAGAACACTTAAATGTATGACGTAATGATCAGAAGGACTTCCCTTCTGGCAATTTGCTCAGAGAAAGAGTTTTACTTGGGCCCAACTTTAATTTTAACATTTCATACATACATGAAATGCAGAAATGCTCTCATGAGGCATCTACAAAAATGCATTTGAATGAGGTTTGTTGCATAAAATAATTCAGACTACTAGTTACAGAATCTTTATTTAAACCATCAACTATTTTATGTGAAGTGATGAAAAACATAAGAATGGTTCAAAAGAAACGTCAAGTTTACAAGCTCCTAACTCACCTGAAGAAAAGGTAGTGAAAAAATAAAAAATAAAACATGAAAAATCCGGGAGGAACAGGTGGATGGCCAGACAGACAGATGGACAAGTCAGTTTTATGAACCGCATCTGATAAGAGCGGTTAAAGCAGAAAAATTTGATGCCTAGCACTAAGCTTTAGCTACCCAGTAATTTTCACAAATGCTATTTTGCAAAATGTGCACTGACGTAACAAGTTTGTGTAACTCACAATGTAGCACACTTATTTTATCCACTTCCAACTGTTTATGAGATAAGTTTTAAGGAAGTGCAACAATGTCCTTCTTATATAGTTCTATCAGTAAATGTGGCATTGCATTGTGTAAAGTGTTAGGATTTTTTTTTTCATTTTTCATAACACATTTTAAAGCCGATATAAAGCTTCTGCGACAGTCAGTTAATATAATTTGACATTTTCTTTAAAATCCTACACATTTTAGTGGAATAAGGTTGGCTCATGAGAGCATTTCATTTCACATTATTTAAATGGGGAAACTTAAGACCTGCACTAACAATTGCAATATGCATTACATGTTTCTCTGCTTTGCTGCCAGGAATATTTCATTCATATAGCAGGGGACACAGATGCTTTGCCTTGCAAAGCCCCTGTCACAGCTCTCTGGACATAGAAGAAATGCAGTTCAATCTCTGTTTACAAGAGGTGCCATTGGTTAAGAGGGAGTATTTCCGTTGCTTCTAAGCATGTGCTATCAGACAGGCAGAACATCGCCATTCACTTGTCTTGCTTTTCATTACTTTGCATAGATCCTGCTTATTTATGACCTCTTGCAATGCCAAGGAAGCCTTAGTACTAATTGCCAAACAGCCAAATGAAGGATCGTACATCACTCATGTCTGCAGTTGTAATTGCTGCATGGCAATATGTCCAAGTATCGATGGCTTGCCAATCTGGAAGCTCATGCTCAGAAGCACAACTGTCTCGCACCAGCATTGTCTCCAGTAAGAGTTGAATACAGCATTCCTGCATCCTAGTCAAGCACTATGGGGACTACATATTGAAATCCAGAACAAACACAGCCAGTGACAGAATTTAGGCCACCTTGTTAGCCACCATGTGGAATAACCTTGCATAAAAACTTGCACCACTTCTTTATGTTGTCCATGCAATGAGGACAATGATAAAGGAATGTGCTTGACATTATTGACAATAGCTCTTGATGATGTTACACCAGTAAAATTCACGTCATAGAGGGAGAAGGTGTACTTCACACAGAGGACATCAACACACAGATTGCTATTAATGTGTTTGCACTAACTTGGCTCATTTTCTTCATTGACTGATTAACACTGACTGGCTTCATTTGCTCTTGTACTCTGCATGCAACAAGTATTTGTCAAGCCTGCTTGAAGGGCTTCTGCCGGTAGTCTAGCTAGCAAAGTTAGGGAGCCTTATTTGAAGTCAGCTGTCTTCACACTTGTACTCATACTTTCTGCTTTTGTTTTTTCACATCTGACCTCTCTGTATTTATAAACATGATGCACAGCTGCTACACACAAGCCCTGTCCCTTAAGTTGCTCTAAAATGCTTTTCTCTCCACAGCTGCCTCTAATGCCACGTGAGTTTGCCTTTCATTTACAGGTTTTGGATGAAGATGGCTGCATGGAAAACAGCCGTGTGACTGGAACTCAACTACTGCATGCCTTAGAATTACTAAGGAAAGAATACTCTGTGGTTGGTGACGTCCGAGGCAAAGGACTCATGATTGGCGTGGAACTTGTGGAGAACAGGGTTAGTACAGCTGCTTTTAACAATTAAAAACATTGTGCATGTGTCAGTGCTACACAGCTGAGTATTCCTTTCAGGTAGAGTAGCAGACAGTAAAGGTATACCATATTTTCTTGAAGATAGGTCAAACACGAATATAGGTCGACCCCATAAATTGAACTCGCCGAGAAATTAAAAATTGTAATTTGAATATAGGTCGACCCACATATTTCTTTAGGAAACAAAAAACAAAAAGACTTTGAACATGCCACAGCTCTATTTACCGTATAAGCTTGGCTACTAAACCTTATTAGTCGATGCACAAGCTGCATCCTCGTTGAAACAGCCAGAGAAGTGAGATAATCTCCAGGCTGGCTTTACAGTGGCAGCGATTGCTATTGCTAGTTTCGCTCAAGAATATATAGTATGTTGAGATTCTTGAGTCACGATCAGTTTCACCAGACAGGCGAAGCAGTGTTAGTGATAGCCAAGTATGCGACAATCAGATAAAGGAAGATTACACCACCAAGAGGAATCAGGCTGTGAAATTGAAATCAAGTAAAAATCTTGCTCGCCATTCGGGCAAATCTATTTCATTCAGAAAGTCTATTTCATTTCTAGTCTCACCCGAATGGCGAGACTAGAAATGAAATCGACTTTATACTCTGCAGTGACCCTGGCATCATACAAGATGCGGACGTGCTCGGCAAAGTGCGCTGCAGAGACCATAGAATGGTAAGAACTCGAATTAGCCTAGACTTGAGGAGGGAACGAAAGAAGCTGGTACATAAGAAGCCGATCAATGAGTTAGTGATAAGAGGGAAAATAGAGGAATTCCGGATCAACCTACAGAACAGGTTTTCGGCTTTACCTCAGGAAGAGGACCTTAGTGATGAAGATATGAACGACAATCTTATGGGCATCATTAAGGAGTGCGTAATAGAAGTTGGCGGTAACTCCGTTAGACAGGATGCCAGCAAGCTATCGGAGGAGACGAAAGATCTGATCAAGAAACGCCAATGTATGAAAGCCTCAAACTTTACAGCTAGAATAGAACTGGCAGAACTTTCGAAGTCAATCAACAAGTGTAAGACAGCTGACAAAAGGAAGTATAATATGGATAGAATTGAACATGCTCTCAGGAATGGAGGAAACCTAAAGGCAGTGAAGAAGAAACTAGGAATAGGCAAGAACCAGATATATGCGTTAAGAGACAAAGCCGGCAATATCATTACTAATATGGATGAGATAGTTCAAGTGGCTGAGGAGTTCTATAGAGATTTGTACAGTACCAGTAGCACCCACGACGATAATGGAAGAGAGAATAGTCTAGAGGAATTTGAAATCCCACAAGTAATGCCGGAAGAAGTAAAGAAAGCCTTGGGAGCTATGCAAAGGGGGAAGGCAGCTGGGGAGGATCAGGTAACAGCAGATTTGTTGAAGGATGGTGGGAAAATTGTTCTAGAAAAACTGGCCACCCTGTATACGCAATGCCTCATGACTTTGAATGTACTGGAATCTTGTAAGAACGCTAGCATAATCTTAATTCATAATCTTCCTTGAAAAAATGAAAACTCACCGCCCACGACTCATTGAGAAATGAAGTTTTTTATTAAAATCTTTTCATTGTTCTGATGCAGTGCGTGTATTTTGAACTGGACTTAAGAAAAGCACTAATGGAAACCTTCAACCTGCTACAGTGTCTCAGTGGCTATGGAATTTTGCTGCTGAGCACAAGGTTATATGCAGATTCGATTCACAGCTGCGGCACCCACATCTTGATATGGATGAAATGCAAAAATGCTCGTGTACTTAGGTTTAGGTCCGCATTCTTTAAAGAACACTAGCAGCCACATTTTGACGGGGGCAAAATGTCAAAAAATCCATGTATATAGATTTAGGTGCACATTAAAGAACCCCAGATGGTCCAAATTTCCAGAGTCCCCCACTACGGCATGCCTCCTAATCAGACCGTGTTTGTAGCTCATAAAACCGCGTAGTTTATTTCATTATGATTAAAGAACCCTAGGTGGTCAAAATTAATCTCGAGGCCTCCACTACTGTGTCTCTCATAATTCACTGTGCATAATTCACTGTCCTAATCAGACCGTGTTTGTAGCTCATAAAACCGCGTAGTTTATTTCATTATGATTAAAGAACCCTAGGTGGTCAAAATTAATCTCGAGGCCTCCACTACTGTGTCTCTCATAATTCACTGTGCAGTTTTGGGACGTTAAACTCCACACATTTCATGGAAATCTTCACTTAGCATGAAGAGGAGGGGGCCAAAGAAGCCTTTCAGTCCTGCATGTAGGAACATAAGCAATGATCACTTGCTTTTCCTCCTTTCACTCTCACAAGGCATATAGTGCCATAAAGAACATTATTCGTTATTACTATTTGTAAACATTAACAAAAGATTTGAAGACAGGCTGACAACTGCCTCCAGAAGGGACACGATGCCTACTTGTCTGAAGGAGGAAGGGGCAGAAAAGGAGTAGGAAAGGAACGCAGAAGTGTAAATGGAAAAAAAAATTGAAGAAAGGAAAGGAAGCCGAGCCAAGGCATGAAGCACAGCTGCAGAATACAGCTGCAATGTTGAAAGGGCAATTTTCTTTTATTCCACTTTTATTTCCCTTTCCTTTATTTTAAGTTTGCCTTCATCTTTAATAAATTATGCAGTTCCATAAAAAACCTTAGTTGCTCTATGCTTCCCTTGGCATTGTGTTGTGTTTTGGAAGCACATCACATACAATGCTACTAGTAGTAATGTGTTTTTGGCTGCTTATTATTATTGCCCTGGCCAACTTACAGCCATGCACATGCTGGCTTATTCGCATAACGCATGCATAGCTGGTAGATGGCTGGCATGGTAACAGTAATGCAGATCCAATGCCTCTCTTCCTGATGGTGGACACGAGGAGGCAGTCGCAAGGAGCATCACAATCACAAGGAGCCTGGCAGAGAACAATCGTTGACATAGCAGTCCTTGCAAACTGTCACAAAGCCACACGGAGCTGCCATGTTGACATATATTTTTATAACACAAGACTTGTTACATATTCTGGACATATCCTTATAACATAAGACTTGAAGAACACAAACATCTCAAGCCAGCAATTTTGTGTCAGTACTCCTTTAATGTTAGCGTCATTCCTTGCACAAGCTTTTTATTCTAGTTTGTATGAAAACCACCTTTCATAAAAAGTCAATAATTTTTACAATTTACAATTGCCAGGCAATCCATTTAAAGGCTGTACAGCATAAGAATTCACTTATCAGATGTGTTCAGTTCTTTTTTTTTTTCTTATAAATGCTCTCATGTACTTGTATATGCACACATGTTGTAAGCTATGTGCTGCATATGACATTGCTTGCTATTGTCAATGCTTTAAAAGACAAGTTATGAATAAATTACTTTACACTTAATTCTTTTGTAAACCTAATTTGACTTGGTTTACAAACTTGGTTTATTGACATATTGAAAATGACATATTGAATTTGTCCGCTTTAAATGATCTAATGGATGCCGTTTACAGAACCGCGATATCAGTTCTTGATGCAGAGCTATGAATTTGTAAACTTCGTGCTTCTACTTTTTTCAAACGGTCAAATATTTGAAAATCGTTTTAAGAAAATTCAAGCCCTAAATAGAAATTCCGCTTCCAACAGTCACTATAGTTTAACTTTTTCTTTCAAATGCAACAAATTTCATCAAAATCGGTACAGGGGTTATCTCATAAAAACGTTTTTGCGTTTTACATGTATTTGAATAGGCCGCGTCGGAGTTGGGCCCGAGCTAAAGCTTCCTCTTAAAGAAGTTTGACTTGTGCTGAAATTTCAGAATAATTTGAGGATGCTTAATATAGTGTGATGGCCAGCCTACAATTTTGCCTTCCCTAGTCACAAGTGCCAGTATGCATCCCCGGTAGCATATATCAATGATAAGGCATTTGCAAAGGAAGATGTTTTTGTATATGTATTGTAACTTTAGTGTACTTCATGGAAGTTATGTTTTTTGGGTACTGTTGGTCTATTTGGATAGCTAGCGCTATAGTCAGTATACAAGTAAAGAAATGCAGGAGATGCTCCCAAAAAAGTGGTGCAATGCCTTGCCCTTCAAATTTCTATGCTTCGAGAAATAGTTCCCTTACAGATGCCACTGGCATATAGAGGAGATGCTCCAGTTGTTCAGAAAAACAATGAGCATGCTGCAGTCGATCTCCACATGCACACAGCCAAAATCTCCAAGTGCTTGGACAAATAGGACAGCTCACAGCAATTACACACACATTTGAATAGGGGTTTAGGAGAGGGATTTCACTGACCTCCTGAAAGTACCTCCTTGCCGACGCATCTGACTAGTGTGTTCGTGCATGACATCAACAAGATGTATCATGAAAGGCTGAATTACCTGGTTGATTTCTTAACAGGCATGGCTATCTCTCATCCAGCAACAAAAAGCTCCTTTCCCTGCAGGGCAAGGAGTTTCAAGGCAAGAAAGTGCCTGACCAAAGTGATAGCAGGGACATGGATACAGAGAAGGGAGGAGAGGGTGACCAGGATGAAGCGATTCATTGGTGCATGGCAGCATGTACCCTTTCAAGGGCACTTGCTACTGCATTCTTGACCTGTCACTAATTATATGGTTTATGTGCAGTTATGATTGGTAAAATGACACTTTTGAAAGATTGTGGCTATGACAAGCTTCTAGCAGTAAAAAAAGCTGGGAAAGCTGCTGTTGCACATCATGTTTTTGTGATGTAGCTCTCTGCTTCGTTTTAATAGTTGTGTTAAGTGTCACCAGGCTTTTTCCAGAAACTAGGGGTAATTGTTTGAAAAATAAGAATTGCTATTTTCGTGCAAGCTTTTATTTATCTTTTGTTAAAAATATCTGGCAAACTTTCGACACAAATGTGCATAATAAATGCAGTAATTTCACCATCTCCATATGTTTTATAATATATTTGATATATAAATGGACTAAAAAGCATTTTTGTATCTTCCTAAAAATGCTACCTAGGCCACATGACTTTTAAGCAAAGCACCTTTTCACTGCACTTGCTTTGAGAGCATGTAGTCATCATTTAGAGACAGCATCCACTTGCACACTACTGCTTTATCTGCTTTGTCTTTTTTGTCATTATAAGCACCTGTATAATTTTTCTTGGGTGAGAGGGGGGGCTAATAATTCTACAAAGAACTTTAATTTGCTAGTGGTTATGTTCGAGTGTGTCGCATACAATATTTCATGCATTGCTTTGTGCAATGAAAGTTGCTCCTTCAACCGCTGATGCAATAACAGGAATATGGTGTGCGTATATATATATATATTATAACTATGTAGGAATTAGGCACATTTGTGATGAGGTCTTCTTGTTGACGTGTCTCTGTGCTCCATATAATTTTGCAGGTTTATAGTTATTCAGAAAATATGGGCAAAAATGTATATTTTCTGTGCTTTGCAGGAAACAAAAGTTCCTCTTGCAGCAACCAAAGTGAATGCCATCCTTGAGGACTGCCGTGAAATGGGCCTTCTTATTGGCAAGGGTGGTCAGCATGGGCATGTAAGTAGGGAACCGGGGCAGCTGTTTCATAGTGTTCATTCTGTGGCCACTTAAGCACCTTTTTGCATACCCCTCTCCCCCCCCCCCTAGTACCTATAATGCTGCCACCACCATAACAGTCTAGAATAAAAATAGAATAAAACATGACATTTTTTTATGCTTATATACAGTTCTGCGATGTTGCCAAGGTCTGTGTTGTAGCATCCCCGTCCATAGCTCTCATCAGGCATTGCATGTACAGCTGCTGTTTTTTCATCTGCACTGCTTGGCCCCTTCTGTGTCTCAGCTTCCTCCTACTTCATCCTCAAAGGTGATGCCTTTTGTCTGCTTTCCATGAGGCAGTTCTTGCCTAGGTGCTTGCACCGTAAGCTTTGTGCCCCTTACTTGCTGATGCTACATGTGTAAGCCTGTCTTTTTTGGTGTCAACGAAGCACAATGTTATCAATGTTTCTTCTTCATAGTGTCAGATGTTGTCGTGTAAGTGACACTGTTGGATTCAGTGTGCACAGCACTGTGGTGAAATTCTTTCAATTAATTAATCGTTGCTGAGGCACAGCCTCAGCGCATGAAGTTGTTTGTTACCACACCGCAAGCCATTCATTAAAGAAAATCCAGCAGAAAAAGAAAAAGAACTCTACAATCTAATCAAACACAAAAAAGAATTATGTCCCCAAAGAAAGTATCAAGTTCAATAAAGGCCTACAGTTTCATTGTCTGCAGTGAGGCTGCAAGTTGAACTAGAGGTGGTGATGGAGGCAGCACTTGTAGAGTAGAAGTGGTGCTGAAGACAGGTGCTGTTGAAGAAAAATCCTGGTCACTCTCAAGCGAACAACCGGGATCTAGTGATGCAGGAGGAAGTCCGGATGCAATGTTAGGAACATGAGCAGGTGGCCTTGGCACGGTAGAGGTCTCAACACCGGACACCAAGTCCAATGCATGGGCAGTTCCCAGTGCATGGGCTTCATTTCTCCTACATAGATCGGCACCTTCCTGCATGCCTGGAGCACTGGCAAACTCCTTCCTCCACGCAGGCTTGTTGTTCCAGGTCTCCCCGGTTTCTTCTTCTTTTCTCTCTCCTGGCTTGTTGTTGTTGCTGTTCGAATTCTTTCTTTGGCATGCTCGTGCAACCGCTGCAACTTCTCGTTGTCATCTTCGCATGGCTGACCCCCTCCGGTCACGGCACTCGTGCACTTGACACATCACAAGCATAAGTAAATGATTGGCACCTACTGAGCTGGCCCAGTTCTTACTGGATATTGCCATTGCTATCTTGTTGTTCACTTTTCTCTACATGTCTTATGTTTCTCAGTGCAAATGACATCTGGACATTGTCCTAGTATCTTTGAATAATTATTCCTTCTCAAAAAAGCCCCAAGTGCTAGCAAGCAGTAGTTATCTGAAATTTGTGTGGCTTTGATGAGTGTGTGGCCTAGTAGATAGAACATATGCAGTTAAACCTCGATATAACGAAGTCGGTAAAATCTGCAATTTGCTTCGTTATATCAAAATTTCGTTGTATTGAAATTCGACTTTTTGTGCAAGTAAGTACACTGGCCAATCAATTTTTCTTACACGGAAAGGGGCTGAGAATTTCCCGAATTATCCGGCAATCGAAAAAAGTAAATTTGAATGAGAAAACAATTCATTTTGATAAATTTGGGAGTAGGCGATAGATGGTACGATTTCATTCCACGTACGTTGATGATATCTTTTCGGCAGTACAAAATAAGCGAAGCCAGCCATGCTTTTGCGTGCCCTCCTCTCCCGTGGCTGATAGCGTCGCCCGCACTGGGACAACGCTATCAGGAAAATCATCGGCAGTGGGGAGCGAACGCTTCGTCTGCCTCTCGTTCCAACGGGTCACCGAAAAAATTTAAATTAGATTATGGGGTTTTACGTGCCAAAACCGCTTTCTGATAATGAGGCACGCCGTAGTGGAGGACTCCGAAAATTTCGACCACCTGAGGTTCTTTAACGTGCACCTAAATCTATGTACACGGGTGTTTTCGCCTCCATCGAAATGCGGCCGCCGTGGCCGGGATTCGATCCCGCGACCTCGTGCTCAGCAGCCCAACACCATAGCCACTGAGCAACCACGGTGGGTTGGGTCAGCGAAACTAGAGATTACGCAACCTCCAATACTAAACGCGCATTAAGACAGCTTACATGGTGCCACGCCGTCTCAGCATGCCCACTCTTTGCGCACGCGGCATATTACCTCTAAAGCAAAGTGCGCAGCTGCGTATGCGCGCAGTCGCGCTTACAGGCATGCGCAGTCACGGCCGAGAGACGCGCGCCAACTTACCCGCCCCCTCGCGTGCGCTTGATCGCGGTCCCACAAGCTCCCTCCTCTCCCCTTCTTTCCCTTTGTTTGCGCGGGAAGGCGGCACTCGTGAACCCACCATCTTCCATGTCTAACCCTCGCGCCTAAAACGCACAGTGTGTGGGGCGCGATAGGATCTTATCGCACTTGAACTTTATACGGAACATGATGCGGCTCCACTTCGGGGGTCGCTCTTGTTGCGCGGCGCGCGATTTGAGAGGTGCGTTTGCTAGCAGCCGCTTGTAATGAAATCATTTGACTCTCTGCAACCACGGAAGTTTCCATATATTGTCTCGGCATTTTCTCGTTACATTGAAATTGCATACAAACACACTTCGTTATATTGAGGTTCTACATATGCACAAGAGGTTATGAAAAGTTAAATACTTTGTTATATCGAGAATTTCGTTCTATTGAAGTTCATTATATTGAGGTTGAACTGTTTCTGGAAACTTGCAGGTTGCTCATTTAATTCCAAGCTCGAGGTAGTGCCGAAAATTTTCTTTATGCTTTCCTTTGCTTTTACCTGTCGCTTGATGATCAGTGCCAAATGGTGCTTGCCAAGAGTTATGAGGTTGGTCAATATTACCAAGTCCGGCAAAGCAAGCATTTCCTGCCTAAACAACTCCACTAATAAAGCTGCTAAAACAGACACATTAGGTTTTGGCTATTGAAGACATGCATTCAAAACATGCATATTAGTTGTCAGATGTATTGTGAGGTGGCTTTGTGCCCCCTTAACTGACTACATTTGCAGAAATGCTAATCCATGATGATGTAACGAGCCAAAACTTGGACTAAGCAGGAACGTAGCCAAGTGTACTTTATTGCTGACAAGAACAGCAATGGTGTGGAGAATTTATTCAAGTCTTAGGCTGTCACTGGAAGTGGTCGATGTTAAAAATTTCTGCAGACTGTGCTTACATCTTATCAAATGAAAACAAGAATGTGAAGCTCATGGAAAGTAAAATCAGTACAGTCATCCTGTTATAATTAAAAAAACATTGGGTTAAGTCAAATAAATGTCAATAATTTGCTTGACTCACTATGCCCTCAAAGCATTTTGAAACCAGTTAATTCAAACATCAAACATGGCTTTGGATTAATGTAATCTTTGAACTTCAAGGCAGACTAGTACCAAAGTAACATGACAGCAGCCAAATGTCCCTAAGAGAAGATATTAACACTGCACTGCATAGTCAAGGTACAGTAGAACCTCGTTGATGGATGGATGGATGCGAAACTTTAATAAACCTCGTTGATAAAATTTTTTTTTATGTGTGTGTGTGGGACGGAAAAACAAAAAGTTATTTCAGAACTGCAATAGCCAGGAAAGCTTAAAAGTCAGAAGGTTGCGAGTCTATGGCCTTTGCATCAGGACTGGGAAGTATGATGCATCATCCAGGATAATGCAACAGCAGGGATATACAGAGGTTATACCACAGCTTAAATGCATTGTCAACCAAATAAGCATAAATAAATGACTTGCGTTCAAAATTTACCTATCTTATATTACAATTATATTACAATTGATATGGCAAACGACAAAATAATTGCAAAATCATTTGATGCATGTAATGATAATTTGATGCATAAATATGTGCTAATATGACATCTAGTTGACCCCGCCGCCCGTTTATTATAATTTGCTGCCATTGCAGTAAAATTCAGCTACCAGATCATTGCCTCTAAGGCCCATAAACAACAGTTTTGAGCAGTACAGCTGTGTGTGGGTGTAAAAGTATTACTCATATATCCCGCATCCACCCTCTATGGCCACTGAAAGCTATCACCATTGAACTTTTCAAGCTTGTTCGTGGAGATTGAAAGCCACCGATGCCACTGAGCTTGTTGCTCACAGTTGGAGCAACTCGATGACTATTATTATAAGTCTGACACAGTTGTGGTTATTATTCAATGTGAATGAGCCTCAGAATTTTCAACAGTTTTTAGAGCACTGAGCGTGCACATGCAACAGATGCATATTTAGGCCAGGACACTAGGCCTAAATATCTCACAGACCATTGAATGTGTGCAGAGCACCATTGAAACAAGTGTCATGGAATTAAAGGTGACTTTGTTAACTGGAGGCTGGATAAGCGTGGTGTGCATGCTGAGAAAAAGAGCACTTTATGCGGACACGGCACTGCATAGTTTGAGATATACTGTATCTGTCAGCTGATGGAGTTCAGTATATGGCCATGATGTTGCTAAATGCTTTTAAATAATATCTGAGATATTCAAGGAAATATTTCTGCTGTTAAATATAGGCTATAATTCAAAATACTTACATAGGTTTGATAAAAAGAAGCTCTCCTGTGCAAGCACATTACTACCGTGCATATGACAAGTATGTGCTGGATCACACTGCCCATGTTTATATGTACCTGATATTATTTGGAGCTGCACAGAAGGAAGCACAAGAATATGTTTTGCATGTAAATCAACTATCACTTACTTCTAATAATTAAACAGAAATGTGATCTCAAGAAGCTTTAATTAACATGAACCGATTGTATATTGACAGAAAAATTCTGCAGCATTACAGAGCTATATTAAGTGGCCCATGCACATGTAATGATCTCTGGTTTTCACGCAGGTGTTGAGGATCAAGCCACCAATGTGCATCACCGAGGCTGACGTGGCCTTCACGGCAGCAGTGCTCAGGACAGCCATTGCTCGTCTTCAACAGCAGTGACGTAGACACTGTCAGCGCAAATTCAAATGTGAACAAGTCAAAAACAACTAGAATGTGTTGCTGCATTTCCAGGTTCTATGCATCTTCAGTGGATTAACTCAGGTGCCAAAATGTATGTTTGGGACTACACTATGCTTAGTAGTATGTGTTGCTAGGCTTGTCAGTTCATACTGAACAATTTCATACCATAAAACCTATGGCCACTTAGTGCAAAATGGAAATAAAAAGGGGGCGGTGCCTAGAAACTGGCTATAAAGCAATTGCATGTCACACTCCCATGCAATTAAGTGTAATAATGAATCTTTTTTCCTTTTCATATTTAAATTTAAGGGGATGACACAATTGTGAACATGAGTACACCTGGGATGTGCAAGTGAAACAGTGCGCATTCTATTGAGCATATTTGTGTTTTTATGCTGTTCTGTGACATGATGCTTGTGACTAACTAAATTGAGACACTGTTATGGTCGTTGGTGTGCCAACCAGCTACAGGTACGTTGCTGGCCATTGAGAGTAGCCATGTGTGCTGCGAAGCAGGCACTTCAAGCTTCATGGCAAAGGGTAACATGCCTACAGCATTCCTTTCACAGCAAAATGCTTTTAATGGCTTGGCTAAGTAAATTTTACTAAAGTGACATGCAACCTGCCGAGGTGGGTCACTGGTTATGGCATTCATGTACTGTGCATTGGGTGCAGATTAAAGAAACCAAGGTGGTCAAAATTAATCTGGAATGCCCACTTAGAGCATGCCTCATAATCAAATTGTGGTTTTGGCACATAAAATACCAAAATGTCATTTTTAGTTGAAATGACATACCTTGGCTTCCTAGCATGCACCCGTCGTCATGTTGCTGCTTAGTGGTACCTTGCACTGTGTTCAAAGTCAAGCACCACATTGCTGAACAACTGTAGTCCAGGCTTCAAGCACAGTATGAGGAACATTTACCCTTGTATAGTCTTAAACCCAGCAGATGGCACAACAATGCAGTTCAGATACTGCTAGCATGCCATGGGCATTTTTGTTTGCTATAGTACATGGTGAATGAAAAGGAATATCAAATTTTAAATAAAATCTAAAGATAACTATGTACTTTGCTAAGTGGCAGATAACATAACTGTAACTTATTTTTTGCCAGAGGCTAGCTTCATGGTCTTCACTACAGACCTATATTTAATGGAAAATTGCCTCTGCAAAATACTGGCACAAACAGTTGTTACAGTAGCATGCCCAGTAGTAGCCTAGCCGTCTTGTGAAATTTTGTGTCCATGAATTATTTAGAAATTTCACATCTGAATGGAATTGCAATACTATAATCTTATTTTTAAAGTCATCTGTCAATCACAGCACATATGTGTGAAGCCGGTTATCAGGTAGATTACGCACTCTCTGTACCCCCGCTCTCTCTCTCTTTTTTCACTGCTAACATTGTTTGTCATTCTTTTGTATTTACACAGTTATGCATTATACTCGGCTTAGAAGGTCAAAATTTGCACTTTGCAGAATTTGCAGAGATTACTGGTCTTTTGGTATGCATTCATTTGAGTTTACCTACAGCTTGTTTATTATCAAGTGAATTTTAATGTATGCCCATGTGTATAAGTAAAGGACCCCCTTCATTTTTTGAACTCGCACACGCTGCAGTGTCGCTGTTCTTTCCTGCTCATGGTATATAGCTGTTCCTAAATTGATCTTTATTTTTTTTAAAAAAAAGGTGACATTTTGATCATTGGGGAGAAAATTGAATTGAAATGAGTTACAGGTATCTTATGTTTGTGTCTGTGAGTTCTCATTAGAATTGACTGACAGGGGGAGAGAAACCTGAGATGGTGTTACTCTGAATTTTTGGCAAGCCACAAGCCTTGAAAATGGCAAAACAGAAAGCTGTAACTGCATTTTTGTACTGTTTTAGACTTGTGTCCACATTATAGTCTTTAATGGAATAAAAATTGCTTCCTTGGTTCCTTAAAAGATCGTCTAATGTTCCTCCCACTCTACTGCATTGCAGCAGTTGGCTGCTGCTGTAAAATTATGTAAGACTTCAGCTCTAAGATCATAATGAATGCAATTAAGTTGAGAGAGATGAAAAGTGTTAATTTGATAGTGGAAATATTTATGTGCACACTTAAGTAAAACAAAGCTGTTCTTTGGCTAAAGTAGTGTTAAAAATTTGATGACTTTGAATGGTTAATCTCCTTTGAAGGGCAACTTGATCGGGCTAGTTGGTACGAATTCATAGTGGCAGGTAGTGCAAAATTAACGGGGACACAGAAATGCGAAGCAGAAGCGCTAACTTCCACTGAACTTTAATGCAAAAGGCGCTTACATATCAATATATATGAAGAAGGAAAGAAAGAAATCCATATACAAGCACAGAATATAGATATCTAGGGGGCATACAAAACAGAATTAGATGAATGGTGCTTTTCGTCTGACACATGGCATTAAAACTTGTCTGTGGATTTATTTCTTCTTCATATTTATATGCAAGTCCTTTTTGCATCAACGTTCAGTTGAAGTTGGCGCTTGTTCTTCATTGCTCCTGCGTCCCTGTTAATTTTGTACTACCTACCACCATGGATTCTTTGAAGGGGTCTTGCGACACATTTTACGAGTTTCAACATTTCTCAGGTATGGTGGGGCCCCACCTCCTGAATCTTATTCTACAAAAACTTTTCTGAAGTGCTGTATACGAATGTAACTATGAAAGGCAATATGATGCCCTTTGACATCTTCAAAGCGTTTCTTCCCTTTTTGTCACTCCAACTACAATGGAACCTGTGGCTATAAGCCAGTGAAGGCTGGCCATTTACAAATCATGCTGCACTTTTTCTTTTTTATCTAAAGTGGGTAGGCATCCTATGGCTGGTTTTAGGCACCAAACTTGCCATGCTTCCTCACTTGGTTAGTTATTTGAGCTGCACTATCTTACATTTAGTTGTGCAATTTACCCATCATTCTGCTCATGTGTGATGTTTGAAATAATCCAGCCAATGATCATTTGTTGGTGGTTTATGCCACCTCATCATAAAGGACATTAGAATTTCACAAGGCAACAAGGAAGGACAAACAACCTGTTAAGCAAAATCGTAGATTCCTTGCTGTTTCAGTGGCATCAAGTGTTAAGGAAGAAAATGGGTAAACTAACTTCAAAACATGTTTAAGGATATCTGAGTCAGGTGGTAATGTTCAGCAAAGCATCAATGAAGTGAAATTGTCGCTAAGTAATTATGCATCAAGACATTCAAATTATTACTGTATTATGCAGACATGCTACAATTGCCTATTAATTTGTTACTGACTGTCACTTGGTGTTTAGTGGTATTGCGTAGATCACACTTAGCGATGCTTTATGTGTCGATTTTAAATAACCATTGTTTCCGACATATGGTTTACTGTAATCGGAAGTATGAGAAAGGCACTAAGCGAACTTTCGCGCATACTGTTTGTATATAACAGACCTATTTATATGCAGATGTCCACGAATATAAGTTTATGTTCAATAAGTTGACCTGGACCACTAATCAGCCCATTGTAGTAGCCTGTATCCCAGAAGAGCAGAAATGGGGTCTAATTTTTTAGTGCGACAAGCAGTTAATCCTTGGGAAACTAGTTTGGTCCTTAACATGTAATGTCATGCTTATTTCCCCTGAATTTAAGTGGCTACCATGGGTGAACAAGAAGAGATACGGAGATAAGATTTCAGAGGGAAAGAATTAAGGATCTGAAGAGATTAAGTGCAGAAATTCCAAAGATAGAGTAATTGAAGGTAAGGTGAAGATAAAGCTTGTACAGAAGCTGTGAGAAAATTGACATGAGGCCAAGACAGTGTGTTCTGCAAATGGTACAGTGAATACGAAGCCCATATCGAAACATTGAGAAACAGAATGAGCGAGTAGTAACAAACAAAACAAAACCGAGAACTTCCAAGTGAACTGCTTAGTATGATAAATGACTCAAGGCTGCAAAAAGTCAGAATGTTGTTATTGAGCTCAGTTTCTTCGTTGTCATATAGCAATAGCTGAATTAGTAAGCTTCATGCATAAAGGCAAGGCTTTATCTACTCCGTGCAGGATGTGTTTTATGTTCTGTGCTTAGCATACTTTCTGAAGGACCATGGAGGAAGGGAAAAGCTAGGAGGGAGCATCGTCCAACGTGAATGAAGCTAAACCTGTTGGCCCAACATGTGATCGAACATCAAAGTGTGCGGTTGGTTTTAGTGTTCCTACTCTGCAGGCAGAGCCACGGCAGGACAGCCGAACAAGCGCACACTGAATAAAAACTACTGGCATAGCTACTGGGAACCAAACGTCTCAACAAATCTCGATTCTTGCTCTGTGATTTCGATGCAAGAGGTCACGTGTTGGGCCACCACTGAGCAAAGGGCTGCTTTACGGAGCGTTCCCTTGCCAACACTGGCTGAGCGACATAATGCTCTCTCCTAACTTTTTCTTCCCTCCATGTGCAGGACAAAGGGATGGATAATAAAATTGACCAACACTAAGCTAACAATGGAAGTCTCGGCCTGGAATCATTAGCCTGTAGCCAACGTTTCGATGAGGAGGCTTGCCAAATAACTTGACAAGGAGCCCCGGTGAAAAAAGTCCCCTTGTTGAAACGTTAGCTCCAGGCCAAGGCTTGCCTTTTTATCCACTGCTGCTTAGTATACTTTGCAGTGACTTGCAGGATAAGAATGTGGCTGCAAGTGCACCTCAAAGAGAATGTGTGTATATACACTCAGCAAACCACTGTTGCTCGTTTCAAATCTGTTCCTAGTGAGTGCAGTGCATGTGTTCACTCATCATTATGTGAACTTGCTGACCTATCACCTGCCACATGCTTGTGAGATGTTCCTGCAGTGCGAGGACCTCTGTCACCTTTGCAATGTGGAGACCACTACTGCCACTGCTGATGCATCTGTGCTTGCGTGTATAGTACACTCAGTATTAAGTGTCTGTTATGTCCAAGTATATGATTGCATGAGTGGCAAAGGTATGATCACAAGTGTGCCCTTTTGTGAACTTTTTTTTTCCCCTCACCATCCGCATTGCCTTTTTCTACAGCTCTTTCTGGCTGTGTACATGGCATTGGCTTCAGTGTCCGTTGAGGTGCAAGCTAAAAAAATTTTATATTTGAAGCATGCTTCTTCATATACTAACATGAGGCATATTCTCAAGGTGGAAAATAATCAAAGAAAACTTGCATTACTAGTAGCAACAGTAAAAATGGCTATTATTTAGGGAATGACTTCAACACTTCGAAGGGATCAGGCAAAAATATTGTCATGGACCTGCTAGTGAGAAGGGAGCTAGCTTCCCATATGTTGGAGAGGAGCATATAATGTGAGGAGTCATTTAGCCATGAATGCAGGCCATTTTAACCTCTCGCGCTGACCTTGGCTTGGACAGCATGGCGATGCCTAGTATATGCTATATCCAGACAAGTTCATGGCACTTTTGATGAATGAGTCCATAGGTTTATTGTGTTGGTGCCAGAAGGGGTGGGTAAACTCCGATTTGCTGGCTTTGCTGATGCTGCTCTTGCATCTCTTCCAACTTGTCCATAATGACATGTTGGGATGATATTTGCAAAAACATACTATGTTGTCCATGTGTATTTTTGTTTCTTAAATATAAATTTCAACAGCTGCCTATGCTTTGTTTAAACACAAGCACAGCTCTGGAGCTATTGCCTTCTTGAAGGTGGTGGCAGGGTGTGGGATGGGAGAATGGACACTTATCCAATATATACACTAGCTTTATTGTAATACAGTATCAATATTCTTTTTTACAGTCAACATCTAGCACAATGAGTCAACAATTTTTACACAATTGTGGTAGTAATACATCATAAATGTGTGCACAATGATGCACAAAGCATTTATGCATCGCAAACATGGGCAGCTTTTACAAGTCAAAAATACAGTTGCCAACAATGCAGTTGCAAGATCACATGTGTATTTGCTTTCAGTCTTTTACTCCACAATTGGCAAGTTTAGGCTCATTTTGCATATTTCTTGAAAAACTTCATATAAAAGAGCAGCAATCTGAAGTTCCTGTGCTTCTGATATAATCTATAAAAAACTAGTGAGGTATTCTGGGGGACTGAAGGCAAATATAAAAGTTGCCAAAGCTGCACGATTCATTCCATTTGGCCTAGGTATGATGGCTTGGCCAGCTTAGTGCCTCCCTAAATGGAGGCAGACAAAAGCACACAAGATACTGCTGCACACTCAGCTTATCAATCTTTCCTTGTATGAAGTTTTTAGGTAGTAGATAGCTTTAGCAGATGTGTTGTTTCTGGAGGCCATAAAGGACACCAGCTTGCAAATGACTCTGCTCCAGTACGCATGAAAGCAGAATAATGTGCACGTTTCCATTCCTCTGTGCTATGGTCCCCAGGCTATCATTACCTGGTTTCAAATTCTCATCCTGGCGAGTGAATTCATGGCACCATTTAAGGTCCAGGGTGCAACAAATTTTGGCAGAACCAATAAAAATGAGTGTCAACTAATTAAGTGCATGCATGTTTCTAACTTGTGGTGCGCAGCAGTTCACATAAGCAGTCATCAGGTCACCATGTGTGCCTGCTTTATTTTTGCTTTCTATAAATACATCGCAAAACTGTGATGCAGTGACCTATATTACATTGTCTACGACATATATGAAAAATAGAATTTCACTTTAACATCTCTTTAATGTGAGCTGTGCAATGCAAGCAATAAATGTGTGCCCTTTGTCAGAAGTCTAGAGCTTAAATGGCATGCAGTCAAGAGGAATCTTTAGCTTGAGGCCAACTCTGATGCCACCTATTCAAATACATGCAAAACGCTGAAATGCTTTTATGAAACAATCCATTGAACGATTTGAATGAAGTTTATTGCATTTCAGAGAAATGTTAATTCTAGTCACTGTAGAAAGCAGAATTTTGATTTAGGGCCTGGAATTTTTTACACATTGCCAAGCATTGGAAAGTTAAAAAATACATAAAATTGAAGCATGAAGTTTACAAATCTGTAACTCTGCACCAGAAATAGATATCACAGCTATGAAAAGTGCATCTGTTAGAGCATTTAATGCTGAAAAATTAAATACAAGAACTTGCAGCTTATGTGAACATGTTACAATGTTTACGAAGGTTTCTCGAAAGTATTACATAATTGTGTTACATTTCACAGTGGCATATAATACATATATTTTGCTTGCTTTAGATGTATTATCAGATGCAGCTAGCAGAATTCCGGTATCATTTTTAATTGCCGAGTTAGAGTTGTAAACTCCAGCCTCACTTTTTGAAATTTTCTATTCTTACACAATTTTATTAAATTAAAAAAACTGACAGCCTAAATTTAGCAAATCTCATTAACAAATCTTATCAAAGTCAATATAAAATTACTTCTCCATTCCCGTATATTTAAATAAGAAACCTTCAGCTAAAACTTCCTCTTAAGTTGGCTCTGGGCTGTGCACTATGCATCTTACAATACTACTGGGACTCCAGCTGTGTATAGTGAAGCACTGTTCGACCTCCAGGATTTTGGACTGCTGGAATGAAATATAAGGCTGACGACAAAGCTTGAAGTAAGCTTTAAATATCTTTGGCTGCATACTGATGATGTATGGGGTTTTATGGCACAAGGGCCAATAATAGCCAAAGAGCGCCAGGAATGGGTATGAGGTATTCGATGGTGCGTTCAATGACAAATGGTGTAGATGTAACTTGCCTGTATAGTGGCCTAAAATAGTCACTGTAAAATGCGTAAAATATACTGTATATGTATTAAAACTACGACATGCGAGGTGAGCTATAAACATTAAATATATGTTGCAAAGTGAGTGCAAGATTAAAATGCAAGAATATAAAGATAGCACTAATGCCTCACCCAGGCCCTTGTACGCAAGGGCAGGGAAGCACATGCTCTAAATGCTACAATCACAGCAGCCTCCGATAAGAGGCTGTGCCATGTATCACTTGTGTGTATAATGTGTAGTAAATGAAGGATCATTTAAAAAGTTAGGATATTTGCAATCAAAATGCGGGTCATCGCCAAGGAGCATTGCTGGATGCATTGCTGGATGAAGTGGAATTTGCTGACAGTATGGTAAAAAGTGCGTTTTTTTTTCTTTGAGCTTCTTTATGACACTCCAGTTGCGTGTAGGACAGTGAACATCGCACCGCATTTACGACAGGTAGGGAGGTTATCGCTGGTCAGCTGGCACAAGTGTGTGCTATATGTATGCCCGATTCTTAGTAGACACAATGGTGACCTCAGTTCGTTGTGTTTTCGTTATGGGTGACCAATTTCCTAACTGTGGCTTAATAACATGCAGCTTAGTAGGTATTTCAGTGCCCCATGAGCGCTGCCAGTATCTTCCATAAGAAAGGCTTCAAGTCTATGGCAGGGAAAGATACAGAGTTGCTGGCTTTTGTTGCTACTGGTGTGGCGGTTTTGTCAGCCAACATATTGCCCTCGATGCCTCTAATGTTTTCTACTACTGCTATACTATGCCCAGGAACCCAGCATATTGTGACATGCTGGATAGACATGGCTGCTGTGCACAGAAGTGAATAAAGAAAAATTAAGTACAGCATTTTTTACTTTTTACAAAAAAGAAAAGAACATGCAAACCCGCAGACCAATGATACGGCAGGCCAGCCTTGACCAAGTACTATATTATACACAAGCTGGTGTTCCCGTTTATGCCCTCCACACCATGCAGTCGTTGGCTGAAAAACAGGGCCTCTTTTTTATCGAAGTCGAAAAATGCATTTGAAGTTCGACTATTTCAGAAATACTTCGCCGCAAAAAGTGCTCTATGCGTTCAGCAAAAGCAGAGTTTAAAGATCCACAACACTTGGAGAGTCAGTGAATATAATGGCTTTTTGTATACAATAGAACCTCGTTCATATGTTCCCGTTACGTATGTTTTCTCGGCGCCAACGTTCGCAATCTAGAACACAAATAATTGCCAAATAGAGTTACACTCATTGTTTACCGGTTCAAACGTTCCCAGAAAATTAGACTTTTTGGCACCAACGTTCAGTACGTTGCCAAACTGCGCTCGTATGATACGTTGTCCGGCCGCTAGATGCCATGTAAACAAGAAGCGCGACGCGCACGGGCGATCGAGAACAGTCTATAGCTGCCAGCTGCGGTAGCTTCACCGCAATACTTGCCCGCCCGTGAAAACGCCGGCGCGCACTCAGTTTTACATTTCGGTACCAGCAAACCTCACCAGGGTCGTCGCACGCGGCATTCACAGCTATCACCATTCACCGATATTACCGATAAGCATCTTCGCCTATCTGTTTCACAGCGCGTGGTGCCGTCGGAAACGTAGCGCACGCTTTTAATAGGAGGTAACCAAAACGCGACCCGTTCCCTGCTGCTGACTGCTATGGCATGCGTTTTCCGGCCGCTAGATCCCATGCGAACAAGGCGCGACGCGCCGCCTGTCTCACGTGAAAAACGACGGCGCGCGCAGTTTCTTATTCTGGTACCAGCAAATCTCTGCCCGCGTCGTCGCATGTCGCATGCAAAGCCATCGCAGCCAAACCTATTGCGATAAGCATCTTCACCTTTCTGCTTTACAGCGCGTGGTGCGCAGTGCCACTTGTAGCGTACTGCACGCTTTTAGTAGGCGATAATCCAAACGCCGCCGTTCCCTGCTGCTGGCGACGCGATGTGGGCATCGCGTTTCGCTTCGGCGGCATCCGTCGACGCCCACCAGCTCGATTCCATTTCGGTTTCCTGTCGCCCTCTTAAAACGCCACGCAATAAAGAAACAACAAAACGCGTCTCGGGTCGCCGGAGCCCCACCAGCACAACGGAGCACGGAGCCCCACCAGCACAACGGAGCACGGAGCCCCACCAGCTTTCTATAGGTCTAGAAATACTGAGAGTAAGAACTGTTTTGTTAAAAGCATCTCTAATATATTCCTCAATGCGAACAAGGTGGTCTATTGTGGACATGCGTTCCCTGAAACCATATTGAAGGGGGACTAGAATTTTGTTGCTTTCTAGAACACAGATCAAGTGGCAGTTTACCATTTTTTAAAATAGTTTGCAAAGACCGCTTGTAAGTGCTATTGGCCTATATCTACTGGCTAATGAGGGGTCCTTGCCTAGTTTAAGTATGGAGATGATAATACTTTCCTTCCAAGAGGATGGGATATAGCCAGCTGCCCACATGTCATTGTAAGACTTGAGTGCTTTTGGAGTTGTTGAAAGAAGCCACCCCGCATGTAAAGATGACGTATACTGACGAATTGTGGTGATGAATTGTTGGCTATACACCCAACGTAGTTGTATGAAATCTCGGGTTTGAAGAAAAAAGATGTTTCTGCTCCAGCCAAAAGATTTTTTTTTCTATTAGCTTCTATTTTTGTGGTTGGTGTCTGTGTGTTTATAAAACTGTGTCATGACCATTGGCAACCAGACAAGCTTTCGCTAAACCTTATATTTCAAGGTAATCAAATATAGAGGCAACCCAAGAACGAGGTATCCCTGGTTAGGTCACTTGTGGTTATCATGAAAAAACATAGACAGAGGTGACAAGCTCACTCAGTAAAAACTCCCATAGTGCAGTAATGACTCCTACAGCATGTAACTTTTCATTCTTAAGAGAAATTGCTGAGGCATGTATTTAAAGCTAGCTTAACAGTGGCCATTTAAAGTTGTTCGCTGCAAAATGCCACCAAGAGCATAGTCATTTTTACAGACAGGATTTCTCTAATAGTACTATTTTCATTTATTTTGTCATAACCAAATATTCAAAGCAGTCAAATGTCAAATTTTCAGATCAAATTCATTGAGCTGAAATGGAAGCACCCAATCTGAAGTTTCAAGTATCTTGACACTCCCAACAATTATGACTTCAGCAGGCGTTTCTAATAAATAAAACATAAAAAATGTCTTTGTTGTTTCGACTACTGTTATTAACAAAATCAAAATATTAGTAGTAACTTGTCATTGATGGATACAAAAGGGGAAGAAGGAATAAAAATTGAAGACAGGCACTGTAACTGTCTCACCCTTCTATGAAAAAGCAATCTCTTTTCAACATAATGAATGAAACACAATAGTAACACGGGGAAGGTGGGATATAGAAATTCAAGACGATGGGCAAAACGAGAACAAGGTAAAAGCGGGAACGAACGTTTTGACAAGTGGATTTATCTTTTTCAAGGCAACATGCCTTGAAAAAGGCAAGTCCACTTGTCGAAACGTTGCCTCGCGCTTTTACCTTGTTCCCGTTTTGCTCATCGTCCACAATAGTAACACGGTCATTTTTGATGAAACATATTTCTCGTGCCTCATTACTTTTCTACTTAAATGTTTGGTTGCTTTTACTCAGCATACTCATCATGGACTCATTTGCTTAGATAGAACACTGGCAATGGAGTCCATGGTTTCTTGAAGCTTTTTTCTTTTAAGGACTGCAGCGGCATACTGGATTTTTAACAATGCAGAAAAGCAAGCAGAAGTGGGACGTGGCTTATGGCAGAAGTCATTTTTGAAGCACAGATGCATGATCATGGCACAACAGTTTTTGTCATTCTGTATGTATTTTTACAGGTGCTTTTATCACTAAATGCAGACAAGCAGTCAGTCAAACCCAGACAACAAAGAACATCACCATGGTGGTGGTCTTTCTGTTCCCTCAGAATTGTTTAATGTTCCATAACTTCTTTTATAATAGGTCTCCTCCACATCCATGTGAAAGTGAGAGCAAGACCATTTTAGCCTCCTTGCAAGGTCCACTGTAGGCAGTTCAGAAGAGAAAATGTAGTGCTTTATGCATGTTCTATGAATTAGTTTAAGCACAATACAGCTGGTAAGATGTCTCTATATTCACAATTTATTTATTTATTTATTTATTTATTTATTTATTCATTCATTTATTTATTTATTTTTTTGCAGATCACACAGTTCATGTTCCAAGACAAGAAATATTATGTGCTGCTAACCTCAGTGAGGGAGGCACCTGGTTGAGCAGATATTTGCTTGCACGGGCACTACAATGTCTGTTTTGGAGCCTCGCACAAATGCACCACAAGGTGAAACCAATCTGGACAGGTGCACCCTGAGGATCATACTAAGTGCTGCAGCTGGGATCACAAATTGTTTGCAGCTGTAACAGGGGCTAGCAGTGCACAGCAGCTCCAGTAGAGATCGTGGAACATCCTCAGCTGTCAACTCCACTTTCCTGTAAGGCAGCCACAAGCAGCCACATCATGCCGACACATAATAGTATATTGATATCTTGAATATATAACACTGCCTTCAACATTGATGGTCCAAGAACATATATCTCTCTATGCAGTTTAGCTTTACTATAGGTTGAGCTAAGCACAATTTCATAGGATGGGGTAGAACAGTCCATAATAAATGTAACAAAACACTGTTACCCCTTCAAGGCCTCACAAGATCTCATGCATTTGATAGCTCTTTCAATTGAAGTAGAAATCATCTTCCGAAGCAAAAATATCACCTACCTTTTTGCTGAACAGATAATAGAGGGACGTTTATAACATTTGAAATCACAAAAAGGTATTTAAAGTTGGCTATGACTCTGAAATTAATACTAATTAATGCATTTTTGATGCACTGCCATAGGGGCTACATATTTTGATGCAATGAAGAGAGTTCATGAAACGTACAGACAGTGTCACCAAACCTTCCAGTGTGACAGCCCAAGGATGACACAGTCTGTTAATGGCAAAATGCACCCACTGGAAGAGACACTAGATTTGCCTGCCTGACAGCGGTATTACATGCAGCTTGGCAAAGTGCCAAGCCTCCCACAGCTGAGCCACAAGCATGCTTTGAACTGCTGGTTGCCCACTGCCAACGAGAAAGAGAGAAAAAATTTAATGGGAGCTGCTCATGTTGGGTGCTGCTCGCATACTGTACAAGTTGTCACAGCCACATCAATCTGTCATTCATCTTGCAAAATGAATGCAGTGCACATGGCAACAATAAAAAATTGGCAATGAAATCTGATGTGCTGTCACGGCATCATTTGAATGCTTTGAAAACACAAGTACTGACGACTGCAAAAAACCCTGAACATATCAACATTGTTGGAGGTGTGGGACACGCCATAGGCAAGCTGTCTGTCATGATTTGTGGCAGTTCAGAATACACAAAAACTAAAGTCTCGACCAAAAAAAAGTCTCGACATATCACCTGCATCTGAGAATGTGCAATTTAGTTAGAGGCTCTGTGTATAACAATAATAAACTTTACAGTAGCAAAAGATAAAGATGACAGCCAACACATAAGTTCAATGATCATTATAACTATTTTCTTTCCCATCCATCAAAAGTTCCCTGCAGCCATTCAATATGCTGTGGTAAGAATCTTAGCTTACCAGTTCCAAAATAAAGTGTTGCTACAATATTTGTAGACGTGCTCATCCATGGTTGCAACAAGAAACAAAATCTTGTAGGCACTAAAAAGTGTGTTTTAAATGCCAAAATTAGCTGCTTAAACTAAGTTTAGGCATTGAGGCAAAAATAGGCACTGTAAATTGTGTTGTACAAATGCAATTAATTTCGGGTAGTGATGTGCATGACATATATCTGAAGAGAGATATAAAAATTAAAGAAAAAAGAAGAGGTGGGAGGAGAAAAGTGCACAGAACAATGATTTGTGTCGTGAAGTGAACAGAACCCTGTATAACACAAGCTATTCAAAAGTAATGCTATCCGTTTTTCGGAACACGGAGGATCACAGTACAGTCCTCACAGTACAGTTCATCAACGTATTTCACCCAACCAAATGTTTACAGGACAAAGCTTTAAGTTGTACGTTATCATGCAGGCCATGTTTAATACCTATATGCAGCAGCAATACGATATCAAATCAAGAGAGTTGTAAACTGTTTATCGAAGTTAGAACTCTGTATTAGCAGACTAAAACACATTTTATTAAAAATTAAAGAACTAAAAAGAATGATTAATTCATAAACTGAAAGTGGTCTATAAGAGCATATCATAATAGGAGCATTGTGAAAAACAAGCAGGGACGGTGGAACACTTATGACAGTTGTTTGTGGCTATTAAATTTTAGAACAGACAGAATACAAAAGTACAGAGGTACTCTACCATTCGGTATGGCCCACTAAAGTAACAAAGCATTTGCACCAGCCTGTACCTATATGACTTATTTAGGCTTGTAGCGCAGCTCAGAAAGAGCAAAAAGGAAGGTGGAAGGGGTAATGAAAGGGACCGTAGAACACTCTGTTCTATGTTCCCTTTCATTGCCCCTTCCACCTTCCTTTTTGCTCTTTCTGAGCTGCGCTACAAGCCTAAAAAAGTCATGACACACTAACTCGCCTAAACTGCTACGCTTCTGTACCTATATGTTTTAGGGCAACAATAAATGGAAAACATTGGTTATCAAGAAATCATTGCAAACACTACAAAACTAATGGGAGGACAAATACCACTTCCAGGCAACTGACCAAAAAAACCAGTGAAGACTGTGCACCCATGAGCCTGTGAATGGTCAGAACAATCAATGCTGCCTGGAATCTAAGCCAAAAGCATAATGCATGCTAAATAATAATAATAGGCCTAACTTATTCACTAAGTCTGATTTTGACATTATTAAGCACCAATGCCTGAAACAGGAATTTTCAAGTACCGATGCCCAAAGTAAGCATTTATGGGTATAACCAAAGTATTGCTGACTTGCATATTCTCCTAATTTGTGCCCACATGTTTAAAAGGCAAAGACACAGATGCACAGCAAAAATAAGCACTAAAATTTGAAGTGGCACATGCTTGCCCTCAAGGTGAATGTTGTCCCTAAGTTCACCTTGAGGTGCGATACAATGTGCCATTGGCACTTGTTTCAAAGGTGCTCACTTTGTACTATGACAGTCCAGAGACTGGGGAACATGAAAGATTTTGGCGCACATTTAAGAAGCTCATTAAGAGGTTTATGAGGCCAGGAGAGAAAAAAGAAATGAGCCAGTAAGCTCATTCATGCGGTGTCTGCAAAATGAACACAGTAAAATTTAAGAAGCCAATAGACACCACAATTTTAGCTTCAGTCCACCATGTTTTACAAAATAGTGCACCTCGATTTTTCTAAATTAAACAAGAAACTGGAATGAATTCCGAAGACGCAAACTTTCCTCCTAGTCATTGACAACTGCACATCAATGGCCAGGATACCTGTCACAGTGGTTTGTTTACTGTGTACAGCAAATGAGAAAGGGATGAAAGGGGAGAGAAATTACCAATTAAAAAAGAGCACAATGTGCAATATTTGCAGTCAACCATTTTCCATAAAACAACATGGACTACTTCAGGGAGCAATCTATGCTTCACAAGTGGTCTCAATCTATCAATGAAACCCATGACCAGCATTCAGAATTTAGAACTGAAACACACAGGTTTAATAGCAGCAGAAAATTATCTGCAAAGGCTCTGAACCGGTCCGTAGAATGCTATGAAACCTTGAAAATATTGTGACCTATCAAGAACAACTGTATGCACTGCATACTACACCGTTGTCAAATGAAACTTCTAATAATACACTCCACCTTCATAAGCATTACTGCTTCACATTATTATATCCACACTACATGCCTCTTCACATTACAAGTCTGACATGTGATGCACCAAGGTACATTTGAGCAAAGTTATTACATGAGTTGGGCAGACATTTTACTGCGACTTCCATGTGTCATGCTATACAACCATGAGCTGGGGGAAATACAAAAAACTGAGAGAGAAAGAAGGAAAGTAAATAATGATTTAAAAAACCCACCTCCCGTACCCACTGGCAGCAGAGGCTTGAGCAGCCAACTGAAGCAGAGGTAGTGGTCCTTGGTTGGTAGTAGCCTCTAGGGGCATGACACCGTCCATAGGGTTGCCACAAATTGAGATCAAATTCAATGTCCCCATCAGCAGACTGGCTGGCAGCAACTGCAGTCATAAATAAACACATTGGGCGCTCTGTGATGCAGTTTTTTTTATTACGATGCCATATTTTCACATTAAAGCTGAACCAGCATTTTTACCTTGAACAATGGGAACTGCTGCATGATTTTAAATGTTCTGGATATTTTTCGTCAGGTCAGAAGTTAACATAAAATGAATTGAAATTTTCAGCAGTGGAATACAGGTAAATGTGGCACCAAGGGTAATGTTAACACATATAACATGACCCGCCAGCAGTAGAGTGTTCCATGCTCCCGAGATGAAAGAACAAGGGAAATGTGGTTCTGAGCAAGCAGTATCAAGAGAGCACAGCACAAAATGGCACTGCCCAATGACCCTGAGACTCGATGTCTACTAATTTGGTTAGCGGCTTGGCTGTACATAATTGCCAAATGCTTTCCTTAAAGGTACCCTGTTTGGAGCACAAAGAGAGACTGCATCACATAGACTTACTCTGAGTGCATTACCCGTCACGTCGAGGACGGAGAGGCAGGACATAAAACCTAGACCATATGGGAGCTTTTGGAGACGATTGCTTTTTATTACCAGAGTCGTTAGCTTTCGTGCACAACACACTGTGTCTGGTAGAACAGTAAGCTGCAGAGAGAAAGAGACCAGTTAAAGCTTTTCATGTTTCAGTGTGATGTAATTCTAAGCTTGAAAAAATGGTGCAGAGTGTACTAGTTAACATGTGAAAACACCAATAAACAAATACAGACAGCTGCATTGATAAGCATGGCACCATTAACACAAAGCATATCAATAAGGGAAGTTTCACTGTGATTGGCTGGGTGAGTAAAAGGGAGGGGGAAGAGCAAAAATACATTCACAATCTGTAAACAGAGCTGGTGTGAACATGAAAGCCGAATGTAATTTCACTGCATGCATCAGGAAACCTAAAATCACACATAATATATTGCTTGCTCTTTCCTGCTGCTTTCTAGGTCCTCACATTTTTCCCACCTTATGCGGCATCAGTGATGATGTTACAGTGGGTGCAACAAGTTATTGTGCATATTTCCTCCTTGCAGTTTTTCAAAATGCCAGCCACTGGAAAATTGTTTTTTACCATCCATGAATTGCTTGCAAGCACAACCTTGCATATACATGCACACCCTTCCAGACTTTCTAGGAAACAGGGAAACAGTGGTTGTTAATACATTCCACGTGTCCTGTTACCGCTGCTTCATGCTGCTCTCAGGCACCTTTGTCATATGCCAAACTTGAAAGGTTACCACAAGTGCATTGGGGAAAGAAGAAAAAGAAAGGAGCAATAAGCAAGGAATTGCTATTGGCACCTCTCCAGCTAAGACGAACCACTGAGTTTTGGGGGAAAGAAGAAAGTAAATATTGCACTCTTGCACACTGCACTGCATTTCATATCTCCATTCATACTGGGTCTTTTAAAATTTTGGGGGGGGGGGGAATGTATTTCTTGAAAAACATTGCACTTGTTCGAGCGTGATTCTCATGAGAAAATGTATTTTAGAGGCCATTTAAGTTACTTCACAAAAGCTACGCAATTTCCATGGAAGGCAGAAATGTTATTTCCAGCATGAAAATCAAAATGAATTAGTTTCAGTTTTGTGACAAAGAGAATGCCTTTGTGGAACATCAAACACAGCAGTTAAGTGTGGATGGGTTAACATCCTTTGCAGAGCTTGAGCAATTGCAAAAGTTTAAGCAAGTGTTAATTTCAGAGAAGTTGAAAAGGGTCACAAGTTAATTCCATTTTTTTTATTCTGCATGCAGATAAGCCTCATTAATAAAGTTGCATCTGATTCTAAAATACATGTTTTTATACAATATTCATTAAAAGCACACCATGATACCAATAAAGAAAAATCCACGATCAAGTCTATGTAAAAGCAGCACAAGCATGACGCCATGTATTGAAAGCCATTGACAGGCTGGAAAAAGCATCACGTATGCACTTGCCAAGAGTGGCGAGATGCGAATGTGTACGGTTGGCATGCTGGCCGGCCACCTACAGGCAAGCAAAGACAAGCTAACACTCTGACGAAAAACACATGTGCACATCCAAGGGCCGTATTTTCAGTTGACCACAAGGGGTATCACTTTCAGTGTTTGCTGATCAGCTAAGCCAGTCTAAAGGGTGCCGGCTTCTCTACTGTATCACTGCGCTGGACGGCATAAGTGAAAGTGTCCTTGAAAGTGATTGACCAAGACTGTGGCCTCGGAATAAACACTTTTGCAATTCAGATGACTCAAACCATTGTGAATTGCTTTTTTTTGAAGACTCAAAAAATTTTTTTCTACCAGGACACATATTTTGAGCTGTGCATGAACAAATATTCATATTGTTGTAGCCAATATTGCATCAGATCTTGCATTTTTGGTTTTGCTATAGCTGCAGAAAACCAACTAATATGAACCATGGCCAGCAAAATTTCAAATTTAACAAGAAAAGATTGTCAAGGCTTGTTGGTTTTTAATTTACTGTACTTCCTGGTACCTGATAATTTGTTAGACCTGCATTTGTTATACTGCGGTCCAACGTTATTGTAATATGTACTTGCTGCACAAGTGTTTCACATACAAGTACGCAAGATAAACAAATCATTCCTGAGCAGGACGTGACACCACGACAATTTTAGAGTAAACATTGATAGGGCTCATACGTTAAGAAAGCATATTGCTTCTTTCCGGGCCTCTTGGTGCCTTGCACATTGAAGGCTGCTTTTAGTGTATATTAAGTTGATATAAAGCAGCTAGTAACATCACTGGACAATTCCAGGTGCTGTTACTGATGAGGAACATGAGTGTCACTTCACTGTTGCTCTCACGGATTGGTTTGTTTATGCATGTCATGTCTTGAGATGATCTCTGGCTGACCTGAAGCAACTTTATGGTTGCTCAACCAAGCTGAAATAAAGTGCAATGCTAAAGTTTGTTCTTCTGGGCAAAAAAATAATTATGCAGCTAAACTTAACTTCAATTTCTCTATAAGTGATATTACCTGGAATCAAATCACCATAGCAACAGAATAGACATACTAGTGTAACATATTTATATTTGTTCTGATAGTGTGTGCATGTGAATACGCTTGTCACACCATTTGGCCTGATAAATAAACAAAATAAATTTCTTGCACAATGCAAATAAAGCCAAACCTGTGCAAGTCGCTTTTACAAGTCAAACCTTGGCCAATGTCCAAAAATTTAAACATGACATCAAAATACAGTCAAGTTCACACTTTTCTAAAGCTAGCTCCAACAACTGCAGGTGCTCCAGCAATCTTTGAGTGCATGCACACCCTGTAGTACAGTTTTTAGCATGCTTATTCAGAGTGTAGAAACAGCATGTCTCGGACTTCACATTCAACATCTACCAATAACATCTTGTTTGCATTTGAGCACACACTGCCACTGTGACGCGACTGCATTCACCTTTTTGCCTTACCAGTCACTATGGCTTCCGCTGCTGTGACTGTCTGCAATGGCCAGTGATGGCACAGTGGCGCTGGGGTACAAAAGCGCAGATAACTTGAGATGTGCAAATACGTATTTAAAACTTTGGATATGAACCGTATTTGATTCGAGAATTCACTATTAAAATGAAATCGAATTGTGGGGTTTTCCGTGCCAAACTACAATCTGATTATGAGGCACGCTGTAGAGGGGAACTCCAGATTAATTTTGACCACCTGGGGTTTTTTAATGTGCACCCAACGCATGGTACGTGGGCGTTTTTGTATCTCGCCCCCACTGAAATGGGGCTAATAGGCCAGGATCTGATTCCGCGACCACCATGCTTAGCAGCAAAACGCCGTAGCCACTAAAAAATTTCATGCCGAAACCACAGCGGGTGAGAATTCATTATTTGAAGTTATTGAATATTTGTTATGCTTGAATATTACAAAGGACAACAATAGTTGTTGCAGTCTACAGGGAAAAAGACAGATGCTAGTGGAGGTTCTTCCAAATGATTCTGCTGTAGGATAAAACACAGTAGTTGCACAGATGAACAAGTTCCTGAGCAAACACATAGAGATCACTTCTGAACAATCGTTAAATGAGCAGTCGTTGAATGAGCATGCCGTAACTTACATGCAGCCTATGAATTAGCCGACTAGATTTAGGCAAAAATTTATTACTTTCAACTATCCATGTATAGCTTCCTTTAAAATGGCGTGGTACTGTAGTATTGCACTTAACTCCCTTCAATTAGCACTACACTCTACTACATGCACCTGGTGACGTGCTGTTCCTTTGTTTCATTAGGGTCATTGTTGTGGCGACCATATACAATCATGTTTCCTTTCTTTCTCGTTTACAAGCTTCTCAGTTTATGTGACACACAGTTATGTATTAACAGCATCAAATGCACCATAGTAAATAAGAATTTTGTTGCCATACAGACTCCACGGAACCTTTATATTTGACTTTGTTTAGAAATTGTAATTTTTTTACATTTGATTTAATATTTGAAGCTAATTTTTCTCAGCTATTCATATTTGATTCAATTAGAAAATGTTTATATTCAAACACTCTGAGAGATAACACTTCATAGCGTGTGCTGCCCGAAAATTCTTGTACACGCTACTTTGACATGGAGCATTCACCTTCATTAACATTTTGACAACCTACTGCTCTGCATGCACTGCACGCTTGCTTTTGGCACAGAGTTTGATCATTTGTCACTGCCACTGATGGCTAGATCTTAAGTGTTGTTGTCACCTAGCGTGTTGCAAACTGATACAATCAAATAAGGTGAAAATTATTAGGGAAACAATGAGTGCGATCATTGCGATGAACTTCATGTTTAGAAATGTGCTCACAGAATGTATGCAAGATGCAAAAAAAGTTTAGATTACCTACTGCTGAGAAGAGTTTTCTCTGCTTTTGTTCTACAGCTCTGTAGCGACTTCATTGGCAATTGAAGCAACAGCAACAGGCAAGGCACAAAAATTGAAGCTAGTCCCATCGTGTGGTGCAACATCCTCAGGTGCAAGCTATCCTTATATCAGTAGACACCACCTGTGCAGCCCAAAGCACGCTATTCAAGCACTCGAGACAAGCTTGCTGACCATCAAGTAAAAGAGATGACACACATTTATTTTCTTTCTAATGAAGCAGGTCGCATGTTATTCATGCTGTACCAGGTTTGCAGTATTGAATAAATAAAAATAAATGCTAGTCAATCAATACACAAAAAATTGAACACAAATAGCCTTACCTTGTTTTTAGAAATGTCGAGGTACTGAAGGGAGTTAAGAAGCTGGCCTTCAAAAAGCTCAGGAGGCAACCTTTCAATGTTGTTCTGTGAAACAACTAACTGCCGCAAGGGTAGACTGCTCAGTTGGGGAGGCAATGTCTTCAGGCTGTTATCAACTAACTTGAGGCTACAAAGGTTGCCCAGCGCAAGTATATCATGACACCGCCGAGCCAACGGGCAGCCCTGCAGAAAAAAAGACAGGGTGGAGTCTACATAGGCATGATTAGACTGATACAGTAACAATGATCCAAAGCCAGTAAAAGCTACAAAGTAACCAAGATGTGAATGTAGGCACAACTTTCATGAGGAAATGACTCAAATATACAACTACAGAATACGAATTTTCCCACTTTAAAAAGTCAATGCCACAGGTAAAAAAAAAAAAAGCAATCATAAAATGACTTTACTCACTTGCAAGAAGCTTTTGTGATAATTATTCACTTAATTTCTAAACTATTGCTGCTGACATCACCTATCAAATACCACAAAGTAAATATTGTAACTAATCTTGTAAATTTTGTTTGAATAAAGTGGAGTAAATGAGGAAAGAAGGCACAATACGTATGGGCAATGAAAATGGCATTGGAAAGGCAAGAGCAATAACAAAGAGAGATCACAATTTGCACTTTTGCTGTGGTTCAGCACGAATGGTTCACTTGATGACTTCAACCACGTGCTGACCTAACTCCTGTATCTATAAACGCACCTCAACTCGCTCTTTTTCGGCTCTGCTCAAGTGACCAACCGGACTTCCCTTTAACAAAAATGGCCACTGCTCTTCAATAATGCTCCTTGCTGATTGCAGAGACACATTTCATACATACACCACGGAGTAAGACAAGATATGAGCGCCGACTCTGCTTGTCTGGAAGGGACACATTCTGCAATGCTGGCTCCTGCTTCACAGTGTGTGCACCAGACTGTGCTACGGATGAGGAAAAATTGGTGGAGGGGAGAGGCGGGTCTTCCAACAAACCGAAGAAGCAGAAGCGCATACGAGCCAAGCTTGGGTCTCTCCGTCGGTGCTATAGCAATGGCACACGGTTGTGCTTAGCGGTGTTTCCACGTCTGATGCTTACCCATCTATTTTGTTGTCTGCTCCGCGCATGCCCCAATACCTGTAGCACCCATAGCGCTTGCGGTTCATGGAGTGACGTTAGCAGAAGGAGCAAGTGTTTGTATCATGTTATTTTATTCATTTTATACAGGCCAAATGCAGGGAATTTGTAAGGTGGGCTACATAAAATTATACAAGGCACAAGAACAGAAAATGAAGGAATTGTGGAAAACCAAGACAGAATGGAAAACTAGGAAAAGAGGAGGGGAATATAATGGCAGTTCGTGCGGTCTCAAGAACTGAGAGACAATGGAAAAAAAAGCATTTAATCCAAAGGCGACATTTATAAGTCTTTTTATGCGAGCATCCGCCAAGTGCAACAATGCTTCACTTGCTTCTTTTCTCGCGATGCTTTACGTGTTGCCTGGTTCTCTTGCAAGCCAAATTGCCGTATTCTCATTAAAACATAATAATGCACAATTCCTACTACTGTTTTCTGCTTACGAACTTCACAAGATTATTTGTCTCCAGCACACGGTCAATTGTTGCTTCGTAGACATTCGTCAACTTTGCATGGCAAAGGAAGTAGTCCTCGGCATTGTGTAGCAACGCAACATGCCCACAAGTCTTTCACAGTGCAGACACTGGTCAATGTCGTGAACAGCGCCCATTCTGTGCCTCCACACACCCAAGGAGTCCACATGGGCACACTGGGGGGTTCACACCTGGGTACTTTTGCTCTGCAGGACCACCCCTGCACATCTTTATCTTGTCAGTAGTCTCTACCATGTGCTCAGTTTTCAATGGCAGTCAGTTGTCCTTCAAGCTCGATTGTGTTATTCAAATTGCAGTTTAGTATAAGTGCCTCGAATGTTTTCCCATGAAGGCCTTTTGTGACATAGGTGCACTTTGTTACAGAAGGAACTGTCTCTTCACTTACAAAAACCCGCATGTTGTTTGGGGAGTAGCACCCAACTATTTGATTATGAAATTTTTTGTACCTTGTAGTGGCCCCGTGAAGGTGGAAGCTTGATTTTTTCTGGATGAAGAGCGAGCTCCAGCAAAAGTGAATTAAGATCTGCATTCAGGGAGCGCGTGTTGTCATTTCGAGCAGTGGAGTTCCTTGCGCTGTTTTTATTTTATTCTTCCTCTGAAGACAGACTCAAACTATTCTCTTGCCAACTAAAGGACTCTTCTCGAAGGCAAAGCTGAGAATTTTCATTATTGCCCTTTGTCTGGATAAGGGAAGGCAGCTACACTGTGTGTAGTTGTAGACAAATTGATCTCCTTCTGTCCTTCTGCATCGGTGTCTTCTGGTTCCTCCTGGCATTCAGCATCAATGAGTTACACCAAGCTTCTCTCAAAAATAGAAGAAACGACTCCCTTTTACAGTCGAGGCAATCTTTTTACATCTAGTAGGACATTACCGTTGTTCGCTAAAGTACCTGTCAAAAATAAGGTGCTTCTCGAAGTGTCACGCACAAATTTTGTGCTTTGTTTAAGCGGTCGGTGACTATCATGAATATTTTGTAGCCACTGGTGCAGTGGTTACAATCAGATGGCAGCGCGAAGAGCAAAAACTTCTCCCATCCTTTGCCATGCCCAGATTTACCGCCAGAACCAAAATACTTCATCGTTTCCTGTCCTGAAGCTCTGTCTCTTCACACACAAGTATCAAGATACCTTGTTACATCAGGCATGTATAAACATACTGCAGACATGGTAAACAAAGCGAGGAACATGAAAATTTCGTACCTTTGCTTCCGCACAGATGTTCAGGCATGAAATAAAAGTTTAAGTTCTGCCCGAAAGGCAAAGCATTGATTGCAATATCAAATTAGTAGCTATACGAATAAGGATATTAGTTTTATCGCCTTAAAAGCTTGTTTATAGCAAGTTTTTAAAAACTTTTTCTTAAACTTTCAAACATTCGCTCACTAAATAAACTAACAAGCACGATGTCACGCACGCAGGTAAGAATGAACACATCTAACTTGATGACCGCGGAAGCTCACTGTCAAAACATTGGAGTGAGTAAGCGCAGCAGCAGGAGCGAGCGAATTGACCTTTGTGCTGTCTCTCACTGCAGCGCATACAAACCTACTAGCATTCCGTATACTTTGTACATACCGCAGATCGCTTTGAAGATGAAGCCCACACGGACACACAATTTGTCAACGTCGTAGATCGCTTGCAAGATACAGAGCCCATGCCGTAAGCAGCCGCTGCCGAAGTAGAACGCCTCTCCCCACCCCCGTGCATCGCATGCGACAGAAGACTGCGCGCTTCCGCTCTGCCTTCCTCTCTCTCAAGTGCTAGATTGAGTCACGATCATTGGCTGACCCTCTCAAATTTTCACTCGCACATACAGCGTATGGGGCTTGGCGACAGCAATGCCAGAAATGTGCCTGGGGTGCCCATATAATTGCTATCGCAATAAAGCAAGTACTTCTGTTGTGCTTTTTTGTACAGCCTTATTTCTTGTCTGTTTCCTCTCAGGACATGTGCAAAATTTCACGTACGTGCAGAAAAAGTGGTACCAGGTGTTTGTTTATGCTTTTATTATTTGTGCGCATATATATTTTGTGTTTGATTGCTGTCAAATCGAGGCGGCCTAGGGCCCGAGTTTCTAGCAAACAACATGCTCTACACACATTGCACTGCCCGTGCCATGCCGCTGTCGCCGCCATTCAGTGCATGTGCACATGAAAGCAAGCTGTTGGATGATTTCCACACGCCTCAGCAGGTGACGCTATGTGAGGAGAACAGTTAGCTGGGAAAAAGAAGGAAAGGAGAAAGCATGTGCTCAAGCGTGAAAAGGATGAGAGGAAAAGATCAAAGAAATGAACTAGACCCCCAGCATCAACGTTGCACGGTTTGTCCCGAGCAAATATGTTGCGTGGCGGTGGAGTCAGCACTCCTGTTTATCTTACTCCATGACAGACACTTATCTTTCAGTGCCTGCTAGAAAGCACTGGAATAGAGAAGTATTTTTCAAGTGATTCTGCATAAATGGAATCGCAGATGAGCATCACTCAAGCGCAGTGTCTACTTCAGTTGAGCGGCTACATCCTACCCACAACAGAATCAAAGAAGAGCTTCGAGACGAGGAGCATAAGTAAATATTAGGGTGAATCTTCCAAGCATGAAAGAGCTGAAAGTAGTCTTCAATTGACCTAACAGTTTGGCATTACATTAACCTGAAGAGTCAGTAAAAACTGTAATGTAATAGCACTCACAGTTACCATTTGATACCTAATGAAGCTAGAGAAAGTAGCATATAAAAGAAGTTTGGATGGACTAGTATCACTTATGTACAAAGCTTTCATTAGATTTTCCATTCGTCAACTCCTACAATCCCTCTTGGTATACATCATTAAGCTTCTTTTGCCAGTTCAGAACAGTAAAAAATTGTGTACTTTGTTTTTACATAATATTTCAAACCTTTGCAGGACTGATCCTGTGTCACAAAACAGTGCTGCAACTAGGGTTGCAAATTGATTATGAAACATGACTGATAATTATTCTCTATTCAAATGATTGAGTAATTAGTCAGTCGTACATATCATGCACATATCACATATGCACATGATATGTGCATATCACATATCACATATGATATGTGCATGTGCACATGCACATATCACCAAGTAAGAAGTGTGAGAAACAGGGACAGATGAAGAAAGACACACACAGCGCTGTGTGTGTCTTTTTTTGTTTCTTCCTGTTTCTCACACTGTTCTTATTTTAAACATGAACTACCTACATGCCCAAGTCTCTACTCTTCACATATCATCAATAAAAGGAAAAAAAAAAAATTCAGAGGACACTTAAGCTCTTTTTACGAATTGTTAATGCAAAAGCATTAATGTCCAATTAAACACCGCTGAGCGGTCCTTCGAATTAGGAACTCCTCGCAGGCAAGCAAGCACGTCGAGACACTTGGCCAATGCCTCCAAGATACCACAAAGCCGGTGCACTTTGATCCATGATGTCATGCTACCTTGTCCAGCTGCGATAGAATCTAATGGGAACGTTCCCGAGTAAGCTGCGGTGATGTAGACGTCACCACTTTCATCATGCCAGGCTCGGAAATGGAAACTGCGGTCCTAGTAACATGATGTCATAAAGAAGAATGCACAGGCCTGCTACCTAGGCGGTGCTAAGGCACTAAGCTGCTGAGCGTGAGGTTGTAGGTTAGAAAATCAATACCACCAATGTCTTTCCTTTCGAATATATAGCTTTTTTTATGCACTATTTTTCATAGCGATTACCTGCAGGCGAGAGCTTGCGCATACCAGGAATGCGCAGATAACACAGGCTTCTATGAGCGAGGGTGACGCGGTGTCGTAGCGATGCCCGCTCCCTTGACGCAAAACCTGGCGCGCCAGCGAGGCAGCTTGTGTTCCCTTTCGCCCGCTCTGCTCAGTTGAAGCGCGCACGTGTTGTGGCATCACAGCCAGTGGTAATTTATGTGAATGAGAAAACCAGTCAAAAACACAAAGGACAAGAGGAGAGGTTCACACCACAACGACTGGACTATCAACTGAGGTTTATTCGAATCGGTGTAGTCCCAGCAAGGCCAGCAGAGCATGCGCAACAGCATCATCGCTAATCACATAGCATGAAAAGACAAACGCTTCTATCGTGACTGACCTAGAAATTCAAATTCTTTTTCAAGTAAGCGCACTGAGGTTGTACTAACGCAGTCATCACCTAATAAACTGATGTAGTATGCTTCCAAGATTTCTCGCTCTTCTTTGCCCTTGCCCCTACCAAGAATCGTCACATTGCTGAACAAAGGATAACAACCACACTCATTGCAATGCCGAGGCAAGTTTGCACCGATATCTGACCCCAGGTTTTTGACTGGTTTTCTCGTTCAAGTATGTACCAACTGGCCCAGATTTCAACCCTTCTGCAAATAATTTATGTGTCGTGTTGCTGCTACAGATGCCAGCTTTTTCGCTCAATGGGCCACTTGATGCTTTTGCATCAATAACGTGTTTCGCACTGAGTATTTGTCTAATGGTGCTGTGGAGAACGTGGCTTCTGTGCAAAACAGCTTCCTCCTTGTCTTTTATTGCTGGCAATTATGCCTGCAGATTTCGTAATCATACTAAAAGCACTGCCAGCAAGCAAAGATAACTGCATTCAATACCCTGCCAGAATGAGAAATGTATTACCCAAGCAAGAAACTAATGCCAGAAAAAATTAATTACTGTAACACACTGAGCAAGCACCCACTCAAAATTACGAGATAATTGTGTAAAGCTAGGGGAAGGTGATTGCTAGATCTGGGAGCAAAAATACAGAAGGGGCACACAGCCGGCTAGGCTGTGCGCCCCTTCTGCATTTACCCCAGCTTGGTATGATCACCGAATTCAATATGGTAGCCATTTGGTGCACTTGGCACATGACCGCCATCTGGCAAGCATGGCCTAGCGTGCGAACGCATAAGAAAACCAGAAAAACCTTACGGAAACATGTACATGAAGTTTATTGAGAAAAATTTAAAGAAAAGGACTATTAATGCATCCTAGCCTTCGTCATAACTAGCGTCAGTTGCTTCAAGATCAAGAAAGCAACGACCACCTACGACGGACGGTGCGCTTGCCGTGTCCTTTGCATATGTTTTTTTATTTATCTAAACTGGGGGGCGGGGCGGGGGGGCTTGATGCCCCTTTTGCTTGTTTTTTGAAATGGTTCACAAATATGGGGTAGCCAGTTATTGTGACATGGGCCCATGCTTGGTATTTTACAGTAGAGGACCTGTAAGGCTCTAAATTTAGACTGTAGCCACCACATAAAGCTAACAGGCCTGTAGCCAAGGTAAGTATAGTGGTATGCGAGCCTTTAATGTGTTCATTCACAAGGCTAGGGTGTACATACATGTACAAAAATAACCAAATGGAGGTAAGGACAGCCACTACCATAGCTAGAGCACCAAATGTGTCATGCAGCGTTCACTTCCATCAGCAGCAAGTTCTTTTTTCACTTTCATTGCTATAACTTAAACAAGTGGCATCTTACAGGGTGCCCTTCAGCTAACCAAACTAAACTGAACTTCACTTTCAAAGACGACCAAGTCATTTTTGGAGGCACCATCAGCTAAAACTGTTCTGAGCAGCTTGACAAGGCTGAGGACAAGGCGCAATGAAAACACTGAATAAAGTAAAATGCATACAAAACACAAGTTTCGGGACCATTTTTAGTAGCATAGAAAAGAAACACACAGTACATTAATCAGTTGTTTTCATTTGCCTATGAAACAAAAGAATAAAAAAACACATTCCAATTTTTACTGAAGAAGAAAGACATGTAAAAAGCCATTCTGAAAACCGTAAAAAATGTGCATGACTAATATTTCCAGAAATTTTGAGTTCTATATAGTAGTCACCAGGCACATCATAAAACAAAGCCAAATTATACACGTATAAACAAACAGTATAGTCACACACAGTCACATCTGTGCAAAATGCATGCAAAGCTCCTTCGGTGAGAACTTACCTAAATACCGACATTGCTCAAAATGTGGGGAAGGTTGAGCTGTAATCACTGCAATTTCTAGTCATTACGGCATTTCAGGACATACTATACATCACTATTTCTTGTATTTCTGCCAACTTGTGTGAAGCCTCAAAAAAGAAAAGAAAACGAAAAGAGAGAAAAAAAAAAAGCAAGCGCATGCTTTGTAAATGCAATCTACATAGTATTGTGTTCATAAGCAACTCCAGCTATTTGTTGCAATGAGCCTAATTTCCTAATTAGCAAAGATTGATTTGCTATCTTTCTAACTATAGATTAAAATGCAGAACCTTTATTGCAAAAGTTAGAGAGCACGTTGATAAACATACCAACAATTTCTTTCGATGAAAAAACCTGGGGGTGCATCTAATTTTTTCGATTGTGTGTTTGAGATCTAAACACTAAGTACCATATGACTAAGTGCTTGCATGTAGTCAAATGCCTTCAAGGATGGTTCAACAAAATCAATGCTGCATGGAGATAGGATATCTGAATAGGCTGTGAGCGCTGATGAATGATTTAAATCGATGATCTTGCCCCCCATAGTTTAGGCCCAAATGACTTATCTGCTGAAGTACTGGCACCAGAAGAGTTAACAATAAAAAAGCACATAGCAAACTCTTGAGCTATGACAGTATTTTTGCTATTGACAGACTGTGTAAAGGGTGAGGAGGCTATGGGTAGCGGATGGCAATGAAGCCAAGATTAAATTAGTGGCTGTCTTCATGGGAACTATCATTTTTGCTTATGACCTGTACACACTTTTGGCCTGTGTGTAGCACAGACTGTTCATTCAAAAACAAAAAACTATATCATGTGCCACTACATGCAAGCACCTAGTCACCTGGTATGTTTTTTCGAACTCCACATGGTTTCCATCAAGGCTGAAAAAACTAAACAACTTTAGCTTCTCAGAAACAAATTAAGTGGATATTTCTCAATGTGCTCTACAACTTCTCTATGAAAGGTCTTCCTTGTAAATAATTAAAAAGCTAATTATTTTTTTACAGTCTAGGCTCATTACAAAAATACAGTTGCTTCAATGAGAAAGTTTGCATCCATGCCACATGCACATGCTTTCTGTAAGACTTGGCACAAGTTATTTAAAACACCCCATGTAATCAATGATATAGGAGAGTGTTAAATGTTGTTAAAGTGACAAGCTTTACTTATGGAACACACACAAACAAATGTGGCACCCGTAAGTGCTATTGTCCAGTGTAATCATGACAGGTCAGTACTGACCCAACTTTAATGGCCCAACTTCAAGGAAGTTGATCTACCGAAGTTTTATTTATGATGCGTGTGAAGCAGCTTTTAAAGAAAGAAAAGATGGGAAGGTAGATGAAATGGGGGAGATCTTTTACAGTCTGTCATTACTACACGAATAAAAAAATTTAAAGAAAAAGCAACAATGGGTCCCTGCCTACCTACCTCTACCGTCAGCGTTTTTAGTGTTCTTGGAAATCCACCAGACGGATAGTTGCTCCGGTGACGTACAACTAAGGTTTCTTTGGTTGGAGCGACTTTTGATGGAGGTCCAGAAAACACAGATTGATCAAGGTCCTTACCATGGTGCGCAATATTTATTAAATGCAAGAACTGGCGCAACTTCGTAATATCAGCCTGTGTCAAGAAAGGGCAGAAAAAGAATAACCAGTAAATGTTCTGTCCTGCTCATAATTTAAAAGCATGTGATATGAGTCCATCAAGTTGTGTAAATGAAGTGTTACTGCTGGTGGCTTACATGTGCCACTATGCTTAAATTTAATAACAACTCAGTTTCACACATAAAGCCACCAGTCAAAGAAAAGTGTGCTGTTGCTGTGTATCTAATGGTAACGGAAAGCCACATTTGAGAAAAACAAAGATTTAGAGCATATTAGACTTTTCACAAATGTTTGCAATGTTTAACAAGTTTTATTATTATTATTATTTTTTAAAACTCTTAATCCAAGCAAATGTGCTTCGCGCAACTATTAAATTACATTACACAAACCTTAAACGGGTCCCGAAACACTTTTGTAAGCAATCGTAGAATGGTCTCACTATTAAAGGACGTCACCTCACGAATCTCATGCCACAAAAATATCTTATACCATGGTGGCCGTAGTAGACTACGCTATGAAGCATGCCACTGCCATCTGGGAGGCCACGTGCAGCTGCACACAGTGCAAAGATGAAATTACTTTCCTGTCTTTCCGAGATCGCAGACATATATATTTTTTGATACATTTAACTCAATATCAGCAATTATGTAGCATTGGTGTGCCAGCTGTTTTCGATAACGCTGCAGGACAACATCGCGGAAGCAAAAGCAAGCAATTTTTCGCTGTGTTTGACAGTAGATTGTAAATTCTCTGCTGCATGCAGTGCAGTAATATTTGGCTCACATGTTCAAAGCAGCCTCTACGACAGATTGGCAACATTGCTATGTTCTGTGTTCGTTTGCTTTGTTCAAAAAATGTTTCAGGGCACTTTTAAAGCTGGCACAGTATTGTTAATGAAACTGTGATTGATTTCAGAGCCCATCAGCAGGCAAATAAATTTATAAAGTTTTCTTGTGCCAATACATACAAGCATTTTCTGGGGGGGGGGGGGGGAAACCACACTGAAATAGTAGTGGTTTTGGTCCACTTGATTTGTGCAGTGCAGTTTTACATGCCAAAGTTACTACCTGATTATGAGGCACTCCTTAGTGGGCTCCGGATTAATTTTTGACCACCTGAGATTCTTGGTACGTGAGCGTTCTTGCATTACACCTCCATTGGAGAGTGCCCACCATGGCCAAAACCAAACCTATGACTCCGTGCTCGGCAGCGTAACGCTTTAGCCACTGAGCTACTGTGGCAAGTGCAGTGAGGTCGTCCACATAAAAATATGATACAAAGTGCCTTAGATAAGCCTCTTTGTTGGCATTCAATTTCCATATTTATCTCATTTTTATATTTTTGCTTTAATCAAAATACGAATTTTAAAATTCATAGTTCCGCACTACCAGTAGATCACACAGCACAATGACTGTCATGCTAAGAAAGTAGGTGCACACGGTGTCGGACTGTAACGTGAATTTCCTTGGCACCTGGGGGCTCAGCTGTGTTACCCAGACCAAAGAACCATTACATTTTCCTTGCCTTTCTGTCATACCTCCCAAAGGCATCATAATGCTGTGAGCATCAAACATCACACTTAAAAAAAATTAAAAAAAATAAAAATATCCTTCATGCATGTTTAGTGCAGCCCTTCCTATTAAGGGAACTGGAAAACTTCACCATTATGAGCCAAGCTCAATGTGCACTGTCCCTGCTGGATTGACGTCGTACTCAGTGAAGTAGGATATAAAGTAAAGAACTTGCCCTGCGAAACCTGAATTCAGATCAAATTTGACTTTCCAAGTCTGGAGCTGCTTGAATAAAATTGCAAAATTCACGGCACTATGTTGTGTTCATTCACCACAGAACACCGTCCTTAAGGAAACAATGGCAGAGGCCTTTGCCTTGCAGTGCACATGTCATAGGCAAAGAATCATGATGACTTCGACGATGATTCTAAAGCTTTTTTGAACGTGACATTTTAGTTAATCTACCTCACCACAGGTGGACACCTGTCGTTAGGTAAGTTATACATGACTTCTCACACACGCCACCTTCTCATCAGCTTTTGATCACAGCCACGTGGGAAATAACTCACCAGCACTGCTTCCCCTCCTTCTACTCTTTTATCCAGGATAAACACTCCATGTGTACTACATGTTTTGGGCATGTGCACTCAGATGTGGGTTTTGAAGGTTCTCAGACAAGCACCCCTTAAGAGTCAGAATTTAAGAAACAAGGATGGGTTGCGATAGAAGAAGGAAACTCTGGGAGCTCTTGGTCAGCCTTCCAGCTTCTGGCACGCTCTGACGGGTCCGAGAACACAAGGCAAAGACCATTTTTATAATGGTTCTTGGGACTAAGCAACACAGTCGAGCCCTCACTTGCTGAAGAAATTGCGTTACGGTCCCACGGTGTGCGCATTGACTGTCTGAAGCACGATAGCCATTGTGCTGTACGGTGAAGTGGTGGTATGAAATTATGCCGAGCGTGGTGCAGGGGGCCAAACTGTAAAATTCATCTCACATGACAGAAACAGAATGCCAGCAAAAAAGGTCTATCTAATGCGCTCTGTGTCATATTACCACCTCACTGTGGCCAAATCAGGGCTGAAAGTGGACCAAAACTGTCATTTTGGTAGGGATGGCAAGTTTTTTCAGAAAATACTTTCAATGTGCTTACGCAAGAAAAATTTTAAAGTGCAGCCCTAAGGACAGTCAAGTAAAATAATAACAATAAACAAATTGATAGTACTTTTGCCAGGGAAAAAAATAGCAAGTTGGACAGATTTTTGTTAAACTTCCAGACTTCTAGGAATTTTTTGTAATTGAAGTTACTGATAAGCACCACTATATATTGAAGACAAATATTTGCAGGTTAAGCAAGCGAAGTTGTGGAACATTACACACTAAAATAACTTTTATAGTAATTTGCTAGCAGAACCATGTTTCGCTACTTCAGCAAATTTTGAAAGCATGTCACATGACAAGAAAACTATCTTCAGAAAGAAACTATATCAGGGAACTGGCAGTGAGCAAGGTAGTAAAAAGCCATTATTTCTAAAAAAGAAAATCTGAGATGGTTGAGAAACACGTTTGGCACACTTGGTATGGAATGACCCTTATTGGCGTCTCAAAGGTGAGAGACCAATGCAAGCGAGACCTGTTCCAAATGATCTTGCTTCAGGAGAGTCAAAGTTGTTGCACAGAGACACGAGTTTTCGAATGAATGCATGGAGGAGATCACTTCTGAAAAAGAGTTTCCAGTTGCTAATTAAGAATTCCTTGCCTTAGGTGGCCTAAGAATTGGCTGTCTCAGGCAAAGCAACTTATTATTTGGAAAATCCACCAAGTTTGAATATTTAAAAATTATATTATGGGGCTTTACGTGGCAAAACCATGATCTGATTACGAGGCACGCTGTAATGAGGGACTCCAGAAATTTGGACCACCTGGGGTTCTTTAACGTGCACCTAACTCTAAGTACATGGGTGTTTTCGCATCACCCCCCCCTTGAAATGCGGCCACCAGGATTTGATCCTGCGACCCATGTTTGGATATTTAAAACAATGTGTGGAACTGTAGTATTATATCTAGCTCCTTCAAAACAACACTCTACTAGGCACATATGGTGACATACTGTTCTTTAAGTTCTTTACTGCCATTGGCACACCATATACGACCATCACTTCTCAGTTGACCTAACATCCAGTTCTTAATGGCTTTGCCTGTATAAAAAAAAGAAAAAGTCATTTTTTCGTCCAAAGTATTCCATGCAACCTTTGTATTTTGCTTTGTTAAGAAATTGGAAATATTTGGTATTTGATTCTACATTCACGAGTCATCTTCCTTGAATATTCACATCAAATTCGATTAGAAAATTTTGCTACTTGAACATCCCAACAAAAAAGCTTCTGCACAAAGAGATTAATATTAAATTGATTGTAGTGAAAACAAATGCCATATGCTGCATTCACATTGCCATCCCTTTGCTGGCAGCGGAGCTTGCAGTTCTGGAGCCTAGACTGGTTTTGTGGAAACGCTGCCACTGCTGCTGTGCCCAGTTATTTGTTTGTCTTATATTTTGGCAGACCAACACAAAGCGCAACTTGTGCAAGTAGCAATAGTCACTAACTTCTACCTACCTTACTAATGATCAAGTTGTGTTTTGGTTCTCGTAGTTGAATAGTAGCCTTCCCTTCGGTAACACAATTTGTGAAGAGCCTCTCAACATTGTTAAAGATCTGCAAGTGAAGAAAGAAAAGTGTTAGTAAAGCAAACAAATTATAAATTCATCCATGATAAATACTTGATGAAGCAACAAAGTATAAACTCATTCATGATATATATACACCATTAGCCAGGTTATACTCATTAACATTGCACCTTCTTAGAAATTTGCAGAAGTACCAACATAAAAATTTCATGCTGGCTCTTCAGATAACTTTTTACTATGCATTTATGTAAATTATCAAAACACATATTGTGTTCTCAGAATATGAAAAACAAGAAAAAAGGGCAGGAATTTAGGTGCTCATGTCCCATAACACAAGGCTTGGCTTTGCAGTAAAGTATTTTCAGGCAGAGTATAACCACGTGAAAAGGTCTTGTTTCTAAAGGTGCAGGTAAAAAAAAAAAAGGAAAGTAAATCGTCTCTCTATGCCAAATGATTGCATAAACTGGCATTTCACACCTGTTCAACAGGGCCACAACAAAATGTATAAAGCTGGCATTTTACACCCATGCAGCAGGGCTGGAACAAGACATATAAATCAGGCCACTAGAGATGCTGCCAATTCCACTTGCAGAGAAAATGCCCAAAAGAACTGACAGACTTTAATGCAAGAATCCAAGTTTTTTGTGGGAGCATTCGTACAAGAGTTACCAATGAAAGAAAAGGAAAGACATCTGAATGAATCAAGTGGTGGTCATGGCAGTTAGCATCATTCATGCAAGACTGTTGTGTGTCTCTGCTCTTAACCAGGCACATCAGGCCGGTGATTCTCACAGACTACAATATAATCTGTTCAATTTGCCACATTGAACTCCACCCACCATACCTATTAGACTGGTTGAGCTAATGGCAGTACTGTATTTTGCCATGCCAGAAATATTCAAATTGTGCAATTTATGGCAAGGAAGCGATTTTGAACAATCTAGGTCCTCACAATGAATTTACAAACACTTGAGAACTTTAAAGCTGAGCATATCACTAAGAAATTTTTATAGATTTAGCTGCATTTGTATGTGAATTTTATGGCAGCTTAACTTCGCTTTCCAAAGTGCTTCCATATTGAAATAAAGAAATAACAAAAACTAAAAAAAAAAACACTTCTTGATTCATTTTCAAGCAATAACTTGAAATACAAGTTCTTTTAGAGTTGGATTCAACTGTAAAATGTTCTTTAAGCAAAGTGACGAAAAGTGCTAGTTAGTGCATGTTTCTTGTTTATGTGCCATGTTTTAATACAACTTATAAAACATTACGGAATGGACGCAACATTAATTTTTCTTTGGGCAACATTAATGAACTTTATTGATGAATGACAAGAATGAGCAAATGGACCCTTCAAAGTGCAGAACATTGTCTCATCATTTTTATTCTGTCATCCATCCTGATCTCTCAAGTGTCTTAACATAGCACAAAGACAGACATGAAATTATACTGTACATTTTCGTAGCTTTTAATACAAGTTATACTGCAATAAGATGCATTTTTCACTTATTTTGCAGACATTGTGACCACTGTGATTTGTGCACTAAACTATTCATCAATGGAACAAATTATACATTGTTGCAAGAAAACATACAATGCAAGCGCTTCCATGCCAAAAGCATTATGATTTTGGCAATCTCGCAACGGCGTTCTCACAACGCATTATACAGAACTTCACATGAACGTACTAAATCGAAACCATCAAAGGTTGTAAGGCTAGGTTTCTTCTAGTGAGTCTGCATCAACGTTCAACACTAATCTACAATACATTACTGTACTAATCGAATGCTTTGTCGAAAAAGAAACATACAAAAAGTAAATAGGTTGCTCATAAACAACTTAAGTACACTGCTGGATAATCCAAGACCGTACGTCAATGCATGCACTAACTTTCTTTACAAAAATACGACGACACCTGAATGAAGTGTAAACTTATTCGCGAAATGATCAAGCGGAGATACTCTTGCTAAAAAATCGTAACTTCCAAGATTAAGCTTCAGTTGCAACTGCTAGCAGTGACACTAACTTAAGAAGGAAAAACAGCGTATCCTGAGAGAAACAATCGCGCGAGTATCACCACAGACACGATAATGTGCTACATGATAGTGTGTTAGAACATGACAGTATGCTAGCTCTGTACCTCATCTCTGCGGTTGTGCTACTCACGTAGTTCGTTCTATGTACAAAAGTGACAAGAAAGTTGGCAGCGCTCTAAAGCACAACGTTCCTAAAACGACATATAACAATTACTGAGCGCAAATTTACCTTATACTTAGTTCCTGCTGGGTTCCTCGGGGTGCACAGTAGCAAATATGTGCTCGTTTTCTGCAGCTCTGTTTCTCCTGGCTTGCGACACAACGTGATAATTGTGAACGCAGCTTTCTTCTTCGATGTAGCTCTCGAAGGCTGGTACTCCCGATAACAGATTTCTGTATCGCATGCTAACCTCATCTTCAGCAAAATATGCGTGGATAGTGGTCTCTGTACGATAAATATATCGCCGTTTTTTGACCACTTCTATGCACACGTGCTCTTTGAAGAATCGTGCATCAACCGACAGCCCGCACGAGCTGGAAGCCCTGTAGACTCGCGCTTTTTTTTTTCCTTTTTCGCGCACTTCTGTCAGACAATGCCCATGACAATGCTTCCTTCGCTAGATAGCTGCCGCGTAGCTCGCTTTCCCATCGGAGCGGAGGCTCCCGTCATGGTTCCTGTGGTTCAGGCTAGTCGCGGAGAGACGGCGCTCGCTGCCGACCCTACTTCCTATTGAGGAGGAAGTGACGATTAAGTGAGACCGCGGGTTTTGCCTCCGGGATTGCAACAGACGCCGTTACCATAGAGTTACTATACTGCCGTTACAATCTCGGAGCCACTAGGACGTGCACACCAGTTATATTTTTTTTATGTTGAGTAATTTAGTTTATGTTATCAACTGAATGCGTTTGTTTCTAAAAGCTGTTAACGAAGGTCTGACGGTACTACACTGCGGATTAGATGTCGCTGGTGTGGCCAGTCTTGGATCAGCTGGTGCGCGGTGCGCTGACACTTGTGGATGGGTGCTCAAGCAGTGGGGATATATGGGGATATGTTGAACGAGCTGCGAGTTTGTAGCTGCCGGTGAAACTTTCACATCTTATTCGGCAAACGTTGACTGCAAACGCTGCAATGGCCATCGCTGACGAAGACGAAGATTTTCGTATGGCGTTGGAGCTTCAGCTACAGATTAACGAAGACAATGAGTATCGCCAGAGTTTACAAAAATGGGATGACCCGAGCACAAAGGAACCAGTGGAAAAATGTGTGGTACGAGTAACTTATAACAGTCTGGCATATGAATATAAATATACTTCAGCAGTGCTTGAAAAATTGATGTAGCTGATGTAGGCTTGGTTACGGTTTTGTTCGTCTGCCATGTTGAAAGCGCGCCAAATGTCAGTCTCTCTGAACTTGAAAAATAATACTTTATTTCATTGTTGGCTATCGCACAGCTTGTGTAGAAAATAACTTTAACGATGTTTCATTTGTTTCGAAGGGCATATGTCACAGGCAACGGAGTCATTTAAAATGCCCGAGCGGCTATTCGCATCTTATCAATAGCACGCAGTGCTGGATGTCAGATCTGGGTGTTAAGCGTAAATGTGCGTGAAAGACTCGATGAAAACTTGGCAAAGTTTCGTAACATATTTGTCATGTAACACACAAACAGTTAAGCACGGGTATTTTATATGCAAGGTGTAAATCGTGAACAGAACGTGTGCGTCTACCTGCTCATTCGCGTGGCCATTTGTATAGTCGAATCTAAGTTCCTCATATAATACTAAAAAAAAAAAAGGCGATAATGGCAACGCAGGTAGTGCGTCCGCCTTCTTGTAAAATACCTAATGCCTTAAGTGCAGGAGTTGGCTGTAGAAGTAGACTGGTTGGTGAATGCTGGAGGAAATGAACAGTGCAGAAGATGGGGCGTAGTGTAGACGACAAACTGTCTTCTGCACTGTTCGATTCCCTTCAGCAGCCGCACTTTGCAGTAATTTGGCAAAAACGTGGCATTAGCTTTTGTATAGTCCGATATGTCTGACGTCCTGTTTTCGCTTTAATGTAGGGCCTCTCACGATAATTATGTGTGCTTTAGTTGCATTCCACGTCTTCTCAAGTCCAATGCAGAGTCAATTTATTGAATGTTGTACCCGCCGTGGTGGTGTAGTGGCTATGGCGTTGCGCCACTAAGCCCGAGGCCGCGGGATCGAATCTCGGCCGCGCTTGCCGCATTTCGATGGGGGGTGAAATGCAAAAACGCCTGTGTACCGTGCATTGGGTGCCCATTAAAGAACCACAGATGGTCCAAATTTATTCCGAGGCCCCCGCTACGGCGGACCTCATAATCAAATCGTCGTTTTTGCACGTGAAACCCCAGAATTTTTTTTATTGAATGTTGTAGAGTTTTGTGAACAAATGCCCATGTTCATGACTCGTTTCAGTTCCTGAATGTGTTTCCGGTTTAAGTGAAACGCACTCAAGAAATGGTATTTTAATTAGCGCATCATAATCGTGGGAGCTTTTCACATTTCACAAAGGAGCATTGCTGAAAACATTCAATACCGATAGCCTTTGAGAAATGAAATAAAAAATAAATAAAAGCAACAGAAGCATGAGGGACATGTCATGCCTTGCTAGTGTTTGTACTTTATCCCCATATGCCTTCTATTTTACTTTGCTTCTCATTTCCATGGTGACTGCCCTGCGTTGTAACAAGCAATTAATTCTAAAAAAGATCCTTTTCACCCATCGTCACTGTCTTGAGCAGCACAGTGTGGCTATTGTAATGGGCACACACTACTTTAAATGTACTCACTATACTGACTTGTGACACATTCACATCAGTGACAGACTCGAACTCATAATATTTATACTTACTCATTCCTTTTTCATCTTGCATGTAGGCACAAGTTACGAAGAAGTTGAAGCAAGCTCTTATGTTGCCAATGGCAGCACTCATTGCTATCACTTAGAGCACTGGTGGTTTGGAGCTGTGTGGTGTAGCCCAACATGCATATGTGTCGTTCCACTGTTGTACATCACTGCTGCCAGGTTCACTGCACAGGTCAAGATACAGTGAACCAAACAGCAGTCCTTTTGTTGGCAGCTATCTATTATTGCTCTTGCACCTTTTGTGCCTTCCTTTGGAATGAGATTGCAGGTTAAGTAGGTCAATTCAGTTTTAGTTCTAAATCCTCTATGAGGACTATAGCAAGGGCATGCACAATGTGACAGTGATGGTAAGAAAACCTCATTATTAAGAAAAATATGACCTGTTGAATTCATATTCAAATTGTGAGGGAGAAGAAAAAGCTTGGTGTGATCTACTTGCTAAGCCATGAGAAAAATGCAAATGTTGCCCAGAAAGGTTATGATGTGTATAAGCATAAGCTTAGAATTATTTTGGTTTTGGTATGGAAGAGAGCAAGGATCCTCTGCATCACTTGTCTGGTAACTTGACAAGTGTGCTCTGATATTGTCCTTGCTCTCTTGGGCATGTATATGCATGCAAAGGTGAAACTAAGTTTCAGCTGTTCTATAATTGTAGTTAAAATAATTCAGTGATTGTAGATATTGTAATATTTAACTACAGGAGCTTTTGCAATGCACATCATTCAATTAGTCTGCCCTAGATATGCTGAAAATGAAGTGTGTAGGTGAAAGACATCGCAATAAACTGTCAGGTGTTTCACCCATAGCGAGTGGAATGTTGCTGGGTTCTTGGAAAATGCAAGCATTTGTACATACGTATTGTCTTACATACAGCCTGTCCGCTGTCGCTTTAGTGGCGATACCTAGTGTACATACATTATTGCAGAAGAACCTTAGTTCTATCAGAATTTGTTTGCTACTGGGAACCTAAGTTACTTCACTCTATTGTACTCCATTGGTTAATATGCTGTTCTTCATGCTGTGGTTGATGGAACGTTTCAAATTCTCCATGCCCTGCTGGAGAAAAATCTGTTAGCTTTGGATATGCCACTAGTTACTAGTTTATTTTCAAGCAAAGCTTGTATTGCCTCACTTGTGTAAGCATTAGTGTTGGTGTTGCCGTACGAAAAAACTCAAGCTGCGTGAAAATAAAAATTGCTTGTCGGGCTGTGGATTCGAGCCACCGACCTCCGGGTTGCAAGACCACTACGTTGATTCAGCCACTGTCAGTTCATCATACGCGCCCTTTAAAGCATGGTTTTATATGCATGAAGAAGTAGACGCAGCGCAAGGTGCGAGCCAATCACAGGCGTCCCCTCCCTCCTGGGGAGGGAAAGGGTGTGATCGCGGGCTCACTCCCCTTGTGTGCCTGCCAGTTCAGGCCCAGCAGTCAGATAGAGAGGTTGCGTTTGGTCCATTCTGCCGAAGAGCAGACTGTTGAAGGAATGGGAGCGGGCCACGTGTCGTGAATGTGGCCGAAAAAGAGGTGCCGTTTAATGAACACTGCGAGGAACTCGCTTGAGAAAGGGCTCATTGTTGACGTGCCGACTTCGCCTTGAGGAAGCGCGAAGCTGAGGCATTATGACAACAAAGAGCTGCGGATCCCAAGCTTCACTTGGACCCCTCTTCATGGTAGTGGAAGGGCGGTCAATTTTTTTTGATGATCAGCATTTTCAAGTTTTTCCGGACTAGGGTTATTCAAACCTGCCAGCATACTGAAATCAATTTCTTTGTGTGAGCATGCCCATGATTTGTGGTTTTAAATATTAGACGCAAGCTTTATCTGTTTTGTTTAGGGCACTGAACGAACTTTCAAGTAGCTTAGCATTTTCAATCTACGTGCTTCTTTATATGTACAGTGTGTTGTGACTGTACTGGATAAAATGGGTGCTGCAACATCACTCGGCCTTTTTCTGTGTCCGAGTTTCTGATATCTCATCTTACTCGTGACATCAGCATGTGCATCAACCATCATCACGTATGGAAGCCAGTATTGGAGGGGTTGTTTGATTCATTGAGCAGAACACAATCACCGGCTTGTTAGCTTCTCCACTGATGTAATGCACACAGGAGTAATATTTATTCAAACTTCTATCTAAATATGGCTACTTATGCCCACTGCACGTGCCTTCGTATCCCTTCTGGTACTGCTAATTGCCCTACCTCTATCAATTTAGTGGGAGGGAAAAAAGATATATATAAGTAGTTACTCTTGACTGGTCAAGTATTGTGTGCTGCACTGGACCTGGGAAAATGCTTTGTAAATGATGAAACAAAAGAAACCGTGAAAGGAAAGGTTCCAATGGTTCATCATTTGCTGTTGTCATAGGTCAGCAGACTCGCGAGTTGACTCACTTGAACTTGGACACAAAGGAGTCTGAGCACGTACTAGTGATTGTTGAGTGAGCTCAAGTGGGTGTGAGGCTAAGTGAATCAGAAAAGGTGCGATTCTGGGTGTGAAAGCCCCATGAGTGTTAGAATGGGCATGAGCGAAGTCTATGAGTTAATAGCCTTTATTTAGCTTAGGGTAGCTTAGGGAAATCGGAGCTTTAGCTCTGATTTCCCGATCCAAGTACCTGTAAAATGCTTTTATGAGACAACCGCTGAGCCATTGTGAATGAAATTTGTTGCATTAAAGAAAGTTAATTTCTAGTGACTGTAGAAAATAAAATTTTAAAATAAGACATGGAATTTTTCACAGAAACTGCCAAAAACGATTAAGTTATAAACGTAAACCTAAGAAAAAAGCTTACAAATCCATAACTCTGCACCAAGAACAGATATTGCAGTTCTCTGAACTGCATTTAAAGTGGACACATTTGATATATAAATATACAGCTTATGTGAAATTACGATGTTTACAAGGGTTTTGAAGTCCCACACACAAATTAGTGGTATTTTTCAGATGAGTATATAGTATATAAATTTTGTCCTCTTTAGATTATTATTAGGTGTAGTTTACAGAATTATATCTATTTTTATTGCTAAGTTAGCGTTGTAAACATTGTGGTTATATAAAATTTTACAATTTTGAACAATATATATTTCAAAATTAATGGCCTAAATGAAAAATAGGCTTCCTAGTCGCTAGATTTAGATTTTTTTTTTATTTGATATAGTGGTTGCTGAAAAATTGTTCACATGTACTTAGATAGGAGCCCCTAGCTAAAGTTTCCTCTTAGGCTGAGTTCAAGTGTGCTCTCAGTAAAAATATATTTTGTGGACAATTTTTCGGAATATTATTTTGCTGACCTGTCTTATCTAATCGATAAAGACAACTTTGTATGCTGTTATTACTGTGCTACTAAAATCAAACTAATGATACTATTGTTGCAGCGCGACTATCGTCTCCAGAGCTGGCAAAAAAGACGAGGGCTCAGGTGCAGGTAGCACTTGAATAGACCACGCTAGCACGCTCTGCGTATTCTATTCTCGTGCGACCTGCATGCGAGTCCTTGACTTCTTCGCCTGCTTTGGAGGTGATAGTCATGCAGCTACACCATCATGTGGTGTTGTTGTATGTTTGTGTTGTTAATATTCATTTTAAAGGCTGAGATCATAACTTTGTTTTGCCTTACAATCAAGTCTTGTCTAGCCTGTGAGGCTATAGATGTGTTACCCGCCGTGGTGGCATAACGGGTTTGGCAGTGCGCTGCTAAGCCTGAGCTCGCAGGATCAAATCCTGGCTGTGGCAGCAACATTTTGATGGGGTTGAAATGCAAAAACACCCGTATAGCGTGAATTGGGTGAACATTAAAGAACCCCATGTGGTCTAAATTAATCTGGAGTCCCCAACTATGGTGTATGGTGGGCCTCATAATCATATTGTGGTTTTGGCATGTAAAACCCCATAATTTCATTTTAATTTTTAATAGCTGTGTCTATACATCAAGAAGTCTTGCACTATGACATGGAATGCAGTTAATGTGCGCAATGTTCCACACTAGGACATTTATTATTTCACCAGTGCAATCCATACAATAATGGGCTGTCCCAAGGAGTCCATTGCAGGAACTCTTGTAACTGCAGCTCACCATGGTAGCATGTTATGCTTGAAGGTTGGAATTGTTCTTTTGAGTCTGTAAAACTTACAAAAATTCAAACATGTCATGGTTTATGTTTGTGTGTTTTTCTTCTTGCTTGTGTGTATGGACACGCTAGGCAAAAATATTTTTTTTATTTTTTAGGCCTAATTTATTTACTTGTCTCGAGTACCGAAAGCACATTCATGCTCTTGTGGCGTAGTGTAGTAATTGCGACATTGCCAGTTCTTTGGTCACATTATTATTGTTGGGCACAGATTGACTTGCCTGCACTGTGTTTGCAGGTGTCCTACTCGTCACGGAGTGACCTCTCAGTGGTAGATGCCTTTTGGGAACTCAATGATCCCAACCCAGATGTGCACAGCCTCTTCGTTGAATTTAATAAGGCCTTCTTCTTTGGAAAGCTGAACGGGGTTGAAGTGCGCTGGAGCCCACGCATGACCTTGTGAGCATACATCTTTATATGCTGATGCATTTTTAATCTTTATACAAAGCACTCTAGAGCATGCATCTCGCAATGCATTTAGCGTAAATGAACCTTTTGTTCTGTCCCTAGCTGATAGTATCCATGGCAGTATTAGTTTTTGATTATAATCCAATTGAGTGAAATATTATTTTAAAGTAGTAAGAGAATTACTTTAAAATATTGGCCAGGAGGTTGACAAGCGGTTGAATATTGGCCAGGAGGTTAACAACGTGCTGAAATTGCTTTGCAGCCGAGACACAAGTTTACATATTTATCTGTTGCGTAGGCAAGGTAACTTGGCATAAGGATCCGAAAGGTGCATGCTGCAGGGCAGCACTGAACTGTATTCATTTGGGCAAAACCTTTCGCACTTGTTTGTAATCAGTCTTGTTGCTCTCTTTGTACAGATAAGCCTTACTACTTTGTTACCATGGCAAATGGCTAGCAAAATGTGCCAATGGCAGAACCGATCTATTAGCATTGAGGCAATGTAGCAATGCGCAGTATTGGCCGCCACAGAGTTGCGTCATGTACAGTGAAACCTCATTAAACCGTAGTTGGCCAGAGCTCGGAAAAAGTACGTACTAAACGGTAGTACTGTTTAACCGAAATAGCATGAGATCGCCCACTTACCTGTCGAGGACGGAACACGGAGAGAGTATGATGAAAGGGGAAAAAACATGCGGAATTTATTCACTTTGCGCGACAAAAGTTATTTTCGTTTGATGCCGCGGTGGCCTGGCACGACGACAGTGGCCTCAAACTTACAGAAGCTGTGTGCGAGATTTTCAGCCAGCCCCTTCTTGGCAAACACTCGCATGGCAGATTCCTCGTTGGTGTTATGTATTCTCCGTGCACGTGCGCAGTAGTGCTGCAGAAGTCCCGGCCACCCTGTCGAAGCTACTACACCGGGTGCTGTTCTCGTCGCGACTATTGCATTCATGAAGCTGATGTAACGCGCAGCTTCTGCCGCTGTCGGGCCTGAATCGCCCGTGCTGTCGCTTTCCCTGTCATCCTCATCACTGTTGCTAGTCGACACTTCGGCAACAACAGAGGCAACGATGGCGAAAAGTCGAACCTCGTAGCTGACATCTCTTTGCGGTCGCAGCAGCGCTGCCAAGCAAATTCTTCGCATTACAAATGCCACACACAGCAGTCAACAGCAGATCCCTGTCGCGTGCCAGCGTCGAATTCCTCGTGTCACGTTCGACAGCATGGATGATGGCTCATTTTTCTTCTATGCTGAGCACCCGGCGCCTTTTTTTCCCGAGCTTCGGCATGACGCGAGTCCTCGTTTGCACGACGCCGCAACGCTCTCTGGCGCGGCGGCCAAATAATGTTGATGTTGATGTGGCTTCACGCGCAAACGCACAGGGCGCTTGGAGGCCGTTGTTCCGATCTGTGAGGCTTGTTGTTCTGCCGGGCTGCCCGATGGAGACGATGCACCGCCGTGTTTACACGACGAAAAGTGGAAACGCTACGTTTTAACCGATGCGTACGCAATAAGCTGGTACAGTTTATGCGGATACAGAACACGTTATATTCAGTGGCCGCTGAGTCGGGGATTTGACTTTACTACTTTTAAAACAAAACTACTGTTTAAGCGGGTACGGTTTAACAAGGTTTTACTGTATTAGGAATGTATGCAGGCGAGCTCCTCTCTTATGCTTCCCTCTGGAAGGGACCACTGCCTTTTCGGGGCAGCTGCCCTGCCATCTGCCAGCCATCTAATTAGCTCGGATGGTAGAGTGGCTGCCCCGGAAAGGCGGTGGTCCCAGGTTCGAGTCCCGGGCCAGGACGAATTTTCTTCAACTGCGAGGCTTTTCTTTCGAGGAAACCATATGGGTTTCCTTTGTAGCAATTGCTAAGATTGGGTGGGTGTCTTATTCTCCCTTTATTAATTACTTCTCTCCACCTTGTGGGTTTCTGCTGAACTATTACACCAATTCTTGAAGTCACGTGTCACTACGATCAACATCACAGCAGTATGATGTACGTAGGCGCACTTGTGTGGTATACGTCAACTCTTTGGCAATAAGCGCGGTGCCCGCAAGGAGAAGGGCAACGGCGTTTAGCAATGTAATGCTTAGCAGACATGATCGTTAGTGAGCATTGTATGCATGGCGCTTGTCAAATCAAAATTGCCAAATCTGGTGCGGGGCCCTTTAAAGAAACACGCTGAAAGGTACAATTATAAAACCTACAGTGTTTGGTCGTCAGCGTTCTGACAACCAAACATTGTAGACTTAAAATCGTATCTTGCACCACGGTTTTTAAATATTTTGTTATTGAACAACTTGGCTAACATTAGCTGGGAAACCCTATATGTTCAGACAAAATTGTCTGAACATACATAAAGAGATTTTTTTTTTTTTGATGAAGGTTGGCTCATACCCAGTATCACAAATTGGTTCAATGGTTGGTTTCGAACCGTGTTCTCTCGGCACAGCAGCCCAATGCTCTACCCATTAGACCATGGACTACCCAGTGACACAAGTTGTCGGGAAAACGGTTTGAGACGCGCACACACACACTTGAAAATATGTGAAGTATCTTAAGAATGGTAACCTTATTAAAGTTTAACAAATGCCAGCTGTAAGGAGCAAAAACATATTAAAGAATCCTCAACCAGAAATCTCCAGTACCTTCCGCAGGAGAAGCAGAAAGGTGCTAAAGGCATGTTCAGGTAAAGTATGACGACAACTATACCGGCTGGTCCACTCTCAAGGTGAACAAGCGAGCGCGTGGTTGCACTCGGAGGTGCAGCCAACACGGCTATGCGTTGCAGCAAACCTGCACAGGTGCAGCAATTCCTAGAGCTTAGGGCTTCGTGGCGTCTTCTACACTGTTCATCCATGTTCTACACTGCCCGGCCTGCATTTCATTTAGGCGAACTTTGCTTGCACGAGCATGTCAGCCTGTTTACAAAACCAGGCATCACATGCAGACAGCCGGCAGATTCCACACCCTGTGCCTAATGAACTGCATCGACACCAGGAAACTATTCTTTCTTGATGCAGAAGGATTTGGCTTCTTTTGCTAACTGCTTGGGATAACGAGAAGGGCCACACTGTTTTTACCTGGCCCAAATAGTTAGTTGCATTGACGCAGTTACTTGGGCTAAAGGGGATGAAACCTCTGGCCTTTTATGTGAAGCACACAAATGCAAGCTTGCCTTCCCTGCAACAGCAATATGCTACTGAAGGTGAAGGTCTGTTCATAGTAATGCAGGTTTGGTGCAGTCAGAATGGAGCCACGCCTCCAGGCGTCTTTACACCTGCTCTAATTTTCTCCACTGTATGGGCGCACTGGTTGTGTAGGTGCTCTGCAGAGCACAGCCACACGCTCGCATTTTCATCTTAAGAGTGGACAAGCCTGTACAGTGGCACACCTTTTGAGATGGCACGCTGAATGCTAGTAGTATGCTGGTTGCAGAATAAGGAAAGAGGCGCATCTGGATTCTGACCATTTTTTATGCATTGAAAAATATTTATTTAAAGCCTCATGTTGCTGCCTCAATATTTAACATCGCTAAATGGAGAGGCTAGATGAACTGTGACCATTGTCATGATCTATTCGTGCAGTGTCTTAGTCTTTAGAATTAATAGTTACCTGTATGGTTGTTGCCATCTAGCTAAGCTGTTATTTATTTTAACAGCGAGAGCTGGATCACATCAGATCTTTGAGTAATATCTTTAGCATTTCGTACATTGCCATCTTTTTGCTTGTCTGCCTTATTTAAGGAAATGTGCCTTGCTGCTCAGATAGGTTCTGATTTTTTTTTTTTGCCATTCAGTTACTATTAATATATAGCCTTCCCATGCAAAGTTCTTGAATTTTCTTTTAATTATTTCAGGTCTTAATCTATTTGTAAATAAGAACCCGTATGAGGCAGCTAGTATAGTCTACTTCTGTTAATTCTATCCTGACAAGACCAACGAAATTGATCTAATTTATCTGGTAGGTTGAATGGACCAAGATGCAGAAAATATGTCAAAACACACCGGTCATTCATTTGGCATTATTTGCTTGATTCTAACCTGCCCCAGAATCAAATGCAAACTCGCTTACTATGCGTCCAAAGTAAAAAAAACTAATGAAGAGGTAACATTAAAACTCCTAAACAAAGTAGAAATTTAATGAAACCCGATTTTTTCAGAAAAAAAAAAAAACCATGGGCAAGGGTCTAATATGTCCTGGTGTTAACAACGCAAAACATAGACGGGACATGAGATGAGAAGACGCCACCACAACCGCTGACTTTCAAACCAGAAGTGCTGCCTAATACGTGTTGCATAGCAGCAGCCGGTTTTCTAAAATAAGCTTCACTGCAATACAGCTGTGTTATGCGGCAACGCATATGAACGCTGCGAATGCAGTTGCTGGCTCAATAGAAGAAAAAAGGGGCATTTCAGAATCGGTTAAAGGCCGTAATAAGACATTGTGAGCTGCTGTTATTGCTTCATAATCTTCCTAGGGCAGGCCGAAAATAGGCACTTTTGACCGGAAATTTTTCTGACATGCGTTCAAAGTATTCACAGTTCCCTAAACTCTGCCGAGACAGACACTGCCAGTAAGGGGGTTGTGCATGCTGACTGACGAAGACAGAATTATTTGGCGAAGATCAATTTTAGGATCGAAATAATGAAACTTGGGCCCATAGAAATGCATGGGCACCGGCCGGGACCTTCAGTCAGGATCAAATTAACCACAAGATCGAATCAGCTGCAGTTGAATTAACGGAAGTTTATTGTACTGTTACATACCACTAACTCCAAGAGAAATATTTTTCTTTCGATGTTTGGAATGAACTTAAGTGGAATTTTAACCCACTTGCATCTACTGGGTGAAATTTGTTATCAAGTGTGCCTATGTTTCTAATGACTGCATGTGCCATGGAAAATCAGTTCTGCAGAAATCTGCAAGGTGGAGGAAGTTTCATGAAAATGACAAATTGGCATGCACCTGGATTGTAGCACAAAGCTTGTAGCTTTGCTTGTAGGAATGGCACATATATTTGTACCAACTCCTACATTGACTGATGGCCTGACAGGTGAATTCTGTATGTGCCTCAGATGTGCTGGGCTGTGTTGCTATGAAGGAAAAGGTGGCCTATGTTCTGTGCGCCTCAGTGAACCACTTTTGAAGTTGCGGCCAAGGAAGGACCTTGTGGAAACCCTGCTTGTAAGTATCTTTAGCTGCTATTTTTTTTTTTCTAAAGCAGGGCATGCTTGCTGTGAAAAATTCTCTTTATATTTTGTTTGTTCAGGGAACTGTGTACACAAATGAGGTTTGTGTACAAATTTTAGCCTTAGTTGCTTTTGCACAAAAGAAAGTATATCAAAGTTTTAATGTTTCTGATTGGTAGAAAGAATTTAAAAAAAAAATTGCTGGCCACCTTGTCGACAATGAGTTCTGATTGCCTTCTAGTTAATAGCTAAACAAGTCGAGTTACTTGCATGCTGGAATGAAAGGAAACAAAACGCCATGTACTGTTTTATGCTTCGGGCTCATAGCTGTACATAGGAATAAAAACCGAAGCCGCTGGTTGGCACAACACTATTTCAGCTTACTGAGCTGTTTGGTAATGTGCTACGTAAGCATGCAATTTTTTAGCTGCAAACACGCCTCTCTTAAACATAAGGCTTTGCAATAAAGAGTGGCTTGTTTATAAAGCGCAACATTTGATAACAAATTTTTACAAAGACAAACACCAAACTGACGTGTTCTCAGAATGTCTAGGTAGGCACCACTATAAAGGAGTATCAGCACAAAAACATTTTCTTGCTTTTCATTTTATTAGGTAGCTGTGAACTCCATAATTCAGGTATTTTGATACCAGGCATTGGTTCCTCGAACATCATGTATTGATGCCACCAGTTCAAGTACAGCATGGCTTCAAGCTTCAAACGGGCCCCATGGTTGCAATACAGAAATAGGAGGCAGTGGTCATGTGGTATCGCAACTGCTCACATATATGTCTTAGGCCAATGCAGTGTCCACAGGGCGCATTATATTTATGTCATTGAAACCCGGGCATGTGCTGCCAAAACGATGTTTTTTTTTTTCCCCCTTTTTAACCAATGGCTTCTTTGCATTCAACATGGGATAAGCCTAGTCCTCTGCTGTAGCTTCTCTGGAAATGCCAAGTGGCCTATCGCCTTCTCTCCTCTATTATCTCGTTAGGTTCTCAACGCAGTCACGGTGTGGCCTTTGACTAATGCACTGGGTTGGCCGACTCATGGTTTTTGTTGCCGTGTGTCCACCACCACTGATTGTTCTGATATAACTAGTCGGCCTGTTTCAGTATTGATGACTTGCTGTACTTAACATGCATTTCATTGTTACTACAGCGCCAAAAACCAAGACAAAGGACAGACAGGTGCGAGTCTCTTTGTTTGGTCATGATTTTCAGCTCTGTTGTAATTACATCCAGTTCTCCTAAGCACATTTTAAACTTATGGCAATAAAAAGTGCTGTAATTTATTATTTGTTGCACTATTAAGGAATTGAGGATTCAAACCATGATTAAGAAATAATTAAAAGTTTTGTATCATTATTTCTTTGAACCATTGACTTCACTCCATCATGCACTCTTCCGTGCATTGGTACTGCAGCCTGGCCCTCCTAATGACACACATCTTTGATTACCCCGGTTTGGATTACAGCATTAATGGGCAGATATGTGCAGGCAAGTAAAACACAATTGAATGTTAGCATTCAGTGTAAGGGCAAGGAGCAGTTGAAGTGAAAGTGTAGGAGGAAGAGAGAGAGAGAGAAAAAACATTTATTCGGACCACCGAGGTGGTTGCTCTTGAGGTCGAGTGGGTGGGGTCCTCATTCCAGGACTCCACTGGCCGTGGCTGCTCGACATACTTGCTGGACGAGAGCTTCTTGTCCCGCCAGGGCATCACCAGTCTGGCCTTTTGCGAAGCCATAACCGCGTCCGACAGCTCAGCGAAGGTGTTGTGGATCCCGAGGGCCGCTAACTTCTCGTTTGAGGTGGTGACAGGGAGACCCAGGGCGCGTTTTGTACGTGCCTCTGATGATGGCATCGACTTGTTCTTGGTCGCGTTTGTTTAGCGAGTGATAGTGATACGGCATGCTATACGTTATTCTGCTGATCACCAGAGCCTGGACGAGGCGAATCGTGTCCTCTTCTCGCATGCCCTTGCGGCTTCTTGTAATTCGTTTTATAATCCGCGAGATCTGGTTGGTGGCCGACCTTAGGGTTTGGATGGTGTGGGAGGCTTTCAGGTTCCTCTGGATCCAAAAACCCAGAATCCTAGTCTTATTGCCTTCCGTTATCTTCTGGCCCTCAAGATAGAGGTCGATAGGGCCGGGGGACTTGTAGATTCCTCCTCCGTGCACCCGGATCACCTCGGACTTTTCGGGCGCACAACGCATCCCGCTCGCTGCCGCAAATCTCTCCACGGCCGTCGCGGCCTCTTGAAGGGTCGCCTCTTTTTGCGCTAGAGAGCCCTTGGTGGCCCAGAGCGTGATGTCGTCTGCGTACAGGGCGTAACCTAGGTCGGGGATCTAGGAGGAAGAAAAAAGACAGGTGTTTGGTGGAGATCAGACCCACAGTCTTATTGCCTGCATGGGTAAGCTGTTGCAGTTGCCATTGACCTTTCCACTTCAACTTGTGTGTTAGGCAAGACCTGTCCTTGAAGCTGTTTCTGAGTACCATTCTTGATTGTGGCAGCAAAAGGGAAATCCTGCTACACTACAAATCTCCTGGGGAATATGATCAAAGACGGGAGCTAGCAACTGGCACAAATTGTCGCATTCTGCTGCTCGTGGCATCAGTAGGGACAAACAGATCAGTGACCTTTGCTATTCAGTGAAATATTATATGTATGTGATAATAGTATGAATAAGCCCATTTCATTAAGACTTTCTGTACAGTCAAGCAAATTTTATGCCTGTGTAATCTAAACAGTCATCCAATGGCTAGTCAGTGCCTGCTGCCAGCTGACATCAGGAGACAGCCAACTGGCAGCTCCAAAATGGATAAGGAGAACACTTCACATTGAAAAAGGGGAAGCTAAATTCATGTTCTGGAAATGGGTTTCATGCAACATGTAGAGCTACACAAAACTGGCAGAGATGTTCACAGCTCACGCTGTACCCGTGGAATTTGTTTATTCACCAAGTTTAAGAAACATTTCATGGACACTTCAAGATTTGCTTTGCTCTCCCTTTTCATTTATTGATTGTTGGTCTTTTGCTTAATGCATTTTTTTTTTATGTCTTGGTGATGTTGTTAGAAATAAGCAGCTGCCATAAGAAGTTTCATTGTTAACAGGTGTGTTTCCGGTGCATTGTAGGCTACCTGATCTCTGTTTATTTCTGCATTCTGATAATGAAGATTTTCTGTGTGAGCTGCTTGTTTGTGTTTCTGCCTTTGCAGCTAACCTTTACAATTTGTCTATTTCAGTCAGCTACAGTACTAGTGACAGTGCAACAAACAAGTTTCTGTTGCAGCATTCATGATGGTAGTACTATACTGTCCTGCACCTACTATACTCATGAACAGGCTTACAGGGAAAGATTTTCTTTTCAACAGGTGTAGTGGCGCCACACTGCTTGTGTGTGATGTGGGGTGTGCCCTAGATAGCGCAGTCCCATCTGAGGCTGTATATTGCTTATGCAGACTGTGACTAGATTGCACTCTCTGGGGCAAGATGTTGCACTGAGCAAAATTATATTTATATGCTAAATCATGCTGTACTGGTAGGCTCGACTCTCTGAACCATTCTTAGCATTTTCTCAATTGAAAAAGAAAGTCAAGCTCACCTATGTGAATTTTGTGCTTAAATCATAATGTTTATGACGTCATTGTGGCGTTTTGAATTTCATAGCATTTTTTTGCAATTTAAGTCATTTATACTTGTCAAGAGAAATGTTTCAAATAAGTTACCAGATTGAGCCTTGGTGTATTTTTGAATGCAATGGAGTGCTGTCTTTACAAAAAGCAATTAGCTAGCTTTAATATAGTGTCAAAGTCTACGACATCAAGGCACCTGTTTAGGAGTGTTTTCTAACATACCAAGGCCCTTCTCGCACTAAGATTAATAGATTTGCAAGTCAATGAATGTGATCTGCCAGCGCCCCTTTAAACAGATCAGTTTATACTACTTTATACCAGTTTATTCTTACTTGATAAGTTACATATAATGTGTTTTTTTTTTTCTGTTCTAGCATGAAATGATTCATGCCTACCTCTTTGTGACCCACAACAACAAGGTCTGTCTTCACTTCAGTTTTTTTCCTTCGTTATTTTATGCATTAGTGATATGCACTGAAGAAAAATTGACATTGCTAAACCCTTTGCTTTTCTCTGTTCAGTGCTTGATTGCCTTCATATGCACATGGGCCCCTACTGCAAAGGGTTCAATTAATGCATGCTGCTGTGTCTCAGTATTTCCGGTACTTCAGGTTTTATGTGCACCATGCACAATGCATGTCACTATTTCTGATGTCAAAGCCATAGCTAATTCACGTTTAGTGCTGTTTTATTTGCTGTCTTAAGGGGGGTTTTTTTTTTTCAGTGTTATATTAGTGATCTAGCCTTTTGTATACATATTTACCAGTGTACCTTGCCTTTCCTGCTTGTGCCACAAGGCCTGCACCATGATGTAAATAAAAAATGTGCCTGGGTGCGATAATCTGGGTGCTCCATGTTGCATTAGTGGGAAGGAATTGATTTGTTCATGGGATGTTTCAAGTCCAACTACTGTGTATTGTGACAAATTTCTGCATTCTTGTGGTGTCAGTGGACCTGGAAATATTTAAGCCATTTATGGAATGGAGTTCACCAATAAGGGAATCTTAAGACATGTCTTTGTCCACTCAAAATTTGCCACAGATTCCTCCAGCAACATCACCTAGATGCTTCAATAATTGTAGTCTAATGAGTTGTTGAGGTTTAGGCTAACATGTTCAGTACTGTACCTTTAAATGGCAAATCAACAATATTGTTGACCTGGCTAAAGGCTTCTGCAAAAATAAGACATATTCAAATTTAGCCTTGGCTTCTAAATTTATCTTTATTTAGTTGCCTTCCCAACAATGGCGTTAAAAAATATCATTAGTAAGCTCCAGCTGCCCAGCAAATGCTCTGTTGACTAAATGTATTCGCTTTGTCATTCTCCTGTTGTATGTGGTGCAAAATAGTTTTTGCAGTGACAGACATGGACATAGAAAGGAGGGTACAGGACACACGAAGCACTTTGTGTGTCCTCTGCCCCCTTTTCCATGTCCATGCCTGTCTGTGCAAAAGCTATTTCACAATACATAACCAACTCGCCCAAGTCGCTACTCTGACTGTGCGTGGTGGTCATATTTTTCACACGGTAAAAAATTTCATTTTTTTAAGCAAGCTCTCACATTGCCCTTGTCAAGATGTTCTGGCTGTTCATAATCCTGTAGACAGTGCATGATGATACTTAAGAAAATGGTTGATCTCCCGGTTAAAGCTTTAACCCCTAAGGGCTCACTTTCTTCGAACTAATGGTACCATATTGACTCGATCTTTTTTATGACGCAAAACGTTTCGGTAACTTGTTTAAAATATGCAAAACTAACTCTAAAAACATATGGCAAAAGTAATTACTATTTGTTATTATAAATTGAGAACTGCACTCCTTGAGATCCATGAAAAAATAGGTTCATTTGAACAGCAGTACTGCACTAAATTAGTACCACTGGTGTGGTACTGCTCAAAACACAGCACTCAGCGTAGGAGTTTCTTGCACCATCTATACCAGATCCTTGTTTCTTTGCAAATGTTCTTTCCGTTGCTGTCTCTTTTGAGGTAACTGATGACACAATGGCACGTCGATTCTGTCTCCTCTGTAGGAGGGATAAATGATGGGAAGCGATGCTCAGTGAGCCCCTTCACGTTCAAAGGACATCGTGGCCACCCTTTTTTTTCTTGGCACTGGCATTTTCCGAATACTTTTTGGTAATTTCGTCACATAGTTGCAGGTGGTATTTCAATTGTAATTCTCTACCTCCTATTTCTGTTAAAAGACAAAGAAATTATGTGTCAACTTTATCCAACAAGTGTTTAAATATCTTCTTGCATGAAACTTCTTTTTCGTTTGCGAGCCACCAAGTAGCTGGACAACATCCAGTCTGCCCTGTTGGCTTCACCCATCGTATGGTTGTGTCCATGATTACATCAGGCTTCATTGTTTGTTTTCCGATTTTGTTAAAGATTGGCACTGTTTTCACACTGTTGACAGTCAACAAAACAGTGACCAGCTTTTTGTCTCTCCATTGTATTGCCAAAACATTTGCCCCTTTGAGGCAAGCATTTTGTCTTTGTTGAGGTTGTTCTTGACAAAACCAGGGGGAAGGCCTTTACGCATTACCCTTGCCATTCCATAGATATTAAGGTCTGGGCATGGATAAGAGTTGTCTGTAGCCTTTGTCCAGGAGAGGTTCCGTAGACTTCAATACAAGTCTTATTACCTTCCGTTGGCTATGACGAAATTTCGGCAAGTCTGTGCCTCTTCTGTATATATTACCGAGTTTCAAATATAGCTGCTTTGTGACTCACAGAGTAAGAAAGATTTGAGGCCAACTCTTGCTCTCTTTAAAAACATGAACTGCTTCCAACTGGGCCATTCTTTGAAAAGCAAGAAGCTCTCGTCAACCCTGATGTTGTGCTCAGGCTCATACAGTGTGCGGTATTTGTTCACAAGATGCTGGTACAGTGACCAGATTGCCTGGAGCTGAGGTTGAGGGTGTCGTTCCAAGTTCTGGATGTTGCTTCTGTCAACAAAGTGCAGAATTCTCATAATGAGCTGGAACTGTTTCCCAGGCATTGTTTCTCCAAATACGTACTGGAGTTTCAGTCAGGCGGTTTTTTGACCAGTACAGCCTTTTGTTTGGCTTCCCTACAATGCCTTGAAGTATGAAGAGTCCAAAACAGACATACAATTCGTCACATGTAACTGGAAGCCATTTTTGGAAATGGGAATGCTTGCCCAGCTTCCTGGACTTCGAAAACTGAGATTGACAACGGTTTGTCTCAGCTACAATATTATCATTGAGTTGATATGTGAAGTAAGCCTCAAAAAGCTCTAGCGGCTGTGGGGGAGAGCTTACTGCGAAAGTCAGTCCCGGTGAACCTTTGAATTCGAAACGTGGAGGTATCGCCGGCACATTGGTAAGGTCTATGCAACACCATTCATGGGAGTTGCGGGGCTGTCTCATCACCACTTTTTTCGTCTTCAGACTCACTGATGTCTAAAGTGTCACCACTGTCTTCTGTGCTTGAAGAATGGAACACAGTCGACATCCTCGTCACTTTCGCTGTCATCATCAGACGGATTGAAATCTACGGCACGGATGCCATGCTTGTTTGAAAGTTCAGAAAAATCTAGCAAGAAGAGGGCGAACTCAGCTCAGACAGAATATCTGCTGCCATCTAGTGTGAAAAAAATTCAAATAAAAGCGACGAAAACAAAACCGCTGTTGTCATCTATGTAGTAAACGAAAAAAATGCCCTTTGGCGGCCTTAGCTCGTCAAAAGTCATTCAGAAAGCGGTGAAATACACGAGACCAGCTCGTCATAAGCCAAAAAATATTGATCGCTAGTGATGAGTTGAGATCGTCAAAAGCTCTGAAGAGGTTAATGAGGCAGGCTTCTTGCGCTGTGTACCAGACGTGCTGGGCAAAGTATGTCATTTGCCCTCCCCCTCCCCCCCCCCCCCCGCTTCCCACTTTTGGAAGCGAGCACTTTTGGCTGCACGCTGGAAAGTCGGAAAAAAACTACAGCCGAAGCTAAATTTTCTTTCTTAATAGAGCGAGCACATAAGTAATGCTTTTATTTACTACGCATCCTCTGCTTGGACGGCGAGGATTGTCTTTTGTGCTTTCTTGGAACTCCCTGTAGCGGACGACGCGCAAAATTGGCCATACACACTCGCATTGCGGAGAACGCTGATGCTGGGCAGTTACCGCCCTAACAAATGTCAGCTTGTGCAACTTGCATCATGCCCCGGTTTTTGGGGCCGCTATTTCGTATTCAAAAACACAATCAGCTTGGTACATTCAACCTGCGAGTGAGGGCGATGTCCGGAGATAGTATTACAGTCAGCCACACCCAATGACTGGTGTGCCTTACAGCATGAAATTGTTGGTTTATCAAATGCTGGAACTATTTCATTTCGGTCTAGAGGTAGCCTATGTAGCGTTGCAGTCGCAGTGTATTAACACCATCAACAATCTAATCAAACTTCTTACAGGTACAGCTGTCTAATATCACTGTGAAATCATGGCTTATCGTAGATATGCTAGTGCAAATGACCTTGGTCGAACACGCAGAGCAATTTTAATACCAATGGAACACTGACTTAAGTTTTTTTCTAAAGGAATCTGTCACTTCTGATTTTGACGATTTCATTTTCAGGCTGTTTTTACATAAGACTTGCACTATTACTTGTTTCCCGGCAGGAGAAAAAGATTGCAGATATTCCGTATTTTGAAAAATGATGGCGACTTTTTGGTGACGTGTACCAAAAATTTGCACTGTGTAGGTTGCTTATGGGCTCTGAAAACAGTTACTGATAGTCACTTTCTCCCAATTCCTACGTGTTATACATGGCATTTAGTTGTTTTGCCCCGCTATCCTAGGTAGAATATGCGGGGCACAGTGTTTATATTTATTCGAAGTACGAAGCAGTGTTCTGAGTGACGAGCGATATATGTTTATTCTTTGTAGGTTCATTGCATCCTTTGTAGAAAGTTACTCATTGAAACGTTCCAGAGTGTCATACTGCCGCAAATCTAAATGTTTCCGAGACTCCTAAAACAACAGCACAAGAGACGGTTGACATTCTGTGAAAATAGAGATCATTTTAAATGCAATGCGTTGCAATATGTTCTGTCCTGCTTTAAATGGAAGTGTTGCCGATAATTACTAAATCCCCATTTTCCCATGCGTTTTTGTGCGTCATACGGGATTCGTAGTTTGTTTCTTTGGTGTCCACGGTGAGCTAAACAAGGCATCTTGTTTAGATATGAGGGGAAAATTAGGGACATGGTATGGCCAATGTGTAGGCAATGTTCCAAATAGGTGGGTTAAATACGCATTTTCCAGTATAATACTTATGCAAGTGGTCCATAGTGTTATTGGTCTGTTTTACGAGCAGCGTAAAACTTAGACGGCTGCGCTGACATAATTACAACTACAACTGAGGTAAAATTTTGCGAACATAAAGGGAACAATACGCCAAGTTTATGTGCGATGGTAAAGGTGTGTTGATCAAATACAGCGTTAAAAAATTGTGAGCAAATGTTCAAAACTACCACGCTGCTGCTATTAGCTAGCGTTTGACATATTTTGTACTTTGAAGGAATAGGCAGCATTTTAAGTAGGTATTAACGTTTCTGGCTTATTTAGAAGCGTTGAGAATAATTATTTAACCCTCACTGTTTTCTTTTTTTACTTTTCGTGCATGACATATTAGTGTCGCCTGGATACCCTCACTAAAATAAAAGGTACAGATTTGTTTTGTTTGGTGACTTTAAGGACAAGTTAATGGGTGAAGTGTAGGTGAAGTTCAATATACATGGGCTTTCGCTATAAATTATGTTTGCAAGCACTAGAGTATTATGAGCATGTCTAACGAGCACGAGAGAACTAAGCCCGCTGCCCTGGCAGTACTATAAAAGCAACCAACACCAAATTTGGTGTTGGTTGCTTGGTGGTACGCTATGGAAGCTCTCTTGGCAAAGTATGGCTGGATCAAACACAGCCTTAATAAAAAAATAATTCTTATTCAAGTGTTATAGCATGTGATATGGCCGCTATCAGCTATGTTTCCCGTTTCCCGACATAGCTGTAGTTTACAACAGGTTTATATTTTGTGGAAAGTGGATGGGGGGCATGGTAACTGCAATGTGCAAAAAAATTTTTACGTTCCTGGTCCAGTTAAAAACATTGCAAATAATTACTGATAGGAAAAAAATAGGAAATTTCTTTCCCTGTTTTCAGGCGTCATAACATGTTCTGTCTGGGTTTCAGCGATATCCTCGGTGAACTAAACAAGACATATTGTTTATAATAGGCGAAAATCAAGGGCGCGTTATAGGCAATATGTAGGTAAACTTCAGATAGGGTACTAATTATGGCATTTGCAGTAAATTACACATGCAGGCTTTTCGGAGTTTTATGAATGTGTTTTGCTAACAGAGAATTTATCCTGCTGCCCTGGTAGAACTGTGAACTCAACCGACATCAAATCTAGCGGAAATAGAGCTGGGGGGCGGGGGGGGGGGGGGGCAAAACATGGTGGATGCGATATGTTTCCTCATTTGCTGTATTCACTAAATATAATGGGCCAAAGTGGCCCATGTTGAGTGTGCTGGCTTTAACACCACGCTGACTCGTTCCGGTTTGTTAATGTGGCTTGTTAACATTTACTCCCTTTCAAAAGAAAAGGCAACGGTTGCCACAAATCAGGGAAGGTTTATCTGGGTTTTTTATTGTGAACGTGTTTTCTGCTTTTCTGCAAACTCGACATTACTTGTGGTGCTTGAATAAATTTATTGCGTGTTCTTTGCAGTTAGTATTTAAAAGGGGTTTAATCACCGTTAGCTGGCTAGCGGCAGTTTTAGAAATGGACGGCTCATGTCCGCTTGACTGATCGCGGGCACAGGTTCACGCATGCCATGACTGAATTCCCGGCACATGCAGCACTGACTTTGTGGGGGTTCTCACACCCGCTCTTGGGACACAGGAACGACAACACAGTAGTGCAAACAATCACAAGGGCATTTATTGCACCTTTCATAGATCAGTGCCTGCTAGCCGAGTGGTTATCCACAAGGCATGGTGATGGGCATGCGACAAATCTAGAAGTCCTACTCACCGCGACCGGATAACGACCGAATATGTTCGCCCCATGCTCGATCCCAACGCCTGGTTATTCGCATGTACGGTCACGTGAACGGTGGCGCGTTCGAAGGCGGCCCCGCGAGACGGTCTCGCAGAGGCATGGATCGGCGCACGCGCAGCACGTCCACGCTGCTCGCCGGCCCGCCGCCAAAGAGAGAGAGCTTTCTCTTTTTCGCTCCCAAGTAACCCCACCGGAGGCGGCGTTAGCAGCGCAACACTCGCGCCATCTCTCGTACTGCTTCTCAACCATACAGACTGCTGCGGGCATCACGCAGTCTACGCGGCGAAGCCGGATTGCAGGGAAAGGGAGCTATGCGGGAAAAACATATCAGGGGACGCGCGAGAGTCGTGCATCCCCACATCCCCCCAACCTTAAATCACTACATATTCTGGCGAAACATATCACACGGTCTAACATCAACGCGTGTTTCGCGAACAAGGTAGTACATGCAACAGTTGCCGCGCTGAGGAAATGTCCACACGCTGTCCATAGCATGCGAGCCGACATTGTCCTTGGGTACACCACTGGCGTCCGCCGGTCACAGCAGCAGCTCTGCAGACTCGACGGTGCGATTCCAGGCCAGCACTCCGAAAACGGCGACGCAGTAGTCGGCACGAGTAAGCGTCGTTTGCACCGACGCGCCCTGCGGGCGAGCCGCGGTAGCTGTCGGTGATCGCCAGCTCTTTTCTCCGCCGCTAAAGTCGCTGTGCCGAACTCGCCACAGCATCACCATTGCCCGGGGTGGCTCAATCGGAGTCCGGGGCAGCAGCGCAGACGATGTGCAGGTGACAGCAAACCAGGGGTGACTCCAATCACGCTGCGTACACTCAATACACTCGGCAAGCACTAAAGTAGTGCAAGGAAGAGGAATTGTGCATGCGCATCGCCCACGTGGTACGATGTTCAACTCGGCTAGCAAAAGATCGGGCAGCTACTCAGATGCTAAGTTCACGTGAACGAAGCTCGCTTCCTTGAGTCGAACGAGTAATTTCAATTCGTGCGAGGCTAACTAGAATGAGGGAAGCAAAGTGCAACACCTCAACGCCACGGTCCACCAGGTTGTGTCTTTCCACGTGCGACAGGCAGCTTCGTAAAGCCTTAGGCTTAAAGCGTCGCTACCCTGTCAACAACCGGCATCCAAAAACAACACCCAAAATGGGCGCAAAACAGGCAGCCGCGAGGAGACGTCAGCTCTGTTAGGTGGTCCTACTCCGCTCGGTGCACACAGCATCCGAGTTGACGTCGCCCACCGTCCCAGACGGCGTCGGAGCGCCCGGTGCCAGGCCACAATACCAGTCAGTCCTTAGTGGCACCCGTGGCCCGCGGCCACCCAGCTCCCAGAGCCGCGACTTCATCAGAGTCAAAGAGATAGAAGAAGCTATTTACATAAGAAATTCGGACCACCCACGAGGCTTCCATACTCACTCGCTTCAGGCTTGCGAATGATCGGCAGGCGCTAAGCCTCGCTCTCCCAGGATGCAGACCACATGGCTCTCGTACCGACGAATGTCATTTAAAAAAAACACTTGCGAAAAGGCTTAGCATGTTGACATGTTCAAACACACTACAGCCACCGTCGCCTCGCTCAAGAAAGCCCGCCGCCAACGCTAGCGATCGAAATCCACGCTAGCCCTACACTTTGGTTCAAACAAAGGTCTCGAACGAAGCAAAACTGTTAAACCTATCGTCCGATGCCCCAAGAGTCCCACGTTGGGCAGCAAGATGTGGGGCTTCTCACACCCGCTCTTGGGACGCCGGACACCTGCCGCCAGGACGAAAGCACCTGCTGCAACCCGTGAGTGATCTCGTTTGTCTGACTCACCCAGGCAACGAGGCAAGCCTATTTACTACTATTACTGAGAGGACGTCCCTCTGCGAGTGTTCGTTATTGATAATAGCAGTAAACATTATTACCGTTGACGTCGCTGCTTGCCTTAGTCATTCGAACCCGGCGTAGCCGTGATTCCCGCGCTATGGGTTGGGAGTACCACGAAGCGACTGTGTGGGGCTAGATCCGGAGCTCGCCTTCAGCCCTAGCCGCACGCAGAGTGGAACCCCCCCACTTCTGCTGACGATGCTCCTCAATGGCTACAGCAGGCACATGAAGTAGGGCCACATTCTTGAGGTTGCCGCTAAGTGGGCAGACCCTCTCGTGTGCCGACTGAATGGAGGCAGTGCTTTCAGACCTGGGGCTGTGCAGGGAAGCTTGGTGCTTAAGGAGTGCAGCCACACTCACAGGCGTTCTTCCCATGCCTGGTAGCGGAAAATATCCACCTCACAGACATATACTTGGAGTGTATGCATTTGGTACCTATTTTTAAAATGGCTTGCTGCACCCTCACTGATGTAGGTTACATGACAGTAGGTGGGTGCTTTTTCATCTAACGCATCGTGCATTCTACCTAGGGCATAGCAGGCGTGCGCTTTGTCGTGATGCATGTGGTCGCTTCGGACAACAAAGCTGTATGTTGCTTTCCTTGTCATGGTGACACAGGTAAAAATGGAGATTTGTTTCTCGTGCCAATGGTACGATTGTGTTTCATTTAAGAGAAACAAAGTCAAATTTTCTGCAAAATCAAAATGCAGAACAATGCTTCCATACTGCTCGCACTTCTTTGCCTAATGAACAGCCGCGGCTTGAGTGCAGTGTATGTATTCATGAGGAATCAATTTGGTCACCCATTTGCTGAGCTCTTTCACAAAAAGGGTCAAAGACAACGCCTTCTTGATCAAGTCACTGCTTTCCCAAACAGCAAATGTGACCTCGTCCTCGTCAACCATTCCCAGACTGGCTAAAGTGAGGCTTTCACTCCATCGGCAGCATTCGCATTCGCCTAACATACCATCTGTGGTAGGGGAGCCGCAAAGGCACAATACTTGCATGCCTTCTAATGAGATTTCCATGCCAGTTACGTTCTCAAGTGCAAAGGCGGAAAAGTTGGCATTAGCGCAATAAATGCAAATGCAAACCTCTTGTTGTGGTGCGAGCAGCACCCATTTTGGACGCAGACTGTAAAACTTTGACAGGGCGATGTCACTTTCAGGGTGAGCTGCTTTGAACGTCTGGAACGTCTCGCGGGTAGAACATGTCACAAACCGTTTTGAGACATACTCTGTCTGGCCGTTCGTGATGACTGACACATTGTCCTTCTTGTTCGGGCTCTGCCGAGAGCACCCAAGTTCGTCCTTGGTGAAGTAGTCACGCGCAGCTTCTACATCCAATGTGCTTAACCTTGACCTCTTGTATGGACCGAAATCTGACCACATTCCGTGCTTCTCCTGCCGATTTCGGGCCTTTCTAAGCATATACGTTGTGACAGCTGGAATTGCCTCTTGAACGCATTTGTGTTCAACTTTTGGTGGCACGATGGTTCAGAGACGGAGCTGCTCTTGATAGGACCTTGAAGTCTCGTGCGCTTGTTTAAAGCTATTCAACTAGCCAGCACGTGCACAACATTCTGTTACAGACAATTCAGGTGTACTGACGCTTCCGTATGCAGCACTCAATGTTGAGCATATCTTCATCTCCACAATGCTTTCAATCTCAGCCCATTTTCTCTTTCCATCAGATTGTCTGCTTTGTTTGTGAATGGAATATGGTGGCTTCAATGGTGAAACATCAGAAGGAAGATGCACGTACCTGTTCAATTCGTAATTTGCTTCATCGCAGGTGCCACTAGATGAAAACGGGATTTCCTTGAGGTGCATAAGCAGTGCTGGCAGACCTCGTCGGTGTCACGAGTATCCTTGCCCTCTGGCAGTAGCTTTCGCAAGCAGGCAACATCCAAAAAGTTTATGCAACGAAATTTTTTTTCTTCGCAATCTTTTTGTGAATGTGTAAATAATCGGCACAGAATACTTGGACCAAGCTATGAGCCACATGCATTGTGTTTAACGAACAACTATACCAAGTCGAAATGTTTATACTAAACAGCACTGCACTAGTTCTGTCACTTTTGCTGCGCTGCTGTTGTAACTGAGCCTCCAGAATTTTTCACGGTTTGAAGTTTTATGAACAAAATCGCCTAAAGCTTTTCTCTGTGAAATTGTCTGCTCGTTATCGAAGGACATTGTCCATCTGGCGCCACCAGTGACTTCTGATGTTCTCAGCGTGGGAAAGAGTGTCAGCGAGGTGCTGACAAAACATCATAAATTAGGCAACTTCGGCATCATTTGCCTCAGTAATGCCACATTGCACTTTTTCGGACAGCTGAAATGCAGAGGTGAAGGTCGAGGTAAGACAGGAAGATGTTAGCTGTTAGGGATGAGGGAAACATGTGATAACGGGAAACGAAATAAACAGCTCGGGAAATGACTCTTATAAGTTTTTAAAAAGGCACAGTGTAAGTCGCACGCGGTGGTGCCAAAGAAGGTTACAGTATCCATTGCATTTGGGGGATGGGGAGCAGGCAGTAAAGTAGCACCTCCATAATGGCGCACCTGCCGATTATGGAAGCACTCCGTCGCTTACGCATTAGCCTGCCTTGGTGCCACTTACAGGTGATCTACTGTGTGCACAAGGCAGGGTTTGGCAAAGTCAGCCACAACATGCACTCAAGATGTCTCGTATGCTGTTCACAAGCCAATAATGGAGGCGTAAGTGCGATGCCCACAGAGGTTGTAGGCTGCAAACTCAGTATGTGTTAGCACTTTAGAAGGTGGCAGCGACCCACCCCCGCACACGCTAGACACAGATAAAATCTGACAGTAAAATTTTGTTGAAAACAAGCTGCCAGCGCAAAGTTCTGAAGCAGCAAAGAAATTAGAACTAGATTTGCATACAATGCAAACTGATTGACAACCAGCAAAGGTACTGAAGCTAGCAAGCTCAACAGGGGCCACTTTGGCTCATCATATTTTGTGAATAAAGCAAATGAGGAAACATATGGGCAAAACAATGCGGGCGAAACACCCACGTTTTGCCCGACATAAGCGGACTTCCATCTAACATTTTTTCTGAAATTGGAACTCGGGTTTTCTTAATTTTTTTTTAAGTGAGCTATTTTGTAAAAACTTTTTTATTTGACTATTGTTTTCTTGTGTTTCATGTAGGAATATAATATTTTGCAAAAATGTTGCAAAAAGAGCGTTCTATGTTTGACACTTCTTTGAAGTTTCTGTGTGAAATAGAAAATGCACCAAGACGCATCAAGGTTGCAAAATTTTTCTGGTCTAGGCCATGTTTGGAATTTTTAAAATTTTTTTTTCGTTTGTGGACAGCATAAAAAAATGCATGGAACTAATTTACTGAGAAGCGTATGAAAATTAGCAGAAAAGTTTTTTGACACACTGCTTTAGCTTGCATTTAATTCGGCCGTGAAATTGGAAATTATTGGGGAAGCAATAGAAGGATGCTCGCGCCCCCACCTTCAAGTATTTTTTTGGCTTGCTGGGAACGCTTTTCAGGAATAAAATTTTTGGTTCCGTGCAGTTTGAATGTTCCTATATGACATAAGAAAACCAGACAGAACAAAAATATCAAGCGGACATGCATCGTTTGATCTCTCGTGGAATCACCCTTGTGTCGAACAGCACTGAGAGGCGAACCCTACTACATCCTGCTACATTTGAGGGAAATAAGAGAAATCGGTGCCCACCCTGTCTCAGAAAGGTTGCTCGGGCTATCGAAAATGGAACCAAGTCCTCAAGCACCATTTCTCCACACCATCGATTAAAAGTGGCATGGCGTGGACCAGCAGTTGCGTTAGCTCTGAAGTGGACCGGGTGAGCCTCTCTAATTAAGCGTGCATCATACTGCTGTTTCTTGTATGGGCAGTGGTCTCTTTTCAGTACCTTCCACCTGCCATATGCGGGTTGCTTGACAAAGGGACAGTGTCGCTTTTGAGATGACAGCGAGCAATTGTGCTGGCACCAACCTAGACCTTGCACTCTATGACAAATGTAAAATGGTGATCGAAGTTTTGGACACTGTATGGTGTCTCGCTCGATTTTTCGGACATAACGCGCACAATGTCATAGACATGGTGGCCATCAACAATTTTTCCGCGGTTAAATTTGTTGCCTATCCTGCACTTTTGTTGGCAAGGTAATTTCACGGCGTTAAGAATGACATACTGGCACTACTAAGATTTTGGCCAACTCTGCACCAAACAGCAACTTTCGCCATTGGGTATGGACAAAGTCCCGCTGGTTAGCGTAGCTGCTTCACACAGCCATGACAAAAATAGGCTGCCAGTCAACATGGTGGCAGCCGATAGGTCAACGCGGCAAGGTGGCCTCCAATATGTTTGGACGAGTAAACCACTTCTGTGATTGGGCGTGACATGACAGGCTAGACTGGTGGCCGGGAGCTGAGATTGGGTTCATGGGCGACACACCAGCAACTAGCACAAACGCTTTCGCAATGTTTGTTTTTGCACCGACTGGACAGACTAGAGAATGCTTGCGTGTAGGCAGAAAGCTCCAAACTGAATTCGGGCATCACAGCCTTTTGTGACAGCGTTGCACAGTCAAAGGTCACGCGCATATACCTGCATAATCGTATGATACATTTTCTGGCCGCTAGATCCCATGTGAACAAGCAAAGGAGCAAGGCATGCATGATCGAGAGCAGTAGGTGTCCGCCGCAGCAGGTTCTCCACAGTACTTGCCCGCCCATGTCAAATGAAAATGCCAGCAGGCACTCGGTTTCCTCTTGTGGCTCCAGCAGATCTTGCAGGTCTTAGCGTGTTGCTTTTACAGCTATCTCTACCAACTTTATTGCGATGGGCATCTTCAACACTGTTGGAAGTGTACTACACACTTTTAATAGGCAATAACCCAAATGCACCACTGCTCCCTGCTGCAGGGGCCGAGAAGTGAGTGTCACATTTCGTTCTGGCAGCATTGTATTCCAGTGTCCCTCACCAGCTCAATATTGTTTTGGTTTCTTGTAGCCACTACACAATAGAAAAATGACAAAGCACATTGCCCAACATGCCGGTGTCTCGTGCTGCAATTATTTTAGCTGTGCGTGCTTCCTGGTAACTTCCTGCCGAAATGCTTTGTCTGAAGAAGCTGCTGACCCAGGCCGAACTCAAGGAGTGTAAACCTGAGCTTGTTGAAGCCGTAAAAACGAGGTTCTACTGTATACATTAGCCCGAATAAGACCAAAATGACACTTCACCAAGACAAATGATTCAAATCGCATGTAACCAGAGACAGGGAGCCCAAAGGATCCCCAATATGTATTTTGTAGCATATTTTAAAGTCGCATAGCTCAAAAGTGCTGCTAGTCTTAGGACTTCTGTAAGCAGGCATGACTTCACTATTGCTCTGCTTCAAGTTTGCAATTGCGACATGTGGCCTAAAGTTAGTCAATAAGACGTCAATTAGCATATCTTTTGTAATTAGTGAAATGATCATTGAAAAAAAATTTGCTGTTATGTCCAGTTAGCCACATAACCTTTCTGCAAAAATGTGAGGGGCCTAGATATGATAGTTATTACTTTGGCACATAAGAAAGAACACCTTAGCTGCGGTTTAAACACAAGTAAGATAAAACGCATTAGTTATTTGTTGGATCGCTGTACCTGCATGATATTACAAATAAAATTTCCTTCTTTTTGTGTTCGAATATCAAGTGCACTCACTGTCTTGCAGAGTTGCATTGCTGTATGGCATTGTGCCTGTCTCCTGCTTGAAAATGTTGTTCTGTGTATTGGATGCAAGATTGAGAATTCTGTCCTAATGCATACTCATTGGCCAACCTACAATGTTATGCTACTGTAGTTTGTGTGAAGATTGCACCTCCATAAGGACATAACTTGTGTGTGCTCCAGTCGGTCATTGAAGTAAGCTTGAAGTGGCATGGGACCAGTTACTCTGTAGTTCAAGTTTGTCAATCCTTTACTAGCAGTTTATTATGCATCAGTGCAACAAATATGAGTAACAGTATTATGTTTGCAACAGCCCTTTTAAGATGAATGTAAGAGCATTTTTTATTCACTATGTTTGTGCAGGATCATGACGCTCACGGACCAGAATTTCATAAGCATATGGAACGTATTAACAAAGCAAGTGGAGCACATATAACGGTGAGCCAGTTTGTGAGCCTCTCATTAAAGATTTTCGACTCTTAGCAATAAGATACAATTTCATAATGCATTGTAACAGCTTTTGCACCTCCACTTTGATCTAGCACTAGCTGCGCAGAGCCACATTTTACAGATACCCTCAAGGATACCACATATTCCTAGTTTTGGGATGGCTAAATTTTGTAATGAACATACAGTCTACACTTTAAGTCGCTAGCATTATATTACTAGTCTCTTCTGATACAATAACGTCAGTCCAGAATTGGAGGAGTTAACAGAGACTGTAGAAAGAGACACAATATTGTCTAAAGTGCTGGTGTTTGTAACAACCTCTTGTAGCAGAAATGCTGCCAAAATGTATTCACCTATTTTGTGTTGGCTCCTTTCTGACCAGGTGTACCACAACTTCCATGGGGAAGTGGCAAGCTATCGTAATCACTGGTGGCGCTGTAATGGCCCCTGCCAGCATCGAAGGCCCTACTTTGGTATCGTGAAGCGAGCCATGAACCGGCCACCATCTGACAAGGACCTATGGTGGGCTGACCACCAGCGCACCTGCGGTGGCACCTTTATAAAGATACGTGAGCCTGAGCCGAAAGCTCCAAAGGCCAAGAGAAAAGACGGTGTTTTACCTGACAGAAATGGTTAGCAAGTCATACATTTTGTTCCGTTTTGATGGATGGTTGAACCCCTCAGTGACATGGTGTCCCATTGCCGAGTGTCAGGTCATTTGCTTGGCCCATGGTTGCAGTGGATTTAGATGGCAAAAAAAAAGGGGGGGGGGGGGTGCATGTGGGCTGTCCTTCACTATGGCCTGATAGCCCATGGCCCTTGTTTTAGCTTTGACATAAATACATTATAAAATAGTTACTGAACTGTTCCTTCATGCCTATACTCTGTTTCAGAAGTCCCTCACAGCAGAACCAAAGCTATGAGGCTGCAAGTGAAGATTATTGCACAGCGAGATGTGGTGCTATAGTTCCGAAACCGTTCATCTGTGGTCTTGTCGGCAGCTGCTTATGTGGAAGCTTCTCTGCAGGTTGCAGCTGCACTGTTTTGTGTGATCTTGCTTCTCTTCTTAATTAAGTATTTATTGAAGCTCTCCGATACTGAAAATAGAGTTCTACACTTATCTGAGTGACAATGTGCAAAGGACAGAAGAAATAAATACAACACTTTGTATAGACATTAATTGTCATTTAAAAGGTACAAAAACTTAATTGCTTTGACACTGGCTAAATTCATATGTGTAGTCGGCACAGCCACAGCACCATAGAGGCCTCCCCCCTTGGTAGTGCTTTGTCCCCTGCGTAAATGGTGCCTGTAGACTTGCCTGTGCTGTATTGTTCCAAGTGGCTCTTGTACATGGAAGGAATGAAGTAGCTGACATTGAACGTGGTTGGGTTGGTGCAGAAGGAGTGCGGTAAAGGTGGAAGCACAAACTGTAATCAAGAGAATGGTACCACTTGCAAATGTCAGTGAGTGCATTCTGTACAAGTGGATGTTACAAGAGGGATCGAGAGATGGGGCCACCATCTCGTGTGATGTTGTATACTGGCCAAGTGCTTTTGAATGCTGCACTTCCTCAGTCTCCTCAATATGTCAAAGTATCTTGAAGACGCACGCCTTTTCTGTGTCGGAGCAAATTATTTGCTGCTGCTATCACTACAGCTGATCTTGCTATGCAGCTGCACAGTGTTCATAGATGCTGCCATCACTTGCGCTGCAGTGGTTGCTGCTAGCACACAAGACATGGAAGGACATATTTAAGGTGTGTTCACCCTCCTAATTGTTGGAGGGCATTCGTAGCTTCCACCAGACTGAGAGGAACTTCTGAAACAGGGTATAGTCACTGATTAATGATTGTTGACAAATCTGAGTGTCATCCGAGCGTCACTGACACAAAAATTTTGTGTAGGTTTTTTTTACTTGATTAGATAGCTGCTGATTTCATACTTTGATTGTATGCTGCCAGAATTCTTCGTACATGCAGCAAATCATTAATTATGCCCGTTACCAGTCAAGAACATGTACCAAAAGCAGTGCGGCTCCTTGGCAGAAGAGGTATTGATGAGCATGCTTTTTACATCACAAAATTTGGAGGTATCACAAATCACTGATGCCCAAGTCAGTCAGTCTAGCGGGTCAAGTGCAGTGATCGCAAGCCACACGATGGCTGTGCTGCCAAGAGCTGGGTGTGCCACATCAGCTATTCGTTCTTTTTTATTCTAGATTAGTCTGCATTTGACACAGGTCCTGTAGTTGGATACAACTTAAGTCTGCAGTGAAACCCTGCCCAAGGCCTCATAACCGCCAGTCACTGTTACTCTGCGAGGCTGCAAATACTAGTTAGTGCTTCAAACTTCCCTGTTACCTAAATAAGGCAGTAACCACAAAAATGAATTTATAAGCGCGTAATTTTATAAGTTTTCACTCGCCTATCATAGCGGAACGGTGAAAGCCTAATTCTTTATTGAACTGAACTAAAACGGCAGCTATTTATTGTCAAGTTTCACTTCAGTTGGCAGTGAAGTCTCATGAGTAAAACAAGCTCAGCAGTGAACTGAACTGTACCACGGACTTTTGAAGAGTGAAATGCTCAGACTCCATACACTTTGTCCCTGTCTGTTGCACACCTCATCGCTTCCGCCGATGAAAAGACTGCAGATGCTCCGGAGGTATCAAGTACTGCGCCATTTTGAAAAGGTAGTATGACGATGATTTTGTTTGCTTCTGTGATTGGCCGGCGGAGTAACACAACCCGGTGCGGTCCATGTGCCTTGGTTGCCAACTGCTGTTTTTTTTTTTTTTAAGTTGTATCCTAATATAGCTGTCGCACCTCTCGAGAACATGCAGCACCCTTCTCAGCTTGTATCTCCGATTATCCCGCCATATAAAGCACTTGGCAAGACTGTCACTGCAACTTTCGACCACTGCACCAACCCACGCATCAGTGATATCGCATGACCATAAACCCCTATTTTCCTGACGTGTTGGGTGTTTTGGTCAACATTCCTGCAGCATCACTGAGGCCTTGTACCGTCATTGCGAAGTTGGCAGCTACCGAATTAGTCAAACAAAAGAAATAAACAATTTTGTGTTAGTACTCCTTAAGTAAATAGTCATAATTTGTGTACACAGGTCTCTTGAACATATCTTTGCATCCTTTGTGCAGCAGCAAAGAAATCCAAGATGGCAGACGGCACAGACATCAGGACTCTATTCGTACCACAGCACAGCGTCAAGGCAACTGCAACTTCTGTACCTGCTACACATGTTCACCAAGGTGCACGTCCCAAGCTGTCAGAACCGCACGTCTCAAGCTTTCCTGGCACCGTGAAAAGGCTACCTAGCAATGTGCACACCCTATCTCAACCAGTAGTCGAGTCCCAATCAAACCACCTGGTTGCCTTCAGTGGCAGAGGCCACATGCTAGGTAGTCATTCCTCCACATCTCAGATTCCAAAAAGGGGCAATTTCGCCTCAAAAGATAGAAGTTTATTACCAGTATCCAGCTGTGTTTTGGGAACACCCATGAGGGAGATACAGTATAGCCAGGTGGATAAATCAATAACTGATGGTTCTACAAAGTCAAGTTCTAGCCATTTAGGGAACAGAGATGGAGCTGACATAGAAGTCAAGATGACAACACCAAAGTTGTCTCGTTCAACTCAGCCAACACTGAAAGAGCTTTTAGGTAAGAAAACATCCCCTACAAAACGAACCAATAGAAGGATGAGTGCTGCCAAGATGAAATTCATAAGAGAACTACTCAGTTCCGACAGTGAATCTGATGATGAATGCACGATAATCAATGAGGACAATACCTTGACAGGGCAAGAAACATGCTCTGGAAAGATGACTGAATTGAGCATGTCAACATCACCATTACACACTCCACTGAACACAAGTGCCACCTCGAATGTAAGCACTCGCAGGGAGTCAAGATTAGTTGAATGCCCTGTCTGTGGCAGCTTCATGGAGGAGCAACACATCAATCGCCATTTAGATGTGTGCCTCATTCACGATCACTAATTAATTTACATGCATATTTTAGAAAAGCTGGAGCGTTCTAGTTTTGCAGCCTAATTGCATAGTGCTGTCTCGCATTACGTGTTTATTGATTAGATGAACCAGATGGGTCTTAGGTTGTCCACTGTTCTTAAATAAGTTGTGTCAAAGAGCACACATTCTAGTGGACACAAGTATCAGTGGCAGTCATATAAACTGGTTATTTTATCGGCAAGAGCTCTATGGAAGAGCTGCTTGTATAGTGCTATATGATTTTATATTTTTATGCTGAGCAGCTAAGCCTGCTGGATTTTAAATTGTGCATTGTACTGGCAGTCGTATAAAACTGGTTGTCTGTGAGAGCTTCATGGAAGAACTAGATAAGAGTTGTCATCTATGTATGTGCCTTATTTAAGATCATGATAGACTTGTGTGCAGATTAAAGACAATGGAGCATCTTGGTATCGCCGCACAAATGTGTATTTTGGCCAACGTAGTTGTCTTTAGGTAGACTGACCGGCTACTGCTGTTGGCAAGTTCTGTGTCAAAGAGCAAATTAAAACATAATTTCCATGCGAGTGTCTTTTTTGTTCATAGTCGAGTGTGTGATGTAGATTTTTGTGTGTGGTGAAGTGAACCACACTGTAAATGAGTCCATAGTTTACGTACTGTCCTTTACAAAAACTGAAAATCTTCCACTATTGTCTGTGGGACTACCTGGCAGTTGCCACAGGCATGGCTGTGATGAATAGTGTGTGGATACTTTTCTTGTGCAATAGAGCTGGCCGTGAATAAAACTGGCTTCTTATATCAACCTTCATGAAGCGAGCTTGTTAGTTGTCAGAAACTGATTAGATGGCAAAGATTAGTTCATCCTTGTACCTGCCATCCAAATCTTTTTTTCCCAAGAAAGAATAAGTTGTTTACTATTTGAAAAGTCACATATGGTAAAGTACAAATGTTACCAGATTAATATATACAACAGTTGTCATGTTTTAATGCATTGAAAATTCTCTGACATAAAATTTCATGGCACTGTATATTTCTTATTTGTAAGAGATCATTGTGAGCTGCCTAGCGAAAGCAGGAGAGAAGTGAGGGGGAGGGGTCTTAAATGCAACAATTAAAGGGGCAACAAGCATTTGTTTGCTGAAGGCAGGCAGGTGCTGAATACACTGCTTAAGCACATCAGGTTGTGTTAAGTGAAAAGGAAACGTATTTATAATTAATAATGTTAATAAATCTTTACCACTTGCTCAGACAAGTAGGGCATTTAATATGTGTTATGGAAGGGAAGAACTTCGGGGAGAGATTGGGTTCAACCCATGTTTGATTAAACTTGTTTGAGGTGCAAATATCTGGAATTATCAGGTTTTACCAAAAAATGAGACTCTACACATGAACTGGCTTGGGTCGCCTTGTAGGGCTGTGTTCTCTACAACTATTCTCGGGGAAAATTTTCTACTCATTTTAAATGCCTGAGCCAGCGTTAATGTTTGTGCTTTTTGTGCTGGCATGCTTTTTCTGTGTTTGTTTTTGAGGGCACTAATGAAAAGAACAGCAGATTCCTCACTACAGCAAGGCATCACGGCAGAGGTTAGGTTGCACAAGAGTGAAATTGCTGCTCAGTGTAATCAGTTGAAAAAGCCCTTGCTGCATTGCCATGATACTCTGCCATTACTTTTTTGCACTCATAGCTGTAAGTTAGTGAGCTGTCTTAGTCCAGTTGTCTCTGGGAGACCGTAAAGGGGCTACACCTATATGTTGGAAAGCTCAACAGTTGTTAAACAAGAGAAGTCTTTGGAGCTAAAGTTGGCTCCAGAGAGATCCCTTGTTTGACCATTATTGATCACTCCATCCCATGAATGTTTCTCAATTGGATGTTGGGAAGCTGCCACTTGCTGTGGGTCAGCAGCTATGGCACTTCACTGCAGAGCACACAGTGGGTTCAAGTTCTAACCACAGTGGTTGCCTTTTGACAAGAAAAATGCAGGAACACGTGTGCCAACAACCTAGTAGCGAGAACTGGAGCGGCCCATGTATGCTCTTGGTGTGTAGTCGTAGCTACTTGCATATATGCATGAATAGCTTCAACTTGTCTTTCATGGTGTTTTTCTAAGGTATAATGCAAAAAGTAGACTTTTTCATCTGTCTGATGAAATTTAATGGAAGTATAACCCACAAACAGTGCATTTCATAACATTCAAAGAAGCAATATTTAATCAGGGCAAAAGTTGGTTTTACTGAATCTATATCAAAAGGAAACAGCTTTTTTAGAATATGGGAGAGAAAATGAGTGATAGTCAGTGGTTTGATATTTCTTGGTAAAGATGTGGACTAAAATCATGGGCATGTTGACAAGTTTGGCTCTTTTCTGAAGGGAGCAGTACAGCATTGATGACCCCAAATTGCCCTCAGTAACAAGAGGATTAAGTGAATGGGCGACGCGCAGCTGGATATTTATGTTCACAAAAATCATTCCGCTTCAGACAGTAGGTCTTCCTTGCTCAAATTTAACACAAACTGTGCGAGGGATTACAAGACTGTACTTTTTTGCAAAACATAGTAGGCATGGCCAGTAATGGCAATTATAGTTCCTTCTGCAATTGCACTCGTCAAATGCATGAACCACATAAAAATGTTGCTTCCAAGATTTTAATGAAATAATACCAGGCCTAAGAAAATCACAACTGTTGCAAATTATTTCAAGCAAAACGTTTTCTCTGTAACCGTCTCCAGCAGTATGAAGTACGCAGTTCTTTGCGTCGTCAACTATTAAGAGTAGGCAAGAAGGTATGCTCACATTGGATAGGCGACTTTGCTAAAAGGTTCAAGGCCACTGTGAAGGTAAGAGTTGCTGTGGGGCGCGGCTGCCAATCTCTAGATAGAGTTACAGTATATGCTACCACAGGTAGCATATACTGTAACGCTATCTTTAGCTACAGCTCTGGAGCATACAGAAAAGTTTCGTAACTTTTTGCAATGGCCAGAGCAAACGTCAAATGAAAATACATTAGACATGCCAGAAGAAAACAACATGCTCAACAGTGACTGCGCTCGATGCACATCCCGGGCTTCAACCTTTCAGCTTCGCTTTCGATGCGCTATCGTTGGTAGATATCTACACACAAAACAGCCCCTCATCGCCACAGTTCCTTGGAATATTATTCCAAGCAACGCTAACATCGGACACGGTGAACATGGCGGAACATGTTATGTGCGATGATATTCAAAACAAATGTCAGTCAGCGCAACAAACTTATCTGACAGTTGGTAAAAGCCAGGTTAAGGCCCGTGATGGAAACGCACAGGCGTTTTATTCACTCAGACACGCACGAGACTGGGTGAGAGGTGCTAGAATATGGTGAGCAGTGCAAATACTCCGTACACAAGGGCGCAGGGGTAGAGGACGAGCGGTTGCTGATGCACCATGCTCAGCGCTGTAACGAACAGCTTGGACGCAGACAGCGCGCACCAAACGACGACTGCGAGCGCGACGGCGGTACCCAGGCTGCCTTTCAGCGAGAACAGGATAGACAAGCCCGACAGTAGAACCATGGGGAGCAAGCAGTAGCCAAGCACACTGACAGTGCAGCCGACCGAAATGCCGGATGCACTCATCAAGTTCAGCAGCGAGTACATGGCCAAGCATCCGAGCACACCTATTCCATAGATGTAGCCGAAGTGCACCTTGCCCGTGAGTAGCAGGAATCCTCCAAACGCCAGACAAAAGACTAAAGGTCCTGCCAGATCAGACTCTTGCAGTATGGCCGCGTCTGGGTCCTTCATAGGGTTCAGCACTGCTACCGTCTTCTGCAGTATGTGGTCAAAGTTAATGCCCAGCTCTTCTAGCAAAGGCGGTTCATTTTCGAAGTCGTCATCCGTTCCGTAGGGGCCCAAGCTGGAATCTGGCGTCAAGATGCTACCGGTGTATGGCGACCCTGATCCCACGTAGCTCGATGGGTCGCCGTAGCCTGCGTTCACTCCCCCGCCGGGTGCTGTGTAATCGAAGGTCGCAAACTGCTGCTGAGCTCCGAAGTCATGTTGGGAACCTGTGTCGTAAACGTAGCCTTGCTGAACTGGCGGTGGGTTATTCCAGTCATAATAATAATCCTGGTTTTGACCATAATTTGACATGATGCCCGCTGCGCGTACATTGACTAGCGGACAGCGTTGACAGCGTCACACTACGGAAGCGGAAGTGGCGGAAGCGCATAATAACCACCCTCCAAACCAGTAGTGTCGGTAGCGTATCTGTACTGACATGACATTTCCGACTTGTCTTTTTATTTCTCATTGAATGAAGGCATAAACATTGTAAAAGAAAGACAATCGTCAGAGTGCTCTAGATAATTATTATAATACTTGCTCTTACGAATCAGTTTCGGTTCTTCTGCTCATTGCGGCATAGCAATGTGGTATTTTGACATACTTTGGCCAGCTTCGCGTTGACCTTCTAGCATAACCACGAATCCAGAAAATAAAAGAATTATTTTTATGATTCGAATTGTGCTTTCACCGTTGAGTGTCCGTGAGTATATGAATTTGAAGTATTAAACATCCGTTGTGCCGAACAAGCTTGTTCACATTTACCTGCAGGTAGCACGCAATTTAAATGTCATTCTATGGCAGACATATACAGGACGTTGAGGTGGTCTGGGAGACGTCACCATTCTTTACTCGCGTACGGAAACACGGGGAAGGTGGGAGATGGAAATTAAAGACGATGAGCAAAACGAGAACAAAGTAAAAGCGGGAGCCGACGTTTCGACAAGTGGACTGGTCTTTTCCAAGCGACATGAGTCCACTTGTCGAAACACGTTGGCTCCCGCTTTTACCTTGTTCTCGTTTTGCTCATCGTCTTTACTTGCGTAGGTTTGACATAAGCTTATTTTGACAAATTGAAACTTAGAAATGCGACGCCACTAAGCGTTTGAAAAACCGGCCGGTTTTCTTTCTGTTTTTGGAATGTATCATGTAACCGCGCAAACAACAAGGGACAAAGAAGGAAACACACAAGACAGGCGCGGATTGTTACTTTCTAGTTCAATGGGCCCTGTTCTTCCTTCCTTTCTATGTGTGAATTCGTGATGTGTGTTTCCTCTGTCCCTTGTTGTTTGCGCGGTTACATGATGCATTCCAATATCGACCACCAACTAGCCCGCCTATCCCTGTTAAATATGTTTCTTTCTGTTCTCGGTGATCTCAGCCACGCAGCCTTAATTGTTATATTTTGCGGTATATATACTGTTTGTGAACAATGTAACGTTGTCATATGCGTCTTCAGGTGCGCACAAGCATTTTAGGAGGGCACACTATTATTTTTTCTTCTTTTTTTGCGGTTGAGCCGAATAATTTCGTTGAAAAAAAATTAGCCTCGACAGCTCTAGCTTAGGTTTAAATATCAAGAGCAACATGGTATAGACGATATTCTAATAGCTATCAAGCAAAAAAATTGACGCGGGGCAGGTCATGTAATGCGCAGATTAGCTAATCGTTGGACAAAAAAAAAAGGAAATTTGCGGGTGCTAGTTGGAATCGGTTAGCGCAGGAGGGTAATTGGAGATCGCAGGGACAGGCCTTCGTCCTGCAGTGGACATAAATAGGCTGCTGCGGATGCTAATGAAGCCCTTTTAGTACGCCTCGCACCGCAGGTTTTAAAGCGGATTGCGTTTAAAAAAGAATAAATTATAAGGTATGTATGTGGGAACTCCCTATTTACATAATGAACACACAACACATTGAGAACAAAGGCCTTCTATAGAGCACGTTGGAAGGAAGGAAGGAAGGAAAACTTTATTTTCGAAAAAGAAAAGTAGGCGAGCGTGGTTGGGCCCTATAGTCAAGGGCCGAATCTTATAACGGTTCGGTTGGGGGAACCGTTCGTTTTGGTTACGTCACAGGTCGTCAGAGGCAGCGGGGCGGTATCGCAATTTATGAATACGCCACGCGCCTGTCAATCATCTTCAAAGCGAACCGGTCGTAGGAACCGGCGAAGGTACAGTGTACTAGAAGTGTTCTAGTTCACTATAGCGAAGGGGTAGTCCCAGGTAGTCAATTGCTGTGGCTTGGCTGTTGGCTTGCGTCCCTGGCCGCGCGCGCTGTTCGCGCCACCCCGGAGACACGCGGGCGTCGCGGGCGCGTGCGTTTGTGGCATCGGAGGCTATTACTTGCCTTCGTCGTCTGCTTAGCGTTGCTCTTTCGGTGTCGACCACGGCTGGAAGTGCGATACGCGTTCGAAGAAGTGACGGATAATGAGTTGCACCGCCCTTGCCGGTTTTCTAAGTAGACCTTTTGCAGGCTACGCTATTAACTCGGGTGCAAGCGTACCAGTGGTCATTCCACGCAGAGGAAGGAATATTGGGCGCTGTGGTTCATCGCCACCGGCCTGCAGCTTCCAGAGGTCGGTCGGACGCGAAGCATTCATCGGAATGGCCTAGATCTCTGCTGCCGACACTGTCCGCGAAGTTCCTCTCACAATTACTGTGTTGGCCGGTAGAAGGGCTGGGTCAGCTTTCCCGTGACCTCCGCTTCAAAGCCAATGCCAAGGAGATATTTGCATGGCGAGATCGAAATCCCAGTGCTATCGCCAGCGTGAATAGCTCGCAGATCGCCGTTCAGCAATCATAAGGGTTCAACCTAGGCTGGTTCAGCGCTTCCTTCGTTCTGCTGATAAAACTATACAGTCAGGATGGGGAAGATATTATGGAGATCTGTTATTTGGCTGCCCTTTTTTCTCTAGTTCGGGAGTGCCGCACTTTGTTCCTCAATTTCACCGCACAGCGCGCACTGTCAGCACCACGCTCTTCGATTTTACTTCGCGCAGGCAATGCAGGGCCCGTATATCGTAATGTTCGATTTCAAGTTCTATTGCTTCTCACGCGACGCGCCGTGGGGCAGATCGCAGGGATAGCGGCAGCTCGGCGGCGAGCGAGTCAAGTCCGAGCCGATGACGAAGGGCGAAAAAAGAAGGTAAATCGAGGAAATTTGATATTGGCGGCGAGGAGTTACGCAGTCGCCATCTGTCGGAAGCGCCTCCCTTGCGTATTATGAGGGATCACGCGGCGCGCTCCAGGAGGGCTGCCGCGTGGTGTTTCGCTTATAAGCGAAACACCACGCGGCAGCTCTCCTGGAGGTTTATGTAAGTACTATCAAAACGAGGGAAGTTTTTGACTGTCGATATAATAATCGTGGGCAAACTGAAAGCACAGAATCGTTTACAGACGCTATCTTTTTACCGAATACGTACAGTGAACGCCACTGCGCGCGGACTCCTCGATGAAGTCTCCCGAACCGGCTTCTTGCGTGAAAGGTTGCCAAACGCTGGGAGTAAACTATGTGAAATATGTACTTATAGTTTGCTGTCTGTATAACCAAATGGGGCATAACAGAATGAAGCCTCAATCCCGCGATCGCACGGGTTCGCAGCGAGCGACTGCGCGTCTGCATGCATGTCCGCGCAAAATGTTTTGCTTTCTCCGTGAGCGCGTTTTCGCACCATGCCGTGAGCTTTAGGCCGCAGCATATGAGCATTTGACAGTACACTGGCAACCACAATTGCGTGGACACTATCAGAACTGTTAAAAAAAAATTCCGTTATAGACACTTCCACGCCTACGGCGACTGTGATGTGCCGTCGCGACGATTCAGTCTTTTTTTTTTTGTCTTCTAAATTCTTGGACATTTCAGTATTATTTCTCAAGTTGCGTCACACTGTATATTTATCGGTCTTCTCAGCGTGCGCTTTCCCTCTGCTTCTTTTTCGTAATCCAGTGCATTAATTCATAACACAAACATGACCATATGCCGTGCCTTTTTTTTAATGTGCCTCTTACCGCTCCCTTTCCGTTCCAGTGAACTTGCCAGTATCTATAAGTCGGATACAACTTTAGAAAAAAGGGGAGGCCCCGCCCAGACGACCGAAGCGGCGAAGTCACCGGCCGTCCGGCGCATGACGTCGGTCCAGAGTGCGCGCGCATTGGTGCATGCTCGTGTGCATCCGTGTCGGAGGAGTAAACGCCCCCTTTTTTCTAAAGTTGTAACCGACTATAGCATTAACAAGTTCATAGACCAAACCGTCATGATATTAGCCGGGCAGTGGGCGCGGGCGAGCGTCTCAGTGCGTGTTTTCTGCTACTCACCGAACATCGTGCAGTCCCGGCGCCGTAGCAAAAATGTTCCTCGCGCCTGTGCTTGCTGCATACCCAAGTTGTAGCCGATGGCTGTCTGCCGGTTCTAAGTTTTGCCAGCCAAGCTTCACAAAGCTCCTTGTCCTGCGGCTACGTGCGAATAAGGCTGCAGCAGGCTCCGTTGCGTACGTCCGGCACTGCGGCACCGAGCAGTAGCCTGCCTTGCTGACGCTTCCAAAGGCAGCCACTAGCTATTATAGTACTTTCAGATGTTGTCAAACAGACACCCAAGGCGGTAAAACCTTACCACTATATGCCGAGCCAGGTGGGCGGGAAACCAGATGACGGTGTGGTGCTTGAGGGTGCTCGGACCAGCGCCGCGGAGGACCCGTAACGCCAGGTCGGAGACTACTCCTCTCTCGAACGCTTTGATGGCCGGACTCGAGTCGCTGAATATTACATCTCGCTTGTCATCGAGCATTGCCAAGGCTATGGCCACTTGCTCCGCCACCTCGGGGTCGCGTGTGAGTATACCGTGGCGGCGTTTAGGGTCCGCTGCGAGGACGAAACCACGACTGCGGTAGGCGGCGGCGTCCGTGAACGCGACGTCGTCCGCTTTCTTATTTATGCGTTTGAGGAAAGCCGTTGCTCGGGCTAGGCGCCTGCCACAAATGTGTTCCGGATGTATACATTTCGGGGAATGGGCGCGATCGTGGGTAAACCGGCGTAAACTCCGGTGGATCCTGCGTGGTCGGTGGAAAGTAGCCGAGCTCGCGCAAGATGTGGCGGCCCGTCTTGGTGGTCGTAACCTGCGCTCTCTCCTGAGCCTCAGCGATCTCTTCGAGCGTATTGTGCACCCCGAGCTCGAGGAGTGGATGCGTCGGCGTGGTGATCGGGAGCCCCGAGGGCCCGCTTTACTACCTTTCGGATGAGTGCATTGAGCTTGTCACACTCCGATTGTTTCCACTTGTGCATTGCTGCGACGTACGTAAAGTGACATAGGACGAACACGTGCATGGGACGTAGCAGATTGTCTTCTTTGAGGCCGTGGTGACGGTTGGCCACTCTGCGTACGAGTCGTATCGCGTTGTCCGTCTTTGTTGTCAGTTTGTGGACCGTTTGAATGTGAAAAGATCTGATCAAGAAACGCCAATGTATGACAGCCTCTAACCCTACAGCTAGAATAGAACTGGCAGAACTTTCGAAGTTAATCAACAAGCGTAAGACAGCTGACATAAGGAAGTATAATATGGATAGAATTGAACATGCTCTCAGGAACGGAGGAAGCCTAAAAACAATGAAGAAGAAACTAGGAATTGGCAAGAATCAGACGTATGCGTTAAGAGACAAAGCCGGCAGTATCATTACTAACATGGATGAGATAGTTCAAGTGGCTGAGGAGTTCTATAGAGATCTATACAGTACCAGTGGCACCCACAGCGATAATGGAAGAGAAAATAGTCTAGAGGAATTCGAAATCCCACAGGTAACGCCGGAAGAAGTAAAGAAAGCCTTGGGAGATATGCAAAGGGGGAAGGCAGCTGGGGAGGATCAGGTAACAGCAGATTTGTTGAAGGATGGCGGGCAGATTGTTCTAGAGAAACTGGCCACCCTGTATACGCAATGCCTCATGACGTCGAGCGTACCGGAATCTTGGAAAAATGCTAACATAATCCTAATCCATAAGAAAGGGGACGCCAAAGACTTGAAAAATTATAGACCGATCAGCTTACTGTCCGTTGCCTACAAACTATTTACTAAGGTAATCGCAAATAGAATCAGGAACACCTTAGACTTCTGTCAAGCAAAGGACCAGGCAGGATTCCGTAAAGGCTACTCAACAATACATCATATTCACACTATCAATCAGGTGATAGAGAAATGTGCGTAATGTAACCAACCCTTATATATAGCTTTCATTGATTACGAGAAAGCGTTTGATTCTGTCGAAACCTCGGCAGTCATGGAGGCATTACGAAACCAGGGTGTAGATGAGCCGTATGTAAAAATACTGGAAGATATCTATAGCGGCTCCACAGCCACCGTAGTCCTCCACAAAGAAAGCAACAAAATCCCAATAAAGAAAGGCGTCAGACAGGGAGATACGATATCTCCAATGCTATTCGCAGCATGTTTACAGGAGGTATTCAGAGACCTGGATTGGGAAGAATTGGGGATAAAAGTTAATGGAGAATACCTTAGTAACTTGCGATTCGCTGATGATATTGCCTTGCTTAGTAACTCAGGGGACCAATTGCAATGCATGCTCAGTGAATAACCTGGAGAGTCAAAGCAGAAGAGTGGGTCTAAAAATTAATCTGCAGAAAACTAAAGTAATGTTTAACAGTCTCGGAAGAGAACAGCAATTTACAATAGGTAGCGAGGCACTGGAAGTGGTAAGGGAATACATCTACTTAGGGCAGGTAGTGACAGCGGATCCGGATCATGAGACGGAAATAATCAGAAGAATAAGAATGGGCTGGGGTGCGTTTGGGAGGCATTCTCAGATCATGAACAGCAGGTTGCCATTATCCCTCAAGAGAAAGGTCTATAATAGCTGTGTCTTACCAGTACTCACCTACGGGGCAGAAACCTGGAGGCTTACGAAAAGGGTTCTACTCAAATTGAGGATGACGCAACGAGCTATGGAAAGAAGAATGATAGGTGTAACGTTAAGGGATAAGAAAAGAGCAGATTGGGTGAGGGAACAAACGCGAGTTAATGACATCTTAGTTGAAATCAAGAAAAAGAAATGGGCATGGGCAGGACATGTAATGAGGAGGGAAGATAACCGATGGTCATTAAGGGTTACGGACTGGATCCCAAGGGAAGGGAAGCGTAGCAGGGGGCGGCAGAAAGTTAGGTGGGCGGATGAGATTAAGAAGTTTGCAGGGACGACATGGCCACAATTAGTACATGACCGGGGTTGTTGGGGAAATATGGGAGAGGCCTTTGCCCTGCAGTGGGCGTAACCAGGCTGATGATGATGATGATTATGAATGTTTGACCCGCCCGCCTCCATTTTCCTTCCCAGGACTCGGATGGAATTGACCCTGGGGATGGGGCGACCGTCTCTGGTGCGGATGGTGATGTTGCGCTCGGTCGGGAGTTTCCACCCCTTGGGCCTTTTGACTTGTTGTTTTGGACAGTACAGCAGCAGCTCCGATTTGGCGGAGGAGCACTTGAGGGCCGTGTGGTCGAGATAGGACTCGGCGGTTTTGACTGCCTCCTGCAGAGGGGCCGGATTCGATAAAGCCGTCCGACCCCACGGAGCACCAGATGGTGATGTCGTATGGTCGAGGCCTTCTATCTTCGAGAGGTGTTCGGAGAGCCCCATCATCACCAGGTTGAACAGCGTCGCCGAGAGGACGAAGCCCTGGCGGGTGCCACGCTGTCCGAGCTCGACTTCTTCCGACGTGAGGTCTCCCGCACGGAGCACGGCCTTGCGACGGGTTAGGAAGGAGCGGACGAACTCGTAGAACCGGCGCCCAAGCCCTATAGGTCCGCGATCGTATTAAGTAATGCCGAGTGCTCGATGTTATCGAACGCCTTCTTCAGGTCGAGGCCGAGTATGGCGCGGGTGTCCCAAGTGGCCCCGGCGTCTATGATGGTGTTTCAGGACAAGCATCGTATCCTGCGTCGAAAGCCCGGGTCGGAAGCCGATCATGCGGTGTGTGAAACAGTCTCGGTCTTTAAGATACCGGCCGACTCTGTTGAGTACGACACCCACACACGACGCGAGCGAGATGGGGCGAAGGTTATCGACGCCAGGCGCATTTCCCGGTCTTAGAATGAGTATCGCGTGGGCGGCCCCGCCCCCACACGTCGTTGATGGCGTCCGTGAGATACACGACCGAGGGGTCGTCTAAGTTTCGCAGGAGCTTGTTGGTTATGCCATCCGGGCCCGGTGCGGACAGGCTGTTGAGTTCGTGGAGAGCCCAGCACACCTCTTCGACGGAAAATTCGGCGTCGAGGAGAGTACATGTTTTGTCGATACCGGCGTATTCGGGATGTAGGGTCGGCGGGCCTGAGGGTATCGATAGGTACTTTTGTACGAGGGTCTTTACGACGCCATCCGGCGAAGCGGTGCGTTTGGCCTGGTGAAGGACTTCAGTGAGCGAGTGGCGCTGGTTCGTGCGGGTGTTGATGTCCTCAAGTAGGGGTCTGAAGAGGTTCCACGTCTTCCCGTTGCGGACATGTCCGTGGACCGAGTTACAGACCTCGTCCCACTGCTGCTTGGATAGAGTGCTGCAATGTTCCATTATGTCCTTGTTCAGTTCTGTAATGCGTTTGCGGAGCCTGCGGTTGAGACGCTGGCTCTTCCATTGAGTCAGTAGAGATTGTTTGGCCTCGAGCAAGTGGCGGCTGTCTATCTTCTCGGTGGGCATGTTCATACTGACTGTTTTCGTGGCCTTAGCCACGTCGGCCTTGAGCTGAGCCGTCCACGTCTCGAGGTTCGGGGCAGTGTCGGGAGGGAATCGTGCGGCGCGAGTCTTGCGAAAGAGGTCCCAGTCGACCCACGTGTACGACTTGGGCATCATGATGACGGTGGGTAAGTGCACGGCCAGTATGAGATGGTCGCTGCCAAGATCCTTCGCGAGATTGGACCAACGGGCATCGGCTGTGCTCTTCACGAAGCAGAGATCCGGGTGGTATCCCTGTGCGTGGACGTGCCGATGCAGGTGGGGAACTCCTTGTCCGTCAGTAGGGTGAAACCCAGGCCGTTCGCATGCTGCCACAGCACGGTACCCTTGGGGGTGTCATACACGTAATCCCAGGTGCGATGCGCAGCTTTAAAGTCGCCAGCTACCACAAGCGGGTTTGAGCAGGAGAAAGATCGAAACGGCACATACGGCAACACTGGAGCAATACTCGAAGCACAATATGCATGAGAGCGGAAAGAAAACTTGAGATAATTACGACGGCTTCAAATTTGCGACTAACAACGATAGTGGCCGTTGCCTACAAAGTTCAATATGTAAGACACACATGTATACTATCCGACTGTATCGACTGGCACCAATCGGAATGGAAACAAATTGCAACATATTAAGGCAGAAACAAGGTTAACGAAATTATATTAACAAAAATAAAAATGGTAACAATCACGCCAATAAATACATTTGAAGTAGAATTATCACCAAGAAATTTAGGACAGAAGGAAATATCGTATTTGCACGATTCTACCACGCCCCGATTGTAACGCGCAGTTATATTACCGCCCAAATATCCCTAAAATAACTTGGTGCCAATTTTACCGCGCACATCATGTAACGAAACCTGAGTCGACGCGTACCGTGTTGAAACAATTTTATAGAACATACAAAGGCACACAAGAAGGCGAAATGAAGGCGAACCTACGTTCAACGCCGGTCACATCATATCCTGCGGCGAAGTCCATTAGAGACAATTTTTGCGAAGGGTGGATCGGCCTGCAGCTATTTCAGCCCGCTGCACGTGTTCCGATCCAACCGGGACGGTGGCGCACTTCAGACAACTGCGGATAACCGGCAGCCACGTGGCGAGGGGTCAGCTCAGGGGAGTTCTCGAGGGGAGGTAATTGGCGGAACCCCCCCATGGATGCGCTTTTCGAGACGCCAGACAATGTGTTACCCGGGCGCGCCACCCGGGACGGCTCCGAGTTCGACGTAGCAGGCTTTGTGCGCAACACGACAACGCCGCCCTGTTCTGCTATGAGTGGGGGAGTTGCCGCGGGAACGCCGACGGGGGCTCCTTCCCACGCGCCGACCAAGACGCAAGACAATGTGCTACCCGGGGCGGCTCAGAGTTCGACGAAGCCCCTCTGACGTCGGCTCCGGACCATTACACCTGTGTGTGTGTGCGGCACGTGTATGTGAGCCCTCCTCCTCCTCCAAAAGGGCGGGTCACCTTCAATGACGTCGAACTATGACGTCGAGCAGAGTGCTTATAAGCAGCGATTGTCGGCTGCTAGTGTGTGCTCGTTGGTGTGCTCTTCGTCGTGCTCGTTGTCGTGCTCGAAATGTACTCGTGAGCTGTTGCTCGTAAGCTATTTGCTGTATGCTCGTCTTGCGGGCTCCATTTGGGAGTCCCGCTAGACTGTCGATGTATCTCATGTTCAACTGTAAATAACATGTAAATAAATCCTGCTCTCCTAAGTCCCGACGAAGAGTCAAGCTCCTTCCTACAGCTACGACTGCCAAATCTTACATCTGAATGGCAGCGGTGAGATCGGCCTACAGCTCGTAGATCGTCCGACAACTCTAACAAATGGTGGCAGCGGCGAGATCGTCCGACGAATCTTACAAGGGGAGCACAGAAGCGTTGCGGAAAAAGGAGAGGTGGACAGGAAAAACGCTCACTTGGGACTAAGTATATTTTCAAAGACAAACCATCAGGAACGTTAGTGCGCGTGCGCTGTCATCGAGAATTCTAAAAAAAAAATGTTTACATTGTTTATATATATAAAATTCGCCTAACGGGGCACTTATCACTACATTAATAATGACAGCTATAGTGTAGGTGATAGCAACAACGGCACGTGCAAGTGGCCTGACAGAAGTCATGAAAAAAAGAACCTTCTGTGCGATAAGATAGCTCGTCAGCTTGGGCAGCGTCAGCAGTTACAGCGCCGCTGGGGCACTCGTGACGCGGTCTATACAAGCCGCTGCTTTCTGATAATAAAGGTTCTTTGGTTGTTGCTTGTCGAAGGTGAAAGACGCACACTTCTTTGCGTCTGTTCGCGACGCAAACACCTTCGGAGGGAGAGCGACAGAGGAGGTGACGTAGAAACTTCAGCCCAGGGCGAGGAACGTAAATTCCTTATCCATCAGATGCTATGACGGGGCACTAATACAAAGGTTAGCATGAGCGTGAATCTGACCAGCCTCGACGATTTCCCTTTCGAGTCTGCCTTTCGATCTGCTTTTAATCTCGGTTTTATCGAAAAGGGGCTTACAGCCACAATCCCTGCAGTGCACAGAAAGGTGCGCGTTGTTGCTCAGGGCCTTTAAAGCTGAAGAATGCTCTCTTAGCCTGTCATTTAGGCAGCGCCCCGTCTGCCCAGTGTGAACTTTCCCACAGTCGAGTGGTATCTATGCCACTTCGGTAGCACACGAGCCGAGTGGTTTCGTGTTTCTTTTCACGGGTCTTGTTCTTCTTATGGCCGTTTCGCAATTGCGCACAACCGAGAAAGCTTGAGAGGAGCTGTGAAGACGAGGTCAACGCCGTGTTTTTTCCCGATTCTTTTTAGGTTGTGTGAAATCGTTTTGTCACTGAAAATATGCCTAGTTGCAAGTGAGCGTCTTTCCTGTCCACGGCTCCTTTTTCCGCAACGCTTCTGCGCTCCCCTTTGCAAAAATCATGTCAAAGCAACTAACCCAACAGTTTACTCTTCCATTAGAGACACCGAGGTCAGCGTCGAATCGCTGTGCCTGCCGACGAGTGCAATCAAGGGCCCGCTGCACTGCGTTAACGCCGCAGTACGTGAAGGTACAGGCTCTGTAAAAGTCAGTATGTCGTTACTAGCCTTGAAATGCTCACGGAAATGAAGCCATATATTTGTGTTTTCGCACACACTTAGTAAACGCAAGCGCATACTGGTAAAAGACGTGAGTTGATTTTCAAGCGCTCCTGTTTTCAAAAAATTAATCTGTGCAGTAAGAACGAAACTTTAGTGCATTTCTAAATGTAAACTAAAAACAAACACGGCTGCAAAACACAACAATTTACGAAACTCGTAACGTACAGGGGTGATCACGCTCGTCTAGAGCCTCGAGCAGCGTACGGCGGAGCAAATGAACCAAAATTTAGCATAGATGTTTGACTAATTAAGGACAAAGTGCTTGTGCCTGAACGGGTTTCACGTTTTCCCACTTGTGTTTCGAATTTCTTCGTAACTCGGTACCTCCCTTAAAATTTGTTTCTTTCTTGCGTATGCAGTGCTCGGCTCGATCGCTGTAGACAGGTGGGATCACCTCTGTATGCAATTCAGTATCTTGCAAATGTAGTACAAGCTTCGTAACTGGTTCCAGTGCCTCAGGTCATTACGCCTGTCCTAAAGTACATTCTAAAGATACTTTAGCAGAGAACACTCGCTACGGCACAGTTTGAGCACTGCGGCACACTGCACATGCGATTACTATTCCCGTTTTTCCACATCGGCGCGTCTATGCACACCATTGCACACCGCCAGACCGAACCGCCGAAGTGCGCCGCAGATTTCTATCACCGGGTGACTGCTTCGGAGGAAGGCCGTGTGGCGCCGCCTGCGTCGCTGGAATGACCGAATACAGTCAAATGCTTTCATAAATAAGTGCTCGGGACCTCCAAAATCCTTCGTTATATAGGGCACTTCGTTGCAGAGGTTGCGCACCGTACCGCTGACAATATAGAGCAGGCGAAGCACGTTCAACTAAAGACAACCTTTATTTAACGTAAATTAAACAGAGACTTAGTAAAATAAGTCGCTAATTTCTTTGTGCTCACTTTGACAGATGTTACTGCAGCTTCTTGCACGGAGGTTCACAGCGTGCTTAGCGGCGAAACGCAGCAGCCACACAAAATAAAGCTAGCTGTGGATCGTCGAATGCCGCTATCGATCGCCTCCCTTGCTCTCAAAATTATTTGTTCGTTTACAAGATCATCATTGTTGCCTTCGTTGACATTCGCATCCTGTCCGCACTAGATGGCTTTGTCACCAATTACGATTACATCATCAGGTCGTCATCAACTGTGTTGCACGTTCTTCAAACGTCGAACTCTCTACAACAAGTAGCGTTACAAGCAGCAAACGAGTTGAGTGATTCCTTGAGCACTGCAGCAGGACTATTTCTGACATCGGCACACTTGTCAAATGCGTCGCTATAGCGCTTCCGTTAGCGCTAGCGCAGAGCACACTTCAGTGAGGTCTGCGGAAAGCCGCGGCACTGATGCGTGGCATTCGTAATTGTGAAGCAACAAATCAGCCTTCCGCCAGAAGCGCTTAAATTATTTCGATGTGCAGGTAAATTCGTTGTAGCTTTGTTTTTGAGGCGATAACAATACACACCAAAAATAGGAATTCGACGGGACCTAATCAATCCTTCGTTATCAGCTAGGTCATACAGTGGAAGGATTGGGGTCGGGCATGAAATAGATGGTAGTTGGCCCATGCCGTCGTCCAACTCATCCGCGCTGAGGACGTTGTTGAAAGGAGGGACTTGTTCTCATCGAGAATGAGGAATATGTGATTTATTTACAGTATCTACATGAGAACGTTATAGTTCATCAGTCTAGCATGACTGAAAGAGAATGCACACCCAGCAGCCGCGCAACGGCTCCTTAAAAACACTGTCCTCCCTAGATCCCTAGGTGAGGGAAAACGGCAGTTCACCGTAGACCAATTCAGAGCGTCCCAAGTCAGTAGCCGACCCGCCTTTGAGGAGTAGGGTTTACACACTCACTTCCGCACATGTTTCACTGAACACACCCAGGTGAGAGGGTTCGCGCAGACAGGGGTCTTGCCCCGGTGCAGGCGCTTCCTGATCCCAGAGTTGACCCCGCAGTCAGTGGCCGCCGCGTCGGTCCATTGACTGTGACGACTTCTGGGGCCCGTGAGACCGCACCGCAAAACATCCCCTTCCAGGAATTCCCCCACTCCAATCAAACCATGAAGCGACGCCGACCCCACTAACAATACTTGGTCCGCCGACCGCGTCTAGACATGCCAGCGCCGACGGGCTGTTGACGAGGCGCATTGTCGTCTTTACAAAGTGAGTCGCCGCAGCCGGCGGGGAGGGTTCCAAGGTCGCTTCTCCGAATATCGCCCCCACCCCCCGCAGCAGCGGCGGGCTGGGAAATTTTGTAGTGTCATCCTGCTCCTTGATGGTAAAGTTAACGACTCCGCTCCGCTCTACGTACGGCTTCATCAAATTGCAGTGGTATATCCTCACCTCCTTCCTGCGACCGGGCATTTTCAGAACATAGTATCTGAAAGTTTGTGCAACAGTTTAACGGGTCCGTCCCAGTGAACTTCAAGCTTGTTCTTTCTTGAAGGTTTGAGGATCATTATCTGGTCTCCGGCGTTAAACGTACGAAGCCTCGCATTCTTGTCGTAATAGAACTTGTCGTTCTTTTGAGCTACTCCCATGTTCTTTTAGACTAATTCTTGGGTTCCAGCAGATTTAGCACGTATTCTACCACTGTTGGACTCTCTCCTCTTTCCTCCCACATCTCTCTTAACATTTTCAGTGGCGAACGGAGTGTCCTCCCGTACACTATATAGTTCTTCTGGCGAGAACCCCGTAGCCTCATGAGGAACCGTTCGAAAAAAAAATTAATAGCATTTCCCTGCACTCTAAACGCCGAAGTCGTCGCAGACGCGCCTGGCCGCTCGAGGCACTTTGCGTGTATTTGAGGGCATCTTTCACGCTCGGAGAAACACTTCTATGTAGCACGTATTGAGCAACAGAAAGTTGTATTGGGAGTTTTTCATGTCGCTCTACAATTTTCTCATTGACACTTTTAAAACGAATCTTTCGTTGCCTCTTCGACTTTCCAGCAGCAGCAGCAGCTGCTGCTGCCGCTGCCACCGCTGCCGCCGCCGCCAAGAAAGTAATTCTCGTCTTCTTAGCAGCTCGAGTCCGTATGCTCTCACACATCATCCGATTCAATGGTTTCCCGCTCACGTAGGGTCGGTCGAGGATGCTCCCCCGAACCCCAATGAGTCTGCTCACGAGGCTTCGCGCGACCTCACCGACCGCGCTTCCTCTGTAAGGAGCGTCGACTCCCCTCCTCCCTACGGCCACAGGGACGCTCCCGCTACTCACAACAAAGTTATGAAATTCTTCTACATGTCTAGAAGGGTCTTTCCACCCCCTCACCCTAAGTAGAATAGGGCGCAAGCCGTTTAGCTTGGACTTCAACAGACCAGCACACATCCGTGTCTGTCCGTTCCATACGAGGCTTATCCCGACGAATATCGCGACGACGCCTGCCCGTCCTGCGGGCAGACGTCCACTCTAACACACATGCTCTAGGAGTGCGGGTCTACATACCCCAAGTTCATCAATGAGGAGTAGGACTCACTTCTGCGTAGCCCCGCTCTAGACAAGCAAATCCTGGCTGTCCGACGAGCCCGCGATCGGGCCAGTGGGCTAGACCTGCCGGTCCCAACGTGGGACTACCGGGTGGCGTTTTACAATTGCTAGTAGGTACAGCGTAGCGTGGAGCTTTTGACGGCACTCGACGTTTCTGCGCAGGCACGAGTAAGAGCGGGTGCGAGAGAGAAAATCTGGGGGCCTTTGCTCCTTGAATATGTGACTGCCTAGGCAGAAGTTTCTTAACGCGTGTAGCGTACGTTTGTCCCTAGGCGTGCCGGCACGGCGGAGGGGGGGTCGCTGACCGCCGCTGACTGCCCGCGTGATGCAGTGGGCACGGACGCCCCATTTGGTGATTACTGTCTCTGAAGGGGCAAGGTTCTGACTGGTGTTGTATAAGTCGCGGGTCACTTTTTTAGTCGCGACGATAGATTGCATACTCTACAAGCACTGCTTCAGGAGGGCACATGTAACCGGCAAACCGAGGCCTCAGGAGAGCACCTGATGTTATATTAAAGCAGGCGGCGCAGGATATCCGGGGCACCCAAGCGGTAGCGGGGGGATCAAAGCTGGAAGCAGGGCGGCCCGTGGGTTGGGGCCGCGGACGCCGAAGCGTGCCAGCGGGTGTTCGCATAAAAATTGGCTGTCCGCGATAACGGACAGCCGATCTTACACACCATGCACACGCAGGCCTCTGCGAGCCAACCCACGGACCAGTGCAGCTTCTAGCTTTGATGTCCCCGTTGCCGCTTTGGTGTCCTGGAGGCGCCGCCAATAATGCGAAATAGTGACACGTTGTTAATTAGCAAACAACATGATTGAATAAATATAGTTGCGTCGAGCCGCCAACTTGCGATGCTAGGTTCAGCACTTCCGCGCCCCGCGACTTCTGCCGGCGCGCCTAGGGAGAAGCGCATACAACACGCGCTAAGAAACTCCTCCGTAGTGCCTAGGCAGAGTCGTATATTCAAGGAGCAAAAGTCCCCACATTTCCTCTCTCGCAACCGCTCTTACTCGCGCATGCGCGCAAACGTCCGTCGTCTCCGCAACTCCACGCCCCGGAAACACGCACAGGGGTGGAAATACCGTATCTCCGTACTTACTTGATTCTAAGCACTCCCTTTTTTCACGATCGCGATGCCCAAAGTGAGGGGGGGTGCTTAGATTTGAAAAATCTAGAAGGAACCCCCCCCCCCCTCCCTTTTTTCGCTGCGACATCACGACGAGATGGGTGCGACAAATAACATTTTATTTTGCAAACCTTCAAAATAAAAATCGGTGCAGACAGTGAACCTACCACTTGTGTAGGATGCTCAGTCACTATCACTGCCACTCAAGTTCGTCGCACCGCATGAACCGCTGCTCTCGGTATCCCACAGCAGTTCGTCTTCCGTTCCGTCGAAGTTGTTTGTGATCGAGCACCCCTTAATTGATTTGACCACAACGTCCACTTGGACCCTCTTCCACGCGTCCGAAATCCACTTTGCGATGGTTAATGGGGACGCTTTCTGCAGCTTTCCCGTCGGCGTCTTCTTCCGGTCAAGATTTCGCACCCGCTCTTCGTACTCCTGTCGGAGATTGGCTTTGAAGGGCTTGTTGACTGAAACGTCGAGGGGTTGCAGCACTGGCGTCATGCCACCCGGAATCGCAACCACGCCGCTATTGGTGTTCCGCAAGCTTTGTCTTTACCCCCGGGGTCAGATGGCCGCGAAACGCGTCCAACGGAAGCATCGCGCGCGTGCCTGCAGGTCCGCCGAGCAGTGATTCCAGAGTGAGCAAGCGCGTTTGGAGGCCTTGGCTACGCGCTCTTCCTAACAAATAGGGGGGTGCTTAGATTCGCATGCAAACTTTTTTCCTAACTTTTTCGCGAAAATAGAGGGGGGGTGCTTAGAATCGGGGGGTGCTTAGAATCGCGAAAATACGGTACGCGCCGCCGGGTGCGCGACGAGTTCGCGTCCTCGCCGGACCTGCAATAAAATTTCTTCACTCACTCACACACTGATTCTCCATTGTGTCCCACATGCGTTCTTTGGCTTTCGTCTTTCGTTATCACTTCCCCGGGAAGCGCGCTAATCTGCACTCGCTCGCCTGCTCCTACCCTCTCTACTGGTTCTGCTTTTCGCATGTTTGAATCGCCAAGAAAAATCACCCGACGCTTTTCCTCCTCGTCGCCGAAAGCAGCACCTAGGGCCGCGATGCCCCCCCGTCTCATCCTAACCCTTCGCTCCACAGCCGGCACATCATTGATAGCCCCTTAGAAACCATTACTGACGTTTATGCCAATGCTTTCCGGCGTGCTGGTTTCGGCTTGTTTACCAGCTCTCACTTCGTTGCCAGCCCCGTTCGCCGTGTTCGCATCGAAGCGCTCTCCATTGCTTTGCGGAATGCCGCCCCCCAGTTTCAGTTCTACGTTATCACAAACATCTTTCAACAGATTCATCTGCAACATGTTCATTTCTTACGCACAGTGATCATCGAATAGGCCATGGATATGCACAAAGCAGCACAGCTGCCCACAAGGCGACAACAACCCATGCGAGCCGCGCCAACCCCGTGAACCTCCGTCTAAGCGACAAGATTCCACCGTGTGTTATTGTTTGTGTTTATTACGTCTGACGGTCTGTCTCGCCTCAGCATTGTTGCCGCGCACCCGAACTGGTTCGCCGTCACCCCGGTGGTCCCCTCATACTGAAGACAAAAATATCAAGCTTGTTCCCACAGGTTTGGCGAACAAGATAAATGTCCACCACTTCAGCGCTGCCTGTCCAGCTATAGGGAGGCGGGCACAACGTGCGTGCTACATTTACATGCAGGGACACAGGATCCAGAGATCTAGCGCAACTGGACGAGCATCAACACCTACGTGCGAAGCTATTCCAGGACTTTGTACACGCCGCTTGATTCCCAGAGCATAGGTATATTTTCCATTCGGGCCGTTCGTTTTCTAAATAAACAAGAACTAGGGTATTTTAAATATATTTTCAGCTAGTACATATAATTTATGAGAATGGGAACTACAGCAGTACGACGCCGTCACCCGAACTTCTTTGCTCCATTTAAAAGTTTCGGGCACGCAAATCGGCCTAAAATCATAAGGTCGTTCGTAACCATGAACGAAATTCTTCCTCTAGTTTCACAGTCGCACATGTTTGCGTGTTCTTCAATGTTTGAGTGGTCTTCTAGAACACTTTTTCCCAACTGTCGTCGTTTTCTGTAAAAACACCTCCGGACAAAAATTGCAGGCGTTTAGCTACCGATACACGTCAATAATTTGAATCCAGCCATTAGATGTTAGCAACCTCACGCAGACTTCTGCTTTGTGCTAAATAGATAGATAGATAGATAGATAGATAGATAGATAGATAGATAGATAGATAGATAGATAGATAGATAGATAGATAGATAGATAGATAGATAGATAGATAGATAGATAGATAGATAGACAGACAGACAGACAGACAGACAGACAGATAGATAGATAGATAGATAGATAGATAGATAGATAGATAGATAGATAGATAGATAGATAGATAGATAGATAGATAGATAGATTATTTATTTATTTATTTATTTATTTATTTATTAAAGGTGAACAGGACTGGCCTGAGACCTAAGTGGGAAGCAGATTTATTTGGGAGGGGAAAGGGGCTAATAGGCGCGTCAGGGTTCCTCTCAGATTCCTTTTGTGACGCCGGATGAATGTTGTTTATTCATCTCGGATATTCTCCGGTTCCTCGCGGTCCCATCGGAGCACTGTGACGAGGACAAAGTGCACGCACTGCTCGAGGCGCGTTCAGGCACGCGAGGGCGCGCATAGCACAGCTCGCGCATTAGCCAGAGTTCCAGAAAACGTTCGCAGGGCCGCCATAGTGTGTGCCCGCAAGCCATGGCTGAGGATAAGAGCCCGGACCAGCAACGCCGCCAGTCATCGTCGGTGGGTTCGCTGCCCGTTGGGCGCCCTAACGACCAGGGACGCCGGCAGCCACACGTCGAGGACGCTCGCAGTAAGGCGGCCTCTAGCTACGCGCTGCCCTGCCCGCCGGACTCGAGGCGCCGGCTGTCCCGGGACGTGATCTCCAAATCACTCGGGGCGCACGACTATCGCTACGTGCAGCATGCCTCACCGACGGTTGCTTCTGTTGCCACGGGACGCGCAAGTTACGCGGCTCTAGGTCACTACCCGCAGGTTGCCAGGGAGTACGGGGCCGGCCCGCAGCATGCCAGGGGCTATGGGCCACGCGAGTACCAGGCGGGAGGCTACTATGTGCCCGAGCACCCATACGTTCCCGGCGTGGTTGCCTATCCGGCCATGGGCTCGTATGACTGGAAAGCGAGTCCAGGAACTCAGCGCGGCCCGGAGTTGGCCACCCCGCAGGACAGCAAGGCTCGCCAGCCCGTGGTGACGCATGTGGGCATGATGCACCAGGCCGGGGACGTGGCCGGACCGACCGCTACGCTGACCGCCAAGCAGCAGGCCTCACCCGGCCAGAATGGCTCACCCGGTCAGAATGGCCCACCTGGAGAGGCCGCTGCCGAGTCCGACTGGTCCCCCACGAAGGAGCTCATGAAGGAGGACTCGCGCTCCGCCGTTTACTATGCTGGTACGTTGCCCGTACGTGTGTTTGTTAGACGACTTAAACATTCCTCAGTTATTTTTCGTTGACGTAATTCATTCAGCAGTCTTTCGCACCTCGGCAAGGACCAGTCGGTGTCCGTTGGAGGTTAAAACTACTAAGGAGAGGAAGCATCCCATTAAAAAAAAAAAATGCGGGGAAAGAGGTATGATTTAGAAGCAATGGAAAAACGGCCGAATTATTCGCAGTTATCGAAAATGTGGTCACATATAATTGCTCAATCAACTGCGTTGATTGGTACTGCGACTTGCAGGTTTAACTGTGGGCAGTTTGTCTCTTGTTTATTACTTTGTTCGAAATGCTAAATGTGAACCTATAAACATGAGTGCTGCGGCTGAGTCAACGACTGGAATTCGTAATTCATACTTTTCAGCGCTTGCTAGTGGCCTGCAAGTCTTTCAGGCCCTTTGATCCGGCGTCGTCGTGCGCGTTCGTGTTACCTTGGATCGATAAATAAGGACAAAACTAAGGAGCCTTCGCGAATTATTATTACCCTGGGTCATAGCATTTGCAGTACCCGAATTTGTGCATGTGTTCTTGTCGGTGTTCGCACGAAGATAGGCGCATCACAGGGGCTGGAAGGCGCTATAAGTCTCGAACCAGCCGCCTTCCCTGACGATGGCAAGATACGCACAGAGGGTGGGTATAGTCGCAGGTTATGTGGGCTCAAGTACTTACTTGATGCACTATAACGTTCAGGCGCTGCCTCGGAGGGCTCGAGCGAGCACCATGACAAACCTGATGAGAGCAGCATGAGCTCGATGTCATCGATGAGCACCAGTGGATCAAGCGAGAGTACGGCTGAGTCGGAGCCACCACAGCAACCGGTGCCATCTCAGCACTCCGTGCCAGTCGATCAGGTATGACACACGAGTAATGCGAGAGCTGCAAACTAGGAGCAATGGCCGCGGGAATTTCGCCAATCAAATCGGCTCTACAACTGATGCCTCTTAGCACAACCGCGCCAACTCCCTGCAGGCTCCACCGCCACCTCAGGCTCTCCACCAGATGCAGAAAATGCAGGAAATGCAACAAATACAGCAGATGCAGCACATGCGAGAACAGATGCAGCCGCAGCAATTTAACCAGCCGCAGCCGGCACGTCAGCAAGACGACCCGCAGAAGCCTGCCCCACAGCACGCTCCGCGCATGAAGGATATCCGAGTCGATACAGCAGGTGAGTGCTCCGTCAGAGCAGTCTTGTACGATGCTCGAACTACCAGGAATACTTTAGACGACTCGCTGCACGCGATCCAATGGGATCCGTCAAAGGCATGTCGCGTCGCAGGGCGCGTGGCCTCTGTGCTGCCGGTGCCTCCGGTGGGACCTCCGCCTGGCTACTTCGCTCGGCCGTCTCGTGAGCCGAGCTCTTCCCGCACCAAAGACACAGACAGCCGCAGCCAGTTCTCGGTGGCCAGCCTGGCCGCTCCGCTACTGCCAGCATCGGCCGCTTCGCTGGCCAACCGCAGTGCCATGGAGCAGGCGAGTCTACATTATAAGCATACACGCACCGTCCGCCTGTCCGCTTCGCTAAGCGCAGGCACTGTTTGCGCAGGCCTGCATTCTGGTAAACGTGGTACTGCTCAGTGTCCTGACTGGCATCGTGGCAGCTTTCCTGGTGCGCCAGCTGACCTGAATGCCTCGACAGGCAGCCATCCCACCTCGCCGCCAGACGGAGCACCCTTCGCTTATTTTCTGCTCGTCTCTCCTCGTGGGATGAATAAAGCTTTTCTTTTCCCGGCTTGTCTACATGCGAGTCACATTTAACGCTCTTTTTTGGCAGGATGCCTGTCAAAAAGTGGCGCTATCATTCCTCAGTGCAAGCAGATAAACTGCCGCCGGCCTCGACGCCGCAATAGTGAGTGCGTGACGTGTATGTACACCCCATAGAGTTTCATACATATATTAGTGGTACAGTACACCCTTGCAACGAGCTAACATCGACCGCACGGCGTGTCAGCGGCTTTGTAGCGGCGAGCGGCGGCCGGATCGGCAACAGTATGCGCGGGTGCACAAGACGATGTCAAGCAGGTCTGATGGTCGCGCGAGTTAATATGTATTCATGGCGAAATTTGTAGCGCGCACAATAGACCAAGACGCAGTGTTCACTTTCTCTGCGTCCTTGGCTATCGTGCACGCTATAAATTTCGCCGTGAACGATGTCCACGTGTTCTGGTTAAAAAATTGCGAAGGGTGACCACGCTATAATACACGCCAGCAGCGGTCATTGCCATCTGTACTTCCTGCGGTAATGCGCACATACCAACCCTTCCCACCACACCAGTTCCGCTTTCTGAATTTTCGCTTTCACCAACTTTATAGTGAAGCTTTCTTTGCCTTATCCTTCTGGGTTTGGCGTGGTGGGAGCTGACCACTTGGTCGGTCAACATCTCGGCAGTTATATTTGTGGTATACACGAAGGTTATTTATGTGCGCCGAAATGACTTATCGGGGAATGGGCTTGTATAACCGTTGTGTGCTGGCCGACAAAGTAGGTAGTGCAAATGAGCACACCTCTGTTCTGCGTAACGTACAATTAAATATTACGACATAAAACCTGAACATATAATGTCGGCTCACGGGCATCTTTAATGCACACCAACCGGTTAATATAACAGCGCCAATCTTGCAGAATGGGTACCTGCCATTGTGACACGAGGTACAATCTCTAAATGTTGCTTGACGCGTATCATACTTTTCTTAGCATACATCTGTCATCACTATTCTTCCGTCGACAAGTACCAAACGTCGCTTTCGTCCTCGTTACATCGCTGCGTGGACACCTGACACTGTGCAGCCTCCTAATTTGGTGTTTGCATTTCGGCATAGCTGTGAGCGGTCTAGTGCATAAACATAAAAATTGCATGACAGTTAAGTTGTCATTTTCGTGGTGGATAAACATAAACACATATATTGCACGAGCTTACACGTCGCAGAGGATAAAAATAAGCACAGTTGTACGCATCGACGTTAGTTGTAAAGCACTTAAATGGACGCTCAACTGAAAGTTGACGCCTATGACTTGCAGTGGTTGGCGGACGCCTTCGTAGAAACACCCGGTAAAGTAAGATAAACGCGATTCCAGGACGTTGGGCTCTCCATCAAGACTCTGCAGAGCAACGAGAACAATCAGCACATATTTGCTGATTGTTCCTTTGTACCTTTGTCCTCGCACAAGCACACCACCATGTAAGGTAGCTAGGCAGATGACACAAAATTTCAGGTTGGAGTTCGCAAGACCAGTTGATTACAATCATCAGTAGATCGACCAAAAAGCTATGCGCATTTCATAACTGACGCCGGAACTCAAGTGCTTGTACGAAAGGTAATGCTTTGCGTTTGGTAGGAAACGAACGGGTGGCGTTGATGGAGCGACTTTCACACAACACTATGCTGTCATAACGAAAAAAGTCAAAATGAAAATAAAAAACGCCGTAACTTATGATAGTAGTATCAGCAAACGTTTGACCAACTTGACGCGATTCACGAAAATAACATGCCAGAAATCTAAATAAGGGTGGATTTGTTGCACTTGGCGACACTACGCAGTCTTCTTGGCTGCCAATCATTGTGTAATCTAATTATGGGGTTTTACGCACCAAAACCACGTTCTGATTATGAGGCACGCCGTAGTGGAGGACTCCGGAAATTTCGACCACCTGGGGTTCTTTAACGTGCGCCTAAATCTAAGTACACGGGTGTTTTCGCATTTCGCCCCCATCGAAATGCGGCCGCCGTGGCCGGGATTCCATCCCGCGACCTCGTGCTCAGCAGCCTAACACCATAGCCACTGAGCAACCACGGCGGGTGCCAATCATTGTGTTGAGCTCTACAGTGCTTCCTTGCGGTCAAAAAGTCAAGCAAGCTCCCGAGGACGGCCTAAACCAGTTCTTCGGCTCATGCGCACTCTGAATCGAATTCTGGAGTTTTACGTGCCATAACCAAGGTTTGACTATGAAGCACGCCTTAGTGGGGGACTCCGGATTAGTTTTTACCACTGGGTAATCTTTAACGTGCCCCCAAAGCACGGGACACGGGCGTCTTTTGCATCTCGCCCCCATCGAAATGCGGCCGTCGCGGCCGGGATTTGTTCCCGCGACCTCGTGCTTAGCAGAGCAACACTATAGCCGCTAAGCCACCGCGTCGGGTTGCAACTATGACGGGCTTTATTCCAAAATAACTCGTAATCTACCTGCCCTTGGGTAAGAGGTTGTGAAATTACAACACTGACTAAGAAACCTTAGTTTCCTTATATGTAAAAAGATTGTACTTGGTCAAAAAAAAAAAAAAACGAAAATTACTTGTTACGCACCATTGGCTCGTCCGTGGATCCGCCATTCGATGCGGCAGATGATGATGAAACATAGAATCGGAGGAAATGACAAATACTGACCCTTGCGTATGGCTTTTTGTCTATAACGACTCCTGCAGTCCCTTTCAGTTCAGCAGAACTGGTATATAGTGCTCTACTTCGCAAGCGCTTCTCGCGCGAACAGACTTCAACATCCACCAAAGTTCTCAAACACATATCTACAGTCATATGGTTGAGCAGAGCCGCCTTTTATTTGCTGCCAGAAGCGCAAATAAATTTTGATGCGAGCTTCGCATCCTCTGCATCAGTTGGGAGCCCGCGGCGTCTTCTCGTCCTGGCAGGGCGGAAGTTCGCCGCGTGGCGGTCGGCTCTCGCTGTCCTCCGGCAGCAGAATGCGCATCTCGGCGTTCAGCAGGCACCAGCGGCACGAGCTCTCCCACGCCATCCTGCGAGGACGTGTGTGTGCATCTATCGACGCTGCTGCGAGCTCCATGGTCGCGCGTGTCCCATGTATATGTATATGTCACAGTACTATATGCCAGACCGCTTTCTGCGTTTTCAAATAAAAGAAATGCGTATCGTATTCCTCAAGTGTGGATATAATTTGCCGCGTAATATACGGCGAAATCGATTTCTAAATTTGTGACTACAGCCGCAGAGAAAGAACATGAAAACCTGCGGGCTTCCGTTTTGCCGTACATATACAGCAGCCCGCCATCGACTTTCTTGCCCGCTTCACTTCTGCGGAGAGAACTCGAAGCTTACCAAGGTCTCGTAAACAGCAAAATCACTCACGCCCCCCTATATCCATTTATAACAATGTCTGCACTGCGCCGTTTGTTTGGAGGTTGTAAGTTACGCATGGATTACACCGTTTAGCAGTTGTTCCATGTTCCAAAGAGAGGAGAAACGTGGAAAATACGTTCCGTGTGGTCGACGTTCTAGTTAAGCGTTTCCACGTATATAGCTGCTATATTAAAAAAAAAAACGCAGCATCGCCAGAAACGGCGAATCACTGATAGCGATGGCATATGATTAGACACTGACACGAAATAAAAATTAAATTTATGGGGTTTTACGTGCCAAAACCACTTTCTGATTATGAGGCACGCCGTAGTGGAGGACTCCGGAAATTTCGACTACCTGGGGTTCTTTAACGTGCACCTAAATATAAGCACACGGGTGTTTTCGCATTTCGCCCCCATCGAAATGGGGCCGCCGCGGCCGGGATTCGATCCCGCGCCCTCGTGCTCAGCAGCCCAACACCATAGCCACTGAGCAACCACGGCGGGTAATTACACGAAATAAAGTTTGTAGTTTTATCAGCCGCATATAAGTTGCAGTAAGCAACTAAACAAGCATGCTGTCACGTGCGCCCAAACAAACATGAACAAATCTAATTTGATCGACGGATCGCATGGAGCGTAAATATGTCACGCAGGTGCGCCTTGGTGCGTGGACGCTGGTGGGAGAGGCTTATCCTATCATTGAAGTCATCTCTACGCAAATCGCTTGGGAAGAGCAAGCTCAACAGCGAACACACTGAGTCTGCGCTGATGGAGCTATAGAAGCGGTCTATAGGCGTATTTACCAAATAGGGGTGGGGGCAAAGTACCCCCCCCCCACACACACACACATGCACAAACTTCTGAAACCGGGCACTGTCGGCTGCACACTGTCAAATTGAAGAAAACAACAGCCAAGTTTTTCTTTCAGAATAGCGCCCATAACTTCTTTTTTGTTACGTATACCCTGCATCACGAGTAGCAAGGATCGCCTTTCGAGCCTCGCAGCGATGCCCTGGTGAGTTGCAGGTTACGTTCTCCACAGTTCGAGCCGCCTACGGGACGCACCTGGAGGCTAGCTGCCGCTGGGAAGTCCCGAACAAGTTTCACCTTCCGCCGCTTGCATCCTCTTGAATTCCTTGGGGCCGCATAACCATCTTTGAAAACAATATCAGCGTAGCTTTTTATGATTTATCGGTCCTCAATTGATAATCAGATCTGTTAGTACTATCACTTTCACTGACGCCTCGTTTTTCAGCTTCTTTTAATGGTATGGTAATCCGCAGTGAGGGGCGATCATTTTTAAGTTTCACGGATTATTTAAAAATCGCCTGTGGCAGATAGCATAATTCTGAGCTGGATTATTCGAAGAACAGACATTACTATCGAAACACCTTAAATCGAAACACACATTTACCTAATTAAAAATCAATAATTACCTTCTTAATTAATCACTTTACAGCACATATTGCAATTTATGGATTGTAGCTGCTGAGATTGCAAAACGTATCCACTTGAAATGAATTTCCACCATGACACCAGTTTCGAGATATTATTTCCCAAATCGTGGGACGAAATACACGGGCGTTCCAGTTACTTTTGGGCTTCAATGCGTAATGAAATGAATTATTGTGTGTGATATTTACTGGCGCAAGGGCCAGGTATGGCCAAAGAGCGCCATACTAGTGTTAATGGGTTTGCAGTCGAGGTATTATTTCTATGAAGTTGATGTGACGTGGCTGCAAAGGGGCCTTAAGAACACTCGCTCTAAGTGCGTAAAATCTATGTGTAATAAGATTGTGGCGATGACAAATGACGGGAACTATCAGCTTTAAGATGCATTGCGACATAATGATACGATGTACAAAATATGTCTGATGCTAAAATTTGCTAGACCACTACTGCCTCATTAGAGCCCTTGAAACACAAGGGTCTGGAGGCATGTGCTATACAAAACATTATCACAGCAGCATCCTCTGGGAAGAGGATGCGCTATGAATTTAATAGGCTTATTTCATGTAGGACAACATCGTTCAAGAAACCGAAGACTACTTTGGTATTAATAAGCGGTTCCTTACCAAGAAACATAGCCGGGTGAAGAGGTATGTAATAACGGTATGCAAGAGGAGAATGTTTCTTTCTCAGCTTCGGCTTCCCGACACTCCAGGAGGACGTGGAGGACGGTCAGTCTCTCACTGCATCTACCACAGGTTAGAGATTCATTTCCAGTAAGTAGAAAATTATGGGTCCCAAATGTGTGTCCTATTGTGAGAGGACAGTATAGGACATCTGTTCACCGCGATTTTGTTGCGGAGGGCCAAAAACCTAACTGTGGCTTTTTCACGTGCAGTTTACTATTTATTTCGTATAGTCCCACATGCGTTCCCAGTGGTTTCGCAGTTTCTTTCGTAAGAAAGGCTTCAGATCTGTGACAGGGACCGCAGCGGTAGGATTAACAGCATGTGATGCAATTGACGTGGCCATCTGGACTGCCAGAACGTTACCTGCCAGAACGTTACCTTCGATTCCCCTATATGGCCAGGTACCCAGCATATAATGATATGCTGTTTAGATAGCTAAGCTTTACACAGGTCGGAATAGAGCTATATAAGTACAGGATTTTTATGTTTACAGAGTGGCATCAAGGCCTTCACGACACTTAGGGAATCTGTATATATATGACTGATTTTCGGAGTTATGATTTCCTTATATGCTTCACAGCCGACAATATAGTGCGTAGGCCTCGGCCGTAAAGATACTTGTTTCTGGATGCAGTACACTGTATTCCGAGAAGGATGGACCGACGGCTGCATAGGACACTCCGGCGTGTGACTTGGAAGCGTCTGTATAGAACTCTGTGCACGAGTGCTTGTACTGAAGTTCTAGGAAATGCATTCGTATTTCGACCTCTGGTGCGTGCTTTGCAACTTCTAGAAAGCACATGTCACATACTACCACCTGCCACTCCCAATGAGGTAACAGCTTGGTTGGACGCATTAAGCGATGCTCGAGGAGTGGGACATGTATTTCATCACTAAGCTCCCTCACTCAATGCATAAAAGAGCGTTTTGTTAAAAAAGTAAGTGGAATAGTGCATTCTTACGGCGAGTTTCATGGCGCATATATCCAAACTGGTGTCAGTCTGGAAATTCATTCCAAGTGGATACGCGTTGCAAACTCACCGCCTACACTTCGTACATTGCAATATGTGCCGTAAAGTAACCAAGAAGCTTCGAGCCGTCAGCCCACCTGCAGGCTGACCGTTCTGACCATCCTCAGAACGAATTCTGAGGATGGCACCGGTTTCGAGAGCAGTCAAACTTGCGGCAAGAACGCACTGTTGTTAGCCTTACTTTTTAAAGAAAAGGTTGTTTTAGCATTGAAGCGCAAAATTAACTGAAACTCCATTGCATTTCGTCGGACACTTTAAAAATATTACCTCGAAAGTGGCGTAGTCCTGGGAATTTTCGTTGTAAGTCGATATGCCTTGCATACTCTAGGTACAGTTGGTAGACTGAAATATGTGCAGTAAAACAATTTATCATGAAGTTAATTAACGTATTATGCTAATTATTAAATGAAGCATTTTGACTTTTCGTAGAAGTGATGGCCGCCTCATGGAGTAATTTAGATCCAGGGTTAGAATTGCGCTCTCTGCCACACGCAACATTTAAACTTTTCGTGCATCTAAAAAAAGAAACGCCATGCATACACAATCGTCTTCGAAGGGCCCGCTCACAGCCTTGAATCTAGGCCTACTAAATAGTCTACAAGGGCCTTGATGGCTCGCTTTATTGATATGTCCGGTCAATGGCCGAGTAACACTTTCTCTGAACGGCCTGTTGTTAAGTGACGCTAATGCCTGCCGTGGGGGGGGGGGGGGGCAAGTAACAAGTATGTGTATACTGTCTCAGATACTTTACATGCATCACAGTCTGGCGAGTCCTCGCGTCCGATGCGATTCATTTTTTTTTCATATTTACACAATATATATAGTCTGGCCCCTGCCGCAATACCGTGAAAACCGTACTTACGGTGCTGCTATTTAAGAAATCACGGGGAGATCGTATGTATTTACAAATGAGGAAGCATAGTTGAGGCACAAGTGAAGGCAATGCATGAATGAAAAGTTCCAGAAAAAGGTGGCCAACCTGAACCTAAAACTACCGTTTTTTTTCCCTTTCGGTTTCGCTCCGGAGTGAAAAAAAAAAGTGTAATGTTCCGGTTCAATCAAAAACAACTTTTTTTTATGGTTTTCGCTCTAGAGCGCTTTTTTTTAACCTGCGCTCTAGAGCGCACCAAATTCTGATAACTTATTGCTTAATTCACGAACAGCGATTATTAAAGCGGTCGAATAAAAGTGAATATATTCACATTTATGTATTCATTTAAGTACTATTTAAGTACTGCCGACCTGTAGTTCAGGCAGGAGTGGGTATTAAATACGAGTCACAGTAGTGTATCAGAACATGCGGAACATGCACAGAACCGCGTAACAGAACATGTGTGAAAATCCAATACAAGCATAAGCATATGCGCAGGGAATAAATGCTTTCATAGCCAAAATCAACAAGACAACACGGACGTACGCTTTACGATCATATGTGCCCCACGTAAAAGGTACACTACGTATACGTGCAGCGAACCACTCAGCCATACATTTAAATCAAAGTGAGACATTGGCTGACCAGCTCGTTCGGGGGAACGGGCTCGCACCTGAAGGCTACGAAGGGGAAGACGGACCAGAGCAGGGACTGGCCCAGGAGAGCAGCGGCGTTCAGCACCTGGTACATCCAGGGCAGGCGGCCCCACATGCGCACACTCAGTATCCAGGCGAACGCGAACACGTGCAGCAAGCTCAGGCTGAACAGGACGCCCAGCAGCGCGTACACAAGCGGCTCCTTGCGACCCTCCGGGTGGCGAAGTAGGTCGCAGAAGGTCCGCGTCCTCCGCAGGATCGGGTAGTTGTAGTGGCAGATGTTGCACTCCTCCTCCCTACGCTCCGACACCCATCGTTCCATGCATGGCTTGTGCGCGAAGCCAATGCTGCCTGCACGAGCGGCGCTTGTTGTCACGCTTCGAGGTTTGCCTACGCCATTGACTCTGCGTACAAAAGGACCCAGGACGGCATCTGCGCATGCCGAAGTGCTGCTGACACAATTTTTTGGGGTGCTAAATTCGTCTCGAAGTAAGCAAGTCACCCGCATCCGATACTTCTAAAATATATATGCAACGCGGGCCTTACCGCGTTAGTGAAGGCGGGGGGGGGGGGGGGGGGGCATACCAATTAACTTGGCAGGCGGGTGGGTCGACATTGTACATGCTACCCGTGAAAGATGGCCAACAGTTTTTTTTTTTTGCTTCCTTCAAAGCAAACACGTGACACGTGGAAGTGTTCTATTAGGCAACCGCTGAACCGATTCACCAGTAAACGAAAAAAAAAAAATTGCCAATTCATTTGCCTGGTGGAAACAATATTGAAGTTTATAAATTGAAGACATTAATCGTTAACGATTCATAATTTTGAAGCAGCAATCGAGTAAATATGGACATCGCAAGTTCGCGAACCTCGCATGATAAATGCGAGTTTCCTTGCTGACATAATAAGGCAGCATAGAATTAAGGAAATGACACAAGAATGTAAAACTGACGCCACAAGCGCTGATGTTGAACCTGATGTCGAAGTGATGTATGTCCAACCAATTAACATAGCCAGTCAACTCGTGCTACTATAACCGACATTACGCGAGTATATTGTATCGTGATGCGCTGGAGGTGACAATGCGTCATCAGCAGGCCGACTAAAACAAAACACTAGCTTACTTGCATGTTCACATCGAGAATTCTGCAGCGCGGTTCCTGAATTTGCTTCATGATGCAGTGTATGTGTAATGGAGCTGCACTAATGCAGTTTGTGTAGCTCTTATTCCCCCCCCTTTTTTTTTACTTTTATTTTTTATGACTATTTCTTTAAGTACTCAACTCTTCATGTAAACAGCCTGATCAACATGACGCGCCTTTAGGGTGCATGCAATCGAAAACATTTTGAAGAATGTTAGAAGCGTACGAAATGGTACGGGCTCCTTTCTTCGACGTCCTTCGGGGACCAGCATGCGGCACTTCCAGCCGCGCATGGATAGTTATTTGGATTGTAAGGACTATACAACGACATCGGACGTCAGCCGGCACAAGGAGAAAACGCTACGAGTCCCGCATACCTCCCGACGGTTGGTAACCGCGCACTACGTTACGGGCCAGCACGCAACGAACGACGGTTGATACGAAGTCTTTGTTCACGCAGGGCCCTCATTCCTGGACAAGATGGGATAATCTAAGCACAACCACGGTATTGCGGAGCCATCCTGTTGACTACTGCCTGCAGCGGCCAAGAGTTCGTCTGCTTATTTAGGACGTTCTAACAAAGCAAGAAACAGACGCAAACGAATATATAAAAATGCACCACACACGGGCGTTGTGCACATATTTTGTGCCCGTTTTCTATGTTTCTTTTGTGTGCGCTGGAAGAACGGCGCAATGAACAAATACGTCCAGATTTCTCACTTCGAGAGGCACGTACCTCGGCAGAGGCAAGGCTGCAGCAGGGAACCGCAGCTGACCCCTCGGAAACAGATGCGGCATATGTCGGCGTCGTCGGGCTGCGTGCTCTTGCCAGAGGGCCCAGCGGAGGCGGTACTCAGCGAGTCCATGCCACCGCAGGCGCCCCCGGCGCGGCGGCTTCGTCCTCATCATCTTCGCCGCGCGGTGATAGTACGCACTTTGCGCCATGCACCCCCGAAAATTGGACGCGGCCTTTCGATTACCTGTTGGCGGGTGAATCGTTACTTTTCTCCACGTGGTCTTCAGAAGCTCAATGATTTTACCTGGATGCCGTGCCTTGCGAAGAACTTACCGAACAGAGGGCAAAATGAAAGGAACATTAATGGAACCGGCAACCGAATTGACAGCGATGTCATGAAAACGAAGGCGATATATGGTGCTTATCGAGGGAATATAGGCGATAGGAAGATATGCGATGACGGGTGTATGCAAAGAAAATACAACGCATATCTAGCTATACATTTAAGGATTCTGTACCTCTTCTGTAACATCGACACATACCCATTTTAGAGGACAGGCCAAGAATGGGCACACCCCCAGTGGTAAATATTGAAAGGCTAAATTTAAAAAGTAAATAAAAAGGACACGTTACAGTGCGCTTCAGCCTTCCATTAACAGATCGGCGTGCTTTAGAGATATCTGTGAGCGCGCATTATATGCTCAGGTTTTGCGTGGGAACCATTGTCGGACAAGCCCATTCTGGAGGATTGGCCGAGAACGGGCACGCACTTAGTGGCACATACTGAGTAGCCAAATCGAAGAAAAAAAAATTACTTTGACTCGGAACATATAACCTATATATATATATATATATATATATATATATATATATATATATATATATATATATATATATATATATATATATATATATATATATATGCGCGATAACGACCGACCCAACAGCAGCCATGTAGCCACGTCAAACCCGAGAAAGCTTCGCTTAAACACACACACACACACACACACACACACACACACACACACACAGACAGACAGATAGCTTTTACTGTATAATCGACGTCGCTATCGTTTAATTCTTGAAGCGTTTGTTTCATGCTAAAGGTGGGCAAACAACCTCAGTATGCTTGACCTCACCTCAACCTCCCATATTTGACGACATCACTCAACCTCATCCGCTGAGGTTGAGGCGCATTTAGGATACCTCACCTCAACTTTCAGCAGCTGCCATCGACCTGAGAGCTCCAACCTCATTATTGAGGTTGAAAACCCGACCTCAACCTCAGTTTGTGGTGTAGAATTCAATGTCGAATGTGTTAACCGAGTGCATAAACCTATACGTAAACGATATGTTCTCATGCCTCCGATACAGGGGGCTCTAAGCCACGAAACAGCAAATTAAATACATATAATACTTCACGAAAAAGTTTGTTCAGTGGAAGGTTCCAACTGCGAAACATGATAAGAAAATGAATGCAAACTGTAATGATATGCTGGAGATATGTTACCCTGGTCATTGTAGGAAACTCCATGACCTTGGCCGATCATATGGCCTAAGCCAACTATTGGTATCGTGCACTACGGAGGGTAGGGCTGCAAATGCCGTTGCTGGGCGCAACCCACCGCCCCTATTCCAAAGAGGACGCTCATAACATCCATCCATCCATCCACCCTGGGACGTCAGCAGGGGGGGGGGGGGGATCTCCTTTGTCGTATGCAACAGGTGATTTGCCACTGATATATATTATAAGGGAACACAGTAGAGACCAGTGGAACTTGCATTGCTTTGCTCTAGCTCTAATAAGAGAGGGAAGAGAGGGAAGACAGGAAAGGTTTGCTGCTCTTGTATAACTGTGTGTTGCGTAACATGGCGCTCTCCAACTACTGCATGTCTATATTTTTGAGAGTGTTTATTTTATAACGTCAGTGTATTTAGCAAAACAAACGTTATATTTTTCTGTGCCTTCCATAAAAACAATGCCGTCGCGGTGAGGCACACCATCTCGCGACTCAGTCGCACAACATCACGCCACGAGAACGAAGAAATCGTTTTTCTCGGCAACCACTGCACCAAATTTGAGGTTTGTTGCATTTAGAAGAAAAAAATTAGAATCTAGTGACCAGGTTCTTTATTTAGGCCGTCGTTTTTTTATATAGATATTGTCCTTGTGTTTTTATATAAAAGAAACCTAGACTATCGTTCATAACTTCGTACCTCATCAATGAAAAACGACATCACAATTCTGTAAGCTACACTGATTCTCTAAAGCGAACAAAATTTATGTATTACAAACCCCTCTGAAAAACCCTAAGGTGTGAGAGGGACTTTTGCAAAACCTCCGCAAACATTAAAAAAAAAAACACGTAAGCACTAAAATAACGTTATCAAATTTGTCCGCTTTAGATGCTCTAACGGATGCACTTTACGGAACTGCGATATCCGTTTTTCGCGCAGAGTTACGGATTTACAGTCTTCGCGCTTCTATTTTTTTTTTTACTTATCGATTTTCGGTAACTTTTGTTAAAAATTCCAGGACATAAATCAAAATCATTTTTTTCCGTACAGTCACTAGAGTTTAACTTGTCACTGGCATAGTTCTACATAATTAAATAAATATAGCAACCTCAAACAAGGCGCTCTTGTCACGTAACGAAGCACTCGAAAGAAGAGTGGTTGATTTAAAGCAGTATTCGAGAATGAATAATGTGAAAATTAAGAGAATCCCTACATCGCAAGCGTGAAGACTGCCGAGTCATTCTGAAGCGAATTGGCGATGCTATCGAGTACCCTACCTTACCCGCTGAAATCGAGACGGCTCACCATGTTGCCTCTAGGTCAAATGAGAAGAGCGTCATTGCTCGCTTCTGCTCACTCGATAAGAAAAATGAGTTTATCAGGAAGGCGAGAAGGGCTAGGCTTCGCACTGTCCACATTGGTTTCACCGGTGGCACCAACTATGCGAATGACCACTTGACCACTGACAACAAGAAGGTGTTCTCGAAGGCGCTGGCAATCAAAAAAGGAAAACAAGTGGAAATACTTACAGACAGAAAACTGCTAGATAAATCCCGCAAAACTGATGACAGCAGGGTCTATCGCATTATCACTGAATCCGACCTTCGAATCTTCACGCGATTCATCGTAAATAATTTTTTAAAACTTTTTGCCCTTTCTTTTTTCAGGGCCTTGCTCTCCCCCGGTGACGTAAAATATCGTCTTACTGAAAAAAAAAAAGATCACTCATTCACTTCAATGCTTGTGGCCTTCGTAAGAACATAGATGCAATTAATAACTTCATCGTCTCACTTTAGCATGTCTTCACTTTTATCTGCATATCGGAGACTTGGCTTTCTGATGCCGACAACAACGTGAGCGGTTTTCCATCTTATCAAGCAGAATATTGTCATCGTCCAACTGATAGTCATGGTGGTGCCGCCATTTTTATTTCACAAGATGTCACCTACACGCGCAGATTTGATCTGGCAGTTGACGTGAATTATTGTGAGTCAGTTTGGCTAGAAGTCGACCGGTCATTCCTTAATCGCAATGATAAGAACTTGATTATTGGTTGCATTTATCGCTCACCGTCATCTTCCCTTAGCGATTTCTTGCTTTATCTTAATACCGCATTTTTAAAGCTAACTTTTGAAAATAAGAGCGTACTGATTATAGGTGATGTTAATATTACTTACTTGAACTTGATGCTACACCGTACACAACTTACACTGATGGTTTTACTGGATTTGGTCTTGCATCACTTATTGACTGTCCAACTAGAGCAGCCTCTCGTGGGAGCTCATTGATCACGTGTTACCTAACATATCACCATCGCCATGCCCCGGGGTTGCTACTGACATAACCGATCATTTTCCAATTTTTCTTACATTTATCAATGAAATTCACGAGAACGATAATAGTTACTTTACCTCGATATTTAGCGGATACCTTTGTTGAAGCCATCAGTAAAACTGATTGGTCGCCAATTCTATGTCTAATCCCGAAGCAGCACTGAACGATTTGTGCTCTTTATTTTTATTGGCCGTCTAGACTAACACACGCACTGTGCAACGTAGGAAAATATATAAATATCCGCACAACCCATGGATGACGCATGGTCTTTTAGAAAGTTTAAGGAAGAAGGAAAACATGTACAAGAAAACTAAACGTCAGCCCTTTAATACTGGATTGGCTAGACGATATAGTAGGTACTGTAAATTACTGAACGTCTTACTTAAACAAGCGAAAAAAGGTGCTGCGAAAATAAATTTGAGCAGAAAAAAAATAACCCCAAAAAGTAGTGGCAGTTACTGAACTCTTTTCTTAAGAACTCATCTGTTGATGCCTCTATAACCAAAACACAATGGTCTCACTCTTTCTGAGCACAACGAATTAATTGCTAATGTTTTATCGGACTACTGTTCTTCCGTGTACACTAATAATGACCTACATGCGCATAGAACGACAGAAAGCTGAGCTAGTTGGTAAGGATTCATTATGTAAAAAAGAAGTGAGGCGTGCAGACAGGACACAAGAGTAGAGACTACATGCGCAGTTGTATAATACTTTGAGCCGTACGACACAATCATTCTTCTTGTTACCAGCTACATTAAATGAAGTGTGCTCCGCGATTGCTAATATTAAAAATACAGGGCCTGGTTTAGAGAAAATTTGTGTCAGGCATTTAAAACTGGTTGCGCATTTAGTTTCCGACACGCTCTGTAACATTATCAACCTTATGTTTAAACAAGGTGCATTCCCTCCATTAAAAAAAAAGAAACGCTAAGATTTTCCCTGTTTTTAAGAAAGGCGACAAAGAAACAGTTACTAATTACCGACCAATTGCATTTATTTCCTGCCTTAGTAAGCTCATTTAAAAATTATTTGTTAAACGTCTTAATAACTACTTAACAAAGTATAGTTGCTCAAAAACAACCAATTTGGTTTCCGCCCTGGCAGTACCAATACTCTAGCTGTGCTGTCTCTGACTACATAAAAAAATGTATTGATTCGGGAAACTTAGTCGGATCTGTTTTCTTAGACTTCAGTAAAGCTTATGACCATAAAAGCTTATGGCCATAAAGAATGGACGCAGACTGAAATCAGTGAGAAGGAAACTTGGCGTAGGACAAACCAAGATGTATGCTCAAAGATAAGCAGGGTAATATCATCAGCAATCTCAAAGATATTGTAAAAGCAGTGGAAGAATTCTATACTGACCTGTATACAGTACCCAGTGGAGTCAGGATACTTCAATTAGAAACAGTAATGAACAGGATACAGAAACTCCTCCTATAACTAGCGATCAGTTCAGAAGGGCCTTGGCAAGACATGAAACGAGGAAGAGCGGCAGGAGTAAATGCAATAACAGTCGATTTAATCAAAGATGGAGGAGACATAATGCTTCGAAAACTGGCGGCGCTTTGTACGAAATGTCTATCGACTGCAAGGGTCCCAGAAAACTGGAAGAATGCAAACATTATACTAATCCACAAAAAGGGAGACGTTAAAGAACTGAAAAATTATAGGCCCATTAGCTAACTCCCCGTATTATATAAAATATTCACCAAAATAATCTCCAATAGAATAAAAGCAACACTGGACTTTAGACAACCAAGGAAACAGGCTGGCTTCAGGAAGGGATACTCTACAATGGATCACATCCATGTCATTAATCAGGTTATCGAGAAATCCGCAGAGTACAATAAGCCTCTCTATATGGCTTTCATAGATTACGAAATGGCATTTGATTCAGAAGAGATACCAGCAGTCATAGAGGCATTACGTAATCAAGGAGTACAGACCGCTTACGTAAATACCTAGGAAAATATCTACAGAGGTTGCACAGCTACCTTAACTCTACACAAAAAAGTAGGATGATACCTACAAAGAAAGGGGTCAAACAAGGAGACACGATCTCTCCAATGCTATTCATTGCGTGCTTCGAAGTATTCAAGCTATTAAACTGGGAAGGCTTAGGAGTAAGGATCAACGGTGAATATCTCCGCAACCTTCGATTTGCCGATGACATTGTTCTATTCAGCAACACTGCAGACGAATTGCAACAAATAGAGTCGGTGAACGAGTACACTTACGTAGGTCAATTAATCACAGGAAACCGTGATCATGAGAAGGAAATTCATAGAAGAATAAAAATGGGTTGGATCGCATACGGCAGACATGGTCAGCTCGACTGGAAGCTTGCCATTATCATTGAAAAGGAAGGTGCACAATCAGTGCATTTTACCGGTGCTGACATGTGGGGCAGACACTTGGAGACTGAAAAAGAAGCTTGAAAACAAGGACTGCGCAAAGAGCGATGGAAGGAAGAAAAGACATAGCGTTAAGAGACAGAAAGAGAGCGGTTTGGATCAATGAGCAAACGGGTATAACCGGTATTCTAATTGACATTAGGAGAAAAGAATGGAGCTGGGTCGGTCATGTAATGCGCAGGTTAGACAACCGTTGGACCATTATATAGGGTTACAGAATGGGTACCAAGAGAAGTGAAACGCAGCCGAGAACGGCAGAAGACAAGGTGGAGCGACGAAATTAGGAAATTCGCGGGCGCTAGTTGGAGTCGGTTGGCGCAGGGGAGGGAGGGAGGGAGGGAGGGAGGGAGGGAGGGACGGACGGACGGACGGACGGACGGACGGACGGACGGACGGACGGACGGACAGACAGACAGACAGACAGACAGACAGACAGACAGTCAGTCAGACAGACAGACAGACAGACAGACAGACAGACAGACAGACAGACAGACAGACAGACAGACAGACAGACAGACAGACAGACAGACAGACAGACAGACACACACACAGACAGACAGAGAACTTTACTAATGGTCCTGAGGAACCGCGTTAGGGTACCTCCCTTTTCAGGGAGTCACCATATACCATCGCGGGCCGCACCCACGTCGAGGTCGGAAGATCGTGGTCCTCCGCCCTGTCGCAGGCCCTCTGTACAGCCCGTAGTTGCTCTGAGGTCGCCGCTCTTAAGGGCTGCCTCCCAGTCGGTTAGAGTGGTAAGCGATGAGCTGCGTAACGCAGGGCATTGCCAGATCATACGAGATAAGGAGCAGTACGGCTCCCCACAGTCTGGACAGTGTGGTTCTACATAAGGCGCGAAGTGACTGAATCGGCCCCTGGAGGGGAATGACCCCGTTTGGAGCATGCAAAAGGCGGACGGTTGTGGTCTAGTAAGTTTAGGATGTGGTAGAGGAAAGGTCCGCCGAGCAAGTTGATAATGTGCTAAGATTTCATTGAAGGTGTGAAGCGAATCCCTGTACAGCCCTAAGTCGCCGCCCGTGAGTCCACCGGAACCGCCGCGGTGTGTAAGACCTCGCGCACAATCATGGGCCAACTCACTGGATAATTGGTGATCGCAGGGAGAGGCCTTCGTCCTGCAGTGGACATAAAACAGGCTGCTGCTGATGATGATGAAAGCTTATGACACGGTTAACCATCAAGTCCTGTTTAATAGACTTGACTCTTATGGTATAACCGGTCCTGCGATAACATTCTTAAAAATATACTTACTTCATCGGCCATACACAGTACATGTCGCAAATACTTTCTCTGTAACAAAATGTATTAACCAGGGCGTGCCACAGGGATCATGTTCTAAGTCCTTTGCTTTTCTTTCTATATATTAATGATCTTCCCGATTCTCTTAATTCCTCCAACTATTTGACGAAATGAGCGCTACGAAGGCGCGGACTAAAGGAGGAACACGTACGAAAGTCAAGGCGCTACATGTTCATGTGATGTTCATAGATCATGTACATGTTCCTCCTTTAGTCCGCGTCTTTGTAGCGCTCATTTCTTCAAGTATGCAAAACCAACTCGCCCACATCAAGCTTCTGCTCCTCCAACTACGTTCATTGCGTTTTATACGCAGATCACACAACCATATCTTCATCTGATAAATCTATTACTGGTCTTACTTCAATGTTAAATATTGCATTGAGTAACATTACGAAATGGTGTAGCAACAATTGCTTGGTTCTTCATCCTCTCAAAACTAAATTTATGTTGTTTAAGAGTGCTCAGAGGCCCTTAACTTATACTCCTGATCTAAAGCTTGGAATTCATTTAATTCCCGTTTGCAACGACGTTACTTTTCTTGGCATACATCTTGACCCCAACCATACATTTCGCTGTCGCTTCCAATATATCAAGCAGAAGACTCCGTTTGATATATCCGTGCATTAATCAAAGCTCGCCCTTTTTTTAAAGCGAAAGCTTTACTGGCCGCGAACTTGCGATTTCTCCGTGCTCCGAGGAGGCACGTGACGTCACACGCGTTCCTCGTCGTTGCGTTCGCCTCCGCTCGCTTCGCCAGCTGCGTCGTATGCCTGATAACATGTCGGAGGATTGAAAAGGAGAGCTCGCGTGCGCCCCAACCACAGTTGAGGCGGCAGTATGGACGGCGACAAATCTGATAAGCAGGAGGAGGCCTGGAATCGACATTGGAACGAGATGAAGGGGAAACGAATCGCCCAAGAAACAGACGAACAGCGCGCCGAACGACTGGCTAAACGCCGCAACATAGCTAGACGACCAGACTAACCTGGACTTGCAATCAAGATTAACCAAGGCTAACCATGCTATGCCTTAGCTTTCGCTACGTATATCCCGGCATAGCCGAGCTAAGCCACTGCCAATTTTTTCTCGTGGGGCTCTGCTAGCGTTGTATTGTGCTTTCATTCATAGTCACATTAATCACGGCATTGGTTCATGGGGCAACACGTACGCTTGTCACTTATAAATTCAACATATCCAAAATCAGTCAATGCGCATTATCACTTCTAGCCCCATGCAATCCAACGCCTCCGAGTTACTTGGCGCGTACAATATCTGGTCTGTTAATAATTGTTCCAGCTTAACATACTCGTCTTATCCCACAAGTTGCTTCATAATAACCTTACGTTTCTGTTCATTGCAGCTGGCATTTTGGAGAGTAAAAATATAACCAGATTTGCGGCTAACAATTTCTTGTTACCCGTGGTTCATACCAATTACGGCAAAGAAACATCTGTGTTCGCTGCAATTTATCCTTGGAATGAATGACCATCAACTATAAAACCCTGTACTTCTCTCGAAATCTTTAAAAATTACCTTAAGCATCATTTCCTGCGATAACTGTACTACGATCTGGCGGTATATCTTTGGCTTCTGTCTCACATCTCATTTCTTGTACTTCATCCATGCATGCTTTTTTCCCGACTTTCTTTTATAACATGCTTTTTCGAGTTTGTTTGATTTTAAATGAAATTATTAATAATGTATTTGATTTGTCGATGTTATTTGATAATAACGCTAATTTGCTGTCTATAGATATCACCAATGTTGTTATTATTAACCGAGAGTCCCACTACAGTTCTTTCACTTTGGGACCCTCGTCTGTATATTTGTGATGTTGTAAATACTTTTTTTTTGGAACCAATAAATCTGAACCTGAAAAAAATTCTCAAATTTTCATTGACAGCGCTTACTCTCGAACAGTAGTTACTCCAAATCTTCGCACTTTCTGCAAATAATCTCGTCACTTTTCCATGCGAGAATTCAATGTTAATTTTGGTTAGCATGATAGAACTAGTTCTTTTGAATGCACTTTCACATGAGCAGTCATATAACGTCGCTTTTTCAATGCAAGAATAAAAATATTCTTCCGATCGCAGAATATATGCAAAAAAAACAACTTTTTATTTATTATTATTTTATTTATTATTGGCTTTTGTGCCTCCCTTTGCCTGTCTTGCGCTTCAGTTACTTATCTCGCAAACAATAAAAGCCCAAAAATTATCTTTAGAGTTCTATTGTATTATCATTATACTTATCGCCAGTTTTCGTTACAAGAAAGCGCATATTTGCATCGTTGGACAAAACTCGTCCGTGTACTATGCGCACTAGGATGGGACCAACGAAAGAATGCATCGAAAGTCGGGTATTCATTGTATTCCTCGTTTCCGACGCCGAAACTGCAAGCGTGCACGGGCCGAGCGGAGTCCTTCGTGATGTGTCGGTTTAGAGTAAGCTTAATTTTCCTATGCGTGTGAGCACAGTGGTACATCGCTACGTTGAGCTAGGGTTCCACCAGACATTTGTTAACCGTCGAAAGCCTGTCAACGACCGGTTGGTGGTACGCACTGAAACGTGGAGGACCGATAGGCGGCGTCGAGGTGTGCAGCAGCACCCGCTTCGAGCTCCGCAATATCCATGTTTTTCGTTGGTTATAGTTGCAGTAGCCGACCGAAATTGTGTATCATCAGAACCGTGAACGTCTACGGAACCCAGGGACACCATCCTCTTGGACCTAGGCCCGTTTTCGGCGGCTCCACAATTTCAAGAAGCTACCAGGTACGCGGCGTCGGAGCTAGCAAGGCGCGGCGGCGGCCGCCTCGTCGCGTCGGTGCAGCATCTGGCACAAGCCACCGACGCATATGGCGTCTCAAGAAATCGCTCCTGTTGCGGCGGGCGCCTCAAATGGCGCGCCGTCCCAACCGAAACCCGGTACGGAGGAAGACGGCATGGATTTTTCCGAAGCCTTAACTCCTCGTAAAGATGAAACTAATACAATGCTTCTCACGGACGCTGAGGACCTGCGGCGGTTTACGAGAGAAACCGACGAAGAGGGATGGCAGACGGTGCTAACGCTCCGCCAAAAACGGCAGCAAGCGAAGGAACGCCTGCAGGCGAAACGGAACGAGCCTTCGCAGAAGGAACAGAACTCGCCCCCCATCCGCCGACGCAGGGTGCGACGGAACAAGTAACCACCACTGCCGCGGGATGACTTTAAGATCATTCTCCGCCCGCACCAAGGACTCCCGTTGAAAACTCTAACCAGTCCGATGCTCGCAGAAGCAGTGATCGCGGCCTGCCACAACAAAGTAAAGGGTGAGCATATTATACTGCGCATAAAACAGGGCTCAAACATAGCAATAGTCTCAACGTCTGAGGAAGAGACAGCTAATCTCCTACGCAAGATCACAGCTCTCACAGTCAATGGCAAGACGCACGCGTTCAATGCGTAAGCTGCCACAGGAGAAGGCGGCGTCAGAGGTGTCATTCATGGACTGCCGCCGCCCACGCCCGGAGAGACAATCAAGGCAAACCTCCGAGTCCGTACCCAGGGAATCGAGATAATCCAGGCAAGAATGCTAGGGGACTCGAAGAGCGCAGTCATCACATTCCTCGGTACGGTCCTACCGCGGTTCGTCTACTATTGCGGTGGGGAAATGGCGTGTCATCCATACCGCAACTCGGTGCAGGTTTGCAAGATTTGTCACAGCGTCGGCCACCGCACGGACGCCTGCCCGCAACCGGACACAAAAGTGTGTGGAATCTGTGGGGCGTTCGAGCCCGAAGACGGACACGAGTGTTCACCGCGATGTGCCGCTTGCGGGGGGCAGCATCTCACGGGCGACCGAAGCTGCAAAAAACGCCTGAAGCAAACACGACCACAAGGCCGACCGAGAAGCGGAGCGCACAAAGCTGCTCAACAACACCGACCCCGGTGGTTTGCAACCGAAGACGAAGAATTGGAGCTCAGTGACTTTCCGGAGCTCCCTCAACGGCAAGAGGGGAACCCCTCCAAACTCAGGCAAGCAGGAACATCGAGATCCAGATCGAGATCGCGTACCAGGCGGCGGAGTCGTCAGAGATCTAGGTCAACATCCCGGGCACGCAATGTCAAGCCTCTAGCCCTCAAACAGGAGAGGGCTCCGCAGTCTAAACATCAGACGGCGGCCATCGCCACACAACAGGTAAGCTGGGCGCGAATAGTGTCTCCCACTGCCGATCCAGTAACTCAGAGTCCAGCCTATCAAAAAATCTTAGAGGAGAACAGAATTTTAAAGGACAGTCTTGCAGAAATTCGAAGGGAGCTAGCTGATTTGAAACAAAGGAATGAGCCCCACGCGAACAAAGCCAAGCCAGCAGAAACCAAGAACGCGAACACACAAGTGACAGGAAACGACGATAAACTGGATACCATAGCCCGACAAATCCAACTTCTTTTCGCAGAGCTGTACAAGCTCAAGCGACAGGTAGAGGACTCCTCATGTCACGAAAGAGGGACCTAACAAACGAAAATGTGCCAGCCCAGGAACTCCTGCACGCAGGCCTAAAGAGAGAGAGAGCTGAGCGACAGCGAAAGTACCATAGATGGCTAATCGCCACATGAGAGTAGCCGAAAACCTCGAAGTCTGGCAGTGGAACTGCAGGACTCTTAGAACTAAACACGCAGCACTTTTGAGTTTTATAGAAGCGACGCCTGTTCCCCCGGATATAATATGCCTACAAGAACCAGGCAAGAAGATACCGAACCTCAGAGGATACAAGATGCACACGCACCCTGACCATCCTCAGATAGCAGCACTGACACGGTCGGACATAGCGGTGAGCGTGGACTACGTCCCTAACTGCGATGACCAACATCAGGTTCTCAAGGTATGGCCATGTAGACGCTGCAAACCAAAAAAAGTTATTGCCAACGTCTACAGCCCACCTAGAGATAGGAAGGCAAAGTTCGACGTGCTAGTGACGGCCGCATTGCGCAAAGTGAAAAGCAACGACCGGGCAATTATCCTAGGGGACTTTAACGCTCCGCACTCTGATTGGGGCTATGATCGAGGCACTCCTAAGGGCCAAAGGCTAGCCGACCTCGCGGAGGAGCATGAGCTGGTCCTGCTGACGCGACCAGGTGAACCAACTAGAACGGGAAACAGTGTAGTCAAAGATACCACGCCGGATCTAACTTTCAGCAACAATGACAGAGGTGTTACCTGGTCCAACCTAGGCGAAGACCTTGGCAGTGATCACTGCATTATTGGTGTCTCAGTTAACACGACGCGGGTTCGCCATAGATTAGGAAAAGCCAACATAACCGATTGGACAGCTTATAGACAGAGGCAAAGGCAGGCCACACCGTGCGATAGTGCTACAGAATGGACAGAATTCATCAGGAGAATACACAGAAGCACTACACGGGAAATATCGACAACAGTCGAAACACCGGCAGTAGACAGGCATCTACTACACCTGTGGGAAGCGCGGAGAAGTCTGACCAAACGTTGGAAGAGACAGAGACACAACAGAAAACTCAGGATCAGGATAGCCAGGCTTGCGCAGGAAGCCAGTGAGTACGCGCAGCAGCTGCAAGACACCGATTTCCTTCAGTTTTGTGATGCACTCAAAGGAACGCTGAGCACAAAGCGAACATGAGCTATTCTGCGCAGTATGATAGATCTGACAGGCACACGGACCACCACAAACAGAACACTGAAATTAATTGAAAATGAATACGATGGCACGGCCGATGCCCTCATGGAGGGCCTTAAGAGCGTCTACATAGGAGTACCGGACACATCAGTGCAATACAACAATGAGGGACCGGACAACGCGGAGCTGGACGCACCCATAACAACGGCAGAGCTCTATGCAGCCGGACAATCTTTCCGGAAGAACACCGCACCGGGTCCGGACCACATTACAAATGCGATGCTGCGCAACCTGAGTCAGGAATCACTGCGGCAGCTTGCGACCTATTTCAATGATAATGTATGGTCCGACGACGGGGCACTTCCAGAAGAATGGAAAGAGGCTACTATCATACTCATACCGAAACCGGCTAAACCCAGAGATCTGCAAAACTTGAGACCAATATCACTCACGTCGTGTGCAGGGAAGCTTTTTTTGAGAAGGTGATCCAAACACGACTGAGCAACTACATCGAGCGGAATGAACTTTTTCCCCATTCTATGCTCGGCTTCAGGCCCCACGTCTCGGCACAAGACGCCTTTCTTATGCTTCGCGACGAAGTTTTGGACCCGCCACGAAGCGAAGAAGCCAGGATAGTTGTGGCGCTCGATGTCAAAAAAGCATTTGACACGATCTCTTACGAAGCAATCCTCGAAGGTCTGGAAGACATAGGTTGCGGAAAAAGGGTGTTTCGGTATGTCCTTACCTTCCTTCGCGACAGGAAGGCAACGATTGGGTTGGGCAGTACGCGCTCTGACGCCTTTGCGATGCCCAACCTAGGAACTCCACAGGGCTCAATCTTGTCACCGCTTCTTTTCAATGTCGGGATGAGGCGACTGGCCCTAGAACTCGAGCAAGCACGGTACCTCGGATGTACAATCTACGCCGATGACCTAACGTTGTGGACACACCGGGGTTCCTACGGAGAAAAACAAGACCTATTACAGGAGGCCATAGACAAGGTAGTAAACTTCACCAAGCACGCGGGTACGACGTGCGCACCCGAAAAATCCGAGTTCATGTGCGTACGCAGCAAGCGTCATAAGAAAACTGCCACACCAAGAATAGACTTACATCTTGACGGCAAGGCCATTCGTGAAGTCACCCAAATGAGAGTGCTTGGCCTACTTATGCAAAAGAATGGCAACGTCGATGCCACAATTCGGAGCTTAAAACCAACCGTTAAGAGTGTGGCACGTATGATATGGCGAGTTGGACGCAGCCGCAACGGACTCGCGGAAGAAAAAACTATTAGGCTGGTGAAAGCATTTGCGATTAGCCGCATTACTTACGGCGTGCCCTTCCAAAAACTTAACCAAACTGAAATGAAGAAGGTGGACACCCTTATCAGAACGGCATACAAATCTGCTCTGGGACTCCCGAACACAGGCAGCACGGAGCGCCTGGAGCGGTTGGGTATTTACAACAAGTATGAAGAACATGCCGCTGCAGTTCTGATATCGCAAAGAGAAAGGCTGAGCTCTACGCCCCAGGGCCGCTCGATTCTCCAAAGACTGGGACACAACGCTCGACCCCTGTTCTGCGGAGACGAAACAGACTTGTCACGTGATTTGAGGGAGCACATCCATGTCTCACCTATACCAAGAAATATGAGTGCCAGGTACCACGCAGGCCGCAGACAGGCCAGGACGAAGACTCTGCAGAAGCGATTCGGCAAGGATCCGGCCGTCTATTACACGGACGCGAGTGCAACCACTCGCAGGGACTTCTACGCAATCGCCGCAATCAATAGAGTCACCACGATAACCGCTACGGTTAAGACTACCTCGGTATGCATAGCTGAGGCAGCGGCAATAGCGCTGGCGATACGAGACGCTGACTTTAAAGGTCAGTCGGCTCATGTGCTCACAGACTCGCAGGCAACTTGTCGACTCTTCATGCGGGGAATGCTACCGCGCAGCGCCTAAAGAATACTCGGCTCACGACTGGACCTGGACCACGGCATTACATGGTGCCCCGCGCACAACGGACTCGACGGGAACAAAAGGGCAGACCGCATAGCTCGAGGAAGCAACGACCGAACAGCGGCCAGAACCCCAGAGGAACCACTGTCCGCAGTGCGCGACATATTAGAGAATCAGAGGAGGGACAGACGGACCTACAGCCATCCGCACTGCAAACTAAATAGAAGACAAGCTCAAGACTGGCGTCTCATACAAACTAATTCATACCCACACCTAAACCTCTTACACAGGAAGCACCCGACATATTACACCGACACCTGCCCGTGGTGCGGCGCAAAACCCACGTTGGCCCACATAACGTGGGAATGTACGGCTCGGCCAAGCAACGTCAATTCACCTTTTCTAAGCATCACAGACTTCGTACGGCAGTGGGAGGCACTACTCGCAAGCGAGGATCAGGGGAGCCAATTGGCCCTCCTGGACCAAGCTCAGCGAACCGAAAGAGCCAGTGGAGCCCTGGACTGAGGGCCCCACCCAGACCTGCCATAACCCCGATTAACTGAGCAATAAAGTTTTCTCTCTCTCTCTCTCTCTCTCACTGAAACGTAAACAGCGACGCTCCCTGTGGTTTGGAAGACTTTTCAGTATTGAAACCCTCCGGTTGTAGTGAGTCGATAATATACTCTCCTAAACGTCACTTGTTATACGAAAGGCGTATGATCATTTTATTGTACGTTCATGAAATATGTCAAGTAAGCATGCGACCCAGCTGGTACTAAGCCAGTTTGCACGCTATTTTAGCACGTCCCACTTTATCTGTGCGACCTTTACCCAGCGCCACATATTACTGATAATGCAACATTGCAGCAAATGCCACATTTTGTTACAGTGCTCTTTGAACACTGCACTAATGCACAGCAGCGACTACTTAATTTCTAGAGAACGCCATAAGCGCCTTCAGTAATGCTCTTGTGTGGGCGAGGGGATAAACTTGCTTGTGGCGAACACAATATATTTTTAAAATTAGGGACGCAAGACTCTGAGTCCCCAAGCCGGATTGGCTAGGCTGCTCTTGGGTTTAGAGCAACAGCTGAGTTTGAGAATTGGGTCAAACGCAGGCCGCGTTGCGTCGAGCGGTCGATCGGGACGCCGCAGTGGGGAAAATAAAGAGATGCTTCAAAGCAAGCTTTTCTTGCAAGTGAAAACAACAGAGTACATTTTTGAGCAAAAGGTGCAAACAATAAAATGTCATAAACATAATCACTGCGTTAGGTGTATGGCTCTCTTGACTATCTAGCAGCTCGCGAGAGCGAACCAAGACAGCTTGGGGACCTACGCCAGTTTGATTTTTGGGTCAACGCGAACGCAACAACCACAGACTTGTGTGCTGCGCATGCGCAATTGCGGCCCGGACGCAATTTTCTTGGGTCCCCTATTCTAACACCCTCTAATCGGCTCACGTCTGGGGCGTCCAATATGGCGCTGGACAACAAAAGAATTACGCAGATCCCACGCACTGTGGGAATCGATGTAAGCGAAGCTTTCTGTACTGTTTGTTTTGATTAACGATAATTAGCCGTGATGTTGACGGCGAATGTTTCATTTCTTCAACGTTTTGTCCAACACGACAGTGGCGAGTTGATGTTAAACGTTACCTTGCGTGCACCACTGCTGTTCGTCTGCGTAGTAGACAAAACACAAAGGGAGAGGTGTTTGCTTGAGGCATTGTTGTGGCCTATATTTCATAACCTCTGAGAGGGTTGAGCATTGTCATTGCTTCACATGACACATCGCATCGTGGCAGAAGCATTAAACTTGAATTGGATTATGGGACTGTACGTGCCAAAACCACAATCGGGTTATGAGGCTGGCCGTTGTGGCGCACTCCGGATTAATTTTGGCACCATGGTGTTCTTTAACGTGTCTTCAAATCAAAGTGCGCGAGCGTTTTTATTTCGCCCTAGTAGAAATGTGCCTGCCTCGGTCGGGATCAAATCCGCGACCTCGAGCAATGCCATGCCGTGCCATGCCGCAAAGCTACCGCGGCGGGCACATAAATGTTGATTTGACGTGCGACTGCTTCCGTTGTGTCACCTAGACCTTGCGGTGCACTTTAATTAAAGCGGCTCTGCTTCTGCACGCCCTGCGTAATTTGTACGCTTGACATATTTGCATGATGTATATTTTTCAGAAATAGCAGAAACACCCTACCGTACCTTGAACTTAAGTTTATCGAACGTTTCCTTGCCTTCTCACGTCACCTTTTCCCTATCTGCTATTGCTAACTTTTCCCTAACTGCTATTGTAAGTGAACTTCTATTTTTGACACTGCTTTCTAAGTAACACGTAATTTTTGCCATAGAAGCCGCCTATGAACAACATGCAGCTACGAAAATTTTTTTATTGATATCGTGTCATTTTAAGCGCTCTTCTTGTTGGTGGAATATCGATCAGGGCCAATGATCAAAGAAAACAATATGATAGTGTAATAAACCACGTTTATTGACTGCGTGGCGTGAAGAGATGCAGATGACCAATGTACTTCTAGACATAAAGGTAGACATGTAAGAGAAAAATGAGCAGATATTCCAAATGCACTGATTGAAAAAGTGAAGACTCCCGACCTGCAGGACTTTTATTAAAGTTTTTCCAATCCAATCCCGACCGGGATAAACGTGTTTCTTTTAAAAGCTGCACCACCCCCAGGTGAAATAATCGACTTTCGGAGAAAAGGAATCAAGGCAATTATTGGACGTAAATATTGTGACACGCTGACGAAAAAGACATCTTAAGCTTGGTCCGAAGACGACGCTCTGGAGATCGCGCGCTGTCTACCATCCTGTCAGCTGCTACAGTTATTGTAAATATCCTGCAAATATATTTCTGACTTCTTTTACCCCAGTAAAAATGTGAACAAGTGTAAGGCAAAATATACTGAATACGTACTCAGACTAAATCGGGGATACCGGGAAGTCTTTACCAATGTAATCTCCGCGGCTTGTCTGGTCTCCTTCAACGTGCCAGCAGGCGAAATGAAGTAGAAACATAGTCTAATCGAATGGCGTTTGCTATTCAGACCGTGTTCGGCTTCAGAAGTCACTATAAAAATGATCCAATAGCCGTTTCCGTTCGAATGTAACGCATAACAGCACTTTTGAAGTCTCGAAGGTGAAGGGCTGATGCAAGTGAGAACTCTTATTCCGAATGATTGTGCTGTTGGAGAGTCGTCGCTTTTGCGGAGAGGCGCGCCAGTTCCCGAGAGAATTAACGCGCGGGTGCTAATTGGTTCGGCTGAACAAGTTTCTAGCTATCATTCACACCCCGTTTTGGGACAGCTTGCAAATATGCTAACTTCACTTAGGCAAGGAAAACACCTTTTTGACAGTATCACCATGTCTGCAACCCATTAAAACTGGCTGTCCTATGTGGTGCCACAATTGCCTACTTCAACGAACACAGCAGATTTACAAATATCTCCACGTGTATGTGAGGCATGCAGTTCCTTTAACTGCTTCATTACTGTTCTTATGATAGTGCTCCGGATCACTGAAAGCAGCCGTTTATAATACAGTAGCTGCGTAGTTCTGCGGACATACAATTGGGAATGGCACTAAATTTAGGTATAAAATATAAGATAAGCACAACATGTTTTTCTCAGACACCAGACTCAAGAATAATTTTTGTTTACTACCCTGAATAAAGCCGAAGGACGCAGCTAGCTCCTTTTTTGTTTATTTTTTTAATTACAAAATTTCTGGCGTTTTACATCTGGCGATATGATTATGAAGCACCGTGTTCAGTTCTCATCACGTGGGGTTCTCGAACGTTCACCTAAACAGAAGTACACGAGGGTTGCCATTTCCTTCCCATCTAATTCCGTGACCTGGTTTGAACCCGTACGTGAGCTCGAGTTTAGCAGCGCAAGGCCATATCCACTATGTAGCCACTACTTAGGCTATCGTGCCGGCTTAGGGGCCAGCTTAGCATATAGAATGTCTACCTACAACTATTTCTGGCGCCCGAGGTCCGACCGCAACATAATAATTTACTGCGCATTCTGTTACGCGAATAGGACGGGAAAATGAATGGCTTTCTTCTATAGCTTTTCTTTCTATAAGGATACTTTCCATAAATCTGAGTACAGGGCGCCGGATGGGGCAGGTTATGTTTTATTTGTTTGAAGCGGCAAGCAGGAAGTTTACATGTTTTTCTGTTGCCTTTCGCAAGAGCTACCGATGGAACACTATATGCGCAAAAATACAAACGAGAAATATATGCTGCTTGAAGATTAAGAAAAATATGACGTAATAGTCCTGCGGAAACCCGCAAGGTGGACAGAAGTAAATGGAAAATGAGGCCTCCACCTAATCGTAGAAATTGCTACAAAGGAAACCCATACCAGTTCCTCGAAAGAAAAGCCTCACAGTTGAATAATTCTTCCTGGCCGGTACTGGAACACGGGACTCCCCACCGCCTTTCCGAGGCAGCCGCTCTGCCATCCGAGCTAACCAGGCGGCTAGCAGACAGCAGGGCGAAGCCAAATCTGTCAACTCGACGCAAGGACAAGGGATTGAAGAAATGGTTATGCAGAAAGTTAACTTCAATGTCTTTCCCCACTTCGATAGCAAGTGGTTCAGGGCCCCTTTAAGGTAGTTTTATCAGTTACTGTTATTGTCTCGAAAATCGAGTACAAATTATTGGCGTTTCCATAGGCTTCCATTGCTGAATCTTTAACCGATTGGAACAAAATTCTTGTTTGCTACAGCGTGCCACTGCATTTGGCTCGAGTGGATTGTCTTCCAGAACATGTCACCTGCCTATTTCAATCGACCTGCAGCTTTTATTCGCTAAAAACCCGCTCGTTCCATAGAAAACGCGCTAGCTTCGGCCGGGGCCGCTAGTTGGTACCTGCCCTGAAAAGCAGGATAACTGCAGAATCGGGCGCTAATCATCCCTCCTTGCTGCGTATATTCAATTCGACAATTCGCACTTTTCACGGGACACGATACGAATAACGGCAAAGTAGAAGTCACTGCCCGCAGCTGGCCGCTCCGGAGGGGTGGGTTTTATGACCGTTATAGACAGAAGGCAAGCAATAGCTTACAGTGCCGACACAGCGCTAAAAACGTAGCTTTAACAAAAACATGGCCAGGCTCGTCTATCGCATTGAGCGACTGCCTATGGTTTGCAGCCAGTAGGAGCAGTGAAAACAAGGACAGTCTGAATGAAAACTTTATTTCACCAAAAGCCGTTTTGTGAAGATGCAGTGGCTTACATCCGCTGTACCTGTAGGAACAATGATCAAAACCATTTTTTTGCACTTTCCACAAAAATCGGGTGCACAGCCACCGAGTGCACAAATTATAGTTGCACCATAAGCAAGAACCTTGAAATTTCAGTTTATCAGTCGTGCTTACGACTACTAGCTGGCTCACGAGAAGTGGCTTGCATGGATGTATGAGGCTCAACCGTTTGAATCGGGCGGCGGCGGAGCGCGCCACCTAGTCTTGAATGGTACTATATGCATGCATACCCATGTATTTACTTTTGCGTTGGTATCTTTGGTTGGTACCTTCACTGTCCTTAAAACTCAGTTTTAAAACACTCAGTTTAAAACTTAAAAGCACTTTAAGCAAACTTAAAAAAGCTCTTGCAGGCGGCAAACTAATATAGTGTGAAAATTTTGAGCTAGAAGTAATTGGCATTTATACTGATACAGATGGCCATACCATAAAAACATGGCCAGGCCCATCCACTAGAACACTTGGGTGTAAAAGTTAACTGGGGCAATACGCAACTTATCAGCATGAAAGTCGAATTTAGAATAGGTACCCCAAAGAGCTTTGCGGGTGTTGGGGCAAGCACGAGTGAAGTTTTAGAATAGGGCCTTGCGTTAGCGTATAGCGTCTTGCAATGACAGCGCAACTACGGCGTCAAAGGAAAGCTATCAGAAATAATGAAATAAAATATACCATTTTGATAGGAATAGTAGTTTTGGCTTGCGTGTATTCGCGTTTCATTAGAGGTTATTCAGTAAGCAGCAAACAACTAGCTACGCTTAGTTTTGAGCAAACCAACTTTACGTGTCTACATCAGCCAAGCTTAGCCATGTAGGCCTACAAGCCAAAAACTCCACAATCGAATTCGGAATCGGCGGCGTCTAACAAATCATTTTCATAACACACGCTAGTTGAGAGACAACAATAACCGCAGTCACTTCTCCTATCTTGCGAACTTCACGCGTTACCACGAATCGAACGCAGTTTGGTGCTAAGTTAAAGCCGTCGCTTCGATGGGTGCCGCCATGTTTGCTACGCAAGCTTTTGGGGCCGCTATTTAGGCTACCGCTAAATCGGTATAATAGCGTTCCCAACGCAAAACCCAAACTCAGTTTGGGTCTCGCGCATGCGCAGTGGCTTCGACGCTATTTCTTTGGGGCCCCCTATTCTAAAACCATTAAAACAAAGATCCACTCACCCACTAGAGCGGACGAGGCACTGCCGAAAGGCTAGAAGAATGAAAACTTAATAAGCACCAGCAGTACAGTTGCTTATCAATTAAAACAAACTGCGAAAATGTCAGAAACATCAATCCGCACAATAAGTAGGACTGGGGCGATATGAAATTCATCACAAGAAATTTACTGCCTAAGGTACTGTACAAAACCTATAATAAAGCACCAGCAGTACACAATTGTGTTGTCTCATTCCGCATTTCATCAGATCAACAGAAAAGATACCAACCTTCTCACCAATTGCACAAGCATTTCGAGGTAACCTGGAACAAATGCATTTGTTCAGCATTAGCAGTAGACTTTCTGAACCTATGAGAAAACTGATGAATCAGAGAGGGAAATTATTTCACCATGCAGAAGTATGAAACACTTGATCATCACAACAAGCAAAATAACCGAGCTGATACACAAACCATTTAGATGGGGCAGATGTTTCATCCAACAGCTGTCATGCCCACCCATCTTGTTTTACTTCCTCCTTGTCCTGAAAAACGAAGTGAAATTACTGAAACTGCACAAAAAATATCTTGCCAAGTCAGCAAAAAATCAGTAAATTTCAATGGAATCAACGTTTTCATACGAACAAAACAGTCATCACAAGCAATTAACGACGGCAACTGTTTGCAATACTCACTTCTTGCATGCAGGAGTGCTGGTTGTTGCCCCTGGAAGTGCAGAGCAAAGGTCAGAACAAAGCCCACCAAATACTATTTCATGAATGGAAACTGCAGTCAGTTAAATTGTGCGTCCGCAAATGATTTCAGACATATGCTTGTCACTGAATCATCACAGTAGTGCAACACAGACTGTCAACGGCAATTCATTACTTTGTACTACCGTATTAGTTTACAGAAAGGCAACTTGCACAGTGCAGTTGCTTTTACCCGATATTGTGCTGTACGACGAATTGAAATTACCACATGGCACTAACACGCAACAGGGCAGGGGTCAGGCTGACACCACCTAGCAATATATAATGGAGTTTTGTCCTGCTTCAAATGAGTACCGGTTTTCGAATTACCGGGAATAAACGAATACGGCAACAAAATTGCTGTCATATTTTCATGGAGGCGCTTTATAAAATTGAGACGTGCTAGCTTGCTATAGGTTTTCACACTATCAACACTTGTACACTGTCGTCCTTTATGAAAGGGAACACGCGAGCGCGTGGCCTGCGCTCTGCGGCGGCTGCCCACAGCGCCATCAGCCGACAGCTAAAGAAAGCATGTCCGCTTTTAGCGTCATCTATTGGCAAACAAAATAACGAGTCATGGCCGGTGGGCAAGCGCTGCTAGATGATGCTCCCTCACCGCTCGCGCAACGGGCGATGCCTGCAGCGCGTCGTCTGCTGGTAACAAATCGAGCGTGGTGCACGAGCACGATCGAAACGTAGAAGCTCTGTCTCTCGCCTTACGCCTGTTGCGCTTCGCCTAAACTAGAGCTATATAGGTGAGGGCGATGCACTCAGCGGAAGGTTTGGTAGTTCTTTAACTATAACTGAATGATACTCTGTATCATTCAGTGATACACTATCATGCGAGCTCTATGGATTCGTCGTAGAACTCGCATTTGCTTAAGCCACAACTGAACACATTTCCAAGAACACAGTATACAGCATTATAGTTCTCCAGCGAATAAAGGTGTGAATTTTCATGTAAATATGCTTAGCTTGCGCTGTATTGTCCCTGCGTCGGGAATGAAAGTAGAAATACCAGTTTAGACTCGCTCGAGGATAAATTTCAAACCAACCTTGCATGGCACTAACCCCCGAATTCGAGCGTTTCCGTGCGCGTGAATCCGTGCGAGCAGTTAAAGAAGACGACGGTAGCGATTCCCCTCGGCTAAATGGTCATTGTGTGTGCGATAACCGGCAGCAGTCCTTCAAAACCCCTGCATGGTTTTCAGCCGAGTGGCAGCGCTATGATCAATTCGGTCGGTGGACCAAGTTCGAGTCTATGACCATTTAAGAATGCCGGGGTAAAGAAAGCAGTGATAATGTACTAGTTCATACGTGTAAATATGGGCTCCAAAATACTACGAGAGGGAAAGGTAGGATGCTGAACGCCTTGCGTACAGGCTCGATAAAAAGTGATAAGGGCATGTGTAGTTTAATTCCTTATTTTTGTGGGCCACGAGGCAGGTCATTGCATCAACTACAAGGAGGCCACTAAAAGCAGCAAACAGGATTGTTCAGGCCTTCAAGACGGAACGCCGTGTGAAGGACGCTCAGCACAGGCGCTGACCTCGGGCAACAACTGAATACGAAGACCGTGTGATTGTGGCTGCAGTAGCACTGAAGCCGCAGACAACAGTCCCTGAAGTACTGAAGGAACTTGGCATTAGGGCGTGCGAGACGACTGCGACGCGCCGCCTCGACGAAGCTGGTCTCAAAAAGAGGATTGCTTGCAGGAATCCACTGCTTCGAGGCACCAACAAAGCCAAACGCCTGCAGTTTGGGAAGGACCACGCAGATTGGATTACCTCCGACTGGGAAAGTGTTGTATTCACCGACGAAGGTTAATTCACAACCCGGTGGGACCAGAGACAGAGTGTGGCGCCCAGAAAACCGCCGGTAGGTGACGTTTTATCCTTAACGGTAATTATATCACTGTAAGAAATGCTGAAAAAACTCTACCGGGCGGTTACCTTTCTTTATGCATTGTGTGATATTGTAGCCTATCAAGTTCTCTCTGGCGTAGACGCCAGAGTGAACTTGATATTCAAGGCACGGTGTTAGATTACGTTCACCAGCATTAAAGTGTAGTTGTGTTCTCTAATATTACTAATATTATTACCCTCATCAGTATTAGTTCGCATTGAAAGACACTTTAGCACATGCTGAAAGTATAGGCACGGAAGAGGAGGCAGTAGGCTGGCAACTGCCACAAACAGAGGCACGCCACCAGCCCAATTGCTGCTTCGATATGAGAGAATAGAAAATAGCAAAATAACTTGAAAGAAATAGGAAAGTGAATAAAAACCTAAAACAGTACGAAACGTATACATGAGCAGCCGGCGATAAATGCGCGCGCCATGTAGCACAGCGGAATACCGCGTGTTTGGCGTAAAGGAAGGGTATTCGAGATAAGTTGAGTGACTGTTGGTTTGGTGTCAATGCATGATCTAATGATACTTTTCTTCAGTTACAGACCAGAATATCTCCAGCGAGTGGCTGCAAGTGGGCGTTCAGCAGTGTGCGTGTGGGGCCTCGTGACCAAAAAAGGGCTTGGTCCACTAGTCCGCATAGAGGACAGATTCACGTTTGCCGCCTACTGCTCAATCCTGGACGACGTGATGGTGCCCTGCTTGCTGAATGGGCCCTTCCCGGAAGGTGCTTACATCTTCCAGCAAGACAAGTCGCCCATACACACATCCGGAAGGGTGACAAGCTTTTTCGAGGATCGTGGAATCGACTCTCTAAGGTGGCCGCCCCAGTCTCCAGACCTTAACATTATTGAGAACGTGCGGGGCCTTTTGAAAACTGCGCTGGCGGCTCGGTCTGCACGGACTATCGGCCAACGAGCTTTGGGGTGTCACAAAGGAGTGGAAGCGGCTGAGAAGCAACAGATCACTAACGGCCGCCTTGTATAACTAGCTACCCTGAAGAATGGCAGCTGTCGTCGCAGCAAATAGGGACGGCACGAGGTACGGAGAAGTGCGTCCACACAACATATTTCAGACTTTTGTTTTGTTTTGGTGCTCAATACAAAAGAAAAATATACGCATATCTTTTATGTCAATAAATGTATTGATATCTGTTTTTGCATTTTGTGCTCGCGTCTTTTACATTACAGATACAAGATTCATTAAAATATTTACAAACATTTCTAACATTTTTTTTTGCTTCAAGTTTCTTACGTAGCAATATACCTTCGCTGTCATCACGGTCAGGGTGCTTCGATTGTGCATGGCGTTATAGCATCAAGTGCAGATATACTAAACGACAGAAAACTTTCTCTGCCGACAGGCAAGTACTTTCCGGGTAAGTGGGAATCTGCCTCGAAGGAAAATTTCCGCGACGTTCAGTGATACACTTTCGAAAAAGCAAACCACAACCAAACCTTCCGCTGAGTGCATCGCCCTCACCTATATAGCTCTAGTTTAGGCGAAGCGCAACAGGCGTAAGGCGAGAGACAGAGCTTCTACGTTTCGATCGTGCTCGTGCACCACGCTCGGTTTGTTACCAACAGACGACGCGCTGCAGGCATCGCCCGTTGCGCGAGCGGTGAGGGAGCATAATCTAGCAACGCTTGTCCACCGGCCATGACTGGTTATTTTGTTTGCCAATAGATGACGCCAAAAGCGGACGTGCTTTCTTTAGCTGTCGGCTGATGGCGCTGTGGGCAGCCGCCGCAGAGCGCAGGCCACGCGCTCGCGTGTTCCCTTTCATAAAGGACGACAGTGTACATGCCTTACACGCAATAGTGGGGATCGCTCATCGAACACAATGGTAGCTAACGCGCAGGTGTGTTAAGTTCGTATGTCGCTTCATGTGACGGGCACTTTAGTGGGAACGAATCGTACGAATGGAAAGTAAGCACTCAGATTGGAGAACCTTCCGCAAGTAACACGGTGACAAAACTCAAGCTTGTTTTAGAAAGTGTCACAAAAATAGTTAAAAATTGCACTTGACAGTCAGATGATATTGGTGTAATACACCCACCTCTACACATCGGAGCGTTCAGCTTACGCCGGCAGGGACAGTGCTGCACCATACAAGATCGTGGTTAGAAGTAACCAAGACAAACAGCATAAGCACAGATACAAGCAAATGTGCAGTCAGAACCATTCATATCGTCATCGTACTCAGTGTGAGCTAGGTTTATCATCAAATGCGCAAATGCTTGCAGCATGCGCCGATACTTACTATTCGATGACTGCCTCTGTCCAGTGCCTGCAAGAAAATGATGAAACTATTAGGAACTCCTTACATTAATAAAAAAACACTACAGAGAACGTGGCATCAGTCATTTATATTCCTCACTTTTCAGTAGGTCAGGGATAACAAGCATCACGTCCGATTAGCAACGACTAATGACAGACAGCATACGTACACACGTGGCGTCTTGACACCGGCACGCTGAACAGCCACAGGTACCCTGAAAAGTTTAAAAACAAGATCAGTGCTAGCTCATAACGTAGTGCGTACAGAAAACATTTAAAAATGCATGGTTTACAGATTCAGTAATAACATTCCTTCAAAACAGTTAGGAACAGGTCTGTGTAAGATCATCACTAAGCGAGTAAAATTTTCTTAAACGCAGGAGTAAAACAAAAAAAGAAAATCCGAATTGTGGGTGATTAAGTGGGCATAACATAATAAGCAGCGATATAATTCTTACCGCTTCATACTTGAAACGATGAAAACGGATTGACTCGAAGACGCCGAAGGAACTACTCGGCAACGGCAAACCATGCCAAGGTGCGAACAGTGTGCAGTCACGGTGAAGTGGCTTGATGGGTTCGATGCGAATGAAAGAGTTTTGAGCGCGCTGCGAAGGAGCCCCAAGCAGAGAGGCATGTCGGGATAGATACACGTCACACTGCCCCCTAGCCGCACTGGATAAACTTCAAATAGTGAGAAACTCTCTCTCTATACACACACACACACACATATATATATATATATATATATATATATATATATATATATATATATATATATATATATATATATATATATATATATTGCTACACGGACAGTTATTGTTTTTTACCATTTCGGTCGTTGGGATTACGCGGCGTGCACGCCGATGGCCGCGCCACTGGTGGCGGCCTTGCGCAGAATGCATGGGAGAGGAGCGAGCCGCGCGCCGTAGCACGCCGTAGTTTTTTGCGTCGCTGATAGTGCTTCCCCGTCTTATTTGTGTTTTCAGAGCAAAATAGGCAACACCCTTCGCATGTGTGGGATGGCCAAAGCTTCCGAAGAATGTCGAAGAAGAATTGTTGCAGGGTGGGGGGCTCAAATACGGGCGAAAACGTGCCGGCGATACGGTTCTAATTATTCCCCGCAAAGCCTCATCAGCAGGAGCAACGGTGGCAATGGATCGTCGCTTCGGCGCGAAATTTCTTGTTCTCATCCTTTCCTTTGTCGCTTCGGTGTTTTTTCTTTTTTATTATTATTTTTTACTCGATTGTAGTTAGACGCGTAAGCGACGAAGTTCGTCTGCAGTGCAACATGCGGTTTAAAGGCATTTCGCTAAAGTTCGGAATGCCGTTTGCCACTTATATTGTTTTCCGCTTCTTTACCGCGTTGAGCTAGCTAGGCAGCACGACTGCATGAGCGCATTGTCTTTTATGTTAAAGCTACAGAAGTTTCCAAGAACTGAAATTGTTAGTTTTATGTGGCCCGGTAAATCCTCGCACCAGCTGTCGCGCACTTCATGTTTTTACATCTATTTTATGCGTGGCTTCGCACATGTTTAACTGTTGCTAGTTGCTTCATGCATAACTCTTGATTGCTTTGAGCTGCGAGGTTTTCACCCTGCCCCGTTTGTAAAGGGTATAAATCACGCTGTGTCTTATCGGAATGACACCAAGCAAGTGCTTCTTTAACAGGTTTATTCATTTCGCCCGAGGGCATCTTAGATATTGTGGTTTTGGGGGAAATGTGTTTAGAAAATAGGTAGCTCAGGGCGAGAATTGCTAATAGTTGCTGCATATGGTATTTTTGTTCCATTTTTCGCTGATCCATTTTTCGCTGAATAGTTCGCGTCACGTTTGGTAAGTCATCACACCATGCTGTCTGAGCAGACTTAACACGCCGAGTGATTTGTTTCACAACGTAGTCGCTTCTTGCAAGTGAATTTTGTACTCAACTGAATTATTTCTTATTATGCTTACGTCGCATAGGACTACACCCGGCCTTGCCGCCAGCGCTGGAGTTAATTTGACTGGCGCTGCTCTGCCTTTAAATATATCATGTGGCACCTCTCTCTAGTAACATTTAAAAAAAGTACTGCGAAGTTAGTCAGACTATAGCTTTGTACGTTTCCAAGCAGCTCCCTTAGGGAATTTAAAATTGCAAAAACTGCAGCGCGAACGGCAGTTCATCGGCGGTAGAGCGCTAACACGCGCTTTTATTAACCCGTGCGTTTGGTGGCTTCGTTGACTATAGTGTACGCGTTTCTATCAATAAATTCGCAATTATTCTTCTTCAGGCTACTTTCACTACACTTATTCGGCGGCGTCACATGTATTCATCGGCAGAAAAATCACAACGGCATATGCAGACATCGCACCATGCGGATTTGTAATCTGCACTAACGACGGGTGCTTATTACTGAGGTACAGAAGCAGCATTACGGCAAGGGTAGAATTTAAAAAAAAACACGGTCGAGACATCGCATTAGTCAACTAAATTTGTCGGCTAGTTTACATGAGCTCCACTTCATGTAAATGGTCTTCATGTAGTTTGTCTGCGGGACGCACCTGGCGCGTGTGCGGACCATGTTGCCCCAAACACCGGTAACATCTTGTTCATACCCGCCCCCACAGAGGTCTGCGTCTTCCCTACAGCTGTCACCGCAGAAGAAGCAGTCTGGCGCCCGAACGAAGGACAAATCGCAGCCGCGAACTTCAGTCACCCTTGTTGCAAAGCGTTGTCGTCTGCTACTGCTCCCACGCGTATTGTTGGAAGCGCCCGCTAGGTGGCTATCAGTGGCGCCTCTATAGGCGGTGCACGCGGCCTATATGCAGAAAAGGTTTCTTTGTATTTGAGTAGAAGCTTGCTTTCCATCTATGGGTCGGTTCGTGGTACGTTCGCTTCGCCCGCACCATCTGAACCAGTTCACGAGGTGCTGCACTGCGCCCTGCTGTTACACCGGTGCAGTGCAATGGCGCCATGGCGCTAGCTGACCCACGCTGTTCGTTTGAAAAGGTGCAGGGCTGGTTCATGATTTTGCTGCACCCACTCCACTGTGGGTGCCGACTTGGTGCAAGCGTACAGGTGTGAAGCAGACGACGCAGCATACGGGCACGAGCGCCGTTAAAACCCCGCTTACGCACGTATGATGTGTCTACGCAAGTGTGGTGTGTATTTACGCCCCAGTAGCCGATCATACCTGCAGTTCAGGACCTCTCAAACATACGCATTCCGTGCTCGTTAGTCGGACATAACGCCTGTACCGCGTTTGCACCTTGGCATTCGTTTCGAGTGTCGCACCGCCGTAATCGAGCTGCCGCCGTGACCTCGTGAACCTCGTGAACTCTCGTGAACCGCCGTGACCTGATTCAACGGATTCCGGCCTTCGGCCGCCAGCACCTGGCGTCTTAATCCCTAGTTAACGCTAGCCTGGGAAAATGGGCACTCTATTATTTCGCTCTCACCACGCAGGCCTACTTTCGTCCGTGTACCACTTTTTATAAATATTCGTATTCTGCAGAGGGCATACTGAAAGTGAAGCGCAAAAGAAAAAAAGAATGATTTTTCTTTTTTACAGCAAAGCTGGCGTGTAGAAAAAAAATCCCGAATATAGTGAAATGCCGGGCCTACCCGCGGCCGAGGTAAAGCAGGCGTTAAGCACTCCCCAAACGTGGGCCGAACCGCGGCAGAAGTGCAGTTCACCATTAAGGGGCCCACATTCACAGCTTCGCTGGTAATCCTTTTTCCCAGAGTGAAAGGGCACTGAACTTTTTTTTTTTACTTCACAATATATATGGCGCGTAAACTCGTGTTTTTTGGGAGCATTATCATACTTTTCATGTCGCCACATGGAAGTATTTACAATTGCGCTTCGTCTCTTTTTTTCATTCTCACAAATTTTGCTCATGGATGTTGCCACCTATGAAGTCACACGATCTGTGGGCCTATCTGAAGTATGGTAATCTTGAAACTACCTTTAGGCACACACACAAAAAAAAAAAGCTGAGAAATTTAGAACGCTAGCATTATATGGAATCACCCCAATCAAAAGCAAAGCACATCAAGTCAGTGACTAAAATGTTTGGTAATCATTGGTCAATTATCTTTTCCTGAAATGAATCCATGGCTTATCTCAAAACTTCAATTACTGCAGATGTATGTGCTTACACAGTGAAAACTCCAGACAAAGCAATCGACCCTTGCCTGATAGCCTTTACAGTTAGATAACGAGAGGTTGTCGCTATATAGTCCTCGCTGGTCACACTTAGAGGATGATCAAGGTAATACATGTTCTCTGGCAAAGTGGCAGAGATGCACTTCTAAAAGCATATATGCTTCTACAAGTGCTATAGTTGACCCACATCCTTTCCCAAAAGTTCTGATTTGAATATCCAAGTTTTTTTTTTTTTTAACTCTGCCAATTAAGTGATGGCTGTTTTAGCAAGGTTGGTTTCGCAATGAAAAAATGGGCTTATAGTGAAAATGCTACGAAACGTTTTTGGGGTGCGAAGGAGAAAGAGAATGATTTCACAATGTTCAGCACACGTCCACTGGCACTGATGATGCTATGATGCCAGGAGCCGCTGCTCTCCTGCTGTGCTTGGGTTCAAGGTAACATTGAAAGGAATGTTGAGAAGAAGGCCATTGGTGGATTTTTCCAGTAAATTATTTTAGGGAGGTGGTAGGATGCATTATTTCAACCCTGCTTCTATTGCCGAATCTTTTTATTCTGACTTCCCAGTCTCTTCATCTAGTGTCATGATATAAAAAGAGAAGAGGAAGTGGTTATCACAGTTGCTCTTCAGCCTCTCAGAGACTACATAGCGACACTCACTGAGATAGCGTTACTTGTTGCAAGACCAGTCTGTCTGTTTAAACTGTACCTGTACAAGTAAACCTAGTATCAACATGCTTGACCTGGTCCTGGTGGTTTTGGCTTACACTGGCTTCACAAATCAACAGGCTGATAGCAAGTTGTGCTCACCATTAAAGCTGCTGGCGAGCACAGCAGTGATTTATGGTGTCAATACAGGTTAGGGTAAGAGAGAGAGTTAGAGAAAATTTTATTCAAAGTCCTTGCTCGGCTCAAGGGAGGCGGGGTACCGGGAGACTAGCCCCACCGGAGCCTCCCTTCCCCAGGCGGTGGCCAGACCTTGAGTCTTGGCGGCAGTGGCGGCCTACTTCATGTTTAGAAACTGGCCACAGAGTAATTGCATGTAAATACATGAAAGCATGGGATGTAATAGGTATTGTGATCGATTATTTCCTGTTGTGTTTCAATATATGCTGATGGTACAAGTACCGTTGGCATATATTGGTTAGTGTTTGCAATGTAATTGTGAAGATTGCCAATCATTATTTGCTCTTTCCTGTTCTGAAAAACTGAGGCCTTAGTGCTTTTGGCAGCCCTTTGAGATGTGGATTGAGTTTTTCAGTCATGGAGAACACTACAGCAATAGCAATGGCTGTTTACTTTGCTCATCTAAGTGACATAATTCACTGCTAGTGACCAGCCACTGCAGAAAAATATAAACAGGCTACTAAAAATTAGTCAAAGTAAAATTTTGTTAATTTGTCTTCTCCATGCCATGCTTTTTCAGCACTTAAGCATCTGGGCAACCATTTCGCTCAAAATGCACTCTAAGCTGTTCAATTTTAAATGCAGTTTTTGGATACATGCTTGGTGTACCAGCAATTGGTTTCACTTTCAAATGTTTTCAAACTTAATTTATGTTCATTTTGACAAAAGAAAAAAGAAACCAATGATAAAATGATTCACACACACTATAGTTATCCTGCAGTTGAAGGGTCAGAGACATCATACTAACAGAAATGGGTCAGGCTAAGAACTCTTTCCGATCTAATCAACAGCAGCACTTCTTCCAATTTTCAAATATCTTTCATTTCATTTCCCACTTCATTCCGCTTTCATTTCATTTCCCACTTGTGGAAATCTGTGCACCATCAAAATTTAGCATTAAGATGAACAAGGCAAGTTGTCATGCGACCAAACTCTTTCCTCTCAATAGGACATTGACCAATCAAATCGATACTCAGTTTGCTGCCAAACACCTACTTCAGTTCTACTCAGCAAGCAACATCCTCCACTGTAAGCTGAAAGACCAGACCAAGTTTTAACGGCATCTGTTGCTTTCCAATGCTTTAAGGATGATGATGATGTATGAATTTTTATGGCACAAAGTTTAGGGCATGGGGGCATGGCCAAAGAGCACTACTGTAGTGCTGCTTTGAGTTAATCGTAAAAAAATGGCGTCTAATACATGTTGTGCTTTTCAACATGACAGCAGCAAATCGCGCACATCGACTGCTTTAATGCAGGATTTTTGTCAGGATGTCCGACACAATCTACCAAGAATTTTTTTCTCGCTTAAAACTGCACCAGTACTACTGGAGCACCTTAACTCCATCTGGAAGCACCTTAACTTCCTCTAAGCGTCTATATAGACTGCCTTGCTTTCAGACATAAAGCTGTGCATGTTCCCCACCCTCACATGATTGCGTCACAGGACTGAAAAACGCAGAATTAGAAAAGCTGGAAGATGCATTACGAGACAAGGAATTCAAAACATCTTTAGCACCATTACCTGATGCATGTGTTTGCAATCAATCAGTTACTTCTCTGCATGGCACAGGCAACACAGTCTAACATCAGTGTCCAGCAAAAGCTGTGACAATCTTTTGAGCACCAAGTTTTAAACCTTCCACATATTTATATGCTTAAGAATTTTGTCAATTGCAGCATGTATGAGGGGAAGTCAAGAAGTGAAGGGACTTTTGCAATTTCTTGTACTAGGGTTTGGCAACACTGCTAGTATCCAGCGCTTAATTAGTGTCGTCTGCAACACTTCTATTCCCACATTAGTCGTTAGAGTGTAGCAGACCGTTAAACATGGCAGCTCCATTGTCGATATGCACCAAGGAGGAAATGAGGGCAGTGATTCGCTTTTGTTTGTGGAAGGTGCTAAACCTGTGGAAATTATTCGTTGAATGCAAGCGCAGTGTGGTGACAGTTGTTTATCGCGAAGCAAGATCTACGAATGGATAGAGCATTTCAAACAGGGAAGAACTTTATGTGACTAGGAAAGATCGGGCAGGCCATCAACGTCAACGACTGAGGACAATTTGAAAGTTGTTGAGGGTATGGTGATGGAAAACAAATGAAGCACAGTAGATGAAATCGCCAATACTTTACACATCAATCATGGTTCTGCATATTCCATCATACATGACAGGCTAAATTATTGAAAAGTGTGTGCAAGGTGGGACCCGAAAGAATTTTCAGCGCAGCATAAGCCACAAAGGTTGAACATCTCTCGTAGACATTTGACCCGTTATCGTCGCGAGGGAGATGGATTTTTACAGCAAATTGTTATTGTAGATGAAGCTTGGGTATATCATCACGAAACGGAAAGTAAGGCGCGAGCATGGTTTGGAAACACTAATCATCACCAGAATGTATTAAATTTAAACGTCAGCCATCAGCTGGTAAGATTATGCTAACACTATTCTGGGACATGGAAGGTGTGCTAGCCGTTCATTTCACCCCAAGAGGCGAAACTGTGAACAGTGAGAGTTATGATGTATTGTGTGAACTAAACTGAAACCTGCAATTAGATCTAAACATTGTGTAAAACTGCAAAAAGGTGTCATCCTGCAGCAAGATAACGCTTGGCCACATTCTGCCAAATGGACGGCCGAAACAATAAAGGAGTTGGGTTTCGAATTGCTGGAACACCCGCCATACAGTCCAGACCTGGTTCCCAGCGATTTTCATATGTTTAAACCATTGAAGGACGCGCTCAGGGGAAGATTTGCAACCAATGCATAAGTCATTGATGCGGTGCAAAGTTGGTTACAGGGGCAACGAAAAAACGTTTTTTCCGACAGAATAAAAAAAAACTTGTGAAACGTTTGGCTAAGTGTGTTGAAGTGCAGGGAGGTTATGTAGAAAAATAATGTATGTTTCAGTTTTCTATCATTGTAATAAATGTTCCTTGTCTCAAAAGTTTGTTTACTTTACGACTTCCCCTTGTATTTAGGTAAAAACGGATATGCTTTTGTTTATTGCAGTACTCATGCCAAGCTTAACTACTAACGCCCAAATATTTCTGGATGACTTAATATATTACATTGCTTTATTTTACAAGATTAACAATTGCAAGTGGTCAACGAGTCTTCATTCCACTTTCGCGAACAGACGCTGTGGCTGGGCTGCGATTGATGTCCCGTGATTGTACTTTGCCCCTGTGGGACTCGACAGTTTACACCATGTGTCGTTTGCGTTTGTTCTCTGGACATATGGATGCACCTCCCGCCTGGGTTACCACGACGTGAACAGACGATGCTGTACCATCAGTGGCTAGGCGTTGCCTTTACGAACTCTTTTGCTTTCCTTATTGGAATGGCCAACAGCCCCACGTGCGACACGTGCAACAGCGAAGAGACGCTCACAGACATTATCTGTGTCTGCCTGCGATATAGTGCCCAGACACAAGTGATGTGCAGAGCACTAGACCAGTTGGACAATCGTCCACTATCAGAACTGCAAGCTTTAGGTCAGTGCTCTGAAAGAACATTCGCGTTGAAGGCCTTAGTCGCGTTATTAAGTTTCCTGCGGTCTACGAGGCTTAACGATAGACTTTAAGAACGCCGCCCACTACCGCTCTATAGTGTACGCGCTTTATTAGTGCTCGTCTTGCTTTCTCTCCATCTCCCCCTTCCACTTTCTTTCTCTTTTTATTCCCCTTACCCCTTCCCCCCGTGCAGGGTAGCCAACCGGAACTACCTCTGGTTAACCTGCCTGCCTTCATCCGTATTCTCTCTCTAACAATTGCAACAATTTGATATATCACAGTATGTACTAAAATCTCTCGAAATAAAAAAATACTAACTAGTACCACTAAAAATCAGTTCTTTCAATGACAAGGGTTAAGGCACGATACTGCAGGCACTGCACCCTTCAGCTTACACAAATTTTCAATTCTAGTACTGAAAATGTTTTGCTTAAACATAAAATTATATGTATATGTTATATGTATGTATATATATTGTTTTGCATTTTGCTGGTGACCATTTTTCACCTTAGCACCAGTGATTACAATACGATGTACAGCGACACATGAATAAATAGCGGACACACTTTACCTATAAGATCAGAGTTACGACCGATGACCACGCTCACTGCTATCATTGTGGTTTCAGTGTTGCTTGTCATCCTGGGCACAAATTCGCTCAATAAAGAATTAAATGCCTAGCTCACACTTGGGGTAGTGTTTATTTAATTCGGCACTACAATGTGACCTATCATTTTATCATCTACATAGCTAACAAAGGAAATATTAGCATGAACGCTTGTTCTAAACCTCTAAATAATGAACTTGTGACTTTTGTAATTCAAAGACAGCGACACTCCTTTCCTACTTGCCTTTGTATGTGTAACTCCAATTTCAAGGTTGTTACAGACCTTGAAAATTTTCCACTTCTTATTTATCATACCACCAATTTTAAGTACCAGACAGGCACCAGAAAGGCACAAAACAACACAAGAAAATTAGGAATTTATTGATTTACTTGAAATGCTCTATTAATATATCTATGACTTCGGGATCTTTAAATTAGGAATCTTTTAATACAGCATTAAATGTTTCTTGCTCTTCAGGCGTGCATGCCTGCAGGATGGCCTGAATTTCTTGTGGGATGCCCAGACTCACAGACTTGAGCAAATGAAGCAAGTTGATCTTTGTTTCTGCAATGAAGAAAAATAAAATTATCAAGTATTTGCACAATTCAGAAAAATTAGGCGGCGATTTGGTGGTAAATGCGAGAGAAATGCGTTATTGTTACATCATACTTCTGAGGACCTGGGGATCCATGATTTAAACCGTGTTCATCACACTGCAAAGCGTTGTTCAGGAGCTCACTCGGCACACATCCTGCCTTGAAGGTGGTCCGGAGCGGACCACCGCCAGTTGCACTATATATTTATACAAATACACATGCACACACACACACACTATTCTAAGCTCTCCCATCCCCTCTCTACCTCTACCATGTGACTGGCTTCCCACATTTCACGCACATACTTTTTTACACTTTGACGCTCCTAATGATAATGTATGATGAACTAAATAAAATAAATTGTAGTTTTGCTTGAAGCGCAAAGTACTGACCACAACAGTAAAGTATAGCACTGCGCTTAAACTTCTCAGATAATGTTCTAACAATACGTAAGGGTGATACAGTGGTGTGATGCAGTACGTGGAAACTGCTGCTGAACAGCAAAAACAGTGCCCGCACTGGCAACTACCAGGCATCTCACAATGCTGGCATGATGAACAGCCCCACCAGCGGCAATGTTGGCATTGCACCTCGATGGCACACGGGATGAGACAGTCGTAAAACTGCTGGTGTTTGTCAGTGCCCAATGAAAGGATTAGATGGTTTTATATTGAAGTGTACTCTCCATTCCACTCAGCATATGCACAATGATGTGATATACACACAGCTGCTCAGCAGAAATGCTAGTGTGTGTGCGCCATGCCAGCCGCGGAAAGCACAACACTGCCCTTCCCTGCTGCAGGGCCGACTAAGTGGAGTGCGACAGTGCACACACTTGGCTTTATCGTTTTTGAAGCCAAATGCACTGCGCATTGCTTCAATTCCCTTCCATTCTTGTTTTACAGCAGTCCACAGTTGAACAGCTGTAGCAGTGTGGAGATCCCGGGCCACAAGCTGCTTCTTGATCAGCCCCCACACATTTTCGATGTGGTTCAGATCTGCACCTATTGGTGGTCACTCCATCTGTGTATTTCTGATAGAACTTCGTGTTTCACAGATGCTCTACCTCCATGTTCCACGAGCTGCTGGTGTTATTGCCGTTATTGGCAACTTTCCCAAGTATTAGTTGAATGTTATGTTCAGATTGTTAATTTCTCACGGCAATAAAGAGCCTGTGAGTGCCAAATATTTTTAAAAGTTATTTGAAGGGGGTGTTCCAAGCGAGGATCCACAGTGCATGGTATTTTACGCCTCAATGTATTCATCTCTACCTAATAATTCGTGAGTTGAGTGGAAGCTGCGCGTGCCTTCCAAGAGCATGCCGATACAGGCACGGCATCGACGCATAACTGGTGTAACCGTCAAGGTGTGCCGATAATGGAGGAGGAGGGAAGCAGTTCGCCCTAGAGAGTTTGGGCACCTCGCGATGCGCACGCCCTTTCGCCGCGACCGTCAGTAGCAGAGCAACTGAACGGTGCACTAGAAATTTATCAAGCGTGATAAGCACCTGCACGAGAGTGAGGGTGAAGTTTGTCGTCATTTGGCAGTCCTGAAGCGCGTGTAGCGGCCCCGCAGCTGCTCCTGCGCCCAGAGCCGTGGTCTATCCACTTTTGCTCATGACTGTACATGAACAGTACTCAAGTGAGAGGTTGTGCAAAGTGTCAATTACGTCATTAAAAAAAAAGAAGAAGGGGTAAAGGAGCGCTCATCTGTCCTTACAGTATGGAGCATTTGAAGGAGGGGAAAAAGGCAAGAGAAATGTCTCGCAAAACATAATTTATTCTCTTTAACTGAAAAGGTGCAGAATGCATTGCATGACAGAAGCACCCCAGCCAGCAACTCTGTATTCTAGAATGTTTTACCAGTTGACATTTCACATTAAAGGGCCCCTGAAACGGTTCGGACAAATTTTGTAGACGCGTAGGGTACAGCTTAAGTAGAACATTCGCACCACAATTTAAGTGAAGCGTTATGTATTAATGGAGCTACAAGCGATTAGAAGTTACCCTCCTCCCCAGCCACGCTTTTCCTCCTCAACTCGTTCGCCGAGCGAGCGGGGCTAAGCTCCGTCTTCACTGGTCCTGCGTCACGATGCGACGTCACATCGTCCACTTCTGGTTGTTTTGAAGCCCGCCCCCGCCCGTGCGAAACCTCTCCGCTAGCCGCTTGGCTGTCGACCCCAAGCGAGAGCTATCGAAGCAGCGTGCGTTGCGAGCATTCTGTCGTAGCGCCGAACATGTCTGGTATTCCGTTAACCACAGGCAAGCTGGTCATTTCGGCAAATGACTGGAGGCATAAACTCAAGCTGATGAAGGAACTTTGGCGGAGACGTACGTGAGCGGCCTGATTGGTCTGCACGGTCTAGACACTTGTTGGCGCAGCGCTTAACCAGCCAAACAAAGCGCTAATATTACTCCAACCAAGTGTAAAACATTTTAAACATTTATAAAAACAACGTGTTGATGATTACACTCCTGCGAAAAATACGCACCGGCAGCCAAGAAGAATACGCTTCGTTACTGCTACTGTGTATGGTTGAGTTCTATGCCACCAGGTGGCTGCACCGTGCAGACCATTCACATTTGCCCTTGTGCTCATCTCGGCTCATCCCGTTACGGCACAGTCAAGCGGCCAGACCCTGTCCCCTTGCGCTTATGTTTGCCCTAATATGGGACTCGCGAAACGCTATTGCGTTAGTAATCTTCCGGTGTAAAGTGACGGCCACAAACGCGCATATCCTGGCGCTGATCGTATAGCGGCAGTCCGATGCGCAGCAGCCAGTTCGCTCGTACGCTGCCTTGCAGAGGGACATGATGTCGCAGCTTGACATATTGCCAGTCGCTACGTTTGCAGTCCACAAGGCAACAAAGTCGAATCATAGTGCTCGCGAAAAGACTGAGACCAACTCTGACTGCGGAGCTCTCGTCTAAATGGAGCACGTTGTAACACAAGCAGACGACACTTGCTGTGTGCCGGAAGTACTTAAGTGTACTGAAAAATTGTTCTTGTGCATTCTCTTTATGCTACTTTCTTTTTATAAAAACAAATTAACTAACATTCAAACTATTACGAAGATCATTTGTTTACCATAAAGTTGGAAAAATTATTGATCACGCGCCCTGGTCAGCCAATCGGATAGCTCGCCCCACTGACGTCATATGGGTTATTTCGGTCATATGGGTAGGGGCGGCTTAAAATTCCGAGTAGTGCGCTGCGATCGGCAGCGATGTGCATTTTTAAAACCTTATAACAAATTACACGCTTTACGCAGAGCACTTAGATGTGTCAATTAATGATCAGAAGGACCTACTCTAACGACTCAGTACGTTTGTAGAAAATCGTCAAAAGCGTTTCAGGGTCCCTTTAACTTTTGAGAGAGGACAGCAGTGCTGCACATCAGCTGAATCATTCACTCTACTGAAATTATGCTTATTTATGACTTGTGAGCTATTACTTTGCTATGAGGCACTTTTGGTGTTTAGTTGAATTTGCTGCACTCCAAAAACACTTTATGCCCTTTTCAGCACAATTTTTTAATGTTTGCGCTGAGCACAAACTTTTGTGGGTTACATGCACACTGTACTAATGAAGTTTGACCTTTAGACTTGGCACACAAGCAGCAGCAAATTTACACATCCCAAAGTGACAAAAATTGCTCTGTGACTTGTTAACTTTGCTGTTGCTGATTTTGGTTGCTTTAACTTGGTCTGAATAAGATTGCTTGATGCAAGTACCCTTCTAGAGTACCTGCATCATCAGAATTCCAAGGATATGGTCAGATATCGATGAGTGAAACCATATTGCAAAAATAATTAATTTTTTTCGTAAAAACTGACATAAAATTCCCAAAACTGTAGCTACAGTATATATATATATATATATATATATATATATATATATATATATATATATATATATATATATATATATATATATATATATATATATATATATATATATATATATACACACACACACACACACACATACATATATACACATACACATACATATATACACACACACACACACACACACACACACACACATATATATATATATATATATATATATATATATTTTAAACAGAATTAAATGGTACTGCAAAAGGATAAAATATGTCTACTATAAGCAACTGCAGTCAAGCCCAGTTATAACGAACAGTGTGATTCAATGCTACTTGTTCAATATATGGAGTACAATATAACTAAGCCTGCCTATAACAAACTTCAGCAGCAAATTCGTTATGCGCGATGATGTGAACAGTGAAGCAAAAACGTCCTAACGAAAAAAACCCATGCCACTCACTGCCAATGATTACTCCAAAAGTAATTTATTGCACAGAAAAGTACACATATTTGCAGTAGGCAGTGATTTTTGCCTGAATGCATCGTTTAGCTCCATCAATGAGGATCGCACTTTCGACATGCGACATCATTTCAGTGAACTTCCAGTCTGCTTCTCTGTATCCCCGAGCAGTATCGTGGCAGCACATCAGCCAAGAGAAAGGGCTTCATGTAATATCAGGAGGGGGTGATAGTCTTCTGGCGGCAGCTCCTCGGCAGCACCATACGCCAGCATATTGGCAACGATTTCCGAGTACAGCGGGCTCGCCATCGCAGCCAGGGTATGTTCTCGACAGCCGTCAAAAAATCCTTGAAGGCAACATTTTTCTGGCACAGCCTCTGGAACATCGGCGAGCTCTTTGCATAGCACGGCAAAGTTATTGTTGTCTTGCACTGCACTCACAACTTCTGCCCCCTCTTGACACAGTCCAGCATGGTGGAAGGTGTTGCGGATTGTGTCTCAAGTCACGTCTTGTAGGAGACTACCCGGAGCCGGCGGAGTAGTGCATTTGCGGCTGTTTGGTGACAGATCGTGCGCGCTCAAAGTTCAATATATCCAATGTCTGGTTCGTTATAAAAAATACATTTTACATGCATAATGACAGGAGAACTTAAAGTGTTCAATAGACAGCATATTTTGCTGTATCTGAGTTCATTAGTTGGGTTTGACTGTTAAGGTGCTACGATGCTTATGCAACAATTACCATCACATATAGGACACAGTAATGTATAGCCTAATAATCAACAGATGTCGCTGCCAGCTATGGCACTGCATGTAAATGTGTGCGATTACAAATGCTTTGTAATGTGAACATGAATTATGTTGCTCTAAATTGCAGGCACAAAATGCCTCATGTTGAAAACTGAGAACAGTGTCATTTAAAATATTAAAAAATGGACTAACCTTCAGTGACTTGGTCAGTGCGGATGACTTGGAGGATGATACGAACAATGGAAGGAAGATTTTTGATGAACTGCAACAAACAGAGCCAAATAAAAAAATTTGAGAACAAACTTCAAGAAATTTGGTCAACTCCCTTCGGTTATACTATACTAGCAACACATGCAAAAATATTAAAGGGACAAATAGGAACAAAAGTTCATGTACCGCAGCAACACTTGCCAAAATGCACTACTATGCCATATGACATCACTGCCTGCTTGAGTGAACTGCGTGGCAAATGTGCATCCTATGATGGGATGTCCAACGGCCACCCTCTTGAATCAAAGGCCGAGTGGCTGGCAGACTATGCTCGCTATCAAAGCACGTGTTGCAGTTCAAGCGCCTTATTTCAGCTGATGTGGAAGAATCTGTGCTCTCTGAACTGTCACCATCACTATTTCACAAAGGTATTACAAATGGCCCTTGGATGGGCGGGTTGGGTTGGTGGCTCTAGAAGTGTGTACATGAAAACACACATATGCAGTGTTTTGTTAGTGGAGAGATCATAATGCATGTTGACTCTTAACTGCTGATGACGAGTTAGCTCATCATGACAAAGGTACTTCCTTGTAATCTTGACAAATAATACACAATATATTTTGATCTTTTTTTTTTTCAGCAGGAGCAGTAAATGCGCTATAGGCATTCCTGGTGTCATATTTTTTAGGAAAGAAAAATCAATATAAATGCAGGTTTGAGAAAAAAAAAAATCAGCATTTATCAAGTTTTTAAAACTCTGTTATGGCACTTCAGGGATTAAGCCAATTAGAAATAAATGAGCACATCTAGTGATGAAACTCTGAAATATACAACTATATAGGCTACTAAAGCTACTGGTACAGACAAAAACTGTAGACAAGACCCATTGGAGGAATGCTACTGTATCCGGTTGTGCTTGAAGGCCCTGCCAGTTACCCCTTACAATGTCCCTTATGCAGACAGTATTGACTGTTTCCTGTTGCTTGCCACCAATAGCCTGGCAGCAAACAGATATTATGTGCTACACTTTGTTCCAGAGCTCTCTATCTGCGTACCGTTCACAACCAGATATCTGCAACTAGCATCATGTTGTCACGACAATGAGAAGCTCATTTGTGAACAGCTGTTAATATTCCCTATGTACCAAAGCTGCCCAGTTATGTCCAGTCTGTAGCAAGATAATAATGATTTAGTTGAATATAAATAAAAAGAAAGCCACTTTAACATGTATCCAATGTTGCACCTTCGTCCCTCGAAAATATACAGTCTAATTAACAGTGTCATGACAATGCTGACAAATGGCGTGCACTAAAAGCAGCAATGGCTCACAGCCGATTTGTTGTGTTTTGCCCGACATTGCATCAGACAGTCTTAAACCAGCAATGAGGTGACATAAGGGAAGCATAAGAAGTGCAGTGTAGCCACAGTTTATGAGGCTCTTGCATTCGTTACATAACATAGAGAAAAAGCACAGTAGAACCCATTGCTCCTTGCCGTGTCATGCCACAGCACATGTGGTAGTTGTAAACCAGCAACATGGAGATAAAGAGTTAAATGATAATGACAGCTATTCACTTTATATGATATGTAGCTGCTGAATGATATCCCTTAATATTTTATTGTTTTTCACTACTGCTGTGACTCTAGAGATGTGTCGCCAGAAAACCGTGAAGAAATTTGGCACAGCACAGAGAAACTTGGCAATAAAAGCTTGGCACACTATGCACTTATCTGCAATGTGGCACTCCAAATTGCCTGCTGAGCTAGATATTCCATGCATGCATGTACACAAGAACTTGCTCCTTGTGCACAAATTGTAGATCACCAACCGTGGTAGCTAAGTGGCTATGGTGTTCTGCTTCTGAGCATGAGGTCATGGGTCAATTTTCAGCCACAGCGACCACATTCTGATGGAGGCAAAATACAAAACTGCTCACATACAGTGCCTTGGGTGCACATTAATAGAGCCCCAGGTGAAAGTCACCCTTTCCTTTTGATGCAAGCTATGTCAAAATAAATTCTACAATAAGCTGATCAGTTAGGGGATCACTGTTTAGTTTCCTACAGATTCAAGGCACATCTGATAAAATGAAGTTGCCTCCAAGGTCTCTTCAAGTTCATCTCAAAAGATTATTCGTATATGTACACTGTAAGAGCACACAGATCTGCTGGTAATCTCACTTCAGGTCGAAAAGGTGGCACCATGGCTGCTAAAGAAAAGATGTACAGTTGCATTTATCAGTACTTAAAGAATGGCTGGTGGAACGCCAATATCTGGCATTGCTGCAAGTACAGTGTAATGCACATGTACCAAATGCCAGTGTCAGCTCCAGGCATTGCATTGTCAAATGACTTAGCAATGCATTTTAACACATGATTCCATGAATCATAATTTTCTGTGTGCACGTGCGCAATGTAACCAATGTTTTGACAGCAAGCAATATTAAAAAAAAAGCTTATACCTCCTCATGTCCTAGTCCATAGAGGTAGCAGATGCACTGGAAGATGCTCACATTCTCTTCAAAGTCTTCCTGCAAAGGAAGTTGCTGAAGCAGCACTGGAAAAACCTGGAAAAATAAGATATTACCATTGGCAGCAGATATTTGCTATGACACTTTACACATTGATGCTTCTCAAGAGGGGCCACAGTGCAAGAAATTGATTTGTACTTTCAAATGATTGTATTTACAGGTTTCTTCACTTTTTGGGAGTGTGTTAACAAAGTGTTATCAACATCAATGGCCTTGAAAAGCAGTAATCTGCACTTAAATGAGCCATCATGACCTTTTCTGTTCTACTGAGAGACAAAAATTCCAAAGAGTGCTTGAAAAGTGAGTTATGAACCACAGCCTGAACCTAGCAGCTTCACTGTAAAAGAATGCTCAAGCCTTGACTTTTCTGAAAAAGCAATCACTTCACAATTTCAACCACCATACCAGCTGTTCCAACCATAAATGTTACCAAAAATAAAAAAATATAAAGGCTTTATGCAAATGACAACTACTGTATGTTGATGGGCATTGTTAATTGTTCATGAGTTTTTTTCATTCTGGACAAAAAATTATTTCAGTTTAAATAGCTAATATTTAGTTAATTTAATCGATAAGGCATCAAAGAAAAAGTTGGAGTATATAGAGAAATGACCAATAACAGCATTTGAAGCAACCTGGGTCTTGTCTGGTACTTTCTTCCGACAAAAAAAAATCCAGTAAAAAATTTAAAATACCACGCAACAATGTGTCCATGCATTAGGGATTGCAGTGCTTTCAAACATAGATGTCGTCAAATATGGTCCCAGGTTATTGCAGTGCGAATGAATGGCCAAATTTTGTCTCCAACATGGCCGCACTTTTCAAAGTGTATCTTCAGTCCTTATCAAACGTGAAACCCATAAGCATGGGCTTTCAACATGGGTAAGGTGCACAGTGCATGATGAGGTTTGCATTTCAGAATGCTGCAATCGCTGATGTGTAGGTGCATTATCATGTGGTATTTGTCACCCTTTACATTTATTCAAACTTAGCAAACACATTAAAAGTTCATTTTAATGCACCGTGGCCGCCTTTAGTGATCTTTCCCAGGGTGAAGTATTTTTACAAGACCCCCCAGTAAGACAAAACTTTAATTCAACAACTTACCTGTGCCAGGGGCACAACACTGACACCAACCAAAATAAGTTTGGCAACTGCACCACATATGTTGTCCTTGGCATGCCTGTTGTCCTCACGTGCAAGCATCGTAGAGAGAGCTTCCAGCAATGCTGGATACTCACTAATGCTCAAGTTCAGGGGATGTTACAACAGCCTGGTGACTAAAATCATTCAGATGACTTGCACAGGATGCGCAAGATATTTGAAAATACAGCTTCGGAGTGCCAGTGGCATTAACATTCTCATTCTATCTATCTAGCTGTCATGCATCAACCGCTCTGCCACTTATCTAGCAAACTTATTCCAGGGTGGTAGCTACAAATGCGACAAAGGAGATGAAACTGCATGCAGTTTCAGTTTCTTTATATGCCGGCCACAGCGACTTAAGATCGCCACTTTCTTGAATGTGGCGAATTTCTTTGTTTTCGGGGTGAGACAAGAGCTCAGGGCCAATTGTCATCGGTGACAAAGAGAAACAAGTCCTGCCAGTAGTCAGACATCGTTTAGTTGGTTGAGTTTCTCCAGCAAGTTGAAACCTTCGTGAGTGAGAACCCTGAAAAGCCAACTGTGGCCATTGCCTAGCAGCTTTAGGTTGCAGAGTCAACAGTCAGGCTTTCAGTACAGGTGGATATTAGGTGCCATTTTTAAGTAATGAATTTGCTTCCTCCCATAGGGACTGTGGGCTCAAACAGTGACTGGCTGTGAACATCAGCGGCCACATCAACCTCAGTGTGGCATCTCCGTTCTCAACATTTAAACCTACTATGCTGCTATGCATGGAAAGAATCTCTGAGAAGGAGCATAGCAACCACAAAATGCTGAAATTTCGCCAAAGGCTGCTGTTCTGGAAGCACTGGCCAACATTAACAAGCACTATCTGATGCACGAATGCAGCAATTATCGAAGCCAGACTCAGTTAAATATTAAGGCTGAAGATGGGCTTATTGAGCAATCCTGAAGAACAGCAACAAAATAAACAATGTAAAAAATATCGAATTAATATATTTACTTTTGCTTGAAATATTGCTTCTATTTCTGAGCTTATCATGTTATCAAGTATCGTGCGCACCCAGTAGATAAGGACCATGCCTATGTGAAAGTGCGCACTTTTTCCCTTGTTCATTTTAGATACTGCTAGCTGGCAAGCAGCAACTATCCGCAACAAACAGTTGTGACATGCAGAGGAAACATCTGCATTCCATTTATGTAAAACATAAGCAACACAAAAGAAGTTGCCCTTGGGTATTGAAAGAAAGAATACATGTAAGGAAGGATACGGCTGAAGGATGTTGGGTGCACTGCGGATGAGTACACCAAGTCCAAAAACAGCATTGCTGCGCACTTCACCATCTTGGTCACGCATTCCATTTAGGAAAACCTGTAGTAGTGGGCGGCAAAATGGACCAATGCCTTCTTGGCCTAAGCCTTGGGCCACTTCGGCTAGAGTGCCAACAGCATATGATTTGTCTGTTGTGCTGCTTTGCTTTTTCTGCAAGAAACAGGCTGGTGGTCAGCGAGTATAGGGGCTTCATGGGGCACTCCAAAAATTAAGTGTAACAGTGCAATCCACTTATAACAACACTATTATGTTACTATACATCACTTGCAATAATAAGCCATTCCAGCAACATATAATTCTGCATCACCTTCATGAAAAAATAAACTGCCTATAACACTGCAACCGTCATTGCACATGATGTACAACATAAATTCAAGCTTTAAAGTGCCTTATACACCAGGCAACTACAAAAGCACATTCTTCCACTTAGTGGACAATTGCATGCAGTCCAAAGAATTGCCAATGGCACACGTCAAATGACTAAGTGTGACAGATAGTGCAATTGCGGAGTCCGACCCTCAACAGACATTGTCTAGTAACACGATTTGACACAGCTGTACTTTAATACTACAATCAGGCTTATTTTTTTCGCCATTTAGTTCTCACTATGTGGTTTCAGCACTGGGATACAGGCAGATGAAGAAGTACATATTTATAGGATGAAACATATTAAGACGTATGCATAATTACTGCTGCACCCCACAAATAAAGCAGAAAAGGCTGGCAGATTAGGGTCACAGCAAGTACAACAATAACTGGTTATAACAATGATATTTTTTAAAAGTTTTGTGAGCATTGCTATAAAGGGAATATATTGTACATATTACGTATCCAAAATGTAGTGTTCATTTGCAAATATTATTGCAGCAGTGCGGTAGTAGTAGAAATTGTGCAGTTTATCCAGTGCTAGGTCACAAGTCCTGTTTCCAGACAGATTGTATAGACAGAATGCACATTACATTTCCTGCGTTCATGTTTAACAGTGGCTTATTGCTTGAGGGATTCAGTTTGTGACGATTTTCTTGAAGGAAATGAATTATACAGAGATTTGTGTAGTGTGTATAGAAAAGCTTCCACAGCTTTTAAATTTCAGGGAATCTTGAGAGTTTTCAAAAAGCGCCAAGGAATGTTTGTGTTATTGTATCCTAACATAACAGGTACAGGTCAATCATTCAAATAGCTACACAAGGTTAGTTACATGGGTGTATAAATAAATAAAAAAAGACACACACATCAGTCAGATAGGTCCTTAATTTCCATTTATGCAGAGAGTTAAGTCTAACATTGACACTTGGGGCCAATTTCAAAGTGACTGCTACTTCCAATCAATTCTGGTGCTGTCTTATTGACTAAACAATGAATAATAATGCCTGCCCACAGACATACCCTGTGGCTATAGGAAGCACTCATTCTGTTATTTTACCATTCTGTCAAATTTAACAGGTGTGCAAATGGGAAGAGGAGGATAGGATGTACATCTGCAGTGGTTTATGCGTAGAACAAGACATATTGTCTATAGAAGCCCTTGGTTTTCTGAAACCTATTTTGGTTACACTTGGTACACAGAAAGCTCACCAAGTGAAGCAATGGTAAGCAGATGGAGTTAGGAACGTGGAAAAAAAAAGAAAAATTCTGAGGTTTTACATGCCAAAGCCACACTATGTTTTTGAGGCATGCCATACTGGCGGATTCAGATAAAATTTGACCATCTAATGTGCACCTAAATCGAAGTACACAAGAGTTTTTGCATTTTGCCTCCATCAAAAGGCGGCGATGGCGGTTTAGGAACTTGAAAGAAGGGTAACGTGTTCCCGAGGGAAGAGCAATGTGGTTGAACAGTTTTGGTGAGTGAAAATTTAGATGTTTGTAAGATGGATGGATAGGATTTCTCTACTTCTATAGTTATTCATTCATTTTAGTCTCACTACTGCATCGATAAAAGTCTTGTATGTGTCCAGTATCCCCCCCCCGCCCCCCTCCCCGAAAAATATATCGAAGATGCTAGGTGCACTATACATTCTTCAAAGTAAACACTGCAGGAATGGAAGTGGCCAAGGGTGTTTTGAAACAGTTCTGGGAGCAGCAAATTTCCCATTTTGGAGCTTGTCTGGAGCACGAATTGCAGATTTTGGAGCAGAAGTCATGTGTTTTGGAGTCGCTTGATAAAGCTCAATATGAGTGAAATACCGGCAGATAAAGAAAAAGTATTCTTCTTCTTATATTTTTTTTACTTTGCAGAACAGTATTATATCCCTTTCAGTGTTTAGCTTTTTCGGAGGCGATGCACCTCCAGCGTCTGATTTTTTATCTTGAATATTATAAAATGAACACAATGACTTATTTTTGGTTATGCAGAGAGAAAACAATGACACGGATAATGGCAAATGCTCTCTTGGCATGGTACTCACATTTCTATCTGACGTCAGTGACATGACGGGACAGAAATGTGTACAAGTACCGGTACATCTGTGCAAACTATATGCAGCCAAAGAATAAAAAAATAATGTAGGGCTTTGGGGAATGGCGCTTTCTATATGTTGCTTGCATTGTTCATGCTAGTAATACATGCTTCTTTTTTTGTGCAAATAATGAGCATATTATTGTATTTACACGAATATAACACAAGATTTATTTTGAAATTGCTGGCCTCGAATGTGCCTTGTGGTGTAGTCTGGTTCATAACACTAATGTAACGCGGCATTTTTTTTTCGTAACGTGATAAAAATGTCAGCACTCACTTTTTCACATTACTTTACGATGGTCCCTCGCGGTAACGATGAATAAAGCCTTCCGGCCATCTGCTTTTTATCACTGTTTCTATAGTAATTATTCCTGTTTGCATGCTAATCTTTACTAATACATGTTTTCTGAAAGACCAAAAGCCCCCTTGCATTATATTTGTGGTTGTGATATTTACGTGCAAATATGGCCATATGCAGGTTTCATTAGGTAAGTTTCATTAACAAACTTAATGGATAATGTGACATTGCAGAGGTTGTGATGGATGTCAAATAATGCCGGATAACAGCGCTTACAGGGCCCCTCACCATGTCTGGCCATTTTGAGCTGACAAGCGCAGAGCATACATTGAGCGATAACGATTGTGTCTGCAAAGTATTACACCTCTACGCGCCGCGGAAAGATCTGAAATTTCAAACCGAAGGCCATTTTTCCTTCTCTTCGCGGCTGCCGTGCTCCAAGCCGGAGGATGATGTAGTCGTGTCCCTGCACCTACGTACTCAACTCTGCAGTGTGATGTCGCTCGTGGTGACACGTGACTTCGAGAATTATTCAAGGCACCATCTGTTATTTGTGTGATCTGTTGCTTGAATTGACAAATTGAAGCTTTGAGAAATAATGAAACACACAAATGGAATGTCAGGGTGTTTTTTGTTCTACTTCACACTGAAGCAAGAGAAATGTACTTTCGCTTCGTCTGCGTGTTCCCACGATTGTGTGATCACATGTGCAGGTAGCGAAACTATGCCATTGTCTACCGTGTTCCAGCGCATGATCATGCTCTGCGATCTGCTTGTTGTGCCTCAGTATTTGTGTAGCACTGAATTATACCGTTAGTCTTGTGTCCTTGTGCACCGCGCACAAAATCATGCACTGCGCAAAACGATAACAGCTCGCACGCAACGCCGCCAGTGGAAAAGCGCATTGCCGGAGTGGGGTGGGGTGGGGGAGCGAGGAGAAAAAATAAAAGTGAAGGCGGGGCCCGTGACGTATGTGTCACGCGATCCTGGAGGTCCGGCATGGGAGAATGCAGGGAAGGAATTTCGCTTGCGAAGGCTAGATGGGGCGAGTGGAGAGGGAGTCTTGCCATGCAGTGGAGCCCGCCTGCTGAAGTCATAGATTCGTGGCACTGAAATATTTCTATCTCTGCTATTAATGAGCTGACTTTAAAAATTTTTGCGGCAGAATGCTCCCTAGAGGACACGTAACAACTTCCAGCGTATAAAAAAAATTTGCTATGGGGCCTGATGGGGCCCTTTAAAGCAACCTAGGTTTGTGCGTCTTCTTTTTTTCTTCCTTTTCCAACAAAAGAAAACAGCCCGCAGAAATTGAAAAAATACCGTGTGACAATGCACCCCGACGCCAGCAATGTCAGTAATTTCAAATGCAAACCTCTTCATCTAGTAGGCTGCGCTTCTCATGCACGTTCAAAACATAGCTTAGCGCTTAAAAGGAAGAAGATACGTGGCCAACGTAACTGATGCCATTGGAGAAAGAGCACAGCCACTCGTTTGCAACTAGGCTCTGTTATGTTTGGTGTATTCACTGAAGAGCGGAGGCCAGGGGTTGTTGTGGTATCAATGTTGAATGACATTCCACTGAATAAACACGGACATTGAGATGCTGATGAATTCAGCATTCCCATAAGAAGGCACGTTTCAAATTTCAATGATGCCAGATTTTGTAATGGCAGCATTTTGAGCCAATCAGAGGCAGTAGCAGCTCTTTGGGCCGATCAGAGTAGACAATATGGCGGAATTTGACAATCTTCAGAATAGCACCAAGGCATGGCTATGGCTGTGTGGTTCCAGGGAATGCAAACATTCTGCTCAGTTCAATCACTTCATTTAAAATTTGTCTTTTGGAGCAGGCTGGCACAGCTCAAAGGGTGCAATTGGCGCAGAACTTTCATCATTGCACTGTTTGACGATGTGGAGTTGCAAAAACTTGCACCCTACAATGATAGGTGCCTCAGTATGACAACACCCTTAATATTAGAAAAGCACATTAGAGTATGAAGACATAGAAATCAAAATACTTTGAAGACACTCTTTTGATACTCTTTTTAAAACAATTAGTTGGAATTTTTTGTATAGTCTCTTTTGCTTGTCAAGGTCATTAACAATGATATTTATGGAATGTGTACAGTGTGCACCGATATGAATTGAAGACGAGGCGGCAGATATGCAGTCTGCTCAAGCTGTGTACGTTAAGAGGGCCCTGAATCACCCCTTGGGCTTGGTGAAAAAACACAGTCCTTGGACAGCATATGCTGCTGTGAATGTCTCAGCCTAATTTTGCAGTCGTGCGCGACGCGTGGATCTCGCAAGCAGAGCGCGAAGTCACTTCTCTCAATTGCTCTCTTCTCAACAGAAGCCTGCTCCTCACTCTTTTCTGGGTGCTTTATTTCGTAATATAGCAGATTCCTATACATGGCTGTTATTCTGACATCAATCAAGAAGGGTGTTTAGATCAGTGCCCTTCTTCCTACTGTTACTGTGTATATTTACTAAGGCAGTTCAGTAAACAGACTGAAGTAAGTGAAAATCTGCTTTCGAATTTCAATAATAATTACTACGTACTTCAGGAAGAAGCCATCATCTGCTCACTGTGAGCTCGGCCGCAGCTGCCTGCGTAGGAATGAAACTTTGGCCATCCTGCTTATCGGTGCTGCATCCGTTGGTTCTAGCTAATTTTGACTAGATTTTAACACGCAACTAGCCTGCAACCACACGAAACTTAAGCTCAAACCACATGCATGCTTGCCAGCATGCGCCCACTCCTGGCCACTCCTGGTTAGATGCCTTGGCAGAATTCACTTCGTATTGAGCTATTGATAACGCTTCGAAATGTGCAACTTTGATGGGGCGACTTTCTGTAGGTCAAGCTAGTGCAGGACAAAGCTGGTCCTCATCATGTAGCATGGCCAGACTGGAGCACATGAGCGTGAGTGCACACTCCATTCCTGTCGTGCAACAAAGCAAATGGTGTGCCGTGATGAGTCCGCTGGCTCAGCGCACTGCAGCTCGCTGAGGACAACTGCACTTAACTACGCTTGGCACGTCATAGGTGCCAAAATCGAAAATAGTGGCGTATATGTGAGCGTCCAAAATCAAATCTGAACTCTGCACCATGATGACATTCAGCAGACGGAGCGTTGTGGACATGCCTCGATTCACCATGGCTTTCGCAGTGCAAGTCGTTGAAGAATGAACGAAAGCACCATTAATGCGGTGTTCGACTGCCAGGAACTCGGCTTCTGCTGGACGCACTGAAGTACTTTTGTGGCAAAATATTTCTGAAATAGTTTTTTAATTTAACTTCAAATGCATTTCTCGACTTCGGTAAAAAAGTGGTTTGTGGCCCCTTTAAGTAAGCATGTCAAACCAGTTAGCCATCTAGCACACCTTCATGAAATACCCCTACCGCAAAAGGTTCTGGAGCATGGGATCAAAAAACTAAATTTTGTTGCCACTAATGTATTCACCTTTGATTTGAAAGGTGCAGTAGATACTTTTCTCTATGATCAACACATCACTCACATATATTCCAGACAGAGTGGACAAGTAGGGAAGAAGTTCAACTTATTTGTTAATTTTCTGCTCAAAAAACTTCTAAGATAAATCAGTGCAAAAAAAGTTATTTGCCCATCACGTTTTTACTGCAAACATTAGAGTAGCACGTCACTGTGTTGGCCACATCTGTTAATCCAGGCTGCAGGTCTAAAGTCTAGGCTGTGTACCCAGGCTGAGGAAATTATTCGATTCTTCCGAGATCTCATGCCCTGTGGACTTCAGACGTCGACTGCACACACACGTTTACAGAAAATTCCTTTGTTTACCATCACAGATCCAAGTGAACTAAACCTATACGAAGATGGGAATAAATGCTAGAAGAACAATTCTAGTAGTTTAACCAACAAGATTATGGCTAATTTAAAAAAAACTTTATAAAAGTAAGATTAAGCTATATTTTTCTTTTTTCCTGGCTCCTATTTTTAACTGAACCTACGTGTTGGCAAGTAAACTATTCAGTTTTGAGGTAACTTTCAGCCGTGACAGCTCCGCTGGTGTTATGGCAAAGGTTATTTCAATGCTAACATTTGGAAATTTTAAGTAAGCAATGTAAATTATGTACACAGAAGCATAAAAAATGAAACTGAAACCAGCAGTACTTTCTTTAAATAAGCTCAAAAGGAAAGTATAAACACAGAGGGTATCATAACTCAATGCCAAAGTTGATTCAAATGATAAAGCATTGTTAGATACGGGACCATTTTCTGAGCCTACTTCGAGTTCCCCAGACCACATCGAATCGCACCACAGCTAATTAAGGAGCACAGAAACACGGATGCCACATTCCTGAGGCAAGACACGTGCAAACACGTTGGTGGACCTCACTTCGTGTGCAGCCGGTGGAGCTATTCACTGCTTGGCTCTTCCTGAAAGTGAGGGGAAGGAACTCTTCCGTCCTGGCACTGTTGCGGGTAAAGTGGGTCCCGAGGCAAGACAGCTGTGTTGTACCGGGAAGGCCTGGCAGCGTCGCCCACTGCCCTCTTTGAAGAGGGCATTTGCAAGCCAGCAAGGCAATACGGCAGGGAGAAGAAAGCCCTCGAACAATTGGGGCCCAAGCGTCATCCTCGTCCGCCCATTGTGACGACGCATTGCAAGTCAGCAAGGCAAGACCGCAGGGAGAAGTAAACCCTCGGACAAACACCCGAGCAGCAACTCTCTTCGCCGGGTGTGACTCCATCGCACGGGCGCCTACCATTGGCCGAAAATGGTGTCACCTGAGCGGGCTCTCCCATTGGCCGAACGTGATGTGTCACCAAGACACCAAAGGGCTTAAAAGACGAAGACCGGGAGCAGCAGCAGAGCATTCCGGAGGATTCCTAGAGCATTCCTTGATTCATCTCTTTTGAACTTCTTGCGACGGGCCGCAGCGTCCGAGTTGCTGCCGGCCCGTAATGACTCTAAGACTGTTCACTGACTCTCACTGTAAATATTGAAAATAAACCTCCCAAGTTTTTTCATCTCGACGTCCTCCTAAACTCCTACAACTGGTTGCTAGCGGTGGGATCGCCTCCAAATGCATCAACTGGTGGCAACGCTACGGATCAATCTTCGTCGAGAGAAATCCTCAGGAACCCGGACCAGCGAAAAGGAGCCTTCGTCCAAAGGAGTAGCGAGGAACCGGGAAGAGCGAAGAAGAGAGAGCCTTCGTCGAAAGAGGTCCTAAGGAACTGGGAGTAGCGAAGAATAGCGAGCCTTCGACCCAGGGAGTCCTGAGGAACCGGGAACAGCGGACCAATGAACCGGATGGCAGGGTGCTGCAACCGTAAGTGAGCACGTGGTTTTTTTCCTTTTGATTCGCCAGACTCAGATGTTGTGGGTTAATTTTGGTAGTTCTGGGAATCGGGAATATGTTGCATTGTGTGTTTGCACAAATTAATAAGGAAAACAGTTCTAACCACCAGTCGGGGCAGCTGCCATGGATCTTAGAAGGTTAGCGAGGTTAGACTTGTTGTTGGTGTGCGACGATTTGGGAGTTGAGGCGGACGAACAGATGAAAACACCAGCTATCATAAAGGCGATTCAAGATAGTGGCAATGATGACAAAAGCATTGAGCTTGCTTGGGAGGTGATACAAGAACCACGGGAGCGTGAGCGTCATGAACGTAAGAGTGAGCGTAAGCGTGAAGAACGCGAGAATGAACGGAAGCGTGAGCTTCAAGAACTTACTCTTAGGTGTGAGCGTCAAGAACGTGAGAATGAACATGAACGTGCGTAGCAGGAACGTAAGCGTGAGCGTGAGCAAAAGTATGAGAGAGAAGGCAGCATTGTTAAAAGAAATACAGTATTGTGATCAGTTAATGGCACACAGACAACGGCTGTCATGCACAAGAATGAGGAAGTGTCTAGCAGATTTTCACCAAGATCCAACGAGAAGAGTAGTGCCTGTGAGATTGGCTGCACATTCATAGATGAAGGAAAAAGGCTAACTGCTAACGATGCCTTAGTGGCAACAAAGACCGTTAAAGGCCACAGTGAGAGCGACGAGGTGCTGTGCCAACAGAGCACTGTAGAGACAGCTAGGCCAGCTGTGAATGAATTGGCACAGTCACCACGCGTGTGCGTCGCATGTAACTTTAGCGAGGTAGTTAGCGAAGTACTGGCTACTGCTGACCCGACAGACGCGAGCACCCATGTCAGGTCAGATCTGCGTGCCGAAGTGAAGTGCCAGCTGGACGATGCAGTTGAGGGTAATTCTCAGGATTGCGAGCTGCGTAGCTCAAGAGAATACAACTGCATTGTTCAGGGATCGGTGCGGCTCTCCGCCAGTCTAGGTAGCCTAGATAGGCATGATTCAGTTAGTAATCATTCGGACTGTGCGCGTGAGACAGCGATTGATACCGACGGGCTGTGTGCCGATGCACAGCGCGAGCTGGGCAATGCAGTAGAGGGCAGTTCGCAAGAGTGCGAGTTGCATAACTCGAGTAAAGCCTGCTGCATTGTTCAAGAGTCGGTTGAGCTGTCTGCCAGTCGAGGCAGAGAGAGTGTTGATTTAAATGAAAATCAATCAGACTGTGCGGGTAAGAGACCGATCCGGGCCGATGAGATGTGTAGCGGCGAGCACAAGGCGCCAGAGGACGGCATAAAAGGAAATTCCAAGAGAAAGCGCCGCAGAAAGAAGCGCCGTAAGGATCGGAATTCGGTGACTAATGTAGCGCTGCCAAAGACGGCGAGAGACCCAAAAGGGCAGGGCGCGAGGAGAAGAAAGGTGCGGTCGTCACTGATGATGTTGACGCATCAAACACATGCGAGCCACCGGTCAAAGGGGGACCGCGAAGCATGTTCTGCATGGGCGCGGACAAAGGGCATGGGGCAGTTAAATTCCTCGCCGTTCCGTCGTTCTCCTCGAAGCTCAGCGTGCAGTACGAAGAAGCGCAAGGTGGCAAGACGAGACCAGGTGGGGGGGTAACGACACGGTAAATTGAGGTCATGCTGAAAGCGGGGCGCCAGGACGCAAATTGGCAGGGGACTGTAACGTCTCGGGGGAATTGATAGTGAGTCAGCCCTTTTGTTGTTCCTCGGAAGCCAGAGTAGCTTTCAAACCGCGACCCCCTCGAGTAAGGCTAAAAGTGAGTCAGTCGAAAACGTTTGGAACGGGAGGCAAACAGAGCTTCCGTAGAAGTAAAACGTTCTGTTTTGTTTTATTTTGAGCATCGGAAAGTTTTCGCGATTTGAGACTAGGACTTCTTTCAATGTGTAAGGTTTGAGCTTTGTTTGTGTTTTCGTTTGAGAAGCTCCGAAATTTGAAAGATGAGGTTTATGTAAACATGTAGTCTCGCAAGTGTTAGTTAAAAAGTATATAGGCTTTCTCTTTTTGTGTGTGCAAGTAACCCGAGTGTCAAGGTTATCGGTGAGAGGCCTATCATAACGCGCATGTGTTTTAGTTAACCTTCCTTTTTTTATAAGCGTTTTTTTATTTTCTAAGGTTAACCGCGTAGTTTTCAGTGAGTGCATGATTTGCACTGAGAAGCGTTCTTAGTTCCCTTGGTGCCTGTCCTGTGTGGACGGAAGGAAGCAGATTTATGACTGGGTTGCTCATGTGTGTTGAGGGCAGCCGTATTGTGACTTCTTTAGTGAGCGTGCCTGGAACTAGTAGTTATTAGAAGACGCATTATTTTAAGGGTTCTGCCGAGTGCTAAGTCCCGCAAGTTTAATTGTTCGTTTAGGTTACGTGTGCTGTAGGGACTAAAGAAAGACACGTGAGTAGGCGTAATAAAAAGTTTGCCTACGACGCATGTACGCGTTCTGATTAGTGACCACAAGGCTAACGCGCTTGTGATTACGTACTTGTGAAGTTGACCAGACTGTTCAGTGGCACCAATACGTGCGATAAGTACGCCACTGTGATAGGTTGAAAACATGCTGTTCGTGTATTAGGCCACTTAAGTTATGTTCGGCTGTTTTCATTTTTTGCTTGCAACGGCAACGACCCATTGTTTTGCTACAACAATAGCACTCTGGTCTTGTCGGCATTCGGGGAGAAATGGATAGTGGTTTGGAAAGGTGGTTGGAATTGCTTTGTCAAAACTGGGGAAATAAAAGATCAGGGTTCATTTTGACTCAGTAATAGCCTGGCGAGTCAGGGGTGAAGAGCCTGCGCTTACAGGTGGTGAAGCGCTGTGTTGTTTTGTTTGTTTGACATATGTTCTCCAGGGCCCAGGATCCCGAAGGTTGTCAAACGAGGCTTGACACCAGTACCCTGCAGGTTCTTTCAGCGTTCCTCATGGCCAGCGAATTGAGTTCACTGGCCATTGCGAACTTCCGGGGTGAGGATGAGCTGTTAGATACGGGACCATTTCCTGAGCCTACTTCGAGTTCCCCAGACCACATCGAATCGCACCACAGCTAATTAAGGAGCGCAGAAACACGGATGCCACATTCCTGAGGCAAGACACGTGCAAACACATTGGCGGACCCCACTTCGTGTGCAGCCGGTGGAGCTATTCACTGCTTGGCTCTTCCCAAAAGTGAGGGGAGGGGACTCTTATGTCCTGACACTGTTGCGGGTAAAGTGGGTCTCGAGGCAAGATGGCTGTGTTGTACCGGGAAGGCCTGGCAGCGTCGCCCCCTGCCCTCTTTGAAGAGAGCATTTGCAAGCCAGCGAGGCAATACTGCAGGGAGAAGAAAGCCCTCGGACAATTGGGGCCCAAGCGTCGTCCCCGTCCACCCATTGTGACGACGCATTGCAAGTCAGCAAGGCAAGACCGCAGGGAGAAGTAAACCCTCGGACAAACACCCGAGCAGCGACTCTCTTCGCCGGGTGTGACTCCATCGGACGGGCGCCTACCATTGGCCGAAAATGGCATCGCCTGAGCGGGCTCTCCCATTGGCCGAACGTGACGTGTCATCAAGACACCGAAGGGCTTAAAAGACGAAGACCAGGAGCAGCAGCAGAGCATTCCGGAGGATTCCTAGAGCATTCCTTGATTCATCTTTTTCGAACTTCTTGCGACGGGCCACAGCGTCCGAGTTGCTGCCGGCCCGTAATGACTCTAAGACTGTTCACTGACTCTCACTGTAAATAATGTAATTAAACCTCCCAAGTTTTTCATCGCAAAGTCCGTCCTCAACTCCTACAGCATGTACATGTTTATTTACTGCCATCCCAATGTGTCCCCTTCTACTTCTTTCCCTTGTTCCCAAATCAATATGCTTCCCTTGTTCAATACCTGAGGACCTGCACCATCTTTTGCACATGCATTTTCATATGAAATACATTTGATGAGAAGCTCTTTAAACAGGCATCGCCCAATGCTTCCGCAGAGGTGCCACATATGTCAAAGGATTCACTCAGCACTCAATTAATTGAGAGAATATGCAGCTAGAAAAATGGTATTTTTCTTCTAAAATATCATTTTTTAAATTTTGATTGCAAAACTATGCTTAAACCATTTTTCATGTTTAAATAAAGGTACTTATCCAACCAGAAGTCTGTGCAAAATGGTTCTACTAGAGGCATGGTAGCAATAGAGGCAACTTTCCATTGACACTCTACTGACGAGGCATGCAAAACCACACAGGTTTCGCCCAGATGATGGGCTTTCCCGCTGTAACAAGTCAGCACTAGCTCTGGATAAGTCAACAACAGCTCTTTCTACACATTTCACCGGCATTAAGGCAAAAACTACGCTTGCTATATATCAGAGGCTGACAAGTGAAAAGCTGTTGCTTTGCTGTATTCAGGGCAACCCCTAAAATACGGCCAATCTCTTGACAAAGAGGTTTGGTTGTACTGCCCCAAAACAAGGTATGTTTCATGCACCGCTGTGGAAATGCCACTTCTACAGCCAAACTGTGGGTCAAAAAAAGCCACAAAGGTTTTGAGGAGATTCTACAAGAGTTGGGCATCCTTCCAACTTGGAGTTGGAAGGAAGGAACCAGAGAGACCAGAGAAGAATCAAAACAATCTCTGGAGCACAGGTAGCTGAAGCTAAATCTCGTCATTGCAGTATAAGCAAAGAAAGCCCGGCTAAAGGAGGAAGCACGCATGGGTTCTGAGGGTACCGCCTAAGGGGAAGGATAATTTTGAGGTTATACGCTAGTTCTGGAAAGACTGGTCTGAATTTTGTCCAAATTTCATGCGAATTGATCATCTGCAACAGTTATTAATAAGCATGTTTAGAAACTCTAAACTTCATTTTCCTCTTTTTTTTTCAATATTATGCTATTCTTACTATTCATGCACAAAAATACTTGCAGTTAAAGTCACTCCATCTCCACCTAACTTTGCATGCATGTGAACAAGGATGCGTAGAATGCAAGTACATCCCCCTACAAGGACGCCAATTAATTCTGTTCATTGAAAATTTTGTTTCACCACATTTCTTGCATCTTTAGAATCACGAAAAGCATAGTGCATAACTGATTAAGAATTTAAATTTTTTTAATGAGTTTTGTCAAGTTTACATTATGTAGACTCTGTGCAAGAACTCTCTACAGACAAGTCATAGATGAGAAGATCAACTTTTCTTTACGTCTAGCATAATTGCAAAGTACCTACCAAGACACTTGAAAAAGATGCCTGGTGTAAAGCATTGTGAAGAACAATGAAAGAAGTTGACTCGCTACATGACGACATACTGACTCCGAGAGCAAACACCCCCAGCTGTCTACCACGTTCAAACTCGCTTTACTAAAACACTTTACGTATCTCATTCAAGTTTGCAGTGCAGCTCCAATCAGCCGTGTTTCAAGATGCATGCAAGAAGCTTTAGATATTATTTTCATCACTGCTTTTTCTTTTGATGCAGTATCTTGGCATGCACAAATGTGCACACAGCGCCTAACGTAGATATAGGCTTTATTGTAATTTGTGCCAATTCTGGTTATATGTATTTTAAGAGGGCAATCATCAATGTTCCCGATAACTATAGTAGTGATTAAAATTTTATTTCTTAAATAATAAAACTAAAATAAAATCTCATTTTTACCTTGTTTACAATACGTTTATAAGGAGCAATATAGAATATTTTATCATGCTCTTCTAAGCATGGTATGAAGCCCAAACCTTGCACAAGAGATAATACTTCTCCCACCTCCAAGGGGGTGCAGGAAGCTTACCAGGTAAGATAATGAGAAACTAAAATAATGCTTATGAATAAGAGAATAATTTATTTATTGTGTATAAATTCCATCCAATTAGCCTTATTATGAAAAAAAAAAGGATCTCCGAGATGCATCTCCCTTTAACACAAAGTGATTAAGCAAGTGTACTGCAGCAGCAGTCCCTGACCTGATGTCACCTGAGAGAGGGCACCACTCCACTTTCTCAAGGCTCTTATAGGCTCCAACTATTGCTTTACTTGTTGCATTTTTTTGCAGCACATGTATATACGGTATACTCCAAGGTCCTCACAAGGTGCATGTGCTCCACAAGAGCCAACATTGTTTCAATATGGGTAGCTGGAAAACTCATTCAACCAGGTGGCTACAATGTGTAGCCCTTCTTCGTGCAATGTTAACATAGACCCATAGTAAGTTCCCAAAATTAGGGAACTTATTGAGTGAAGGGAGATCATGCCGTGTAACATGTGTGCCAATGAAGCAGACAATCTATCATATTCACAATATACAATTTACACCACAATCTTGCTCAATGTCAGGTGCATGAGAACAGACCACAGAAGAAAATTGGGATTTGCATATAGTGGACAAGTGGCAGCATCCCCTGCAGTGTTTTTGCCATAGCTTGGCATTTTATGAGCACTGTTGCTGGCACTCTTTTGGCTGGAGTTCCTCTAAGCTATTAATAACCACTGCCATTTGCAGTTTCAGCATTCTTTGAGCTTGCTGCGTGTGGGTCTTGCAACTATCAGCACTTGAGGAAATATGTCGCAATGAACTGGAAACCATGGTGTGTGAATTTTTTTTGTGTGCACAATAGCCTTTTGGTATTGGCTGTGGAAGATCATCATGAAGATCGCTAGAAAATTAAAATGAGAGATAAGAGTTTAAAAAAATATTCAGCTGAGAGCAACTTGAAATTTTTCATGAGAATAATTGGTATGTAAACCCATTTCTCCTCTTTTTTTTTGTGTCAGTCTCTCTGACATTAAAAGACCTATCTGAGGTATATTTGGTCACAATCTAAAAAAAGCACAACTTAAAATTGCGTCGGCGGGCTCTTTCAAATGCCCACTCCCACTTGAGCCAAGACAGCATAGTGAACAGATAAAAGCAGGCCCGACATTCTCGGGCAATCACCTTCGGAGATAGTTTCACTTTCACAAGATTCTGCTTGACTCGGCACCAGATGCGTTCGCATGTACAGATGACAGCGTTACTGTCGCTGTGCCAAGCTTGCATCTTCACAAAGTGCCAAGAGCGCTGTTGGCCGTATACTTTGATGTGTCCAGTGCCGAGTTTCCTGAAAGAGAAATTATCTCCAAAAGCAATCTCCTAAGAATACTGCTCAAGGATTCAAGGCCAAATAATACCTTCAAAACACTTGTCACAACTTCTATTTATTTAGTAAGATGCATTCCCTCAGCACAAAGGCGCATATCTTACCAATTTGCCCATGAACAGAGGTAGCAGCCCTGCCATGTAAGGACCAAACCGCTCAGCTGGTAGTGCCTTAGCCATTGCAGGAACCAAGTCTCCAGCCATTTGGATGAGCAAACCATCATACTCAGCCTCATCGTGTTCATCTGCATCTTCTATCTCACTGTCTGCACACTGTGATTTAAGCTTTAAAAAGGGAGTGGGAGGAAGTGGTGGCACAGATAAGTATACTTACATGATCACTGCAAACTTGATGCTCAACAGAGTATGCATGTTTAAAAGCAACAGCAATTTAACTTCTGAAAGTAGGGGGGGAAAAGTGTCAGCAATTCACAAAAACTATCTGAGATAATTCTTTCAATTTTCTTTGTTTTTGTGGCAATTATGTCACTCGGTAAGAACCAACTAAGCAAAGGGCAAGTTCTACTGGAGGTACAATAAGCCATAAAAATTTGCAGTTACTGCCCGATATTTTGGATACAGAGAAGATAGCGAAAATTTCAAAATACACACACAAGGAAAGAGAGAGAGGTGGGGAGCACATAAAATAGCTCATTGTATTTTACTTAAGTGGCTTGAAGGCTTTATTAATGCAATATCTAGCTGCCACAATTTAATGCTTTCATACTGGCTGTCCCAACTAAATGTCACCAAGAATAAAAAAATAATGTAGGACTTTACAGGAACAGCAATCAGTGTATGTTGATGGGCATCATTTATGCTAGTCATAACTTTTTATGTAGCAAAAATTATGAAATTTCATGAGTAAACTTTTAATTATTTTATCTAATAAATGAGGAGTCAATGCTTAAGCTGTGCAGCATGTTGAAAAATGACTGATACCCGTGTTCATAGCAACCAAGACGTGTGGTCCTTTTTTCTGACAAGAAAAGACAGTGCACAAAATAAAAAAAGATACCACATGATACCTGTCTGCACACCAGCAATACCTCACCATCCATTATACTACGTATCTTATGCATGCTGAAAGGCAGGGCTTTGCATTTGATAAGCAACAAGGATGAGCACTGAATGCTGCTAATGCATCAGGGAAAGAGCGCAGTCCCTCAATTTCAATGTGATATCTAAGCCCTTATTTGACGAAGTTTACGCTTGAGAGTACTGTAATCCCTGGCACATGGATCCGCTGTCACATGCTATTAAAGAAAAAAATTCACTGGCTTTCTTTTCTCATGGAAAAAAGGACCACACGAATCCTTGCTCCACAACTTTTGCGTTGATGCCTTATTGATTAGGCAAATTATTTTAAAGTTACCTGGCTATTTGAACATTTTTGCAAAAAAAGAAAAAAGAAAATGACTTGCAGAAATGATGTCCATCAACACACAGTGATCGCTGTTTGTGTAAAGCCCTACATTATTTTTTAATTCTCGGCGACGTTTAGTCGGAACAGCTGGTGCGAGGTTCATGTCTGCCCAATGGATGGGACGCATGTGCTCCAGCTGTGTGTGATGGGCAGTGCCCGTTGCAGGTTTTACGGCAACTCACAAACTTTTTCCACACTGCCTCTGTAAGAATGTGGGCGAAGTAATCGGGATTGGGTGCACTTTGATGAACATGCATGTTCGAGCTTGTTGATACGACATATTTAGGAACGCATAAGTGCATAGATGACTAGGACGTGAAAGAAGACACAAACAAGTGCTGTGTGCTTGTCTTCTTTAATGTCCTCATCCTCTAAGTGCTTAACCATTCCTATGAAGTTTGATGCTTGTCACCTGCAGACCAGCACACCATTACTGATGCCCTGCCATTTGCCAAGCCTATGTGAGTTGTCTCTGGCTTCATGGTCAATGCCAAGTAAAAGGATGACATGTGGCAAGTATGAAGGTTGTGAAACATAAGATATTTTAGTGTGATACTAAGGTTAGTTAGTCTCGAAGTGCTATATATGCAGGGGTGCGTCAATTGAAGTAAGATTTGGAGCAATTTTTGGAGCAGGAAAATTTTAGTTATGGAGCAGGTTATTGAAAAAAAAAAACTCATTTGGAGCACCAAATTCCAAATCTGGAGCAGTTAACAGAAGAAAGCTTGCTTACTTACAGAAAACAAAACATGCAAACTTTTTCAGCAACTATTTAGAATTAACCCCAGCAATGTGACACGGCTACAAAGCCTTAAACTTTAGTGTAATCATTTTATAACTTCAGTGGAAAAGGTCCTGCAAAAGTGACCAATGAATTCTGCGGAAACTCGCAAGGTGAGGTGAATTCGTAGCAACCTGCAAAGCAGGTTGATTCAAATGCTTAGAATATTTATAGGATGAAGCAAATAAACATAAAGCATAGAAGAAAAAGGTTGGTATAAAAAGCTGAAAATATTTTTTTTCAGTACTTCACAGTGCTCTGACCGATGAGTAGCATCTGACTAGTCTAGAACATGACAAGCCCAAACTTATTTGTATACCAGACAGCTCTTCCACTTGAGCAGCATCTGACTACACTAGATACCTATAAGACAAGACCAAACTGCTCTTACGCATGACTATAAGCTAACTGGCTGGCATCTTATACAGTTATACATGACTAGTGCAGACATCACTGACATGACATAAATGCTTTGCCTTTTTCGACATTCTCTTTCTGCATTCCCCAAATTTATTTAGTGTCTGCTGAAGGCTTGCATTTTGCGTGGCACGCCCCACTGGTGGAGAGTTTTCGTGTTGACCACACAAGCAGACCACATCTGCCCACCACTGTTGGCTCAGTGCTGAGCAAGCACCGAAGGTGCCGCTAGGCCTAACCAGTTTTGAAAGCAAAGCCGTAGCTCACGGTGCTCAAGAACAGCAGCTGACGATCGCAAAATCCACCATTTCGAGAATGCTTTTTTTCTCATAGCATCAATCAGAACAAAAAGAAGATACACTGCTATTTGCGGTGTCCAGACTGCAAGGTGCATGTGCAGTCGAGCCGTCTTGCATGGAGTGCAGCGGTGGCCAGATGCGGGCTTCGAATTGAACTTGCCTCATACCACAGTGCTCGTTTGTGCTATACATTTGACAGCGGTAGCCACTTATCGTGAAACATCAAATTAGGACATCGGTTTATACTACCGGCCACATGAGTGAGAACTTTTGAGGCTAGTCGAGGCATTTTGGCCCAGCAGGGTGCATTTTCAACAAATGTCACGCTTTTGGCACAGCTTGGTGCAGAAATACGCAATTGTATCAAAACGGCCCAACTGATGCAGCTGTTGCATCCCTGAATATATGGCATCATCAACATTATCATGATGTCATGACACTGTGCAAAATTTGCAGTAAGGTTAGGTTTGGCGACGTTGCTCATTAAAAAAAATAATAAGTCAACAAGGGTGCTTGTGTGTGGCAGTCGCATGGCCATTGCAGAAATAGAGTGAACAAGTCAACTATGATGTGATGATGTGTCCAGCACCCAGGTACAGAAAGTGAAACTAGTTCACAGAAACAAGCATTACAGTAAAATATTTTGGCCATTATGACACTTGCCAGTTTTTCTTCTGGGGTTTAGAGTGTTTGGACCTTCCTTTAATGAAACAAAATTACTAGTTGAAAATGTCATGTCAGTAACTGGCTGGCAAAACTTAATCTTAACAATCAAGCTATTCAGAATTTCGTTAGGACACATGGTCACTCAGCAGTCGAAAGCTGTGGTTTGTAGAAGCTCAATCAAGATTGTTTCATTTTAGCTATGACTAAACTGCTCTACGACATCTCAGAAATTCCCCGTCACTGAAATGGCTTACGCTGTCAGTACATGCAAAGCTCGCCCGGAAAATCTTATATACACATCATGGTATTCACAAGTTCAATCCCCAGTATTCACTGGCTATATGGGGCATATGAGAGTTTTATGAAGAATTGGAGATAACTGAGCATATACAAACAGTCCATCCTAAACTGCAGTCAGTGACTTGTTCAATATAGGAAGCTTTCCAGAGATAATAAAACTATATACCAAGGCAACAAATAATGCTACGCACCTCGTTATTGAAGGCAGACTTCACTAAGTCGACAACAAGACACATTTGCTCATCACTTTCAAATGCTGCACTTTTGAGTTCATTAATAAGAAGAGCCAACGTCTCCAGGGCTGCAAGGACAACCTCTCGTTCTCTCTCAATATGCCCAACTTCCACAAGCTTAGAAATAAGCATGCTTGCTGCTTTAGACGCATCTGAAAGAGTATACATAAATAGGTAGAAGAAGTCAGAAGAGAATGCAGTAGGCAGTAATTTTCTACACTTGAAATAGCATCACTAATCTTTTTACACAACAGTGGCAACAACAAGCATGACATTAGCATGTTTTTCTTTTCCTACGAAGCCCCACTGTCTTTAGACTTGTGAAAGTTTATTCCTCACCACAGGATGGTGTTGCCTCAAAGACAATAACTGGCCTATGCTTTAGCCCCTGTACAGCCAAAAAGACCATTACCTAATTGTTTTTAGATTACTTTGGCCTACTGAATCTTGTGCAAACAGGCACACACACTCAACACATGCAAAAGAAAAAATATGATTAATTAGGCAACCTAAATAATGCTAATTATCACTTCCCCGATTATCGTCAATCTTCTACTTCTAAGTGTAGTTTATATTTCTGCTTCTTTAACTTCATCATACGAGTTATCCACTCCTTTCCTGGCTTCTTAGTGCGTAAGTCTTTACAAAAACGTTTGTCTTTACAGCTCTTATTTGACTACCACGTTTTCTCTTTCCACCATAAAGAAATGTCACTGCTTTTTTGCCAATATAGCTCTTCTCTACTCTGATTCATAAGAGTGAAATGACGAGTGTAGCCTGAAACTACAAGTAGTCTGCTTGTTGTACACTTTGTGGACTGATGGTACACTAGAATGGCCCAAGCACACATACTTGTAGTCCTGAACCCCCCCTTGGGCTTGGTGAAAAAACACAGTCCTTGGATAGCATACGCTGCTGTGAACATTGGCCAAATTTTGCAGTCATGCACGACGCGTGCATCTCGCAAACAGAGCGCGAAGCCACCTTTCTCTCAAATGCTCATTTTTCAACAGAAGCCTGCTCCTCACTCTATTCTGGATGCTTTATTTTGTAATATGGCAGATTCCCATATGCAGTTGCTATTGGCCAATAGCTGACATCAATCAAGAAGGGTGTTTGGATCAGTATGCTTCTTCCTGCTGTTATTATGTATGTACATTTATTGACGCAGTTTAATAAGCAGGCTGAAGTAAGCGAAAATCTGCTTTCGAATGTTGATAATAATTACGTGCTTCCGGAAAAAGCTGACTATCGTCTGTTCACGCTCAGTCGTGGCCTTAGGCATTATACTTTGGCCACCCTGCTTATTGGTGTCTAGCCGTCGGGACTCACTAATTTCAGCTAGTTTTGAACATTTAACTAGCCTTGAATCGCATGAAACTTAAGATCATACCACATGCATGCTTGCCAGTGGGTGCCCACTCCTGGCCGCTCCTAGTTAGATGCACTTTGCCTCATAATGACAAAGTTATTGATAGCTCTTCAAAATGTGCAAGCTCGATGTGCCTACTATCCGTCGGTGAGCCTGGTGCAGGAAAAAATCGGTCTGCACCACGTAACACAGCCAGACAGGAACATATGAGCGCGAGCGCACACCCTAGCCCTGATGTGCACAAAGCAAACGCTGCAGTCGCATGTAGCTGCAGTCTGCTACGTAGCATAGATACCGTGGCCACCACGGGTTGCTGTGATGAGTCCACTGGCTGAGCGTACTGCAGCTTGCTGAGGGCAACTGCATATGGCATGTTTGGCGCGTCATAGGCACCAAAATCTGAAATAGCGGTGTCTAAGTGAACATCCAAAATCAAATTTGAACTGCGTGCCATAGTGACATTCAGTAGGTGGAGCACTGTGGGCACACCCCGCTCTGCCGTAGCCTTCACAGTGCGAATCATAGGAGGAGCGGAAGCACCGCGAACGGTATGTTTGATTGCCCATAACTTCACTTCTGCTGAATGCATCAAAGAACGTCTTGTGACAAATTATTTCTATATATAGTCTAGGTTAACTTCAAATGCATTTCTTGAATTCAATAAAATGTGGTTCAGGGCCCCTTTAATCTAGCCGAGTCAAGCAAAAAAATGGGGTTACAATGCCAAGTAGAATGAATGAAAAATATTTGTTTCTGTCTTTAGATTTCCCTCTCTTTTTAGGTACAAAGGTGTAAATGCGGGAAATGCTTAGTTAAACTACTGTGTATAGTAAAAGCTCACTATAACAAAGTCAAAGGCGGAGCCAAAATTACTTCACAATATCTATAACTTTGTTATAACCATTGTCCAACCTCACAGCCAATATTGCCCTGTCGGGATGTTGCGATTTACCAATGCGTAAGCTGAAGCTGCTGAAAAAACCTGCAGTGCTCTGCTGAAGAACTGCTGAAGGCATTCTCTGCAGTGTTTTTGTCAGCAGGATGACTACTTTCTGTAATGCAGCTGTCTATACTGCACGCAGAAGCAGTGAAACAACAAGTCTTGTCAGCGTTTCACAAGCATGCCAGTGGGATGCTGCAGGCCTCTGATTCATACAATGTGCATTAGCATACACAAGTGGATGCTTGTAAAGAACAAAAAAATAATTTTTTTAGACTGGTGCCTAGCGATGAGCGTTCCACAGCTCCGCTGACATGTGCATAAAACACTGATAAGCAGAGCAATTGTGGCGAACATTACAGCAGAGGTATGTTGTAATGATCCAGCTAATTTTCTGTTCTTATTATCATTTAGTGGAGCTTCATCTGAGCCAATGACGAAAATTTAAAAGAAAAAAAAAAATAGAGGATCATTATAGAATACGATCTCACGATGGTGAAATACCCCCCAACTGAATGCAGCAAAGCATTTTACGAAGCAGCCTTTCTTCATGTGCCACAAGCCATGTGCTCCACTGTTCGCATTTCATTCTGGCATACAGTACACTATGCTTAGGTGTAATATTACAGCACTGCTCTCTAGCCAAATAATGAATTGATTTGCCCAAATCAAGACAACAATTTCATAGGCTGTCTAAAGACATCTTAATAGAATGACTGGAAATTAGTGAGCCCAGAACTTATTGCTCTATGCGTTCACTCTCTGACATCTCTGCGCAACATCTGTACCTCCCGAGCAGCAGAATCATTCGGAACAGTCACCACTTGCATCAGACTTTCCCTATGTAGAGGCCAAAAGATGACAATGAAGAGTATGGTGCTCTGGATCTGCATTTTGAATGGTGCTAATGGAAACGACAAAAGCTTCAGTGCACTAGAAGTTACAGCGTGAGTGATATTGTGAAAACAGGAATAAGTTTTGTCTAAAGGGAGAATAACATTACAGAATAAGTGTTGTTCTCCCTTACATTAGAAAAGAAGCAACTATTCGACAATTTCAAATAGCATAGAGTTCTCGAATATATGGAATAGCAAACACTTGAACTCAGCATCTCTTGCTCATCCATTAGTGCTTAGCCTGGCATGGAAGGCATGCTATAGTTGGGGCATCTTTTGCCCAATACAGTGCCTCTAATGCTATCTTCGGCTGGTCGTTTCTGAGCGCTCTGGAGCGCTCTCGCGAGCGGCGTTGTCTTCGGCTGGTTGAAAGAGGGTGCGCGCCCTGCGTTCGGCTGGTTCTTCGCGATTGCTCTCCTCCATCTTGGAGCGCTCTGAGGCGCTCCGAGCCCTGTCGTCAAAGCAGTCATCGAGATTGAAACGTCATCGCAGCGCTGCGTCGCTGCTGTTGGCGACGGCCCACCGTAACCTTGGCAACCTAGGCCACTGCATGCTGGCGTCTCGACGAACGCTCGTCCCGCCGGCACGTCCGTCGGTTTTTCCGGCAGCGCCGGGAGCTTTGGATAGGCGAATCATCGGACGTTGGCAGTAGTCACGTGGTTTCGCATCGGCAATTTCCTCCTCCGAGAGCGAGTCGCACGTTCGGCTTGCGCGCTTGTCCCCTGCCTTTGAGCTCGGGAAACGCCCGATCTACCCGAATCTGCTTCGGGGCGTACAGGCGACCAGTCGAAGATACCATTAGTATGTTCCCTAGGATGCATACGATTAGAAAAAAAAAAAGGGGGGGGGGGGAGTGAGAAATTTCCCTACTCGAACACCCCGTATCTTTTTAGCCTTTTCAGACTGTTCATATGCCTTAGACTGTCTACCTTATTCAAGGACCTCCTATTTTGTAGCAGAATAGGAGTGTCTAAACATGTAGTGGTTTCTTTGAAGAATGAGTAGAAAATTTTAAACTTTAATTTTTTTTATCTGTGTAGTCTCTTGAAATTGTGTACGAATTCCTGCAACACTGATTTATGGACGCAATGGGAATGCCATGCCAGTAAAATTTAGAACCTGCAACTGCATAGGGTTTCTGCAGCAATGGTTACTTCGTGTTAAATACTAAAATTACGACCATATGAGCCGTCCTCAGCACTTAATCGGTTGCATAAATCATTAGCTTCTTTTTCCTAGTCATGTGTTCCCTACAGGCGCAGTCTGTGTTTTTCAGTTGGCACTGCTACTGAAATAAAAGCCTTTAGCGTGATTGTCCAGCAGGTATATTGTGCTAAAGTATGCATACGCTGGTGTTGTGACAATGCCGGCATGCCTTAAAAGATGCAATGCATTTTTCGACATCCTGAAAAAGACAGCGACCCTTGCACCACTTCCACGGTGCTATTCACACTCTTGAACAGCACCGCTGTCAGCTGAGCCAGGAAGGACAGTTCGCACAAATGCAGCGCCACTTGCCAACATGCAACTCTCCAACACAAGAAAAAGAAAGTTGGCAGAAGTGCATAAAATATAACTTCAAGCAATGCATCAATGAATCAAAGCAATATAGCTCTCCCTACATGGAGGTCATGTGATGGTACACCATTTTGTTTATACTGTTTCACCATAAAGTGATGCCACATGTCATTTTTGCACTATTTCCAAAGCCAAATACAATTTGTTGCTTATGGAATAAAAGCATGCCCATTTCCATCAATGTAACACACAATCTTTGCATACCAACCACAATCCAAAGACATATTCCGAGCAGTAGACAGCTCCCTTTTAAGCAGAAATACAAAGTAAGGAAAAACTGTAAATTCCCATGCTATCTGTGAAACCTTTGATAATGAGCTCACCAGAAATGCTTGCAGAGTTGCCATCACCAGCTTCAGTGGAACTCTTGAACAGCACCACCGTCAGCTGACCAAGGCAGGAAAGTGCTGCTTTCTGAACATCCGGAGCTGGGTAATCAGCCATCTGGTATACTTCAGTGAAGCACTTTTCCAGATATGGTGCAAAAGCTGGTCCAATGTTCTCAGCCATCTCTGCCAGGGCCACGCACGTGTCTTCCTTCTCTTCCAGGTAGGCATTTGCAACAGTGCAGCTGCATAAGCGCAATGTTTTTCTTAAACCCTAGCCATTACATAAAAATTTACGAGCCATGCTTTTGCTTCATGTCCTTTATCTGCACGTAGGCATGGACAGATGCATGCATGCACACACGTACAGGCATACCTGCAGATTGACAGAAACATGAAAATACAGGGTGTTCCAGCTAACTTTACCTAAGGTTTCAGAATATGTGGATTTGGTATAGGAGGACATAACTAAAAGCATATTGTTGGTCCTCCTATGGAACAAACCACAATTTTTGCATTCTGTTTAGTTGGATCTTCATCAAGGTAACTTACCTAATTTTGCAAGTTTATTATAAAGGGTTCCTGAAATGGTTTGGACTAATTTTGTAGACGCATAGGGTACAGGCACAGTAAAACATTTGCGTTCATATTAAGTGAAGAGTCATATTAATAGAGCTACGGATGATTACAAGTTACCCTCTTCCCTGGACATGTTTTCCCTTCTCAACTCATTTTCCAAGCAAGTGGGGCTAAGCGCCGCCTTGACTGGCTCTGCATCATGATCTGATATCATGTTGTCTACGTCCGGTGTCTTGGAGCCAGCACGCGAAGCCTCTTCAACCTCTCTGCTAGCCGCCCGACTGTTGATCCTCAGCGAGGGCTACCCAAGCAGCTTGCGTTGCAAGCATTATGTTGCAGTGCCGAGTGGGTCCAGTATTCCGGTAAATGCAGGCGAGCTGGGTGTTTCGATGGATGGGGGAAGGCATAGACATGAATGGCCTGCACAGTGCAGTCACCTGGTGGTGCGGAGCACAACCAGCCAAACACAGAGGTAATATTGCTGTAACCTAGTGTAAAATATTCTAAACATGCAGAAAGACAATGTTTCCACAATTACGCTGCTGCCGAAAATTAACACCAGCAGCAAAGTAGAATAAAATAAATAAATTTAATTTTGGGTTTTACGTGCCAAAACCATGATCTGATTATGAGGCCCGCCGTAGAGGGGATTCCGGATTAATTGCGACCAGCTGGGGTTCTTTAATGTGCACCTAAATCTAAGTACACGGGTGTTTTTGCATTTCGTCCCCATCGAAACGTGGCCGCCATGGCCAGAATTTGATCCCGCAACCTCGTGCTTAAGTAACGCAACACCAAAGTCACTAAGCAACTACGGCAGGTCAAAGTAGAATACACTTGGTTACTACTATATTAGCTCTTTGTTTGTCTGGTTGAGCTCTGTGCCACCAGGTGGCTGCATCCTGCAGTCCGCTCACAATTGCACCTCTGCCCATCTGGCAAAACGCCCAGCCTGCTTGCGTTTACGGGAATAAAGGACACGCTAAAGCTCTCTATTGTGGTAGTAATCCTCCGGTGTGAAGTTACGACCCCAAATGCATAGATCCTGGTGCTGATTAAATACCGGCAGCCTGATGTGCTGCAGCCACTCTGCTTGCCTGTTGCTTTGTAGAGGGACACGAGGTCCCAGCTTGACATGTCACCAATCACAAGATCTGCAGCCCACAAAGCAACAAGGGCAATTAATGGTGCTCGCAAAAAAGAAACCTCAAGACCAACACACACCACGCAGCTTGCATCAACATGGAGAATACTGTAACACAAGCAGACGACACTTGCTGTGTGCTGAAAGTGCTCTAGTGTAGTGATAAATTGTCATTAGGCATTCTCTTTGCTACTACTTTTTTTTTACAGAAGCAAATTAATCAATATTCCAACTATTATGAACAAACTTTGTTCACCATAAAGCTGGAAAAATTATCGACGATGCAATGTGGGCAGCCAATCGGATAGTGTGCGTGACTGACATCATGTGCGCCCACTATGTAGATGATGATGGGGCGGCTGAAATCTCAGGGGAGCGCCGCCGTTGCAATTGGTAGTGATGCACATTTTGAACACCTTAAAATAAACTATGCGCTTTACACAAAGCACATAAATATGCCACTTAATGATCAGAAGGGCCTACCCTAACGACTCAGTGTGTTTGTACAAGATTGTCAAAATCGTTACAGGATTCCTTTGAAGTTAGGTGAAAACATCTAATGAGAAAGTTGCAGAGCATTCTAAGAAATGTACGATTTAGCAGTATCTAACTGCTTACCTTGTCCCTCATCATTTTTCCTACATCACAAAGAAAGCCTGTGAAATGCTAGTACGAAAAAAAAAAAAAAACCATGTGACTGTGCACTTGGGTACCACAACTGCAGTGCTCTGATCATGCCACGTATGAACGAACAGCACTTTTAACCTAGATTGCTACCGATGAGAATGTGACAAGGCAGTGAAGCAGATATTGAAAATTCATTCCAGCGATTGGTCTCAGGTGCACTGCTGAAAGTAACAGACACGGTAGTTTATGACAGCAATGAGCACAATACATCTAAAAACCACCTTTCCACTTTCTCATTTGGAGTACAATAGCTTATAAGTGCTTTTCATCCATGCATGGCACGTTAAAGAGCACTGTGATTGCGGTGCACAAGCATGCAGTCACATGCTTCTTTTTTTTCACATTTCACAGGCTTCCTTTACGACATATAGAAAAAAATGACCAGACAATTCCTAGAATGCTCCAAGACTTGTGAATTCATTAAATAATCTTGACTAATTAAGCAACAAAATACAAAATATTGTGATTTGTTTCATAGAATGGCCAACAACATTCTTTTGGTTGCGTCGTGCAACATCAAATCTAAATATTTCTCAACTTTGGCTGAAGTGAGCTGGGACATCCTATATGCATAAATATCATTATAGTAAAACCTAGCTATTTCAACTCTCTGTAATTGGGAAAATTGGATAATTCGGACTTGTCCTCTGGTCCTGACAGGCGTATGTATTATTTAATGGAATTAAACCCTTGTTAATTCGGACAACTCTCGAAGCTCGGCGAATGCAAAGCGCTGCAAATGTGTAACTCAAAAGAGCCAAACAAACACTAGAATCCAACTGAAACGAAGCCGTAAAGCCTGCATTGCCACAGTCATCAGCGGAAATCGTACATGAAAGACAGAGTCACCAGTATGCTTTGTGCTTATTTTTGCCTTTAGAGCCTTTATTCTTGCATTTACTGCTGTGCATAACACCAAATTGTCCGTGTGCCTTATAACTGCACAGTCCCCATCCATGGTCGCATCGATAGCGGCCGTGGTTTCAGCTGCAGCAGCTGCGGCCAAAAGTAGTTTTGTTTTTGACCAGGGGCGTGTGCTAGCTGTGTTCCTTCACAACTTCATGGTCTCTGTACATGATCGCGGTGATAGCGGCCAATGTTTCGTCCACAGCGGTTGCGGCGAACAGTCATCTTGTTTTGACTCAGTGCAATGTCGCAAATACGGCGGAAGCTGTTGAGAATAAAAAGCGCTGGCTATATCGCGATGAACGGATGATCTCTTGGTGACCAGCTCACTGGAGAAAAAATAATCAGGATGTGCATGTGGTTATGAAAAGTGCGTCTCAGACGAAGATGTGCGCTGCAGCCACGCTGTGAAGGAAGTTGCGAGGTGTTTGCCGCTGCGAGCGCTAATAAGGCCTGAGATGATGAGAATTGCAGCTTCCGCACTGCTTCTGTGCAAAATAGAAACAGGATTTACTGACTTATTCAGTAAATAAAAGCATATTGATATAGTAAGCATTTGTTTATTAGTGGACATTTTTTTCAGTCCCATGAAATCCGAATAATCAGGTTTACTGTACTGGAATGCCTCATTTGTTTTCAGCTCAAAAGACAGTCAAAAGTGCTGGCAGGTTTAAAAGTAGAGATCTGTTAGTTGGACCAACCTTTGCTCATTATCGTCTTCACTGTCATCATCAAAAGCATCTCCTGCACTGTCAGTGTCTATTTCAGCAGCCTCATCGTCACTCTCTTCAAGGTCATCAAAGAGTTGGACGCTAGAGCCACAAGCGTCTCCAGGCTGTGTCTACGGCATGGAGAGAGAGAGAGAGAGAGAGAGCGAGAGAGAGAGAAACAAACATGTCATTTTTTAAAGGTAACAAACATAGCAGCCTTTATAGCATACTTCAGATTTTATTATCTTAACATCACGAAGCCTGCTGAGTTCAATACCTCAAAATCTTGATTTAAGCGTGGGAAACTTAATGCAAAAGTCATAGTAGCGTTTTTGACATGGTGGAGCAAAGTTTCATTTATGAATCGCTAAGCAAAATAATTAGTAAACATTTACTTAGAGGAATAGTTAATTTTTAACTCAAATAACAGTTTCTTTCGGTATGAACATACTTTTCATGGCACGAAAGAAAAATGATCAAGATGTTTTCATTTTCCTTGATGTAGAAAGGTGTACGAGCTTTCTGGGTTTAATCCATTCACTTCCACAGCCGGCAGTTCACCGGATGTGACGGCCAAGGCCAAAGTCAGAGTGACCGGCAATTTGCTGGCTGCAGCGGCTGTTTCCAGCTATTTTTCACAGATGACAGCACATTGGAGGCTCTTTTCTGGCTGTTTTAGATTTTGCACCCTAGATGGACATATTTGTCCACACTTTCAGCAGGACCTGTTTGTAAAACAATAAATAATTCCTGCTCGCCAGACTCCACCCTTTTGTCGTAGCCGTTGCAACCACAGTACCAAACTTACAAAAAAAGAAAGGGAAAGCCTTCACTGTACAACCTTTTGAGAGGGCTCATGTTTTTCAGCACATATCACTGAAGATTGTGAAGCAGACCCATTCGATGCTGTCCTTAGTTTTCAAGGGCCAACTTCTTAAAGTCTACAGGCTACATCACTTAATTAGCTATACTTTACAGGCTGTACAGCGATCATTCGCATTTTCTTTCTAAAGTCTTGTGCATGCGAAGGAACAACTTGTTTGCTCCTAATGCTCTATTTGTGCTTTTAATAAACAATGCTTAATACTTACTATGTAATGACAGAAACTTAACTTTAATACTAGGATGTGAAAAACATTTTATATTAATTGTGATTATGGCGCTTCATTGTTTGAAAACTATCCAACTATTCAATATTCGATTTGCTTCTGGCACTATTCAGTTCATATTCGAGTTGGCCTCAAAAATAATTATTTGCACATCTCTAATGCTAAGGTAAAATTGAGGGGAAAAAAAAAAAGCTATTATGGACATCAAAGACGCCAAGGGTGAAGGCCATATATTTAGTAAATTTGGAGCATTATCTAATAAACCTATGCTGCATCTGTGTTTGCAAGCTGTAGAAAATTGACCTGCTGTCAAGCTTGCTCTAAGTTCCTGTGTGGATACATTTAAGATAACACAGAAGGTTCTCCAGCGACTGAAATGCTGTTCACATGCTTTCATACATGTAATAGAACAATACTGAAGGTATCAGCAGTAGCTGTGATTTCACAAAAGGTTAATGCCCATTTGCATCAGTTTCATGTTCACAGCTTTGCTTCCGTATACACAAATTGCTCACAAGTGTTTGAAATATTAGTGTTCTCGTAAATTTTTATAAATAATTACATGATTTGAAGACCAAAATGAAAGCGAAATTTGAATCAGTATTAAAAAAAAATTAAAATTGTAGCGTTTGTACATTCTTGAAATCTACAAATCTAACATACCACAACACCTTCAGTTGACTGCAAGGAAGTAAACATGTGATCCAGGATAGGTTCCAAATACTGTGTCATGTCAGCTTTCAGCACCGAAGACACAGATGCAAACATTCCATACCTGCAAGGCAAGTGTTACACAAGCTCTGTTCAATGTGATATGACAAAGCACCAGTGGTAGTAAAAAAAAAGTAAGTGCAAGAAAGTTGTACTTTCGAAAAGTGACATTTATCAAGTTGAGGTCCTCCAGAAAGCGACTGCATTAAGAATTTTCAAGAGGCACAAACAGTGTACGCTACTCACGTGCTTCTGCGTAAATCAGGATCATCAACTGCATTGATCAGGTGTAACCCGAGTTGCACACACTCTGGAGCCATTGGCAAAAAATTGGAAGCTCCAATAGTCCTAGCCAAACAGCCCAATGTGTCTGAAAATGTGATTAAAAAGCTCATTTGCCATGATAAAGCAATGTGGCACTAGCAGCTCTGCTGCAGCCTCACCGACAGCTTGAGTTCGAAGGGTGGCATTCTGCTCAGACTGGTTCTCCGTTAGATATTGCTTGAGGTCACCTATGATCTGAGGGAAGTATGGTAGCATTGCCTCTTTTGTAGCATTGGCTGCATTCGTGGGAAAAGAAAAATGACCACGATTAGACAAAAAATGAGACAGCTTAATAGACACTTTTCATTAATAATGCATCTCAATTTGTAATAAAAATTCCTATACCCTACTGTATTGCTATTGGGCTAGCAACATCCAAACAAAATCAGCGGTGATAGGTTTCTGTTCATCTGTCTATTTCAAAATTTCTAGGTTTATTTTGATGCTTTTACAAAGACAAAAATGAAAATATGACTTTGAGAGGGAATGAAATGGACATCTTGAAGCAGAGCAACAAACAGAGGTACAGATATATAGCTTTATTAGCGAATCACATAAAAGAAAAAGAACAGAAAAAAAAAACCCAATAGAAGAGGCCAAGTGAGTGGCAGGATGGATAGCAGGCAACCCTCCCCCCTTCTTCAAGAAGAAAAAAAGGTGGAAGGGGTGGGGGGCATGACAATTGATGTTGCTCATTTTGGTTGTTTACACACAAATCAATACTTACCAGCAGAGCCAATGGCACTAATGGCCAGCTCCTTAGCTCGGTATGATGGTGCCGTCAGGAAGAGGAGGACTTGCCGCATGACATCTGGCAAGTAGGACACAAGCTCTCCATCTGCACAAAATTTCCGGAAGATTCTTAAACATTCAAAGAGTTGTAAAAAGCACATCCTTTGAGCCCCTGATAACAAAATCATAAGCCATTCCACTCTGTAAAGGTGGTTGACCAGCGGAGCTGTTTAGCATACGGCACAGAGGTTATACATGATTTTGAACAAAGGTTTGTTTTATTTGAACTCATTTGTTTTAATGGGTGGTCTCGTGACAAAAGGTATGCACACTCATTTATTGCACGCCAAGCTACGGAACAGGCTAGTAAAGAATCGCATGCAAAAACTTGTGTACATGCACTGAACCTCAATCTCCGGAAGGCTTCGTCCGCTGCACAGTGAAGTGTTGACGCGTCAAGCAGAATTGAATTGGACACAGATTGATACAAATGTCCGTACTGATGCTTCAAAGGGCCCCTCACCAGGCCCCATAGGAAATTTTGGTTATACGCTGGAAATTGTTATGCGTCTTCTAGGGAGCGTTCTGCCGCAAAAATTTTTTAAACGGGCTCATTAATAGCCGAGACAGAAATATTTCAGTGCCACGAACCCATGATTTCAGCAGGCGGGCTCCACTGCCAAGCAAGGCGCTCTCTCCACTCACCCCGTCTAGCCTACGCAAGCGAAGTTCCTTCCTCGCGTTCTCCCATACCGGACCTCGAGGATCACGTGACGCATACATCACAGGCCCCGCCTTCATTTTTTCTTGCTCCTCGCTTTTCTTTTTTGGTGTCACACGCTAGCTGTTGTATTGTTTGTGCAGCGCACCATTTTGTGCACTGTACACAAGGAAACATGATTAGCGGTATAGTATAGCGGTATAGTGTATACGGTATAGTATTCAGTGCTACATGAATACCGAGGCAGAACAAGAGGATCGCAGAGTGTGATCACGCGGTGGAACACGGTAGACAATGGAACAGCTTCGGTACCTGCGCACGCGACCACACGACCGTGGGAACAAGCAGACGAAGCGGAAGTACATCTCTCTTGCTTTGGTCCGAAGTAAAGCGAAAAACACGCAGACATTCTGTTTGTGTGTTTTATTATTTCTCTAAACTTCAATTCGTCAATTTAACCAATATATCACACAAATAACAGATGGTGCCTTGAATAATTCTCGAAGTCACGTGTCACCACGAGTGATGTCACACTGCGGACTTGAGGATGTAGGCGTAGGGACGTGAGTACGTCATCCTCCGGCTTGGAGCATGGCAGCCGCCAGGAGAAGGAAAAACGGTGTTTGGTTTAAAATTTCAGATCTTTCCGCGGCGCGTAGAGGTGTAATACTTTGCAGACACAATCGTTATCGCACAATGTATGCTCTGCGCTTGTCAGCTCAAAATGGCCATACTGGTGAGGGGCCCTTTAATGTGAAATCAATGCCATAACCCGGAAGCTCTGCTGGGACTTTTGTGATGAAGTAACATAACAATTATCTTCTTTTCAGTGTTAGAGAAATAAATGTGTCGGATTTTTCCTAGCTCTGTGTGCAATAGTATTTTCTTCAATCTTTTGTATTTTCCTGAAAAAAAAAAGAAGAAAATTTTTTTTATGCTCCTCAAAATTCAATGAAATTTTATTTCTCTAGCTCCTACCCCTGATGAAGTGTGATAAGTACGAGTAGGCACAAATTACCTATGCAACAAGCATGCTCACATGTGTGGGGAGAGGGTCAGTTTGCTTATTCGTCGTGCTCTACATGTCTAAGTTTGTGGATCAGGGCACTACACCATGTAAGTTGTGACGCTTGACTGTGGATTCAGTGAATACTGCAAGAATTGCACCAGGATGGCAGCATCTAAGCAGTGCAAATCGCTGAAGTTAGAGTGTAAGGTTGCACCCTCATAAAAGAGGTAGAGAAAGGAATAAAGAAGTCCGACATTGCCAAGAAATTTGGTATTCCTTTGTCCACTCTGTTGATGGTGTTTAAGAACAAGGAGACAGTCGTGGATGGATTCGAATAAGGTTTTTCGAGCAAAAAGCAAGAGTTCAAGCTTCCAAGTATCCAAACATCGAAGGCCCACTTAAATGAGGAGTCTAGGGGCTTATTATTTTTGTGAATTTGCTTATCTGGAAACTCCGCTTATCCTGAAACCTTTTCTGATTTTTACAACTTCGAAAGAGAGAGAGAGTGAGTGTGTCTGTGTGTGCAAGGAGACATGTGAGGTACTTACCACTATGCTTTTCTTGGCTTCAATGCCTGCTGGCTTCATATGGTAGTGATCACACACACGCACACACACACACACACACACACACACACACACACACACACACACACACACGCACGTGCACACACACACACGCGCGCACACACGCACGCACACGCATGCATGCACGCACACACTTTTTTCCCACTTTGACATTAACAGAGGACGAAAACATGTTACGAACCATGAGGTTTGCGAAAGAAAGAGAGGAAGGAAGAAAGAAAAGCGGAAACTGATTTTCTAAAAGCTCGGAACTGAGATGCCCAAGCAATCATTGAGCACAATTTATTTCAGGATGCTTACTAAGCTTTCTTGCAGTATGTACATTACTACTGCAAAACTATTCACAAATTAACTATTCATAGAATCAATCATTTAGTGTAAAAAATGCCATCAATGGTATTATTGAGGGTGTTACTATAGTTCTCTAGCGTTTGCTATCGATAGCGCCATCAATAGTTTTTAACTGCTAGCTAGATGTATTACAGAAAATTTTAGGATAACAGAGTACCTAGAACACTCAGTTCATGCATTTTTATAACAATATTTTGGCGAATGAATTAAATGATTTGTCTCCACTGCTGAAATCACAAATATGGCTATCACTATATTAAATATTCAAAACAACCAATGTTACACCACACCAACAAAATTAGTTTATGTTATAATCCAGAAAAGTCAAAATGCAATGAAGTTTGCTGCACTGCAGTCATACAAATTTGTAACAGCTTTCTTTCCAATCAAACTGAACAGTAAGATGTGTAACCTAATCATGCGTCAGCCAAGCATTCTGGTCGATATACACAAGCATGTTCAACTTGAACTTCATTTATTTTACAACAAATTGTCAGGGGGTCCTTGAAGTGAAAAAAGTTACTTGAGAGATGCCTGGTACTAGCTGAGAACATGCATTTTGCACTTACTGACGCTGCTGAATGCCAAGAATACTTCATAGCCACTTTGGAGAGGCGTTGTGCAGCTTTGGCCTGATTTCTGAAATTCTAATTGGTTACAGTTTCTTGCCTGTGGTTGCAACTCCAGGTACTGACAAACCTTTAGCTCTGTGATGGTTAGTGAGTCCCTGAACATTGTCCACAGCTGTGTTGAGTAGCGCTGGTGACTGTGAGATGCAGTGCATGATTAGCGAGCTAAAGATCATGAGCGGTACTCTTGGGCGATCACTTTCGGAGACAGTATCACTTTCGCGAAGCTCAGAGGTGGACGTGTCCACGTATAAAGCCAACATTTCTGGCACTGCACCAAGCTTGTTATCTTTGCATAATGCCAAGATTGCTGTTGGGTGTATATTCTGACGTGTCCAGCGCCAATTCTTATGAATGTGAAATTCTCCTTGAAAGTGATCGCCCAAGAATTTCGCCCCATGATCATTGGTGCAGTGAACTACCATACCAAGCAATCGCACATCAATGATTACTTCGAATAGCCCTGCTACACTGAAACTGAATGCGACATGCTTGTGTCGTGCAGTTCTGTCCTTCTTTTTCTGTGTTTTGTTCTTTTTGGGCAATACTTGATTCAACATTTTACGTGGTCTGGCGAACTTCAAATTACTACGGAGGTTTTACTGTAATGTGATAAAACCTCATTTTTACTAAATGGACTTAACAAAAACATTGTTTCACGTTCAGAAATAAGAAACTATTCTATATCCAATTCTACATTCAGAAGTCATTTTTTTCCAAATATTTGTATTCAATTAGAAAATTTCAGTACTTGAAAACCCCTAATCAATAGTATTCATAGTTTTGCATCACTAACCAACAGTATACAACCTTTTAAATTTGAATGTACCCCCGGCGCTTTTACACAACAACTACAGAACAGATTACATGATAATCACAGAAATTTGTGATGCAGAAACACGCTATCAGAAGTGTTTAGGGCTGATAAACGTACAAGGCAGCTTGGGACCTCGCGCTCAGCAGCACAACACTGTAGTCACTAAGTTACCATGGTAGGTTTCTCCTCTCTTAGCAGTTGAAAGGCAGATTAGGTCATAACACAGGGCATAGAAAGCCAGACCTAAGTTTTCACAGAAGGTCTCCAGTGCATAGAAGGTCTTGCTGAGGTTTGGTGGGTCTTTCTGCGTCTGAGCCATCACCTCTGCTGTTTGACCCAAGTGGTTTAGCAGGATGGGCATCACCTGATTGGCATACTTCCCCATGTCTGGCTAAATGAGGAAAAAAAAAAAATCTAATCATTTTGATGGAACTGGAGCAAAGAAAAATCTGCAGTGTCTCAATTCATGTTGAAGTACAAGAAGTTAAATTTCACTCCACGTTCCAACAATTTAACTTCTTAAGGCATTTTCACTGTCTAACTGGTAAAGTAATTATTTATGTACGATTACCTTTTTAGTGGTTTGCTATTGCTCTAAATAAAATCAACATCAAACCAAGCAGGAAAGCATACTTAAAAGCAAGACGCAAGATACTGACTGTCCAACAAGTTTTATATTAGCCAGTTTAAAGAGAAGAAAATTGTTAAGTGTGCATGCACAATGTGTTTTTGGCAAAAATTAGGGTAGAAAAACATGGGGGTTGACAAAGAAATCAGCAAATGTTTCCATGTTTTCTTGGTATCAACTTTTATGAAAAAAATCCCTACCACGCATTTACTAAAGTATACGATGCATTAAAATAAAAAGTTTTGGCCTGGTCACGCACACCTTTTGGGGGATATATACCATATTTACTGAATCTAACGTGCACTTTTTTTAATAAAATGGGTCTGAAAATTGCGTGCGTGTTAGAATCGGGTATGACTCTAAATCCGTGTTACCATATTGCCATTAGCATTTCAAAATGGCCACCTCGTACGCGCTTTGAGCCTAGCTGCTGTAGCTTCCTCCATGTGCTGTAGTATGTGTGCTCAGGCAATGCCTCCTTTGGCTTAGGTTAGTTCACCGTCCGTTTTCCCGGCAGTGTTCCCAGGTTTGGCTATATATTGGCCTCGAGCTCCACCACTGGAAAAGCTGGCGCCACCGTCGGCGTGACGTGCTATTAGGGATCACGTGGGCATAGCGGCTGCGTCGGCTGCTTCAGGAGCGCCGACGCGAGCTGAAAACGAGAGCTTAAATTCCCTCGTACGCTGCAGTCCCCATTTAGTGGCGAGATTTTCCCGCTTCGAGTGTCTCCTTTACAATGCTTCAAAGCACTACAATAGGTAGTGGATGCCTTTGAAGGCGCACAACATGGTAGGCTACTGCTCGGTACCACAGTGCTGGATGTACGGAACGGAGCTCCGTGTCAGCCTTATTCACACGTAGCCGCAGGACAAGATGTTGCCTGAAGCTTGGCTCGCGAAACATAAAACCAGCAAACAGTCATCGGCTACAACTTGGGTATGCAGCAAGCACAGACGCGAGGAATATTCTGCTACGGCACTGGGTCTGCGATATTCGGAAAACGCGCACTGAGACGGTCGCCCGAGTCCGCTGCCCGACTAATGTCATGACGGTTCGGTCTATGAACTTGTCCATGCTATAGATATTGGCAAGTTCACTGGAGTGGAAAGGGAGCGGTAAGAAGCACATTAAAAAAAAAGCATGGCATATGGTCATGTTTGTGTTATGAATTAATGCATTGGATTACAAAAAAGAAGCAGCAAGAAATCACACGCTGAAAACACCGATAAACATACAGTGCGACGCAACTTGAGAAATAATATTGAAACGTCCAAGGATTTAGAAGAAGAAAAAAAAAGATTGAATCGTCGTGAAGGCACATCACAGTTCCTGTAGACGTCGAAGTCTCTACAATGAAATCATTTTTGACCAGCTCTGATAGCACCCACGCAACAATGGTTGCTTGTATACTGTCATATGCTCATACTCTGCAGCCTAAAGCTCATGGCACGGTGCGAAAACGCGCACGCAGCGAAAGCGAAACAGTGCGCGGACAAGCCTGCAGATGCGCAGTCGGTCGCTGCGAATCTATGCGATCGCTGCATTGAGGCTTTATTCTATTATGCTCTCAGCGGTTACCTACCTTTCACGCAAGAAGCCGGTTCGGGAGACTCCATCGCGGCGACCGCGCGCAGTGGCGTTCACTGTACGTATTCAGTAAAAAGATAGCGTCTGTCAACGATTCTGTCCTTTTAGTTTGTCCAAGATTATTATTTAGACAGTAAGAAACGTCCCTCGTTTCGAAAGTACTTACAGAAATGTACGGGAGAGCTCGCGCGTGGTGTTTTCAGTGAGTGCTGACAGCGAAACCTATGAGGAGCGTGCCGCGTGATCCCTCATACTACGCCAGCGAGGTGCTTCCGATAGATGGCGACTCCGTAACTCCTCGCCGCCAATAGCCAAATTGCGCTACATGAAAGTATTTTTGGTGTCAACTTGGGCGAGTTGGCTATGTGGCTATATTTGGGCTACTGAAAATCTGCGACTTGGCTTTGTTTGGGCTATACGTGGCACCCTAACCAACGCTTCAGAGGTGGCTCTCATCGAGTAGCAACAAATCTCGAAGGCCATGTTTTAGATTGCCGAGCTGGTGGTGTGGCTGTGCGTGTGTGCGTGCGTGCAATTCCCCCACTCTCCTCAGTGCATCATTGTCCGAGCTGATGGCTTTGATCTTTGATGCACGTAATGTTACATCGCGTTTAACCGTGCTAACATCTGCGCCAGCAACATCGTCTCATCTCTGTCTTATCAGTTTCAGCTGTCAGACACCTGATCGATGGGCATCGGAATGAGCCAGGGAGTAGAGGGTGTTTCACAGTACACTGTAATAACCTGGCTATGCTCAGGAAGGGAGAGAAATAAAATAGGGTCGGGCAATCATGGCGCCAGAATGAAAGGAGGGAAGCACGGATAGATTACACGCTCCAATGTGTTCATGACCATAATTTCTGGGTGAAGTATAACACCAGGTACCGCTTTTGACTTGCTCCAAGTTTTTCACGATAAGCTTTACTGCCATTTACCTTTACCTGTGAGACGAATTATAATATGACAAGTGTTTTAGAAAATCCTGTATCAGCGTCCTGTGCCAGCATTGCTATGCATATGAGAAAAGTGATCCAGAACCAAACAGGCCTTTCGCCTGGCGCATAGGTGTTACTGAACTAATTGAATGTCTCAAAGTAAAATGCATCAGAAAATTCGCAACGTTCGACTTACACGCAACCTACAGACATGATAGTGTTGGATTCTGATTTGAATATTTGAGAAAACATATTTCTGTTGCGCGGAAACTCAAACACAAACCCCTTTTCTAGCTGCCATTTGAGGTCTGTGTTATGGCGAATTTGGCAAATTGCACCGGCATGCACTGGGCTGCCTCGGGGCGACGATGATTGAATAAAGTGGTGCATTGGGGCACCCCGGTGTGCAGCGGCGCAATTTGCCAAATTTGCCATTAGTGGGAACGGTGCGCTTGATTCCTTGCAACACCATCTGGTTGGTGTACTCATCCGCGGCAGTGGCAGCGCCCGCTGTGCAAAGAATCGAAAAAAAAAAAGGAGAAGAAGAGAGAGAGAGAGAGAGAGAGAGAGAGCTTTTGTGCATAGCATTAACCACCAGCATTTGCAGGTAAACATTACAGTTACATAAGCTGCAGTTGCCGGGAAGTGAAAGAAGCAGCCAGGGATCTTTGCATGCTATCGCGTTCCACTCCTAAAGGTGAAGTGTCCTTCAAGTTTTTTTGTTCGTGGTTAGATTTTAGATTCATTTCGATAGGTTCACCCTCTGCAGTGATTCACCGAAACTTGAGTTTCCGGGGCCAACCAAAAAGTGTTCGGTGTGCAAGCAGGATGCCCCTGTTGATGTCAAGGGTCGACTGTTATGGTGTCACGGACATTTTGATGGGTTAGCAAAAATGGGAAGAAAAATGGGAAGATGGGTTATGCAAAAATGGATTGCTGTAGTCGAATGCGAAAATATATACAGTCAAACCTCGATATAACGAACACGCATATAACGAATTATTGAATATATCGAACTCTTCCGAAATATTTTTATCAAACACATGTATTTTTAACTTCCTATAGCGAACGCGGCTTGGCATAAAACGGATATAACGAACTTCGCGACGCCAAGCCCTACCTCACTTTAATAGCAGGCGGCAGGTTTCGTTGCACTACAAGTGTTTTGTGCGGCGCAGGAAACGTTCAGGACTACCTCGCAGGCGCTGACAGCGCCACAGATGCCACGTCGTCATCGAGAGTTGACAGCCAAAGAAATCGTCCGCATCTCACAACCGCTGACAGCGCCGCTTCAGCAGCGGCGTGATCGAATGTTGCTTTTGCGTTTTAGTGTTAGCAGTGGCGTGGCCATCGTAGCGTTGTGTGGAGGCTCTTTCGGTGGTCGTGTCGAGTGCGGTGCGCGGGTGTGCGTAGTGCTGTGATGGCGATGAATGTAAAAAAAAGTGGCACTGACGTTAAAGACCAAGCTCGAGATTGTAGACCCTGTAGACGATGAGAACATTCCGACTTCACAAGAAGCACGTGATGCGTTGGATTTACTGCACCGCCACTGCAGTGCTATTGAGGGCAGTGGGTTTGCCCATGTTGATTGTTTGCAAACTGTGGAACAGGGCTTGATACGGAATGCGATCAACACCAAGAAGCAGGCCGCGATAACGCAGTTCTTTGTGCGTAAATAAATGAACGTGACCCAAGTAAGCATCGTTCGAGTTGCTGTGCCTTCTCTGATTGAATTTTGCTCCTCTTGCATGTATATTTTATGAAATTTTATATTACGAATTATGGATATAGCGAACTAATTTCGTATTTTTTAACTGTTCGTTATAACGAGGTTTCACTGTATACAAATAGTACTGCAGAATAAAATGGCTATATTTGGCCACAAAATCTTTTTGCTCTTTTTCATGTTTGGCTACATTTGGGCAACAATTTTTCTAGTTTTGGGCTATGCCGCCTTCCCTGATCTGGCAAAACTGCTTCGCGGTAATCCCGTTTTCTGCGTTTGCTCTATCAGCAAGGAAGTGCCGACTGCAAGGTCATGCCGAGTTCATCACGATGCTGCAATTAAAGGGAAAGCGATCCCGTGTGCGGGGATGGATGGAAATGGGGCCGCATCACGGGCATTCGAAGTTTCCGAAATTTGTGTGCGGGACTGGCGGAAACAGGAGAGGTGTTCTACACCGGCGACTGCTGCATACAACGCCGCCGTGCAGGCCCCCATCATGAAAGCGATCTGCGATGGAGACAGAGTCTATGCATCTAGGTGCACCACATTGTGTTCTCGTCGTTTAGTTCGTGTTGAAGCGAGAGGCCGCACAAAGGTCAATTTGCTCGCTCCTGCTACCGCACTTCCTCATTACAGCATTTTGATAAACAGTTTCCGCAGTCACTGAGTGAGACGTGTTTATGTTTGCTCGTGCGTGTGTGACACCATGCTTGTTAATTTAGTTAGTAAGTGAATGTTTAAAAGTTTATACGGCCGATAAAACTACTATCCTTACTTTTCGTATAGCTGTCTACTAATTTAATATCGCAATCGATGCTTCAACTTTAGTGCATTGGGAGTAAATCTTTTTTTCCAATGAGAGAAAGTTGTACTTCTGTATGAAAGAATGAGGTGCGCGGTACTGTAAAGAACTTTTCTTAGGTCATGGCAAACAGGAGGGCATTACAATCAAGGGCACTTTCCCCCCCCTTCTTTTTGTCATGGAAAATGGGTGCGCATTACAATCAAGGGTGCATTAAAATTAAGTAAATACGGTACACACATTATTAACGATCATTTTCTCTAGACAGCACACAAGCAGTAGCAAACTGGAAAAAAAAAGGAAAAACAAAACACAACTGGTGTTTTGTGCATCAAAACCATTACCTCATTATGAGGCATGGTATAGTGGGGGTCATGGGACTAATTTTGACCGCCTGGGGTTCTTTAACCTGCACGCAATGCATGGCACACAGCTGTTCTTACATTAGCTGTTGCTAAAGGTACGTCCAACATCTCCCTTGACTTTTTTTACAGGTACATTAGACAGATCATGCAATCTTATCATGGAAGTATGTCTGACGTATTTAGTTAGTTTTTGCATGCTTCATGTTAAGATATGTGGGGCATAAGAGCATTGAGCAGATAAATACCATATTTACTCGCATAATGATCACACTTTAGGGGTGTGATCATTACGCGGGTTAAATTTCCCATGAAAAGAATCTTTTTTTCATCCCGCATTTGCTGCGGGTTGACAAGCAGGCCGCTGCTGCTGACAGTGCAAGACATAAAAAAAAAGAAAAAAAAAAAGCGGCCGGCGGAGCAAGCCGAACGTGATGAACGTGATTATTTTTTCTTGTGAGTACATTACGCGTATTGAAACAGTATTAGTAATGAATAATATCGTTAAAATCGGCAAGTTTGTGGCAATAACGTAGCCATGTCCCAGGGTGTCTACCAAGTTGATATTTCCAAATTCCCAGAGTTTTCCAGGTTTTTCCCTGAGCACCTTTGCAAAATTCCCTGCGTGAGCCAAAACCTTGTTTTATATTAAATCAAGACAGGCTGACACCATGTTGCTTGATGCTGTCACTCTATAGTAAGCAGGTTGAAAAAAAAAATGACTTAATCCAGTTTGAATAGTAAGGAGTAATATCTACTTTAGTTAATAAGAAAACAGAGGGCACAGCGAAAAAAATGGTAAAACCTATTCCAAATTGAGTCGAAAATTTTCAAATACGAATGAAAAGGAGATCGATACATAAGTAAACATTTTTGAATATGAGCTATTTCTATCAACTGATCGCAAGCTCATCGGTATGAGGCCAGAACTTTGTCACAACTAAAATTCTCTCTCAGCAGCTGGAAAGTCAACCTCAACTGTCCTGACATACTCTCAGCCCGTACACATCTCAATGTTGGGTTTCACTGCTTTAAAGAGTTTATTTTGGTTTGAATGAGGGACACCTGCATCTCGGCGTCAGTCAACACTTTGTTTTTTTGAGCTCAAGCTCCTTCAAAGAGGTGGCGGCACGCTTCCTTTCCCATTAATTCGTCAGTGCGTCGATCCTTTCTGTTCTCATCTTCCTTCTGCCATGCGTTCACCCCATGGATCATTTGAAGCATCCTCTTGGTGGGTTGTACAGTCAACGTTCGATTTTTCAGACTCCCAAGGGCCGCAAAAACATCCGAAAAAAATGAATGCATGTCTTTAACTGCCCTTAAAGGCTAAAATTGCCACAGGCACGTCCGAAAAAGCTCCTAAGACCTGCCAGTACACTTATTAGGTATATCGGTGCTCGTACTGTGACAGGAGACGGGGGTGCACGCGTGTATAATTAAGGAATACATACTGCGTCCCGTGACAACTGCCCCTTCCCACGCTTGTTATCCTTCACCGCGTAACACTGCTGTACTCAGGCAAAGCTAACTTTCGAAGACTGGCATTACGCAACACGCTGTGCTCTGCGAGCTTTGAAGCCAATCGCAAGGATTATAAAGGCGAAGTAGGTGCCATTGCTGACAGCGGCGAATTCTTTCAATTAAAAAGACAGCACCTCACAGCAAGAAGCTTAATAGCGAACGTAGAAGCAGCTAGGCCTAATGTTGCTGCGGTGGTGGCTACGGCTGCCAGCGGATCTGCGTGCGGAATGCCGGTTTGAGGCAATGAGATAATTAAAATGGCGGCGGTGGTGACCGATTAATGCCATTTCAGACCTGTAGTCAGGGCAATATACATTGACTATATGGAGTACGTGGTGGTCCGCAAAGCCGTGCGAATTATCGGGCATGTTAGAAAAATTGGGCGTGTGGAAAATCGGTCGTTAACTACTCGTTGACTCGTCATCGACACCATGCCGATGACACGGCGTCAATGACGATTCGTTGCAATTCCTATGTTACTGGAGCCAGCATTAACACGACTTTCGTTCCCTTTCAGTGAAGTTACAGCTAATTTTCCCTGATAAAAGCCCAAATTCCCTGAGTTTTCCCTGTCAGACTGGGTATTTCCAGACTATTCAAATTTCCTGAGAATTCCCGGTATTCCCGGTTGGTAGACACTTTGTGTCCGCTTTGAGGAGACAGAAACAGAGATGGGCGTGCTTATCTGCCAGTGACATAGCAAAGCACGCTAAGGATCTGCTTCAACAGTCTTGCCCATGTTGTAGAGAGCAGAGACAACATACATGTCCAGCAATGGATAAGCGGAGTCTGCTGTAGACTCGAAACTATTGTTTTGATGCCAGAACAATTTTCCGAGAAGTTCACAGTCATGTTCAACCAACTTACGATTCACCATTTCATCAGTAAGCAGCAAGCTCGCTACTTTCAAGAACTGAAGTTTAACCTAAGCCAACACGAGGTCATCATGGTGTTGGATTTCGTGAAAAATTACAGTTTTATACTTCAGGATGCACCACAATCATATCACTGGGTTAACACACAAGCCACAATACATCCCGAAGTTGTCTGTAGAGAGGTCTTTGCGCTGTGTTTTGCTGTCGTTTCTGACTGTCTGGAGCATGATACAGTCGCAGTACACACATTTCAAAGCGCAGAGCTCGAGGTAATAAAACAAGATCTGCCTTAACCCTTTCAGGGTCAATGACGTAAATATACGGCGCTGCGAACAAGTCCAAAATGGTCGATGCTATATATTTACGGCGCCGTCTGTACGTTTAAAAATCGCGCCAATTTTCTTTTTGTTTCCTGGCATGCGCTGCCACTATGCGGGAATAGAGGGAATCTTTTTTCTTGCCCCTCCCTCTCTCGTTTTCCGTTGCATGGTTTGTTTGCCCCGGCGTGTCTATATACTACTGCTTGTGAATAGGCGCGCGTGCGGGCAGGTGGCGGTTAGTTTGGGTTTTGTTCCATGGGTGGTTTTGGCTTCTTGTGCTTGTAAAACTGATGTCTATCTCGTTACTAATCGCTCAATCGCCTGTTACTTGCTCGTTTATTGCTCACAGGGATACGCGAACGAAGGATGCCACCGTGCATGCATTTCCTTTTTCTTTGGAGACTCGCGAAAACTAACTGCCTCTGGTTGGTCATAAGATGAAGATTAGCAGAAGTTTGTCCCATGTTTTGCTTTTTTGATGAGCACACAACCACACAGTTTTCTTGAGTGCACTCACTTACGCAGTTTGATTACGCTATGGACGTAAATATTAGGGTAAGAGCAGAAACATTTGAGACTTGCAAAATATTCTTGTGTGAGCATTTTCTAAGCCTTGAACTATGTATATAACAATGCAACAAATTTTTTATTTTTAAAAGTTCATTTCCTTTTTTTTATTGTTGCTATTCATGAATAAACAAAACATATATACCAACGCAAAATACTTTTTTCTCACTTTATGGTCACCCTAGGAAAATTATGGCATTTTTTTTTTTTTAAATAGGCCCCTCTGAAGGATTTAAATGTGCATATGTAAGCCCAAAAGCTCTCTGGCGCCACATACTCATTGTGCAGTGAAGACTGAGCTCGGCAGTGCATACTGGTGACATGGGTTGCCAACTTCAAAAAAATTTTTTTTTGCTTCCAACAAAATTTACCCAAATAAAAAATTCTCTATCAGAAGCTAAGAGGTCGGTGCGTATGTTGAGCTATCTGACATAATTTTATCTAGAGGGCCTTAATGCTTAAATTTGGCCTGAATCTCGCAAGAAAGTCATTTTTTGCCAACTTTGGAGGTATTTTTCTCAAAAAATTTATTTCTTAATAATTTCGAATTATTTTTAGCATACACTACAGCAATTGGTGAAACGGTAGACAAATTATTGTAGCTGAAAAGTTAACACAGTTTATGCAAAACATTTCTCAAAACGCAACTTTTTTTTTGCTTCTTTTACTAAGCCAAATAAATACGGAAAATTCTAAAATGCATTCAATTATAATGTAACTGAAAGAAGGATGCCAGTATAATGCTCTAAAATAAATTTTGTTATTGCACCTACTTTCAGACTTGAATAAAAAAAATTTACCTCCAACCACCTTTTGCTTCTTCCCGGAAAATTCAAAGAGCGCTCACATGATTAAAATTTTTTTTTCGATGAAAACCCTTTGGCGAAACCTTATTCACACGAAAACCACCTAGTCCAAATTTTTTCACGAAAATCAATGATGGTCACTTTTGGGGTCTGGGACGTTTTGCATGGAATGACCCCATACTTTTGAAACTAACAGCATATGTGTAGCATTGACAGTCAGCAATGTAGGGGCCGGAGGGGAAGGGCCCATAACGAAAGAACATACCGGCCGCGATGTGTCGGAACACTGAGCGGAATTTAAGACATCCCGAGTATTCCTTACCTGCTCTTAAGGAATCTAAAACAGATTAGTTATAGCCCACTTACATGTATCTGTACCTCTTTCATTGTTTATCTATCATGCATGGCCTCATGATTGCTACATTCCTCCGAAAAATAAAGCCTAAATTTGATTCGGTAGCCTTCACATTCTTTTACTTTTTCTATTTAACATTTCTCTCATTTCTTTTCCTTCTTATATCTTGGCCGCTCATTGACATTGCATTTTTACTCCTTTTAAATGTTAGCCCTGCTCATTGTCCTCCCTCCTTAGTAGCCCTTGGGCACACCTTACTTAAATTCCCAGTAGGTCGGTAACTTCAGCCCTTTCAACCGTCCAGCTTTCGAATGGTGTGGCAGGCCTAACATATCATTTCTTTTCTTTCCCTTCCAACGAAGGGCAGTTTGAGCAGCCATCATGGCTCGTCTGATCTGAATCCCCCCGGCTCTTTTCGTGGTGGCCTGGCCTTGTCTTTGTTCTCATTCTTGTTAGCCTCACACTGTCTCCGCAGTGTATATTTTGCGTGTCGCAAAATAAACCTACAATTGTTAAGTAGTCAATTAAGTGTTTTTGCGTGTGTCACTTTCTTGTCCTGTTTCCTTGTGCTGTTTTTAAATTGAGAAATGAGTGCGAACAAGCTGATGTGAAGCACACTGCAAAGCAGTGGCTTATTCCGTACTCTTCATTCTACTTTGGTATGACAGTGACATACATGCACTTAATTAGAACATAATGCTTGAGAGTGAACAGATCAACATTTCAGCAATAAATATAAAATAAATACACTCTCAAAGACCATCTTTTTGAGCACAGAAATGCACACAAGCCTGCTCTGCCTTTGGGAAGAATTCTACTTAAAGTTGTCATGTGACACTAGCAGAGGAGAAAATTGAATTATGATTTTGACAAGACTCATGCACAGGATCAAATCTTGCCTCAACATTACCTACCAGGCACAAGTATGTCTGGCTTACCTGCAGAAAGTCAGCAAACTGGCCTAATGCAAAGAGAGCAGCGTTCCGAACATGAACGTCCTTGTCCAGGACACCTTCACAGATGGCTTGGACAAATGCTGGCAGATGCCTGGGCAAAACAGCCATAGTGATTCAAATCAGTAAATGATATTGAGCAATTTTCATAAATCGATCTCCATAAGTAGAACCACTGTAATAATTTAATTAGGATAAGCATCTCATGGTAGGAAATGCAGAAAGAACCATCTTGCAAGTTTTTTAAAACAATGCATGATTTGTTTGTGGGTCGTTAATCTTATATTGTAGACTACGTCTGGTGCCTCTGATGTGCTGTCACAGTGCAGTATAGCATATCAGTGAATTGAAAGAGGCCCAAAACATGGTGCAACAATTGCAATGCATTGAACACAATGTCCATGATTATATGTGCCAAATTACTGCAAAGCTGCACACTGTGAAAACTCCCCCCCCCCCTCACCACACACATGCACACACACACAAACACACACGCACGCACGCACGCACACTTTTCAATGCCAGCAACATTTCCTTTCACCATTCGACGTTGGCTTCAGGTAACTTGTGATAGATTTCTTTAACATCCCAGTATTCCAAGCTTTGATTTGTGTATCACTGTGATTAGCAGTTGAGCAACTCTCAACATACAATGAACTCTCGTTAATACGAACTCTGTTGAGCTGAATTCTCACATAAGTGTCAAAACAAAAAACTAATCTCAATAATAACGACAAGACAATGCCTGTACTTTGTCCTCATCTTGGGATGAGACAAAGCAATGACTGATTTTACTATTTATTTTTTGCTGTTACAGCCATAGGTCGGCACACTTACCCATGAGTGCACTCACTCACATTCATTTCAAAGGCGTGAGTGCGAGAGAGTGGGGATGAGTGAGAGTGAGTGCCAGTAAGTGTGAGGGGAGGTGAGTGAGTGCCATTGAGTGTGAGTGAGTGCCAGTAAGTGTGAGCAGGTGAGTACGAGTGCGAGTGAGTATGAGCGGAGGTGAGTGCAAGTGTGAGTGAGTGCCAGTGAGTAAGTGCGAGTGATGTGCGTGGAGGTGAGTGTGAGTGGAGGTGAGTGCGAGTGAGTGCGGGGCCTGGAAAAATTATGGTGAGTGAGTATTCTCCTGCACTGCCAACCTATGCTAAGTATACGGACAGTCAATCTCTCCCTCTATTTCCCGCTCTCTTGGCTGAACGAGACCGAAGCAGAGCTTAGCAAGCATGGGCGGCAAGCATGCACACGTCTCATGTCAATGACGGATAGATAGGCAGAGAGAGTTTGGGCTGTGATGGTATTCATTAAAAACAGTGAAGCGATCATCGTTGAACGTCGGCAAAGTGAAATTTGGGCCATCATCTTTCTCATTTAAGTTGCCCAGCTGCAGGAGAGCCACTATTGCTCTCTTCGTCATTGCTGCGGCACCGCGAGAAGAAGAAGGAAAAAAAAAAAAGCATTCTTGACGACTCAGGCTGACGAGCACGCCGCTGGAACTCGACCAAGTAGTTTTCCGGTGATCATAGGCGTAGCAAGACAGGGGGATGGCTGGGGAGGGGGGGGGGGGGATATGAAAATTTTGCCATTATGATTCAGCGAACATCTCAAATATACATGTAATACTAATAATTTCCGGGGCTTTACTTTTCAAAACTATGATATGATTCAAAGGCACGGTGCAGTGGAAGACTCCGGATTAACTTTGAACACCTGGGGTTATGGCATTCCGCCCCCAACGAAATGTGGCCGCCGCAGCCGGGGATCGAACCCCTGTCGTCGAGGCTAGCAGTGCTACTTTTCAAATATAATGGTGCTTGGAAGAACCACAAGAAAAGTCTCAAATGATAGCACAAACACAAAAGCCAACGTATCTTATTATGCTCAGTTTAATGTAAATTCTAGGGTTACAGGTATTCTGGGCTGTTGACCATGTTTGTGATATTTCCATCCAAAACTGCTTTGGCAGCAAAGTGAAATAAAATCGGGAAAATGTTCCAGTTAACGAGTTTCTTCAGGGCTGAAAAAACTAAGCACAGAGACCTATCTCCTCATCCCAAACGCCTTGCGGCCGTGCTTCCTCTTGTCACTTGACACTCGCCCTCCCAGTTTCTGCGCTTGCTCGGTAGGTGTGGAGCAGCTTGCATATAGTTACACAAGTTGAGACATTAAATAATAAGTTCTGAAGCTTTTGCATGTGTTTTCGCCATATTTTAATATTGTGTAATACTTGAGAAACAAACAGAGAGCACTGTTAACCTGCTCAAATCATGTTATATTTGTGCATTTCAGGAGCATATTTGTGTTTCATTTATTTTTCTTTTGTTGCGTTGAGTCGGCTGTCTGCTGCTCGTCGAAAGTGTTAGGAAGCCAGGTCACTATCTCCAACCCTGCGAAACTTGCACTATACCACATTGCTGTAATTCATACAGTTTTGTCGTGTTCTCGGCATTTATTGTGCAAATGGCTCTTCCGCTCAATCCTCGTTGCTAGGCGGGCTAAGGGTGAAAAAATATTTCCTTTCCTGCAGTGAAAAGAGCGTGGAGTGAATGTGCTCAAGCAGGAGGACGAAAGTCGCGTAGCGTTTATTCATTTAGGAATACTGCCAATCTCACAAGAGATCATTGCAGGGAGGGCATACATATAAATACAAAAAAAAAGGACAATCAAGTAATTTATACAATAGAGAACACTAGCAGAATTAATAGATGAAATTATTAGTAGCAGTGCGCTTGGTATGAGTAAAAAATAAAAATCACGAAAAATACAATGACAGGATCCGCAATGATGCGATCAGACTATTCAACCAAAATCCCGATACAGGTTTAAAAAGAATTGTTCACACAAGCTGCTCAGCATGTACATTAATTTTCACCATAGCTAATGTTACACTTCGCATGTGTGGCAACTGTTAGCGAGTGCAAAGCGCAGAGATATTCGAAATCAGGCATAGGAAGACCTTTGCAGATGGCGCCAAAGGGCCAGGAAGCATGAGGCGTTATGGAGGAGCCGACGACTCGCCAAGACGCGAGTGTTGGAAGTCTTGCGAGCCGTGTACGTGCGAGTGTGTGTACCAGCGGTGCCTACTCTTCCTTCAGGCACTCACACCTTCTCCCTGTCTGCAGACGTGACAAGTTGGAGCCGGGCACTTCCAGGTGCATGCATGAGACGGTTATGCCCATTTATGGTCCGATTTTGCGCCAGCGTTTCTGATTGGACCAAACCGTGCTGGGGTGACCTAGGATACTGGGAGGGTGAAGTTTTTCCGGAGAACTGCCGTGCCGCCGCGCTGGTTACAGCAGACAGAAATTTGCCAGAGAGAATTCAGATGGAAGTGGACAAACTGTTTGCTGCCATGTTATGCAATCACACAGTCCCCGGTGGAAGCTGCCGTGCAGACTACCAGGCGACAAGTGAAATTTTCTGGCTGGCCAAGAACTGGCGACGTGACAAGTGACAGCAACAGATAGCCCTCCGCGATGGAGAAATTTGTTGATCATTGCTGTAGCTTGTTGCCGTCACTTTAGGGTTCATGGCGAGAGTGTCAGTGTAATGACCCGCGAAACGATTTGCAGGTACTGGAAGAGGAAACCGAGTGCGTGTACTGCGGGTAAGATGCCATGGAGGGCATCTAATGCTCCCGATTGGGCGTGCATCAGACCTTTTTTGTTCACATGGGACCTAACAACCAGCAAAAATATATGGTTGCAGTTTGGCAATGTACTGAACATTGGTGAAGATTGTGTTTTTTAGAAACATATTAACTGGGGGGGGGGGGGGAGAAATAAAAAAGAAAAAAAGAAGCGTAACCGTACTGAGTCATTCTTTGTGTTCTCAATCATGAACAAGGGCGCCGAGAAATCGTACGATATGGCATCGTATCAACGAAGTTCTACTGTACTATACATGTATAACAATGAATGCAACATGCACGCGTAACTGCAAGTTTTACAGGGCTGACTTAAGTTTCAGTTTTCAATCAGCTAAGCTTAGATTTTTTTTATTAAAAAGACGCTTTTGTATGCTAAACAGATGTGTTGGCCTCTTTTCTTGGTATCATGCATCCTAAGGCAATTTATTCTAGGGGAGAAATATTTTTCAAAAAATGGAAGAAGTTATCATGAGAGCGTGTCGTGGTCAGAAATTGAAAAAGGCTTTTAGCATACAAAGAGAATAAAAAAGCAAGGCAGGGCAGAGCAGGAACCATGAGCAGGTGTAAGTATTCACGTGGATGAGCATCCTTCATATTGCCTTCAGTCGAAGTCACATTAGGTAAGGATATCCTCTGTGGTAAGAATATGACAGCCAAAGCACACTGCACCCAGTTACTTCAATATGGTGAGCCTTTCAAATGTATCAGAATTTGGGCTTGTTGGTTCATCATCTTGAAGCATGAACAGCGTCAAACAAAATGACAACAGGCTGTGTATGCTCTTTTCTTCTATGTACTAGTATATGAGTGTTAAGTAATTTGGCAATTACATTACATTAACCTAAACCAACTCTGAAATTTTTTTTTTAATGCATTTCAAATAAACAGGTGCATCGTATACAGAATGCTGTGGTGATCATCTTCAGCGAATGTGGCAGTGTTATGTGCTGCGGGGACATCACAAATTAAAAGCACAATCCTGTGCTCCTCTCCTGGCCTTTCCGGTGCTTTTCGGAGCATGGTGATGTCAACAGGGTGCTCCAGATAATGTCACCAGCGGTAAACGGTGTCGAATGGTTGGACAAGTGCCGACTGTGTGTTTAGAGAATGGAGGGGGATCTGGCCATTGTGGGCCACTGAACCTTTTACAAAGCTTCTATTCAGTCAGTGCCTCATGGAGGGTGATTAATGGCAGACAATGAAGGAGCCTTTCTTCTGGTGTGGTTATGCCACCTGTAGCTTTCCCTGTGCAGCATGAAGTTGGTGAGAGTATGACACGAGGATGCGGCGAGTAGGAAACTGCAGTAGCCACATGGTCATTTGTCAAATGCCTGTAACCTTGCTATTACTGCACCACTTAAAAAAACTCTTTTGGTTGTATGTTCATTGCAGACTAGTACACATGAAGCCGCTATATAACTCATTTTTGAGCTGATGGTGGTTTAGAGGCTCTTTAAAGTTCTTAAAGGACAATATTTACAATATTTATGCCCTGTAAGCACCAGTAAAAAATAAATTTCATGCACAGAGTGGTTTGGGTTCCTTCAAAATAACTAAACTCCAAGTCATATGTTTAGTTTATATATATTAACTAGAGAGGGACAATGGTGCATTGATTTAAAACATGATAATGGTATGGTTCTAGCACAGCACCTAGAATGTTCCATTTGCTACTAACGTCAAACAACCAAATGTGTTGGGAGCTTCGTTCTTCAGAGGTAGAATATCACAATTATTGATCATGTATGTGGTATTCCTAAATCCTACGGTAAAAATTTGTTAAATATAGAAACAAGTATGTTGGGCAGACTGGTCAAAACTCTGTTGCCTACCCACAAATGCATGTAGATACACAAATTATTCATCCACGGCTCCCTAAACAACAAAATTCCCACTCACTTTTGTCGAATGGCTTCTGAGCACCCCTCAGCAATCACAGCAATGGCAAGATAGGCAGCCCGTCTTTGGGAGGCCTTTTCACTTTTCACATACTTGTCAACATGCTGAAACTGCATTTCACCAAAGAATCAGAACCATTAGTGCCAGTTGGAATAATGCAGACACCTCAATAAACACTTACAACATGTGGAATAATTTTTAGCCACAGAAGAAATAAGTATAGCACTGAAAAAAGTATTTTATTCTGCCTCTATTTTATGATGAAAAATCATGCCCCCCTTTCCCTTTTCTTTCTCTCGTTAGTTTGCCAAGCGAGAGTACAGGGAAAAAAAAAAAAGATTATTCTACATTGTTTTCAGAGGTGAAATCTAGTGGGAAACAGTACTGTTAAATCAGATCTGTTTAGTTTATTTCATACTGAACATTCTAAATATTGAGGCAAAGCAGAAACAACAAATTAGTAGTGTAATTTAAACAACTACAGAAGAAATTGTGAAGGTAATGTAAGGCATATAAGGCAACTTGCTTGTGAGGCAAATATAGTTGATCCTGGTTATATATAACTCGAATATATCGAATTACTGTCTATATCATAACATTGTAAAATCCTCTCGAAAATCCCATGCAAAAGTATTGTAGTGTACTACGTGTACATCAAACTCTCGTTCACCACCCCATTTGATATAACGAACGCTGCAATGCACCGTGCTCATGCAAGTACTCTTCTCCTAATGGAGACGCAATCTCTTCTAATGTCATCGGAAATATTTAATCCCGACAAATTTGAAACAGCCCTGTTTTGGCAGATGCTGTCAAGCAACAAATTGAATCTAATGGGCAGTACTTGCCATGGAGGAAAAGTGAGCAGGGTGCCCTCAGTTTTGCTCGCTGCACATATAGATGGCTCACGCTAACTGTGACCGTTCATTATTGGCAAGAGTAGATTGCCATTATGCTTCAAAAACACAAAAGGTCTCCTGGTCTGATAAACGTTCCACAACAAAGTGTGGATGACACTCAATCTTTTCATTGAGTGGGCGCTGGGGATGGCATGCTTAACTAGAGATGCTGTGCTGCTGGGTTTGTTTTGTAAATAAGGGCTTTCCGCAAATGGCACTTTAGGACTCTGTGAGCGGCCAAAACGAATCCAACCCCTACCTCCATTTGGATGGATCTTTACATTACAGTTTGAATTTAACAAAACCACCACACGCCACATCTGCACTTTGTGGAAAGACCATTGCGCCGGCGGCGTGCAAGAGTCATCGCTGTGTGATCCGCAGGTCAACGCTCAAGGCGTTGCATTTGTGCTCGCTCGCTTACATGTAAGTGGGAACGAACTTGGCTGTTCTGCAAGCTGAAAGCAACTTTCGAAACTAACAGCGTGTACATAGTATTGGCAGTCCCTGATGACGGGACCAGAGGCCGAGAATGAAGGGACATACCGGTCACGAGGTGTTGAAGCACTGAGCGGCATGCGAGAGACATGCAGATTTTTTTGGCCGTTGAGAAGTAAGAATGACTGATATTAACAGGAAGTGGGCTCCAAAAATTTGGAGGATGCTTAAGCTTCACCTTTAAGAGTGGAATGCGATAGCATTCAAAGATCCCTGACTGCTTCTCACGCTTCCCGGCAACTGGAGCGTATGTAACCGTAATGTTTACTGGGAAATGCTGGCCGTGAACGCTATGCACGATGTTGGACTTTATGGTAGAAACACAGCCTCTTGCGTGGGCTCGATGCGGCAGTGGTGAGTGCCAGCTGGAGGTACTGCAAGGAACCGGGCGTGCCGGCACGCGCAAATGGCAGATGCTGCGGCCAGTCTGTGAATTGTAGAAACGCTAGAAAAGGGGTTTCTCTGAGTTTTCACGTAACAGAATTATGTTTTCAGTTAAATTACAAGCCGAGAGCTATCATGTCTGTAGGTTGTAACTCGCAGTTTACCATTTTTCCACGTATTTTAGTTCTAGAAATTCAATTAGTTTAGTAAATTCCTGGTGTCACATGGAGGACCTGGGTATGGGTGGTTCGAAAATCTTTTAGCCGAAACAACATCAGACACCGGATTTTCTGCGACACGGGCTCCTTAACGCTATCACGTTAAAATACGACACAATGGTCTGCCTGGCTCGTTGCTCATGTATGACGATCAGCCACTTAAACAGTACATGGTTGGTATTGTAATGGATATGCGGCCGGGCACTGTTACGTGCAACTCGCAGTACAAGTTGCTGATGGCAGCGGGGCATGTATCGATACAGGCTAGTCTTGCTTCCACAGTGCATCTATTTCTATCTTATCTTGAATAAAAATGTGCAACAAGCATTTTGATGCATGCAAGGCACACTACAGTTTCACGCCCGGGTGATGCAGGGTTTTAAGGTTAGCATTGTGATCAGTACCTATAGTGAAAACACATTATCCGTAGGACATCCGAATCATGTCCCTATGTCCGTCCACTGTTTCAAACACAAATAGGACATCCACCAAACATCCAGTTTTGGATATCCTGCCACAATGCCGCAAGGATATCGCACACGGACCTGTTTTAGATATCCTACCATGGATGTCCTAAGGTTATCCTACAAGGACCTTTTTCAGCATACATGTGAATACTTTTCCACTAATTGAGGCTTCGTCCGAGTTTCCTTGTAAAAGAATTATGTTTCCTCGCGTGTCAGAATTAAAATCTGAATTCATCATGTCTGCAGCTTGTGTGTACGTCACCCTTTACAAATTTTCTGACGTTATTGCTTTTACAAATTGTTCTTGATGTGCGGGTGCTCTGCCCGTTGTATCGTAACACTTTGTATGCTGCAACCGTAATTGATATTATAGCAAACACTGTGCAAAAGGCCCTGGCATTTGTTTGTTAAATGTATGCGGCATGGCCCCATGACATGAAAAGTGCAGCCAAACAAACATCTAAGGCATGTCTGCAGGACGTATTCAACATATCCCCAAGACTTCCATGTTCTGGCAGTGGTTGTCTATAGGATATACGTAGGACGTCAATGTTGTTACTGGGATATATCAAAAACCATTCCGCCGCGCGAGCGACTTGCACTGTTCATGAACAATAAATAAGACAACTTTTGTGCATTTGACTCGGCCTTGGAGAAGCAAATAAATAAGTTCCTGCTTTTAACGATCTCAGGAAACTGTCCCAAGACGTGTGGAGATATCAGATAAGCTTGAGATAGGCATATGTTATATTTCAAACTATCAGTATATCAAATTATATTACGATCCCCTTTGAGTTCAGTATATACAGGATCAACTGCACAAGGCACATCTATTGCTGCGAGGCAGCAGAAGACTGCAGCATTAGGCTGGCACTAATGAAGAAGAGACAGAGACCGCGATGGTGTTGTATGGGAATAGTCTTCAGCATGAGGATTTTGGGTGCTCCAACCAGTCGGCGAGGTCTGGTGGCTCCAGCAGTGCCGTGCAATGTGCCCAACTCGAGGGCACGCAATACTTATTGGGCGGTCGATCTGGTGTCCTCTACTCAGTGGGGTGGAATGGAACAGCGGAATGTGGTCGGTGTTTGGAGCGTTCACAGTGCCGACAGAGGAGAATCCTAGATTAGTGACATTCTGGTAACGGCTTGAATCAAGGAAACCATAGGCTGGTTGGCAGTTGAGACAATGGGCACAAGAGGGGCTCACTGTTTTTATTTCACGACGAATGATACATGTCAAAGTGTCCGAAGCTGGTGATTGCAAAGTAAGTGGTGGTACTTTGCATGATGATGATGCCGTAGTACTGGGGAGTTTGGTGAATTGCTGGGTAATACAGCAGAATTTTGCATGTTCAAATCACCGACACACTTTGACAATAGCATCCACAGTAGCACAGTTCCTGCATACCAAGAGGTTGAATGCGTCATCAGCGATACCTTTGAGGATGTGCCCGATCCTGTTCGCTTCAGACATTGTCAACTTTATGGCAAAGCACTAAATATCCTGAATATATGAAATGCATGATTCAGTCAATGTCTGCTTGCGAGTCAAGTTCTTTTTTAGTGGCTAGCTGACAACCCAAGGGCTAGCCAAACAAGTCATTCAGTTTTTTTTTGCATAGGTCCCAGCTGGCCAGGTCGTTCTCATGCGTCTCGTACCAGACGCGCGCGATTCCTTTTAGATAAAATACTAAATTTGCCAGCATAAGCATATCGTTCCCCCTGTTCTGTTTGCTGACATGCTCATACCACGAGGTCCAATCCTCGACGTACAAGTCATCTGTGCCATGAAAGGTGCCTGGATCTTGTGCAAGCAACAAGATGACAGAAAGTGGAGATGGCTGCTGGGTGTTTTTATTTTTCATTTTGTGCAACAATATGCTGCAGTTTCCCTCAATTTCCATACGAAAGTTTTCCTAAGCAAGCATAGTTGGTTATGCCTTGCACCATTATAGAAAAAGTCAAAATCAGCAGACCAGAATTTTTGACAGCGGCATGATTCAAGCGTTTATATGTTGTTTTGGAATTACAACATGCTTAGGAACTAGCCAAGTGGTGAATGTCAAGCTGCACTGTTGAATAATTATGCATAAGCGGTAATACAATTTGCCCTTTCTTTATTGTGTTTCAATTTGTTATGATGGTACTAACGTTAAGGTTTCACTTGAAGGTAATGTGTAACAGTGATACAGTAGAACCTCGTTAATTCAAACTCCAAGAGAACCGTAAATTTATTTGAATAAAACGTAGTTCAACTAAGGAGAGCCCCTTAAAATACAGTGCCTGATCAATGGTGCGGTACAGAGCTCAAAACCAAAGCCATCACTGCGTCTGGCACTGAAAAAGTTCCTCCATCAGCGTGCCATGACATGTGCCGGAAGAAGCCCACGTTCCTTTAAAGTTCAAGTCTGATAAGATCATGCCTCGCGCTCCATTTGCTGTGGGTGTGAGAAAAAATGTGCGAGGGTGAGCCGAGAAGGATGGTAGCTTGACGCTTGCTGTACTCCCACATGGCCATGTTGGAGACTATCTGATCGAGTGAGCGCTAGGAGGAGAGGAGGTGGGGTCATAAGTGAATGTGGTGTGCATGCGCTGGGGTCTCTTTCTTGCTCCTTTCAAGCCGAATGGGAAAGGAGGGTGTGCATTGCTCTGCTTGCTCCGGTTTGGTTTCGGCTTCCTGCACGTCATTCCTCACCATTTTTACGATTGAACCTTTGCCTTTGGCTCGGGTCTGTTCAAAAAGCGGTGCCTGGGAGTGAGAGATCTTGTTAGAAGTAACGGTCATGCAGTTTCTGGAGTTTGAATTCGCTGGAGTTTTTCACTATTCAAGTAAATAGGACTCTTTCAGGACCAACAGGGTACTAGTTTGAATTATCCTTCAATTGGAATTAAGAGATTTGTAATTATCAGGATTTCACTGCATTTGGCAAAGTTACAATAGTGCTGCTAATTAGCCATCCAAAGTTAATTAGGACCTGGCAAGCACTTCAAAAGCAACCTTTCATGCACCATACCTACAATAGCGGGAACATTTGACTTTTGAATTTGAAAACTAACAGGTCAGGTAAGTATGCAAAAAATTTGAACAACTCGTACTTGAATAAGAAATAGTTTGAACTTCCAAATAATTTAACCCAGCTTGCATGTCAACTGACACCCACATATGGCCCTGTAGCAAACTACAAATTTCTTCAAATGCTATAGCATTATTTAAACAAAATGGATTTCAGTTCTCTTTATAATCTGAAAACTTGCAACATGCACAGTCCTATCAGCACCACTGCTGTGTATGGCATGTGAATGCAAAGCTTCCAGTGCAACACACTTACTATAGCTATCACTTAGCAGAAAAAACATCCAGACACAATAGAAGTGCCGTAGGTGTGACAGTAATGCTACGTAGATATAAACATCTGGACCGATTGTTGTTTACACTGCAAAGTAAAGCAGCCTTCTGTGAATGCATAAGTGAAAACTGCCTCTATTGCTTTTGGATCAGCTCTGGGGGCAGTAGAACTGCTATATTTTGAGCAGGAGTTTCTGTTATGAAGGAGAACTGCTTTTTTGAAGAATCTTGTTAAAAATTCATGTGTCATATACATGCACAAAAAGAAAAGCAGAGAAAAACACACCCCTTATTTAATGGACATTACTTAACTGTGTCCAGCAACTTCAATGTTAAAACAATTAAGCTGAAGCACAGCAGAAAAGATCTTGCAACAGGTGCAAATGATACATGTAGCAGATTAGCAGGTTGAGCAAAGTACCAAGGCTGTTCACTGGCTTTCTAATTGGCATCCATTCCTTCACATCATGGTGTACAGGTAATGTCTTTTGCAAAGAATAACAACTGCAAAACCTGTAAGATGGCTTTCCCTCACGATAGGAGACTAAGACAACATGGCAACACTTGCTGGTCATCCTTGGAGAGATGTAGTGTTTGACTACCTTATCATGGTGTAATAGTGATGATCTAAGCTAAGTGGATCATCACTAGCACAGTGGAAATGACAGCGTATAACAGGGTTTTTAGGAATGCTCTATCACATGTAAGGCGTGTATGTTTGACTGGCAGCACCTCAGAAGGTGACAAGGTATTTGAAGTGCAGCATATACTTTGAACAATGAATCTTTACCAAGCTGACAAAGGAAGCACCAAGATAAATGGAAATGGATATTACCAAAACATGACATAAAATTGCCGAGTGGCACACAATGTCCAAGCTACCTTACTGCCCAAGGAGCAGCGTTTTTATATACCAGGTGCATTTGTAGATTCAAGATTGCCAGAAGTTCCTAAAGAGCAATAAAAAAATAATTTTTTTTTTGATACCAGAATACTGGAATCGATGGACATCCAAAAAGATCTGATCAGTTCTAGTTTTTTTAAGATATGTCAATTTTTAATTACTGCAGTTTGACAGCTTTTAACAATTTAAGGTTTGCTGCTGCAGATGATTTGCTGTGGTATCAGTATTCAAAATACATGGAAATCCTTGCAATTTGGCAGCGTTTGACAATTCAGGGTTTGCTGCTACTGATGATTTGTTGTGGCATCAATATTCAAAATACATGAAAAGCCCTTCCTCTAAGCCCTGTAGCATGAGGAAACCTCACTTTTTCCCATGGAAAACTAGAACTGAGTGCCTAGGAAGCTTATGAAACCCCATGTGCGAGAAATGTCAGCATGGTCTGTATTACACTAGCCAACCAATTCTTTATTTTTAAGTAGTGAGTCTGCCTTGCAGAGCTTGCCTCTGTCACTGATGTATCCAGACAACAATTGTCACTAGCTGCACGGCTGACCTTGTCAAGAGCTTTGCTTGGCAGCACATCGCATTATGCCCTGTTCCTTAGGCCGAAAGTCCCTCGCCTCCACAGACTTCACTACTTCTGTGTGCCCGCCATATAATAGGAAACAATGACTGCAGCCTTTTCGACTGTTTAAGTTAATACTATAAAAAAGTGCCCGACAGTAAACGCTTGCTTGGTCACATATAGTGTGCATGCGTGTGTGAGCATGCGCATGCACAGTCGTCAAGGTAGGTTGTGGGTTTGGATGCAAAAACTTCTTTCTTCACATAGGCCTGAAGAAAAAAATTCAAGGGGCAACAAATCTGGCAATTTTGTGGCCAGGTGACATATCTGCTTCATTTTATCCACCGGTTCAGAAAGTTTTGATTGAGAAACTGATCACTTTGAGCAACTCAGACACTACACCGTTCAAAACATAGCTGATGTATTTGCTCGCTGTTCTACTGATAACGTATGGACTGAGAATACAATGTTTGAAAAATTCTACACCATACGTTAACTGCCCATCACTTGGTGCATGTGTTGGTATAGCTAATGTGGGTCGCTATTAATTCTTATCGACATCTAATTTCACCAACGTATTTTCAGTCTCAAGAGTTCACAAAAACAGGGAACCCACCAGAGGAGGCAGCAGCTTTTCTGGAGGAAGGTGGAGGGCCATGGTGTCAATGAGCTGTAATCATAAGGAAACATGTTAAAGAAAGAAGCAGATGCACCATCTATATCAACAGAATAGTCAAACCTTAAAGGGACCCGAAACGTTTTTGACGATTTTGTACAAACGTACCGAGTCGTTAGAGTAGGTACTTCTGATCATTAATTGACGCATCTAAGTGCTCCGCGTAAAGCCTGTAATTTATTATAAGGCTTTAAAAATGTACATCACTGCCGATCGCAGCCCTTGCTTGCCATCAGCCGCCCCTCCCATATGATGTAAATCGCCCAATTGACGTCAATAGGGTGAGCTATCCGATTTGCTGCCCAGGGCGCGTCATTGATCATTTTTCCACCGTTATGGTGAACAAATGTTGTTCATAATAGTTCGAATGGGAGTTAATTTGTTTCTATAAAAAGAATAACAGAAAGAGAATGCACAATAACAATTTCTCACTATACTTAAGCACTTCCGGCACACAGCAAGCGTCGTCTGCTTGTGTTACAATGTGCTCCATTTTGACGAGAGCTCCGTGGTCAGAGTCGGTCTCAGCCTTTTCGCGAGCACTATGGTTCGACTTTGTTGCGTTGTGGAATGCAAACGTAGTGACTGACAATATGTCAAGCTGCAACATCGTGTCCCTCTGCAAGGCAGCAGACGAGCGGACTGGCTGCAGCACATCGGACTACCGCTATCCGATCAGCGCCAGGATTTGCCTGTTTGAGGCCGTCACTTTACACCAGAAGATTACTAACGCAATAGCGTTTCGCGAGTCTAGTATTAGGGTAAACGCAAGCACAAGGGGACAGGGCCTGGCCGTTTGACCGTGTCGTTTCAGGGGATGTGCAGAAGCGCAATGTGAATGGTCTGCGTGGTGCAGCCACCTGATGGAACAGAGCTCAACCACACACAGCAGCAGTCACGAAATGTATTCTTTTTTGCTGCTGGTGTAAATTTTTCACAGGAGTGTAATTGTTAGCACATTGTTTTTGTACATGCTTAAAATGTTTTACACTTGGTTAGAGCAATATTAGCGCTTGTTTGGCTGGTTAAGCTCTGCGCCAACAGGTGGCTGGACCATGCAGACTGATCAGGCCGCTCACGTACATCTAGCTAAAGTTCCTTCATCAGCTTGAATTTATGCCTCCACGCATCCGTCGAAATGCCCAGCTCGCCTGTGGTTACCACAATACTAGACACGTTCGGCGCTGCGACAGAATGCTCGCAATGCACGCTGCTTCGATAGCTCTCGCTTGGGGTTGACTGCCAAGCAGCTGGCGGAGAGTTTGGAGAGGCTTTGCGAGCTTGCCCCTAGAGAACCGGAAGTCGACGACATGACGTGCCATCATGACGTAGAGCCAGTGAAAGCGGAGCTTAGCCCCGATCACTCGGCGAACAAGTTGAGGAGAAAATGCATGACTATGGAGGAGGGTAACTTGCAATTGTCTGTAGCTCTCTTAATATGAGACACTTCGGTGTGAATGATTAACTTTAGGTGCACCCTACGCATCTACAAAATTTGTCCGAACCGTTTCAGGGGCCCTTTAATATAACATGGATACAGTAAAACCTCATTTATTCGGATTTCATGGGATTGAAAGAAATGTCCGAATTAAACGAATGTCTAATTATTGAGGGTATCAAGAAAACAATAAACAAATGCTCACTACATCAACATGCTTTTATTTACTGAGTGAATCAGCAAATACTGTTTCTATTTTGCACAAAAGCAGTGCAGAACCTGCAATCCTTGTCATCTCACAGTGGCAAAGGCCTCACAACTTCCTTCACAGTGCAGCTGCTGTGCGAGTCTTTATCGGAGATACGCTTTTCACTGCCGCGCGCACATCTCAATTATTTTTTAGCCAGTGGGCTGGTAGCCAACAGGTCATCCATTTATTGCGATTTAGCCGGTGCGCTTCATCCTCGACAGCTTTGCACAGAGTTAAAACGAAAATATTGTTTGCCGCAACCGCTGCGGCCGGAGCCGCGGCCGCTATTGACGTGAACATGGATGGCAGCCTTGTGGTCCTTAAGCCACGCGGCCAACACACGCACTTAGTCAAAACAAAACTACTGTTTGATGCAACAATTGCAGACAAAACCACGATCGCTACAGACGCGATGTTGTATAGCGACTACACAGTTATCCTATTTATTTGAATCTAGGCCGATAGTCTTTTTCAAACAATAATATACCAAACTCTAGGGTCAGCTTAGATTTGAGGATGTTGAAAAACATATCAGTTTGTAACTGAAAACAATAAATATGGTACATAGCTAACGCCATCTAGAAAAGTCAGTATCACAGTCGCTACTAGCTGCACCAGTAGCTAACTGAAGTACACGAGCGACGTTGCCAGTTTGACCTACGTCGTACCGGCGGCTCAAGATGTATGTATACCGGTTGTGAACATGTCAAACGCAGTTGCTAACTGATTTTTCAGACTTCCAAGTAGAACAATCTCCTACCCCTAGGGCCAATGTAAAAGACAAACGAAATTTCCAACACCATATGAAGTGCTACTCAGTTCTTAGTGCATTATCCTGTTTTTGATGCTGAAAACATAGCGACGGTGAACAAAGTTGTCCCCACGGCACCAAACCACAACTTTGGTTGCAGACTCCCAATAAAACGCCACTAGTAAGGCCACACGATAAAGACAGCAAGGCTGTGACGAAAACATGCCAATGGTCGGAGAAGTGATTAGCAAGAAGCCATCGCGGGAAGTTTGCTGTCAATAAGTTTGCCTCTGTAGACCTCACTGGTGACCGAGCGTGAAATCACACGTGACGATTGGACTGATGACTGAGCAGAAGGGTTTGGGCCAGACTTGTACATAACGAATGACATGGAATTATTACTTGTAATAGATTAGTTTTTAGTAATTTTGTAATTAAACATCTTTTTTTCACTTGGTAATGCTCACTGTAATTCAATTGCTTTTTTCGGTAATGAATTACATGTAAACAGTTACATTTTTGAAGAAACAAACTCTGACAGGCGTCGCAGCTTTGAGGGAATACCGAAGGTATTTTCCTGTCGGACCCGGCTTCAGTATAACGAGGTTCAATTGCATGTGCCTTAAAAATGTGAAATAAAGTCTTCGAAATATTGTCAGGAGCTGAGTATTTGTGAAAGCTCAGAAAAACTCCACTGTGAATGCATGTGTTTTGAGTACAATTAGGTTTCTGACTTTACAGTTTGTTTTGGATGAAAAACTTGCAGGTGTTTATTGGCATTTAAAAAAAAATCCAAGCATCTAAGTCTGCTCGCTGCCTTAGGAGAAAAAAAAAAAAGCCCTATCAGTTGACAAAAAGTGAAACAACACATAGATAGGAATAAACAGAAAAATTTGAACGTGAGCTTGTGCACACTCTTGGTGCACATCAGAAAAATGTCAATAGTATTACTAATAATGGCAGGACAGCACAAAAACTGTAAAGCAATGAATTAACCAAAGAAATCTACTTGGGACTAATGAAATAGTGTGACATATTGTACGTTCATAAAATGCCTTCTTCTGTCTCCCAAAAATGCCAGCGTACCTGGGCAGCGCAGGCAGATGGAGACTGGCAGGACTGCTCATCTTCCTCTTCATCTTCAACATGGTCAAGGTCACCAGCTGACACTTCCTCCATAATGGGGAAGAGCACATCCAGCAGCTCCGGAATCAGTTTGTGCTTCACAACTGCCTGCACACAACCAGCAATGATTGAAAACACAATCCTCCACAGTAAAAAACACCAAAACAATAATGTAACCACGTTGGGGGAGAGACAGAGTAAATTTAATAAATCTTGAAGATGGCAGCACTTCTATATGCAGTGCTCATTGCTTCAGATAGGATTGATTACAGAACACACCTGAGCTTTGGTAATGTAACGAATTTATTTCGACTCCTTCCGTGCTTCATCAGTGCTCCAAGTGGTGCCTTGCCTATGTCATCACCAGAATCAGCCGATCGTGGCCAATGGACGGTAACAAAGGAATAGAACTTAGTGAAAGTCATCCTTACATTATACTGGCCCTAATTACAACCAAGTGGTGCTTTGCCTGTGTCATCACCAGAATCAGCCAATCGTGGCCAATGGATGGTAAGAAAGGAATATAACAAGTGAAAGCCATCCTTACATTATACCGGCCCTAATTACAACTAGAAAGTGAAGCTTAGAACGAAAGAAAGCTGAGCTAGTTGGTAAGGATTCATTATGCGAGAAAGAGGTGAGGTGTGCAGACAGGACACAAGAGTAGAGAAGTAGACAACACGAACGCAGACTATCAACTGAAGGGAGCACTGAGACGAAAAAAGAAAGAAGACACAAAACTCGTCTGCACAAGCTCAGGAATGGTATCACTACGTGTCAGTCGGGTACATGTGCCGGTCTACATGAGAGATAACTGTTGAGGCACTTAATCTCTTCCTTATGTAATGTAATCGAAGGCTGACTCATGCACGCACTTCCACCATTATAGATATGCCATGCCTCTACCATAAAACGCGTGTCTTCATTCTTATGCCTGTACAATATCGCGCATTCATCTAACTTTGGTGTGCAGTTACAATCTTGGCAATGTAGGGAAAGATTAGAAGGCGATCCACCGGTTCCATTAGCCTCTGATTGATACACCGTCCCGTTTGCTCTACGTACAAATGACTGTCGTATGGGTGTGTTTTATAAAATTCCCCTTAGCTGTGGCCAGTTCTATGTAGTTCTATGTCTATATATATATATATATATATATATATATATATATATATATATATATATATATATATATATATATATATATATATGTATATATACAGAGAAATGCAGTATACAATATACAGAGAATGTACAGATAATTCGAATTTATGGATAATTCGAACTGTACGATTTGGTCCGGCCAAGCTCCACAGAAGTCTATGTATAAAAAAGTCCGTTAATTCGAACGCGAGAAGGTTCCCTCACAGATAATTCGAACTACGCTCGCCTGGCACACGGCCAGAGAAATGCGCTTGTGCCTACACACAAGGCTGTATTGCCTCCTAAACGGAGAGAACGGCGAGAGAAGGCAAAATCGGAAAAAAATCTAACCGACGCGGGTTCAGCCAGAAAGAAGGCAGCGGCAGCTGCCGCCTCTCCGTTCTACGTAACCTCCGAGACTTCTTGCCCGTTGCGAATCTCGGAGGCTTTGCAAATCTTGTACAGCTGCTAATGTTGTGCAGAGATGGCACGGCAAGCGCCAAAACACAGCGCATCAAGTACGTCGCAGCTGTGCTTGCAATCAAGAACCAACGAATCAGGGCCTTCGCCACCTTCACATGTTCGGCGTCTTTGTCTCGGCAGTCTTCATCGGTTGTGTACCTCTGTTTTCAGCTTAGGAGGTATCGGCCGTCGTGATTCATTGTGATGGTGTTAAGCTTCGGCTAACGTTCGTTTCTGTGGACATCGGTGGTGTGGCACAGTCGGACCCAGAGCTTCGACTTGAAGATGGCGTGTGCCTGCGGCACACGCCATCACTTTCTGACACGCCAAATTTCTGACATTCCCTACTGCTTCCAAATCGCAGTGTACTGTTGCTCTCCTTCACTTTCGTTAGTTCGAACTTTCGTTAATTCGAACTGAAGCGGCTTCCTCTTGCGGTTCGAATTAACGAGCTTTTACTGTATATATATATATATATATATATACACAAAAAAAAATGTTGAATATAGGTCACAGCACCAGTCCTCTAAAGGAATACACTGATCAGCATGCTGATCAATTGAATTTATCAATTGAAACAATTGCTGCATTGAAAAAAATAATGCACAATTGTGCAGCTTCTACCTGGAGTTGAGACCACTTCAAATTTCTTGCCACACAGCATGCAGATGTACCTGAACAGGCTTTCCAAAACTGGCTGCCTCACTGTTGAATGCACTGCTGCTTATGGCGGCTAAGTGCATTGTTGATGCTCATCATACCACAAACTTCCAGCTCATTGACAATGCTGATCAAAATCTTGAAAGGAAGCACTGCGAAGTGGCAGTAAAAAAAACCTTGGAGTAGATAGCCTCTTTGATGGCATTTGCATCTGTGCCATCGAGATAAGCTCCCTACTGCCCTTCCCCTTTTCAGTTTTCTTGCTTACATTTTTATGTGTCAACATTCGTCAAGCTTTGCCTTCTGCTGTGAGTCAGACAGAAACCATCACAATTTTTGGTCTCTTTAGAGTTGCATTACTGAGTTAACACTACTAAACAGATGTAAAAAATTACCTTTTTCTTGACGTTGATCATCCAGCTTAAAACGGACATGGCTCGAACACGTAGCACATCTCCTTTTCTCGAGTCACCAGCAATCTGAAAAAGCAGTCGTCACCCTCAAGCCACTTCAAGTACACGAAGGCGTGATATACAGAGTTATGCAAATGCAATAAGGATGAGAACAATACTGTTCTGCATAACGATACTTTATGCTCTTCAAAAGGTCCTTACATTATAAGGCGACTCCAGCGATTCCTCTGGCTCTGAACTCATTTACTGTAACAGCAGTTACACAGCCCAACCCTCCTTGGTGCAAAATTGCTGCAACTTTGTACAATCACCTCCAACTGGATGCAATGATGACAACATGACAACGGTGGTATGACAATGATGGAGGAATGTATGGAAGAGCAGACAGAGCAAACCAAGTTTCAAGGTCTCTCTACTGCTGTTGCAGTAAAGAATCAGACAGAATGTGTAGTTAAATGTTTAGGTAAAAACACTTCCTCGCTCTTAAAGCAGCAAACTATAACTAGAAGACTGAAATTTAAATGAAAGCTATACTTTGGTAAGCTATACTAAGCTTGATTAGTACTCAGGGGACAAATTGCAATGCATGCTCACTGACCTGGACAGGCAAAGTAGAAGGGTGGGTCTGAAAATTAATCTGCAGAAAACTAAAGTAATGTTCAACAGTCTCGGAAGAGAACAGCAGTTTATGATAGGTAGTGAGGCACTGGATGTGGTAAGGGAATACATCTAAGGGCAGGTAGTGACTGAGGATCTGGATCCCGAGACTGAAATAATCAGAATAAAAATGATCTGGGGTGTGTTTGGCAGGCATTCTCAGATCATCAACAGCAGGTTGCCATTATCACTCAAGAAAAAAGTGTATAACAGCTGTGTCTTACCAGTACTCACCTACGGGGCAGAAACCTGGAGGCATACGAAAAGGGTTCTACTTAAATTGAGGACAACACAACGAGCCATGGAAAGAAGAATTATGGGTGTAACATTAAGGGATAATAAGAGAGCAGATTGGGTGAGGGAACAAACACGAGTTAATGACATCTTAGTTGAAATCAAGAAAAAGAGATGGGCATGGGCAGGCATGTAACGAGGGAAGATAACCAATGGTCATTAAGGGTTACGGACTGGATTCCAAGAGAAGGGAAGCGTAGCAGGGGGCGGCAGAAAGTTAGGTGGGCGGATGAGATTAAGAAGTTTGCAGGGACAACATGGCCACAATTAGCACATCACCGGGGTAGTTGGAGAAGCATGGGAGAGGCCTTTGCCTTGCAGTGGGCGTAGCCAGGCTGATGATGATGATGCTTTGGTATAGCTAACAAGTAACAAAATACCTTTACAAAAGATGAAACAATATGACAAGGAGTTCTCGTATGCCTTCATGGCATTGCACCACTGCACTCTCTTTCCTATCATTTTATTTCCTAGAGTGGCAGGGGCTATATGAGGATGGGTGCCTGGGTTATCTCGGGAGTGGCAGTCAAAGGGTTAACTAGGCATGCAAACTCATATCTGGCAACATATGTAGCTGGGTGTTTTAATAAGTTGGTATTTAATTAGAAAGGTGGTGGCTTCATGTTTTGTTGCAAATAGCAAACGTCTGTCTCAATGAAGCCATCGTAGTGAGCAAAACATGCTCCCAGTGCTAAAATGCCAATAGATTTTGAAAAAAAAAAGGCAATGCTACAAAATTCTAACTGCCTCATTAATGAAGTGCTATTTCGTAAACTTAATTTACAGCACCAGAGCAAACAGCAAACACCAGAGCAAAGTGAATTTCTAAGACTGTATAATATTTGAGAATTTTGACAATGAATTGTAGCTACATTTTCTTGTATGAAGAAAAGAAAGAATAGGTTGCCTGAAACTTGAGATATTCACGATTTTCAATCAGCGTTGGTTTTGGAGAACAACAGATAGATTACAATGAGAGTGACTGGTATCTGAGTCATCTAGCGGTTACTTTGGCCCGCGAAAATGCTGGGGTGATGAACACAAACATATCCACACTGTTTTACAGTGTGAAAGTTAACCCCTTAAGGGTCAAAGGCTTAAAGGGACCCTAAAGGCAAATACTAAGTCATGCTAAAGTGATAGATTAGTGCTCAAGAATCTCTAAGGTATCAATATTATTGCGAACAGAGCCTTAATAATCAAGAAATCGAGGTAAATGCAGGACATGATTAGAGACTCCCCTGGGACATTTGAGCACTTGCCCGATGACAAAAGCACTCCTCAGTTAAATTCTGTCATTAGTACTCAACTACTCGTTGCAAAATAACATCCTCGTATTGCATTATAAGATGGAAGAAAATGCTCCTTGTCCAGTTCCATTTCATGCTTAGAAAAAAGAACTAATTGAAATTACCGTTCACAACGACGCAGGCGGTAGAAAGGTTTTGTCTTTGCTTGACTCTGCGCCACCCACGCTTTCGTGTTTCAGTACTTTCCTGATCGCGTTGTGCTACACTGGTTTTGCTGGCTCGCACAACTCGCACAAACTGCAAGCAGCAGAGACTTCAACTTCCATGTGGTGTCCCCGGACACTTGAATAGTCTACACCACCTGACCAAAAAGCAGTTGCAGCGGCGAATCCACCACTCTGTCTTGGCTCAGTGCCGCCATCTGTCGGGTGCCGTTTTACTCACCGACGGCAGCAAAGGGCGGTGATGGCGTATGCGACGTCACCACTCCCCCGGTCTGGTGGCGGGAGATTTGAATTTTGAAAAAAGTATTCGGACCCTTCAGATACAATTTTCTCGTAAACTAAGTATTTTTTTTGGCACGGAACAAGCATTGCGAGGTTTCTGGAAAGGCATTTAACCAATCCACGTTGACTTAGTATTTGCCTTTAGTGTCCCTTTAAATATATGGTGCCGCAAACACGTCCCAAATGGTCAATGCCATATATTTAACGTACCATCTGCATGTTTGAATAACATGCCAATTTTTCAACTCTCTGTTGCTCAGCAAGTACTGCCACCCTATGTGGATACAATCATTTTTTTTCTCTGTAATCTATTGGTTTTGATTCCAGAGCTTGTTCATGCCAGTTCATCTGTGACCACTCGTGCATCCCCACGTGCATGCATGTGCAGTGGTTAGTTTTGGTTTCGTCTTGCAGGGTGTTTTCATTTATCTATAAAAGGTGCTCATTTGTTCATTGCTCAAAGTGGTGCGATTACATCTGTTCACAGGTGGGCGCTGGTATTACAAACAATGCCACTGTAAACAAACAATGTTGCCATGCTTGCATTTATTTTCCTGAGACTCGCGAGAACCAAGTGCCCCTCTTTAGTGATGGGATGAAGGATTACTGCAACTTTCTGAGTCGTTTGGTTTTCACAACCATCGAGTTTTCTCGCATGCTCTCACATACGTGGTTCGATTAGGCTACATGGACGTGCACACCAGTTGCTCTTCTGCAAGTGAGTCGAGCGATGATTCCTTTGATGCGAACTACTGCTTAAGTGCCGAATTGGAATATATCTATCCCAGTGTATCTACTTCTTTAATCTTATTAGAAGTATTTATGGAAGCCTATCTGTATTCATGAATAAACAATGCATGTTTACCTATAGGAAATAGTTTTTGTCATTCTAATCTGTTAACTATCTTTCTAATATGAATCTACTTCTCGACCAGCGAGATGTCATCAAATTACCGATTTACTCGATTCTAATGCGCCCTCGATTGTAATGAGCATCTATTTTCCGTGAAAAAAAAAAATCATAAAAAAAGGGTACAATATTCCACACCTCGTGCTTTCATATAGAAATACAAAAAAAAAAAAATTATTCCCAATACACTAAAGTTGCGATGAATAAAAACACAAATGGAAGCGGTGTACCTCGCCACCAAGATTTTCACTGCGCCGGTACGAGTCGCGTGGGGCAATAGATATCGCTCATCGTCGCTGTCAAACAACTCCTTATCGCTATCAACAGACCAAAGCATTTCATCCTAGGTGCCGTTTATGGCATTCGAAATCCCGCACTTTTTAAAGGCCTTGTTGACCATGGCAGACGGGATCGTACACCATGCATCTTTCATCCATCCAGCAAAGTCCTGCAGCGAGGCACGCTTCATTTTATTGGCGGGCGTGAATTTGTGGCAACCACTGACAAGCCATTCGGTGTAGAGCGCCCGAATTCTATCTTTCACTGGTTTGTTCAAACAAACATCGAGCGGCTGGAGCTGTGATGTCATGCCACCGTGTATCACGACAAGGTCCGTGTTGCATGCAGCCAGCTCGTCCTTGATGCGCTGGTCAAGGTGGCACCCGAACGCATCAAGCACAAGCATCCCACGCAGACCCAAACTGCTGCCAGGTCTCTTCCGCCAAACATTGTCAATCCAGTCAGCGACTAAGTCCGTGGTCATCCAACCTTTTTCATTTGCATGCACAATCACACCACTCGGAAACATGTTTCCTTTCGGGAGGGTCTTCCGTCTGAAGATAAGATACGGGGGCAGCTTGTGCCCATCCTCAGTGCAACAAAGCATTGCGGTGACTCTAGTTTTTTCGTGGCCGGAAGACAAAATGCGCACTTGCTTGCCCCCTTCTTTTCAAAGGTTGTGGTGGCAGGCATGTAAAAGTAGAGCGGCATCTGATTGGCATTTCTAATCTGTCCGAAGTGGTAGTCGTTTCTATGGCGCAACTTCAATACGTACCGCTGAAAACTGTGCAATTTCTCTTCATATTCTTTGGGCAATTTTTGGCATATTCCTGTCCGCCTTCAAAGAGAAAAGCCTTTTCTTTTCATAAAATTTGATAGCTAGCACCTGCTCGCTTTGAAGTCACTCCGCATTAGCCCTTTCTGTAGGGCTAACTGCATTGCCCGTACTTTGAGCAGATCGGTCATCACAGGCCGCAGTGCCGCTCGCTGCTCTTGCATGTATTCTGCGAGCTGCTCTTCTATTTTGCCAGAGTTGCCTTGCTTCAGTCCACTGGAACCCTTCCTTGTTACTTTGCTGGCGAAAATATTCTCCTTCTGTTTGCGCCAGTCCTGCACCCAAGTTTCGGGAACTCCGAACGCCCGTGATGCGGCCCGATTTCCGTCCGTCTCCACGCACATGATAACTTTCCTTTTAAATGCGGCATCATGGTGGACTCGGCGTGTCTTTGCAGTCGGCGCTTCCATGCTGATTGAATAAATGCAGTAAACGGGAAGACAGGCACTAGACTAAGTTACACCAGCACCTGCTAACACGTACAGCATGGAGGCATGCACATAGAGGAAGCTACAGCAGCTAGGCTAGACGCGCGCATGAGGCAGCCATTTTTCGAATGCTCATGGTGATATGGTAATGTGGATTTAGGGTCATACTCGATTCTAATGTGCATGCAAATTTTGGACCTGTTTTATCCGGAAAAACGTGCATGTTAGATTCGACTAAATACGGTATTGATTCCATTCAACTAAGACAGGCATATTGCCAAACACTAACAATGCAAGTCTATCATTAAAGGGACACTAAAGCAAAACAATAAATCAGTTTAGACTAAAAGGGCATTGTTTGAGAACCCTGCAGGCAGTCATTTCAAAAGAATAGTTTGATTATTAGATGAGAAAATGAAGGTCCAAGTATCAGTACTTGAATTTCGCGCCGAAACCCCAGCGCCGGTACGTCAGCGTGACGTCAGGGATTCCAAAGTATGTTTTCGCATTTGGGCCGCGTTCGCTGAATAAAGGTTCCCAAAACTTGACATGTTGAATATTTGGTTCCTTTCGAACACAATGTAGTCAATCTGTACCGCTATATATAATTAGTAGGCCCTAAAAGATGCCATCAGAATCCATGACGTCACAGCCCCCAGGTGCGGGAACTCAAGTAGGCGTCGCCACCCGTATTTCGTTCTTGCGCTTTTTCTGGCTTACTAAACGTCTTATCGTTGTAAGAGTGGTGTTTTTGGTGTTGTAGAATGGTAATTTACTGATGCAGAAGAAATCATTTTTCACTTTAGTGTCCCTTTAAGTGTTGGCCAAAGAAATTTAGCCAGAAAGTCTGTACTCAAAGGCGAATCTTGGCATGAAAAAAATATCTTATGGTATGCTGCCCATAGGCAACATTTGTCCGTAAAGGGTTAAAGGGACACTGACAAAAATACTAAAACTAAAATCACAGTGCATGTGTTTTAAAATTCCTCGTTATTTTTGCGCAGATACTGAAGACTGAACATCTCTTTTTCAATTTCACGGCTCAATTCATGGCACCGATGAAGTAACTGTGACATCATGGATTTCGTAACAGTTTCACTCATTTGCGTCCTTTTGAGCTAAAAAGTACGTAAGTGTTGGCAAGTTAAGTCTTTACTACAGCAATGGAATCTGTTATTATTAGTGCACAACGAACTAGTTTAAGCCAGATGTTGCAAAATCTAAGACACCTCTGGTGCTGGTAAGTGAGATGGTGACTTCACCACCAGTACTTCATTTTTGCACTGTTTTGGTTGAACAAAGCCAGAAGACACAAAAAGTACCATGGACATCCGAAAAAAAAAAAAAACCACAAGTCCCCCATCGAAATAACGACGTCTGGTTGACTTCCTACTCAGCAAGGTACGAAAAATGCACCATCGTGGACACGATTGCGATGTGGAATCCAAATGCAAAATATTTTATGTAGATTTGCATCAAGAGACGGCATGTGAAATGGCTGTGCGTCTGCTTCCAGGGTAGCACCGAAATTTGCCACAGGGTAGCACCAAAAAACAAGTGATCAATGACAACCAGACCGAGTCATACACCAGGACTCGACAACTGACTAATGCCCCAATGACATCTAAAAAAAGGCGTAGCCAGGGCATCTATAGAACATCTTTCAGTGTTTCACTTGGGAGCTTTTCAGGATCATTTTGGTACATCCTAAGGATGTCCCCAACGTCCCAATAGGGATATCCATTAGACATCCCTTGGAAGCCTGTATGTTGCCTGGGTTAAAACATTGCTCAGGGTGCACACTACTAATGCAGTATAATAATATACTTCTGTTAATGCTCATGTGAGGTGCCATATGCACCTGTACGACTATTCTTTTATCAGCAGATCAGCATGCAGCCTGCTTTACTGCAGGCTGCGTGCATATCTGGCAGTGAAGTTAAATATCTGTACTGTTAACAGTAAATTTTCACATTATGCCCTGCTCTATGATAAGATAATGAACTGAACTATTTTAATACAGTATTGAAGAGGTAATTGTAGGCATGAGTACTGCGTACATTTCCATTTCGGGCGATAAAAAGTAAACAGGCATGCAATAATTTACAAGGTAAGAACAAGAACGAATGTGAATGCTATACTAGAAACTACCCTCTTGTAGAAGGACGTACCTCCAGGCACAGCTTGATCAGTGGCCTAATATGAGGCAGAAGGATGGCAATCTCAGAGTCAATCAGTTCATCAAAAAGCTCCAATGCTTCTACTGCCTTGTCCTGGTTTCATAACGAGAAATGCAAAAATCACACTTTACCTCACATTTAAGGAAAACTAGGAAGACAATTTGCAAGGGTTGAGTTTCAGCCTTGTTTGTGTGACATATTTTCTAGTTAATAGCACAAAAACTCCGTAGCACTCCGCAAACTCTGCAAACTCCGCAAACTCTGTGTGTCTTGACTTCTGTCTAATTTGCCTCAAGTTTCTGTGCAAAGAACTAGAAAATAGGTAGACAATGTTTTGCTTTCAACCTATAGAGAAAAGTCAACTTTCCATGCAAGACTATCACAGGCAATGAATGTTATAGCGCATGACACGGAAGTGCTAACAGATTAAAGTAAACAGTGCTAGAAAAGTAAAAGATTTTACATGAACAAAGATAGTGAACAATGCAAAAAACTGTCAGACCATGGAAAGCTGTAGCCACAAGGGCAGTTTAGATAACTTTTGTGCACGCTGCATTTTTACCTTTAAGTACCATGGCTTATCCATCTACAAGTATTTCATACTCACCTCACTTGAACTTGCTAGTCTTCGGATAACTTCCATGACACAGGGGATTAGCACTTGGAAACAGTTCTGTAGGGGAATGAAAAAGCAGAACTAAAATGCACTGACAGTGAATATTAATTTAAACTCGGAACAACAACAGCAACAGCAGCAACAATAATAATATGTACCATAATAATTATATAAACACACATATACACCCAATTATGTTCAGGTGGGTACATGTATGACCAGAACCACTCTGATATAATAAACATATTTTAATATATGTATATATTAATGTGTGGTTAGTTTGGAGGCACCACCTTCCAGTGGCACCTATCTACAAAGCTGTCAGAATATCACATGTAGGTGCCTTTTGACTATTCATGGCTAATAAGTTTCCTCTTATCCTCCATCCTTTTGACAGCTATTGTCTACTGCACTGTTCTACATGAAGACAAAAAGTTTGACTTACTTCTTAGAGCAAATTTGTGCAAAATTTTACGCATAATACCAGGTTTTCTAAGGATATTGGCATGACAAAGTTGCTTTTAACTTGTACTTTGACCCAAACATTTTTTGGGGGTTCTCATTAGGAGTGAAATAGGTGTTCGCCATGTGTGCAACACCTGCTATATTTGCAACCATGAACAGGTTACAGAGGACCTGCACAGAAGGTCATAATAAAGTAACCCTTGGCAATCATGGTCAAACAGCCTAAACCATGGCATTAAACATAGCTTATAGCTACTTCTAGTCTCCAGCGACAACAATAGGCATATTTATAAAAGGAGAGTGCTGTAATACTGAAGATTACTTTCTGTGCGAAATTTGACATGCAGGGTTTGTACAGAACACTTCACTAAAAATTCAAGGTCAATTCAAGAATTTCAAGGATTAAAAATTAATTAAATTATGGGGTTTTACGTGCCAAAACCACTTTCTGATTATGAGGCACGCCGTAGTGGAGGACTCCGGAAATTTCGACCACCTGGGGTTCTTTAACGTGCACCTAAATCTAAGCACACGGGTGTTTTCGCATTTCGCCCCCATCGAAATGCGGCCGCCGTGGCCGGGATTCGATCCCGTGACCTCGTGCTCAGCAGCCTAACACCATAGCCACTGAGGATTTCAAGGATGCCAAAGGCTAAGGGGGGGAGGGGGAGGTGGGAACAAACCTTATTCGTGCACATATACCAAAAATATTGAAATATCCTTCTTAGCTGCCCTTTCTTGCAGCTAAGAAGGACCAACTCTACAGCTATGCAGCTGCAGAGTTGGTCACAGGCTTTCAACTCTTAAGGCCACTTTGCTAAGTTGGCTTTCCCATTGTAATGATATCAATCGCTTCCTGGCATGATGGTTCAAAGTGTATAACTTAAACCAAAGATATTCATCATGTTAATAATAAATGGTAGAAATTTATTTTTCGCCAGGCATTTTTAGAGCCTAGGGCCCAAAAGTGGAGCCATGATGGCTGCAGTGTGAACCAACTAGCAAAACAACAAAATGGTAGCATGACTTGGTCACATGATCTGGATTTGTCTAGCTCCACAATGGCAATGGTGATTCTGACAAGCCTGTCATTGATGGCTGTGGACATGCCACATAGAGCAATTGTTTAGCGACACCTTCAAAAGAAAATTTATTTAGGATTGTTTTTGGATAGACAGCATTCATGCCATAGCCCCTATACAATGTTTGTTACTTTGAACGTTCCAAATGTCGCCCTAAACCCCAGTTTTCAAGGAGCAGATTTATTTTCAATGAGTTTTAAGGGCTTTTGTATGAGGGCGAGTCAAATGAAAGTGAGCCAATGCGAATATATGACAAACAGGGTACTTTATTTAAAAGTAGTCTCCATGAGCATTTAGACATTTGTCCCACTGACTAATGAGTCGCACAATTCCTGTCTCATAAAACTCCTTGGGTTGCTGCTCCAAAAAGTCTATAACTGACTCTTTCACATCATCGTCTGACACGAATCTGGTTCACTTGAGCTGTTTTTTCAATTGCTCCAAAATGTGGAAGTCGCAAGGCGACAGGTCTGGGCTGTATGGTGAATGTTGCGGCATTTCCCATTTGAACTTAAAGGTTTGTGTTAACCACATCAACAACGTGGGGACAGGCATTGTTGTGGAACAAGATGACCCCATTCGTCAACTTTCCACATCATTTGTTCTTGATTGTGACACGTAGCCGATCCGGCGTTTCGCAATATTGGAAGCGGTTGATAGTAGCCTTTCCAGGTTTAGCAAATTTGATCATTAATGGCCCCAGATGATCGACAAAAAAGTCAAAGAAACCTTTCTGGCGGAAATGACGGCCTTTGCTTTCTTTGGGGGAAGGTGAATTCGAATGTTTCCACTGTAAGCTTTGCCGTCGTGTTTCAGGCTGGAGTAGAGGCACCATGATTCGTCCCCGGTCACAATTGCAGACAAGAAGTCGTCACCCTCATTGTGATACTGGATCAGATGAGTCAAGGCAGCACCGAACCTCTCAGCCTTCTGGCGGTGGTTCAAAATCTTGGGCATCCATTGCGCACACAAGAGTCGATAACCAAGATGTTCATGAATTATGGTGTGAACCGAACTGTGACTGATGTTCGCATGCTCTGCCAATTCATCAATGCTTATCCTCCGTTCTTGTAAATTGTGTTGGGGGTGATTGCACGGTGGCTTTGGCCCGGTCTTGGATCGTCTTTGCAACTTTCACGTCTTTCTTTGAACCGTTTGCTCCAACGTTTCACAGTGGCCAATGAAATGCAATGTTCAACGTACACGGAAGCCATATGGCGACTAATTTCTTTTTGGGAAATACCTTCAGCTATCAAAAACCTCACGACACCACGCTGTTCAACTTTTGAAGCATACATTATGTCAGGCAACCATGTTCAACACAGTGTATGAGAGCATCAAAGAACCTTTATTATCACACCTGCATGTCACTTTTGTAAATGAGAGATGCCTGTGTGCTATGTGTATGCCTCGCAGATAATGAACTGAACTATTATTGCACGGGGTGGGTCGGCTCACTTTCATTTGGACTCACCCTCGTATATATCATTTTCTGATTGCAAGGGTCTTCAAGGAGGTGCACAAAACCCGAACATGCGATTAGCATGCAGGGCCGAGATGAAAAGATGATAGGAAGCACTGCCATTCTTACAGATACATTGAAGTTGATGTATTGTGAAGAGCAAACCTAACAGATACCTTGAAGTTCCCTTCAAGGTACTTATTAGATTTGCTCTTCACAATACATCAAACCAGCTACCTGCATTCAGTTCAAAACAGAAGTGCTTGGGTAAGGATTATGTGAAACTTCAGACAAAGCAATTATTCTAATTTAAATAAGCATACTTGCATTTTAAACAACAAGCAAACACAAGCTAAAGAAGAGGTAAAGCACCAAGTTAAACAGACTAGTGATACTCACAGCATCATCAGTGCCAATGGAGCTCACTAATGCCGTCATAGACCTAGCAAAAGAGAAATAGCCAAATATAAAAATTAAGCTGGTGCAGGTATGCAAAGCTGGAATAACCCAAAAAGTAAGTGCCAACTTACTTGATCACATAGAAACAGATCTGGTCATCACCACAGCTTTGGAAGCAATCACCAAACAATTTGAAAAGTGGCTTAAAGTGATTTGAGAATACTTCTGGTGCCACAGAAGAAATGACACTAGCCATGTGGAAGCCCAGCTGTGGTAAAAAGAAAGATGATCATGTCATAAAATGCAACACTCAATTACAAACACTGTAACATAGTGTAGGATTAATGAGAGAGACTAGGCTGACAATTATATTTTTTCCTTATGAACTGTGCTTACGTCTCTAAATAAAAAGACACGGTTTTCTCGTATGTGCGTGCATGTGGCACATGCACTTTTAAATTCTTTCAATTTATGGATGAACACGGTGACGACCCTGCCCCTTCTTAACTGTCACAAATTTTCGAGAAAATTAGAACTTCAATTTAACCAAATACACTCAAACCTCAGTATAACAAAGTAGCACTTGCAACTTTGTCAAATCAAAACTTCTATGTTAAAAAAAAAAAGTTCATAGAGCAGTCTTAGAGGATAGCATCACCTCAAGAACCATTTTTTAAGAAAATCATACAACACACTCCAGTAATAGCTGCAGAATCAAAAGCACTGGCATGTGTGATGGGATTACACTGTGAGAAAAGCTTCAACACGAACTGTGCATAGTGCTAAGATTTGCCATAAGACAGCGCTATTTGTACACATGTATCCGCAGCAGCGCAACACAGCAATGCAATTTAAATTGTGGGGTCTTAAGTGCTAAAACCAATATCTGATTATGAGTCATACTGCAGTCAGAGACTCATGATCAGTTTTGACTACCTGAGTTTCTTCAGCATGCACACAACACACAGTACACAGGTGTTTTTGCATTCTGCCCCCATCGGAATGCAGCCGCCATGACCAGGATCAATCCTGCTACCTCGTGCTCAGCAGCACAACGCCATAGCCGCTGAGCTACCATGATGGCTACACCAATACTAAGTCATCATTTTGTTTGTTTACAAAGGTATTATGAATGCAATCACCATAATGTCATTCGCAACAACAATGAGGACAACATGGTGTGATGACACGAAGACGCGAGTTCCTTTCATCATCACTGAAGTGCTGGTAAGCTCACCACCACCTGGAGTTTTCGTGTTCTGATTGGCCATTGATGTGTTTGGGATTATATCCACAAGCATGAATGATGTGTGCACAGTGTGGTTTTCATATTTACATGAAAGACTTCCTTTTTTGCTTGGCGATCAGCATTTCTCACCATACAATGCCAATATTTGTACAAAGAAGGTTCTATACCAAATAACAAATTCTGATTTAGGCAATGTTTTCTTATCTTTTGCTTGACATAAAATTTTCAGGCACATGCATGTGATTTGTATAGACAGACTTCATTAAAACAAAACTGCAAAACAAGATTGCTTTGTTAAATTCCAAAAAGATGACACATGCCTTTCAATGGAATGAAGATTAGTAGTATATGAAAAAAGTTTGTTATATCCCAGATTTTGTTAAACTGAAATACATTTAGTAATATTCGAGTGCACCAATTTTAATGGTTTTAGAACTCGTATGGGAACATCTGGTATCCTTCGGAGATAAGTTTTAGCAGGTATCCAGGCGATGCTACAGGGGGTGGAGCATCTGCACAAATATCAAACACCAAGTAGTCTAGAGCAGTACGATAAGGTGGTAACACTTTCAGCTTTATTATTACTGCCTGTGATGTCACAGCTGAGAGAGAGAGAGAGAGGCCTGTTCCACATTCTAACACAAGTAAAACAAAAGACAATTTATTACACTACATCCTCCTGATTTGCCCTGTTCTGAGTCAAGAAAAACTTAATATGTTTAAGAGCCCTTCCATTTCTGCAGTTGTGTTTCCATACTGGAAGGTTTTAGCTTGTATATATATACATATTACCCTTCACGAAATACTGGGTTACCGGAGATGTGGTCGGTATGCTGATAGAAACATGCTGTAATGCTAGTCCAACCAGAACGCGTTAGAAATGTTGTTGTACTACATTAATGCCCTTGTCAACGAAAAATACTAATAAGAAAGGATTGCATACTAATGACTGCGTCAGTTACAATGCTTTACACCAGCAGCTAACTAGAATATGGTTGATCACTGCAATAATAGTTTTAAGCTCTACACCACAAGATGGTGCCACCAACGTGGCTGGTGATGTCTGCCTCCAGTAGCCATAATTCCATGAGGGGCAATGCATATACGAACAAGCTAAAACTCTCTGCTGACACACACAACTTGGCTTGAGGATACTCAAAATCATAATGCAATCAAGCAGAGATACTTTATTCTGCAAACTTAATGACTGAAAAGAGATAACCATTAGAGCATCTAAAGCGGCCGTTATCTGTCAGTCAGTCAGTTGTCCAAAAGCATCTAAAGCGGGCAAATTTGGTATATTAATTTACAGCTTATGTGGCTTTGTTACAACGTTTACAAGAGTTTTGCAAAAGTCCTATTCACAAATTAGTAATACATTTTACAGGGGCGTATAATATACCAATTTTGTCTGCTTTAGATGAACTATTTAATGCAGTTTTCAGAATAGTGATATTGTTTTTCATTGCTAAGCTACAGAGTTGTAAACTTGGTAGTTTTGTTTTTAGAAAATTTGCAATTTTCATTTTTCCACAATGTTTCTTAAAACATTGACAGCCTGAATAAAAAATATGCTTCCACAGCTGCTACATTTTAACCTTTTCTCTTAAATGTAACAAACCTAATCAATTTCAGTACAGTGGTCGGCGAGAAAAACAATGTCTCCTTTCCCATGCATTTATATAGGACGCCCCGAGCTAAAGTTTCCTCTTAAAGGGAATGAGGGGCCCTCACAGTGAAGGCCTCGAATTAGGCATCCTTGATGCCAAGAAATGGCGTACGAGGGTTTATTTGACAGCTGTCTACCCTTAATTTCATGTACTAGGTGATGCATGGGTTTGAAAGTATTATCCTCATCTTCTGCCATGGCCATGAGTGGCACTAACGTCCACAGAGCTAATCGCGTACATATACACCAATAGCCAAGAAAGTGCATAACAGCATGGCTGCCACAGTAGCTCAATGCTATGCCATCACATGTCTAATGAGGAATGTGTGGATTTAGCTCCCACTCGTGACAAGTTGACTTTTCGTCCACTTTCATTTCCCCTTTTCCTCATTATTTCTACACTTCAATTAGAAGGAACAGTTCATTTCCCTTATGCCTTCCCTGGTTTCATTTGGGTGCAACTAGCATACATCTTTTTAACTTGGGAATTGTTGCGATTTTGGGAAAGTGGCGCTATCTAGCATCTGGCCACAGCGGTGCTTGGCGTTGTGAGAAAAGCCCTTTGCCAAGCTGCAAAATGAACATTTTTTCGCATTTTCTTGCATGATGGTTGCGTTGTCTAAAGCGTTAACTGAACTGCATATCACACTGCCTATGGCTAGATCTATCATGAAAATGCTGTCACCTGGTAGGATATCCGCTCTGCTATGCAATTTTCTGCCAAGTAGCATCCCGCGGTTGCTTAGCTTTAAAAAGTAATATATTATTAAATGTCCAGATTGCTGAAAAGCTGACGTTTCGTTACTGTGACATAAGAAAACAAGGATTCCCCATACACGTGTACATTTCAATATATATTTGTTTCTGGCATGTGCTCTCTTTCGTGGAATAAATAAATGCTCCATTTAGCAGAAGCTAGTAAGCAGAGTGCTAGCTTGTTAATTATTTACATTCTGCAAGCATGCAGTAATGAGTTTGTTGTTGGTGCTCTCCTGACTTGTTCAAGGCCAGAGTGAGAAAAATTTTAACGAAGCTAGAGCGCTTTTCATGGCAAAGCAAGCCGACTACAGGTTCACAACTGCTCCCTCCCCTTCACCAACACGCACACGTACGCATGCACATACACACACAAAGAAAAAAAGAGATAGAGAGAAAAAAGAAAGAGGCAAATAAAAAACAAGCTGTCAAAATAGGCTTTAAGACTGTGACTGAAAATGGGTATGTGCATTTTTTACACTATGGGACAGCAGTATGACACAACCACTGTGAGCCTTCTCATTCAATCTTGTTAGTGATGTGACACTGTCACAGTAGTTATAGAATTCAGCGATTGAACGAATGGTGCTTCAACATATGGCTATCTAAGATAGATGACGACCTATGCAGGCATTCAGAAAACGTAGCTCCATTAATATGTGCCCAAAGTGAAAACATCCTATTTTCGAATGCATCATGTTATGTTAAGAGCCCTCCATTCTCGCATCACACATTCTGTAGGCATAAATACTTTTCTGTTCGGAATGGCGATCCAAAGGCACCACTGAGCTCCTTAATAGGGAAATGATTCAATTCTTAAACCACCAAGGATGGTTGTGAAACCTGCAAGCTTTATCTCCCAGTTTTTTTACACTTTTAATAGTTGCTTGAGAAGTCCACAACGGCACAGTGGTTTCCTATGGACCTTGAACAACCCCACTTAGCAAAATAAGTGCTGAAGATGAGCTAGAGCGGCTTTGAAATACTACATGTGCGGCTGAGACAAGGTAATGCAAGCACGTTGATGCTGGAACGCACAAGCCAAAGAGGAGGAAAGCAGCAGCAACACACGTGTAAGCTGGGTTGTGAGTAGTTTCCTCCTCACTGTGAAAAAGGTTTACAGCTACAAACCATTCAAGTATGTGTTATGGTCAATACAATTTTCATGGTTAGAAAAGCAAAGGCTGTTCGGTGACTGTTTCCAGTTTCTGCAGCCTGCAAGTGTCACAGGACTGTTTTAAATGGGAAACCTTAAATAAGCTTAGACTGAAAGAATATTTCTTGAAGTTACACTGGCATTTGTTGGGAAAGAAATGTTGATTACTAGCAGGTAACAATAGCCAATTTTTTGTCTTTAATTTTACGCTTGAACAGCAGTACCATTTTTTTTTGTATTTTGAGTCATTTATGTTAAGGAAAATCCCATCCCAGTTGCTGGGTTGAGTTGCATAGTTTTGAATGCAATATATTCGTCTCTTCCCTACTAAACAATATGAAGATGCTGCCAAAACCTGTCGTGTTAGAGAGAGATGGTGTGAGAATGTAAAGTCTTAGATTATGATGAGAATAACCTATTCGCAATTTCAGAAATATAAGCTACCAACCTAGCTAATCTTGAAAAGAAGCTTTACCTTAGTATCCTCTAAGTACATGGAAACAGGGAAATCGTTTTGCCTGGCATCCAGTCCGCTGAATTTGGTAACGTTTATTGCATTTAAAAAAGATTTAAAAAGCAAAGCATGGATGTAACACCCAATTAAGCATAGACGAAATGCGCGGAGTGACAACTTTTCTTGACTGAACTTCTAGCGTAGCTTCTGCAGCGTTGACTGCTATGAATGGAACGGAGTATAGAGGTGTGGAAGATGATTTCTTATCATGGCGTCATCAAAAGCTTCAAGAGAACTGGCATCTCAAACTCACTTTACGCTACCAAGGACCATCTGTTGTAGGACGACACTATATTGAAGGAGATGTGGACAAAGAGGCAGCTGATAGTATGGATTCCTTGAGCAGAGATTCTGATTCGGAACAAGCGTTTTCAAGGTGAGAAAATAGAAGGCAGCCGTTTCGCATAGCTTCCGTCTATGTTTGATTCATTGGTAGCTGGTCTTTGGACGCTTGCATCATAGATTGGTCTTAAAGGGGCCCTGAACCACTTTTTATATAAGTAGAAAAATGCATGTGAAGGTAAATTAGACTATTTCAGAAATACTTTCTCGCAAAAAGGTCTTCAATGCATTCAGCAGAAGCGGAGTTATGGACAATCAAACATACTGTTCGCAGTGCTTCCGCTCCTTTTTCAATGATTTGCAGTGTGAAAGCTACAGTGGAGCGGGGTATGTCCACAACGTTCCGCCTACTAAACATCACCGTGGTGCCGAGTTCACATTTGATTTTGGATGTTCACGTAAATGCCACTATTTCTGACTTTGGCACCTACAAAGTGCCAATCACGGTTGTCCTCAGCGAGCCGCGGTGCGCTTAGCCAGTAGACTTGGCGTGGCGCACTGCAGCGGCCATGGCATCTACACTGTGCAGCAGACCGCAGCTACATGCAACTGCAGTGTTTGCTTTGTGCACAACAGGGCTAGAGTGCGCGCTGGCGCTCACATGCTCCTGTCTGGGTGTGCTACATGGTGCAGACCGGCTTTGTCCTGCACCAGCTTGACCGATGGATGATATACCCCTGTCACACTTGACGTTTTAATGTCATTCGAACCGAATGGCATTAGCATCGAATGACATTATTCGGTTGCTACACAGCTATATTTAACGCCATTAAAATCAAATGACTTCCGCAATCGAATGAGGTCAAGAAACTCATTCGGCTTCACATTCGAGGTGAATGTATACTTTGTACCCCAGAGACAAGGCAAGATATGACATTGAGCATGCGTAATTTGGGAAGCATTCATGTAAAAAGGTAATTAATTTTACGTGGTTTAGGGCATCTGTCATTTTAACTAGAAAAAAGATGTACAGCAATCTGTCACAATGTTTTTACTCTCCACCTCAGTGGCGTCTGGTGGCTGTCGCCACCTTTGGGTGCCTGTATGCACATGTTTTCGGTGTCTCGAATGGCATCTGCATGTATTCGATGATTGAGCCTCTTCCTCTGATTAGTATGCTTTGCTTGCAACGCAAAGCCCGCATCAGCTAACTGCTTCATCTACTGCAACCGAGTGTCGTCGTTCAGTGCTGCTATGGCAATCATATTGTTTTGTCTTCAATTTATTGGCTATGGCTACTAAGCTGGCTAAGCCTTATTTTGGCTTACAATCGCCAGACATTCTGGAATAAAAGCTTTAAATGCATGATTTCAGTGAAGCAACGCCGTCTATTTATATTAAAATAAATAGATTGACTTTTCTCACCATTTTTTTGGCAATGATAGCCATTTGGTTATGATCATGACCGAATGACATTAATTTTTCCTGTGTAGCACCACCAGAGGTCGAATGGCATTCGTTGCACCGAATGGCATTCAGATCTAATGACATTAAAATGTCCACTTTGAGAGGGGTATTAGCCACATACAATTTGCACATCTTGAAGCGCTATCAATATCTCATTATGAAGCGAAGTCTCTAACCAGAAATGGCCAGGAGTGAGCACATGCTAACAAGCGTGCGTGTGGTCTGACATTAGGTTTTGCATGGGTCGAGGCTAGTTGAGTGTTCAAAACTAGCCGAAATCAGCAAGACCCGATGGCTACGACACCGATAAGCAGGGTGGCCAAAGTTTAATTCCTACGTGCGCGGCCGCAGCTGAGCATGAGCAGACGACAACAGCCACCTTCTACCAGAAGTACGCGATTATTATCTAAATTGAAAAGCAGATTCTTTGCTTACTTAATCTTGTCTATTGAACTGCCTCAATAAATACACACAGTAACAGTACGAAGAAGCGCACCGATCCAGACACTCTCCTTGATGTAATAGTTCTGCGGAAACCCACAAGGTGGAGAGAAGTAATTAATAAAGGGAAAATCAGACATCGACCTGTTCATAGCAAGTGCTACAAAGGAAACCCATACGGGTTCCTCGAAAGAAAAGCCTCTCAGTTGAAAAATTTGTCCTGGTCCGAGACTCGAACCCGGGACCACCACCTTTCCGAGGCAGCCACTCTACCATCTGAGCTAACCAGGCAGCTAGCAGATGGCAGGGCGAAGTCGAATTTGTCAACAATGAAGCAAAGGCAGGAGTTTGAGGTTATAGCTCTGCGGAAACCTGCAAGGCGGAGATAATTAATTAATAAAGGGAAAATCAGACATCAACCCATTCGTAGCAATTGCTACAGAAGAAACCCACACGGGTACCTCGAAAAAAAAAGCCTCACAGTTGAAGAAAAATTCGTCCTGGTCCAAGACTCGAACCCGGGACCCATGCTGCCCCAGAAAGGCGGTGGACCCGGGTTTTAGTCCTGGACCAGGACGAACTTTTCTTCAAATGTGAGGCTTTTCTTTGGAGGAACCCATATGAGTTTCTTTTGTAACAATTGCTATGAACGGGTCGATGCCTGATTTTCCCTTTATCGAACACCCTCCTTGATTGATGTCAGCTATTGGCCAATAGCAGCTGTGTATGGGAATCCGAAACATTACGAAAAAAAAGCATCCAGAAAAAAGTGAGGAGCAGGCTTCTGTTGAAAAGAGAGCGTTGAAGAGATAGGCGACTTCGTGCTCCACTTGCGAGATCCACATGCTGCGTACAACTGCAAAACTTGGGCGAGATGTTCACAGCAGTGTATGCTATGTGCAGACTGCGTTTTTTTTCACCAAGCCCGAGGGGGTGGTTTAGGGCCCCTTTAATGGTGGCTGCGTGAAAAAAAGGTTTGCTCAAAAATTTACCCTGCATAACAAACTACCCCTCAACTTAGTGCTAATTTTTGGGAAAAAAAGTGATTTTATGCAAGCAAATACAGTAGATTTTTCTATGTGTTTCTACTTGTAAATTTTTTTTTTCTTTGTCTGCTTTTAGTGAACTTCTTCTGGCTGCGTGCCATAACTGCGCTGCTGACATTCTCAGGCCATGCAGCGCGCTTTGTGTCGGAGCCACAGACATAGAACAAGTTTTTTTTTTTTTCCAATAGCAGAGTTCATTCCCTTACTTGATGAACTAAAATGTATGTGAAATATTCAGAACAAGACAGTTATACTGAAGTAATGGAAAGGGGGCACATAGTGCTTCCTATGCTCCCTTAGCATTACACAAGCTCTACTACACTGTATTTAATAGTCTCTTGTTCAGCGTCGTGCCGGTTGAACTAGTTACTTTTCATTAAATACCATATACCTTTGACGGTATCTGATGGGCTTTAAATGTTCTTGCAACATCAGTGGCCAGCCTTCTATATACAGTCATCGCCACAGAGATTACGTTTAAAGGTCAGATTTACGGTTTCTTAACTTGGTAGGTACACAAATGGGGCAAAATGTTCTTTCACACAGAAAATTAAATCAATAAAAGATATAAGTGACTGATTGCTAAATGTGCAAAATTGGAAAACAGGACACCACACAAGAAGAAACACAGAGAAAGATCGAGTGCAGACCACCAATGGTTTCTTGGTAGTCTGCGCTCTATCTTTCTGTGCATCTTTTCTTGTATGGTGCCCTGTTTCCCAATGTTGTGCATTTGGCAATCTGTCATTAGAATTAACCAACAGGCCCCTCAAGACATTTTAATTAAATATATCAATGTTAGTCATAACAGTTATTACCATTGCCTAAGTGTAGACTACTAAAGTGTGTGAAGGCAAGAGTTTCTATTTCTTTACAGCTTCTTTCTACCACCAAGGGGTGGGAGGTTCACGTCACGGCCGAGAATATAATGCAAGGTGCTTTCACAGGCTGGTCATACTGAGAAAGAAACTTTCATTACATTTGTGCGAATAGGTATATTGGGGACCAAGTTCATAGGATAAGGCTAAAGGCACACCAGTTTACACATTTGGGAACTAATTGGTGACCCTGTGGGTTGCATCAGCCAAATCGGAGACCTTACATTTGAATATGCCTCAGTGGCAAGCTTCAGTGTAAAACAAAAATTGTTATAGCTAAACATGAGGGAGAGGTTAAGGGAGCTGTAAGCCCAGCTATATGCAGGGCTTGCTACTTCAAATGAGGTGTTGACATGATGATAATATAAACAAAAACAATTCAAATGAGATAAGTGCTTCAATTAAAATGCAAAGAACAAGCAAAATAAAAAGGTAATTAAGCATACAGAAAGTCATCTTGCTCACTCAAAGACAGCTACCATATAATGTTTACCGTAATTTACTAACCTTAGGTAATCAAAACAAAGGTAACGCAAATAAAGATGAAAAAAAAGAAAGGGCTGCCTGCACTGACCGTGCATTCGTCTATGTTCTTGCTGTGCATGAGTGCACTCAAGAGCTGTTGCAGCTCTGTCCATGGTCTCCTTTGGCATTCGTGCTTGGCTATGACTGCCACCAGCTGACAAACTGCCAGGACAACTGGCTTTCTGTGTTTCAAGAAAGAGGCCCCAACACATACAGTGAACAACAAAGTTAAGTTTTAGTTTAAGCTGCACACATTTATTAATGACATAAAATCTAAATTACCAAACCATAAAGAAAGAAAAAGAGGCAAGATGCTAACAGAAGAAAGGGCAACTTCTCACCTTGCAACAAAACAGACCATGTAAGTCACAATGGCTGATTAGTTTGTACAATTCAAAAGGTGCAATTAATTTTTAGATATGGATATTTCATAAACTGCAAGTAGTTCTGCATAATTAAAAGCTCAAGGGCCCACAGCTTTGATTTCAGTGACCTGCACACCTCAACTCCAAACAGAATTTTCTAGCTTTTCTTATGTGCATTGTACAAAATTCCTGAAGCACGAACAGCTACTATCCAAAGGAAGAAGTGTGCTTTATTGGAATTAGGAAGTAATACTTTGAATATATTAACACTTCAAAAGTGACAAGGTTTGGCTACAGATGACAAAACCGCTTGTGGTGCATTTCTTACAAAAGTGATTTACTGAGGATACTGCAAATGCAGACACTGTGCACTACAACAAAATATGCAAAACTGATGACATTTAAAAAAACTACTTAAGGGACAAGGAGGAGGGGGAACATTAATAAGCAAAAATATGTTACACTATAGTCAACCCTTTTAAGGGTTATCGCCGTACATTTACAGTGATGGAAACAAGTCCCAAATGGTCCCGGATGCGCACATATGGTGGCAACAGAATGTTTGGAAAAACACGCCTTTTCGAAACCAAATGCTGCCTAATGTCATTCTGCGGGTACTGCAACCTCCTGTGACCTAAAAAAAAACACCTTATGTGCTGCTGTTCCTTGGCTACAGGCAGAACTGAATTTTCATGTTCTACGGTGGCTGCCACCATGGTGGTTTAGAAGTATTCCCAGGGTGGTATTCTGGACATTGTCAAATTCAACCCATACTGTCAAATTTACCATCTTGTCAGTTCTCATTGGAGCACAGGGCTGATACGGCCTCTCTGAGTGGACCAAAATGTTGTCATTGCAGAATTTGAAAATGTCCAGAGTACCCAGTTGGCCCAGTTTACTGCAACATGATCTTGTCCACACTTCAAATTCGGCATTGTTGCGCATGTAACTGAGTTATGAGCACTTCGAAAACTGATTGTTATCTCATTTCTTATCTCTGAAAGCGCTACTGTGAAATTTTCACCTGGAGGCTCTCCTGTTGGTGCAAGATTACTTTGTCGGCCCCTCGGCAGGGCACATGATAATAATGGAAAATGAAGTGGAACGATATAAAATATAGGCCCTCATTATTTCAGACCAACTTAAAACATAAAACCACAATGCGAGATTTTCATTACATTCATATATATATATAATTACAAGTATGCTGTTTGTCCATGCACACACTACAAAATATTTCGTTGATTTAATGCAATCTAAAAAGATATTTTCTTCATAATAAATCCCTATAAGAATTAAAATCCGCAATAAAAAAAATTAAGGGACCATGGTGGGATGAACTTTTAGGAAAAAATGTGACCCTCAAAATGTCACATTTGACCATCATCATGAGGGAAATGCTATTGTCCTTGGAGCATTCTACCCAAACACTGCTATTCAGTGCAGCCCCCATTTTTATAAACCATATAGTACACATACTATCACTACACAAAATGATCCATTCTAAACCAAAAAGAACTGGTAGATTCTCTTTAAGACAGTGTGAGTACTGGTGAGCATGCATATTAAATGAAATTTCAACATTTCATTTTTTTTAGATGTAGTCAGCAAAGGTGTGAAGCCTCCTTGGCCTCAACTCTGTGCACAGCACCATGTCATACAGTTGCACACTGTGCACTGCTAAAATCTGTTACTGCTACAGGTAGCATGTTAATACATGGCATGCTACTTTTAATACAGTCGAACCCGACTATATCGAACCGGTTTACATCGAATTATTCTTTATATCGAACAATTTCTGAACACGATATAGTTACAATAAGTATATGCAGCAAAAGTTACGCTTACATTGAACAAAAATAGCAGCGACTCGATAAATCGAACGTCAGGCAGTTGAAAAGTGCCCCGAGAAGTTTGCTTTCTTTTGCGGGGGCGGGGAAACCCGGCGGCACGGCTCCATCAAACCGCTCTCCCTACTGTGACCCCGTTGTGTCGAGCAAGCTGTCAACACCTCCCTGCAAAAAATGATCCTGGCCCACCCGCAGCGCTTGCTCAGACAGCTGATCAGAGGCTCTTCTGCCCTCATCATGCAAGATGGCGCAAGTGCAAGTTGTCTCACTGCTTTTCGGGTTCATTGTGTTTGCACCTTGTGGGCCTTCTCCCACAGTGTTGCTGCGATGAAGCGGCACAATTTGCTTTTCGCTGTGAAGCTCAAAATCATGTATAGGGTGGAACGCGGTAAGAAGTCGGATGCCATGCAGCGTGCAAGATTCCGAGGAGCACTCTCAGAACGATCTTGAAGAATAACGGGGAGATTAGGGCTAAAGCGGACAAACTCGCGACCCGGTGCCCATGGTGCCTGACGCGTACGCACGGCCGTGTACATGTGGTTCATCTGAAATTGCTTCCGACAGGCCGGCTCCTGCGTGCCTGGTGATGACTGTAAATTCTGATGAGTGCGATGAAGCCGCTGCTGGTGCTGCCAAAGTTTGGACCGAGCTGTCAGAATTTCTGGAAGCCGTTGACGAACCGATGGTCGACCGAGTTTGTGAGTGCAGATGATAGGGTCGCGACTACATTAGAGACTGAAAACGAAGAACACATTGCCGACATCGTACCGAGCACAAGTGAAAGTGGGCACAATGAGGAAAGCAATGATGGTCCTTTGCCCAGGTCCTCCGAGGT